>NC_133408.1:57115000-57730000 GCF_049350105.2 Macaca mulatta | reverse complement strand
GTTGGCCTTTTAGGACTTAACCTTGCGAGCAGTGCTTCTGCCATACTCTAGGGGTCAAAGCAGTGCAAATCCTCCTAGATTCAGGGAGTGGAGGCGTAGATACCACATCTTAACAGAAGGAGGCTGAATGAATTTGGGGACTGCATTAGTCTGTTTTCACGCTGCTGATAAAAGACATATCTGAGACTGGGTAATTTATACAGCAAAAGAGGTTTCATGGACTCACAGTTCCATGTGGCTGGGCGGGGGCAGCTCACAATCATGGCAGAAGGTGAAACGCATGCCTTACGTGGTGGCAGGCAAAAAAATAAAAAAAAAAAACACCAAAAAACCCAAAAAAACCAAAAAACGAAAAAAAAAAAACTTGTGCAGGGGAACTCCCATTTATAAAACCATCAGATCTCATGAGACTTACTCACTACCACAAGAACAATATGAGGGAAATCCCCTCCCTGGTTCAGTTATCTCCCACTGGGTCTCTCCTGCAGCGTGTGGGAATTACGGGAGCTACAATTCAAGATGATATTTGGGTGGGGACACAGACAAGCTATATCAGGGACCATGTTTTAAAACGACTACACTCCTTCATCATGCTGGATCCTTTTGCTACCTGCTCCTAGCAATGCACCTCTTTGGGATCTTCTGGTTTCTTGCTGGGTGAAATGGAAAAGTAGGATTTTAGGGGAAGTCAACATAAGATGCCTTCCAGCGATCTGAGGATCCTGTGGATACCTCTGCTCATTATTAGGTTTGAAGAGTGTTTATCTCTTAACATTTTCCTAACCTGTCTGGGCTTGGTACCATCTTAGCCCTCTGCAGCTTCACTTTGGGTCTACATCTGGGACTCTGGATCTATCATCTTCTTTCAATATGAGGCTGCTACCAAGTCACCAGCCTCTGGGGTTGGGAGGTGGGTAGGGAGGGTGAAATTTGTTTTACTCCATCCTCTCTCAATTCTCCACAACCCCGTTAACACACAGCAGATGTATATAAATCAGGTTTTACTGAAGGCTTGGGAGTAACTGGAGAATTTCAATGTCAGGAAAAATTACAATGTACAAAGAAATCTTAAGAGTCAGAAAAAATATATTTTAAGGGTACTTTTGATGCATGGATCTCTTTGGCAGTCTGTTGAGGCCTGTGAATTATGTTTCTAAATGCATAAAATAGAATACTTGAGGTAACAACAAAGGAAATATATTATACATAAGTATGGTATCAAAAATATTAAGCAGAACAAATGTGTTGATATAATAACACATGTGCTTCTTTGTTGATGCATTAAATAATAAGGGCTATTGGTGGATAAAATAATCATGATTTTGAAGTGCTGTTATGGTAAGCATAAACAACATTTCAAAGTAATTGGGACAATGGGAACATGATAGGAAAATATTAGTGGCACAATCACAGGCATTGCTAACTCTGCGGTGCCTTGTGGCTTGCATTCCTAATTGAAGAAAATGCTGGATTTCATTTATAGGATAATGGAAATAAAGGTATATTCTTTCCCATCCAAATTTGTGGACCTCTTGAATTCTATTCTTGGGCACCCTGGCTGGTGAGTTTTTCAGCCATGTTTCACTGCCTTAGGGCAGCCAATCTCTCTTCTTTCTATCGCTCTTTTTTTTTGAAACGGAGTCTCACACTGTCGCCTGGGCTGGAGTGCAGTGGCGTGATCTCAGCTCACTGCAACCTCTGCCTCCCAGGTTCAAGAGATTCTCCTGCCTCAGCCTCCTGAGTAGCTGGGATTACAGGTGCCTGCCACCATGCCCAGCTAATTTTTTTGAATTTTTAGTAGAGATGGGGTTTCACGATGTTGGCCAGGATGGTGTCAAACTCCTGACCTCATGATTCACCCACCTTGGCCTCCCAAAGTGCTGGGATTACAGGGGTGAGCCACCGTGCCCGGTCCAAATCCCTCGTATTTCTTAGAGCCAGTGTTTCTTTTTTCAAGTCTTCCCAGGGCAAAGTTCCCACCCCTCCTTAGCCAACCTGGTCTCCCAGCCAGCCAGCCCATAGAATTCATCATACTACCCCAGCAGTAGGCCATGGGAATACTATTTTGGCAAATATCAAACTAGTGCTTGTTAATTCTCCTTTTTCTTTTCTTTCTTTCTTTTTTTTTTTTTAAATGGGATTTTGCTCTTGTTGCCTAGGCTGGAGTGTAATGGCTGCAATGGCGTGATCTTGGGTCATTGCAACCTCTGCCTCCCGGGTTCAAGGGATTCTCCTGCCTCAGCCTCCTGAGTAGCTGGGATTACCAGCATGCACCACCATGCTCAGCTAATTTTGTATTTTTAGTAGAGACAGGGTTTCACCATGTTGGCCAGGCTGGTTTTGAACTGCTGACCTCAGGTGATCCACCCGTCTCAGCCTCCCAAAGTGCTGGGATTACAGGCATGAGCCACCAAGCCTGGCCCATTGGTATTTGATTGCAACTGAGCTTAAGTCAAGAGACTTTTTACCCCGGGGCAAGACAACAGTCATTTGACTTCTTAAGGAGACATTACACTTTAAAACCATGCTTCGTGGGCAGTGAAAGCTTGCAAAATTGAAGTCTAACAGGGAAGACTCAGATTTTTGAATTCTTTTCCTAGTGTAAAGAAGATGCCTCGGACACTTTTAAAGCTTAATTTTGAGGATGGAGCCAGAAAGAAGGAAGCTATGAAACAGAAGTAAAGGAATCTTCTATTATCTGATCAAAAGTTGGAGAAGAGAAGGGCAAAAGGAGAAAGAGACAGGAAAACTAGGATTCTTGCATCCTTCTCTCTTGGATTAGTCCCCAGGGGGTGTTTGATGTGAGTACCAGGGACAGGGGCTCCTGCCTTGCCCTTCCCTGGAGACCTTGGGAGCCCACTGGACAGAGCACCTGCTCAAAATGCTGCTTGCAAGTCTAGTTAAATGAATAGAGAGCGCAACAAGGTAGCTTTCCTGAGTCTCACTCAATGGCTGTGTGGTAACTGAAGGAGGCGCTGGATGCCAGGGTGTTTCCAGAACAGAGGATGGACTTAGCCTGTTGGGCCAGGTCTAGAGAGAGGGCAAAATAGAGACCCAGCGATCTGCAGCAAAACAGAGCTGAGAGGACGCGCAAACACTCAGGGCAGATACCAGGAATCCTGAAAGCATTGCACCAACTCGAAGGAGCCCAAATGCACCAGTTCTGAACGTCAGGATTGGAGGCCAGCCAGGGCACACCTGCGACTGCATGGTAAGACACATCCCCCCTGGAGACCAACAAGTGTCTGTGGTCACGTATGTGGGATCAGCACGCAGAATGCATAAGCCACGATGCTCTCTCTTTCTCTACACATTTTTAGGCCATCTTTTAGGGAGAGGGCACAGATGGGGGAGACAATATGAGATTTAATTTTTTAAAAATAAACTTTATTTTTTTAGAACAGTTTTGGATTTGCAGAAACATTGCAAAGATAGCACAGAGTGCCCATATCCCCAACACCTGGTATCGCCCATTAGCATTTTATTTAAGTATGGTACATGTGCTGTGGTTAATGAACTACTTTGATACATTGTTATTCATTAAGGCTCATGATTTATGAAAATTTCGTTGAGTTTTTACTTAATGTCCTTTGATCTCATTGTAGGATATAACGGTACCTTTGTTTGTTTGTTTGTTTCTTTTTTTGCATTTTTCCTTGCTCTCCAAGACTCCTGAGACCATGTCCAGGCGGGACAGGAGGTAGGAAGTATCTCTTGGGAAGATGGAAGGATGTGCCCCGTTTTAAAAATTTTTATTGCCGGGTGCAGTGGCTCACGCCTGTAATCCCTGCACATTGGGAGGCCGAGGCGGATGGATCACGAGGTCAGGAGATCGAGACTATCCTGGCTAATACGATGAAACCCCGTCTCTACTAAAAATACAAAGAATTAGCCGGATGTGGTGGCGGGCGCCTGTAGTCCCAGCTACTCAGGAGGCTGAAGCAGGAGAATAGCATGAACCCAGGAGGCGGAGCTTGCAGTGAGCCGAGATTGCGCCACTGCACTCCAACCTGGGTGACAGAGTGAGACTCTGCCTAAAAAAAATATATATATATATTTTTAATGGGCTTAATAACTGTCATTTTTATGGGTTACAGTGTAATGTGACACATTTGTGGATTGTGTATTGATCAAATCAGGGTAATTAGCATGTTCATCACTTCAAACGTTGATCATTTCTTTGTGGGAAGAACATTTTAAAAAATCCTTTCTTCTACTAGGTTGGTGCAAAAGCAATTGTGCGTTTCACCGTTAAAAGTCAATGGCAAAACCCACAATTACTTTTGCACCAACCGAATAACTCTTTGGAAATATACAACATACTATTGTTAACTACAGTCACCCTACAGCGCAATAGAACACAGAACTTATTCCTCTCACCTCACTGTGACTTTATACCGACTGACCAGCCTCTCCCTATCCCCATCTCCCAGTTCTCCCCAGCCCCTGGTAACCACTATTCTACTCTTAACTTCTATGAGATCAACCTTTTCAGATGACATGTGGGTGAGATCATGCGGTATTTGTCCTCCTGTGCCTGGCAAGGGTGCATTTACTTGTCCTGTCTCCTTAGTTCCCCTTGGCTGTGACAGTTTCTCAGACTTTTATTTTTGATGACCCTGACAGCTTTGAAAAGTATTGGGTAGGTATATTGTAGACTGTCTCTCAGTTGGGATTCATCTGACGGTTTTCTCATGATTAGACTGGGGTGATGGGTTTAGGGGAGGAAGATCACAGAGGGGAAGGGCCATTTTCATCACATCGTATTAAAGGCTTACACTATCAACATGACTATCATGGTTGATGTTGACCTTGATCACCCGGTGGAGGGAGTGTGTGTTTGTCAGCTTTCTCTGCTGTGAAGTTACAACTTTTTCCTCCTTCCATACTGTATCCTTTGGGAGAAAGTCACTTCACAGACTACACTTAAGAAACAGGAGTTATGCTCCTGCCCCATGAGGTCAGATTACCTATAAATTATTTGGAATTCTTCCGTATGGGAGATTCCTTCCCTTCCTTCCTTCCTTCCTTCCTTCCTTCCTTCCTTCCTTCCTTCCTTCCTTCCTTCCTTCCTTCCTTCCTTCCCTTCTTCCTTCCTTCCCTTCTTCCCTCCTTTGCTTCTTCCTTCCTTCCCTCCTTCCCTCCCTCCTTCCTACCTTCCTTCTTCCTTCCTTTCTTCCCTCCCTCCCTTCCTTCCTTAGTTTGATCATGTATTTTCATAAGTATGGACTCATGGATATTTATTTTATACTTTGGGTTATGACCCAATACAACTTTTTTCTTTTATTGCTCAAATCGTCGTACCCTTGGCCATTGGGAACTGTTGCCCCCTGTGTTTTGAGAATTTTCTTACTTTCTGGCACTAAAAGATGCTCCAGGCTCATCTTGTGTATTGCTACTGGGGCATTGTTATTTCTAGGTCCCCTCAGCTGACAGAATAATGGAATATATGTATATATACTAACCCATGTATGTACACATATCTATACTTCTATATGTAACCATCTGTATCTATATTAAGTTAAACATGGGGTTAAGGCGAGCCAGGGCAAGGTGACAAGACTCCTTAAATTTTTTTGTTTTAATTAGCTAGGTGTGGTGGCATGCCCCTGTAGCCCCAGCTACTCAGAATCCTGAGGTAAGACGATCTCTTGAACCCAGGAGTTCAAGGTTGCAGTGAGCTGTGATTACACCACTGTTCTCCAGATTGGGTGAAAGAGTGATACTCCATCTCTAAAAAACAACAACACATAGGTCTACACTGATGTCTCCAACTGTAATCCATTATTACATGGTCATCCTAGAATTCTCCTCTTGTTTATTGGAAACCCCCACTTCAATACTGCAATCTGGCTCCTACCATCCACCATTTATTTGCTTAATTGCTTAGGTCTAGTTTACAAGTAATATCAGAATTGTTAACCCGTTCACCCATAGGAAACAGCCTTATCAACTAAAACGCTTATGTATAGTTCCTTTGCAGTGAGTTTTCTAGAATCCAGCCATTTCCAAAGTTACTTAGGTCAGCACTTTTCTCCTCACCCCTTCAGTGAGTTTGTGTCATGCCATTTGTAATACAGATTGATTTGTCACATTCTGTATTCCATCCTGGGATTCCATGGACCTCCTAGATCATTTTTTAAAATTTTCATGCATTAAGATTCATTCTTTGTGCCAAAGTTCGACGGGTTTTGACAAATACGTATTGTCATGTATCCACAGTTACAGTTCCATACAAAATAGTTTCACTGCCCTGAAAAATGCTCTCTGCTTCACCTCTTCATCCCTTCCCTTTATCCCTGAGAGTTTTGCCTTTTCCAGAATATTGTGCGATTGGAAGCATACAGTAGGTAGCCTTTTCAAACTGGCTTCTCTCACTTATATATCTGCATTTAAGATTAACCCATGTCTTTGTGGTTTGATAATTTGTATTAGTTGTTTTTACACTGCTATAAAAAACTACCCAAGACTGGGTAATGTATAAATAAAAAAGGTTAAATTGACTCACAGTTCTGCATGGTCAGGGAGGCCTCAGGAAACTTCCAGGCATGGTGGAAGGTGAAGGGGAAGCAAGGACCTTCTTCACATGGCAGCAGGAGAGAGAGTGTATGATGGGGAAACTGCCACACACTTTTAAACCATTAGATCTCGTGAGAACTCAGTCACGATCACAAGAACAGCACAGAGGTAACCACTCCCATGATTCAATCACCCCCACCAAGTTCCTTCCTTGATGCCTGGGGATAAGAATTCCGATGAGATTTGGGTGGGGACACAGAGCCAAACCATATCAATATGGTATTTCTTTTTTTATAACAGAATAATATTCCATTTTCCTTTGATACCTGGGGATGAGAATTCAAGATGAGATTTGGGTGGGGACATGAAGCCAAATCATATCAATATGGCATTTCTTTTTTTATAACTGAATAATATTCCATTTTCCTTTGACACCTGGGGATGAGAATTCAAGATGAGATTTGGGTGGGGACATGAAGCCAAACCGTATCAATATGGCTTTTCTTTTTATAGCTGAGTAATATTCCATGTTATAGATGTACCACAGTTGGCTTATTATCCATTCACTTATTAAAGGACACTGTAATTGCTTCCACTTTTCTGTGATTCTGAATAAAGCTGCTATAAACATTTGCATGCAGATTTTTGTGTGGACATAATGTTTTCAAATTAGTTGAGTAAATACCTGAGATCATGATTGCTGAATCATGTGATAAGATTATGTTTAGCCTTATAAGAAACTTCTAAATTGTCTCCCAAAGTGACTATACCATTTTGTATTCCCATCATCAAGGAAGAAAGTTCCTGTTGCTTCATGTTTTTGCTAGCAGTTTTTACTGTCTTTTAAAACATGCTCTAGTCATTCTTATAGGTGTGTAGTGGTACCTCATTGTATTAATTTGTAATTCTCTGTGATGAATGATGTTGAGCATCTTTTCATATGTTTATTTGGCGTCTGTGTATTTTTCTTTGCTGAGGAGTACATTCAAATCTTTTGACTACTTTTCCCATGAGATTCTTTGTTTTTTTTTATTGTTGAGTTTTACCACTTCTTGGTATATTTTGACTACAAGTCCTTTATCAGATATGCGTTCTTCAAATATTTTTCTCCTCCCAATCTGTGGTTCATCTTTTCATTCTCTTAAAAGTGTGTTTTAAAATATTAATAATGTCCAAACTAGCAATTTTTTTCTTTTATGGATCATGCTTTTGGTGTTTTATCTGAAAGCTCACCACCAAACACAAGGTCACCTCTAGTTTCTCCTATGTATTCTTCTAGAAGTTTTATAGTTTTGTGTTTTACATTAAGGCCTGTGATCCATTTTGTTTTCTTGAGATGGGGTCTCACTATGTTGCCCAGGCTAGAGTGCAGTAGCTGATCACAGGTGCAACATAGCATACTGCAGCTTCGAACTCCCAGGCTCAAGCAATCCTCCCCCATCAACCTCTTGAGTAGCTGGGACTACAGGCACACAACACCAAGCCCCATTTTGAATTAATTTTCATTAACCCAAATTAATAAAAAGGTGTAAGTTCTATATTTAGGTTCATTTTCTTCCTCTCTTCTTCTTTCTTCTTTTTAAGGTTCATTTCTTTTTGTATGATCATTCAGTTGTTCCAGCAGCATTTGTTGAAATCAACATACGTTTTTTATTCTCTCTGTGGTCTTCTGATCCCCCAGGAATAGATCTTGGAGAGAATATGCACACAGTTGCAGACATTCACTCACCTCCCAAGGAAAAATTATACTTCTCAGAGACAGTTTTGTATGAGTCCACATAATGGAAAAAACTATTTTATTAAAGGCTACATAATCTGCAAAAATGTCCCCTGCCCATAATGGAGAAAGCATTTTGCCTCCTTCTTCTTCCAAGTCATATCCAGGAATGCAATTAGGCATAAGAAATGGGGATTAGTATTGATGGGCATTTGGGTTGGTTCCAAGTCTTTGCTATTGTAAATAGTGCTGCAGTAAACATATGTGTGCATGTGTCTTTATAGTAGAATGATTTATAATCCTTTGGGTATATACCCAATAATGGGATGCTGGGTCAACATGTATCCCTATGTAACAAACCTGCATGTTCTGGACATGTATCCCAGAACTTAAAGTAAAATTTTAAAAAGGGATTATTGTGATGCTAATGGGACAACAGGGCCAACTCCTCTGTGTCCCCACCCTTAGCTGCACTATGGATTGGAAAATAAGTTGTGAAATCATTGCTTATTCTCTCTACTGGGCAGGAACAAATGTTCAGACAGGACTTTTCTTCTCCTCATTGTAAAGACTCCCTGCTCTGTCCCTTCCCAGAACAATTCCTTGGAGGTAGGATGGGGTCCTATACTTGCAGTTATACAAGGACCATCTGCACCAGCTGCTGGGGACAGAAGTGAAGACGGCATCCCATAGGGCCTGCTCTCCGGGTGTCACATTCTAGACGTGCAGGCAGCCAACAAACATGAAAAAATGCTCAACATCACTAACCATCAGAGAGAGGCAAATCAAAACCACAATGAGATACCACCTCACACTAGTTAAAAAGTCAGAAAATAACAGATGTTGATGAGGCTGCAGAGAAAAGGGAAGGCTCATACTCTGTTGGTGGGAATGTAAATTAGCTCAACCACCGTGGAAAGCAGTTTGGAGATTTCTCAAAGAACTAAAAGCAGAAGTGTCCTTTCACCCAGCAGTCTCATTACAGAATATAGACCCAAGGGAAAATAAATTGTTCTGCCAAAAAGACACATGCACCCTTATACACTGCAGTACTATTCACAATAGCAAAGATATGGAATCAACCTAGCTGCTCATCAATTATGGATTTGGATAAAGAAAATATGCACATACACCATGGAATACTATGCAGCCATTAAAAAGAATGAAATCCTGGCTGGGCATGGCGGCTCATGCCTGTAATCCCAGTACTTTGGGAGGCCGAGGTGGGTGGATCATGAGGTCAAGAGATGGAGACCATCCTGGCCAATATGGTGAAACCCCGTCTCTACTAAAAATACAAAAATTAGCCAAGTGTAGTGGCGTGCACCTGTAGTCCCAGCTACTTGGGAGGTGGAGGCAGGAGAATCGCTTGAACCCAGGAGGTGGAGGTTGCAGTGAGCCAAGATCACACCACTGCACTCCAGCCTGGCAATAGAGTGAGACTCCATCTCAAAGAAAAAAAAAAAAAAAGAAATCCTGTCCTTTGCAGCAACATGGGTGCAGCTGGAGACTATCATCCTAAGCGAACTAATGCAGAAACAGATACCCAAATACTGCATGTTCTCATTTATAAGTGGGAGCTACACATTGAGTACACGTGTACATAAAGACTGAAACAACAGACACTGGGGACTACTAGAGGAGGAAGGGAGGGAGGTGGGGAAGGGTTGAGAAACTACCTGTGGGGTACTATGCTGACTACCCGGGTGATGGATAAAATTGTACCCCAAACCTCAGCATTACACAATATACCCATGTCACAAACCTGCACATGTACCCCCTGAATCTAAAAAAAAATTGAAATAAAAAAAATGCGCTTCTAATAACAGTCACCAGGAAGCATTTTTCTGACAGTCTGTCACTCACTCTTTGGAAACTTAAGCCTCCCAGACTCTGCAGAGGTGTTTCTCACATGTCTGTGCGCCCAGATTCTCTTAACTTCTTGCCTGATGGCTGTCATTTTTCTCCCTTTCTCATTGTTCATCATTAAGACGGTCCTCTACCATGAACATCTTGTACTGACAGAAAAATTCCTATTGTTGATCTCCCTGGGCCACAGCTAGAAATGCCCAGGGACAATGCTCCCATCAGCTGAAGGACTTGTCTCCAACACTTGCAGCTTTGATTCCTCTTAGGGTCCATCCAAGGGGCTTGCATTTCTGTTTTGTTTTGCTTGTACATTGCAGTGATTCTTTTCCCCTCCACCCATAATGTTAAAAAATGTTACTAGCACATATTTACCTGTAAGTCTCTTATCATCAATTTCGGCAGGAAGTTGTGATCCACTTTGAACTTCATACTTTTTAATCAGTTCAGAAAAGAAACTTAAGGTTTGCATTTTTCTGATGATTGCCTCTCTCCTATGGGTTTGGCTTACTTCTTGGAACACCTATAATTCTTTTTTTTTTTTTTAAATTTTACTTTAAGTTCTGGGATACATGTGCAGAACGCGCAGGTTTGTTACATAGGTATACGTGTGCCATGGTGGTTTGCTGCACCTATCCACCCGTTATCTAGCTATTTGTCCTAATGCTCTCCCTCCCCTTGCGCCCATCCCCCTGACAGGCCCCGACGTGTGATGTTCCCCTCCCTGTTTCCATGTTTTCTCATTATTTAGCTCCCACTTGTAAGTGAGAACACGGGGTGTTTGGTTTTCTGTTCCTGTGTTAGTTTGCTGAGAATGATGGCTTCCAGCTCAACCATACCCCTGCAAAGGACATGAACTCATTGTTTTTCATGGCTGCATAGTATTCGTGGTATATATGTGCCACATTTTCTTTATCCAGTCCATCATTCCTGGGCATTTGGGTTGGTTCCAGCTCTTCGCTAATGTGAATAGTGCTGCAGTAAACATACGTGTGCATGTATCTTTATAGTAGAATGATTTATAATCCTTTGGGTATATACCTAGTAATAGGATTGCTGGGTCAAATGGTATTTCTGGTTCTCTATCCTTGAGGAATCGCCACACTGTCTTCCACAATGGTTGAATGAATTTACACTCTCACCAACAGTGTAAAAGCAAGGAACACCTATAATTCTTAGGTTGCATCTTCATTCTTTGCATAATTTAATACACATTTATCAACGTGTTTATATCTTTGTGCTTTCCGCCTGCATTCTGGGAGAGCTCTTCTAGTTTTTCTCTTACATCAAAACTATTTTTCAGGAAAACATCGAGTCTTTATTGCCTCTGATGTGCATTTTTATTCTGCTGCTGAATGTTTCATTCCTCTCTCCTTATTTTCTTGTTTGTGGCTTCTCTGTCACTATGCTGTGCTCTCTTTGCAGCGATCTGCCCCAGTCTCACAAAGACCATGTCTTCCTGCATCCTTTTAGGGTGACCCCATCAACAGGGTTTCTAAAATTTACTTGTTTCTTTTCTTCTTGAGACAGGGTCTTGCTCTGTTGCCGAGGCTGGAGTGCCGTGGCCTTATCATAGTTCACTGCAGCCTTGGGTGAGGCTCAGGGCTGAAGCGAACTTTAGCGCTGTCTGTCTGTCTGTCTATCTGTCTGTCTATCTATCTATCTATCTATCTATCTATCTATCTATCTATCTATCTATCTATCTATGTAATCCATCCATCCATCCATCCGTCCGTCCGTCCGTCCATCCATTCCATCCATCCATCCATCCATCCATCCATCCATCCATCCATCCATCCATCCCATCCATCCCATCCATCCATCCATCCATCCATCCATCCATCCCCTCCCCAAGCAGCTGTCTAGCTGGTTTGTCTCTTAATATGACTCTGATGCTAGGACATGAAGCTCGCAGGGAACTGAAAACGACACAGTCACCTCCCAGGTAAATGAGAAGTCATGGGCTCAAGAGATCCTTCTGCCTCAGCCTCCTGAGCATTTGGAACTACAGATGCGCACCACCATGCCCGCCTAATTTTTATACTTTTTGTAGAGACAGGGTCTTGCTATGTTACCCAGGCGGGTCTGGAACTCCTGGCTTCAAACGATCCTCCCAGAGTGTTGGGATTATAGGTGTGAGCCACCGCACCCAGCCTACTTCTGTTTCTTAAGATGGAATAGGCTCTTTCTTTGAGACTTGGGACAATGGTTTTCCTCCCTACATGTTGCAGTATCTTCTTGTAGGCCCCATGTTTACTTTTCATTTTCATCAAAGCTTGGCATTTGCTAATTTGTGGGGTTTGACTGGTATCCAGCTGGCATGGGGCTGTGGAACCTAAGTGGGATCTTCTCTTTTTCTGACTATTGGATTTTCTAACTCTGTTGGAGAATTCATCAAATTAATAAAAAACAATGTGCACTGTTTCTAACTATCTACACTGCTCTTCACATATTATGTTTCAGTAGCAAATACCCTATTTATAACACTTCTCCTTCAATAGCATAGACCGACAGGCATACTTGGTTTCTTCCATGGTAAGAGTTGTAGTGAATTGAAACAGAGAGAAGTTGTGTGAATTTGAGTGAGTGGGAGAAGGTTGCACGTGATGCCAGCAGTCTCCAAAAATATTCTCCTGCACCTGGGAGGTGGCCGTGTCATTTTCAGGTCCCTGCAGGCTTTGAGTCTTAACATCAGAGTTGTATTAAGAGACAAATCAGCTACACAGCTGCTGGGGGTGGACGGATGGATAGATTAGACAGACAGATAGAATGCTAAAACATAACTGATATGAATGAGAAACGTGTAGTAAATAAGGAATGCTTTCAAGTAGTGTGAAGAAAACTCCTCATTGAGAGTGTCCTGTCTCTGTTGGACATTTTTGTGTTTGCAAGAGTTTTCAAGGTGAAATTTGACTTGGGTCATGAACACTGTGACCAGGGAATGGCTGATAATTGCCTGAAATTGCCAGCTGTAGTCACTTGGAATTTTGAAACGATGTAATGAATAGTGTAGTGCTGTTTATAGAGGTTGAGTGATTTTTCTGGTATATCTGTTGTTTTAATTGAGATAGTTCATGAAGAGTGTTTAGTCTGGTGTCTGGTGTGCACCCTATAACTGTTAGCTAATACCGTTGCCATTAATTGGATGTATTTTACTTAGGGTTTAACCCTTTAATGTATCCTTTAAAAATTATTGTATTATCAGAGAAAATAAGAATAAACTGACCAGGTGTAGTGCTTCACACCTCTAATCCCAGCACTTTGGGAGGCTGTGGTGGGAGGATCATTTGAGCCCAGGAGTTGGAGGTTGCAGTGAGCTATGATCACACCACTGTAATCCAGTTTGTTTTTAGAGACTCTGTCTCTAAAAAAAATACAAAAACTTATGAACACAGCCTCAAATATTCTTTACAAAATTTTGACCAATGAAAATGTATTATATAAAAAGGATAGTCCAACACAACCAAGTGAAAGTTTATCTCAGAAATGGAAAGTTGGTTTAACATTCTAAAATCAAACAACATAATTCACCATAACAGACTAAGAAAACCCACATGATCATCTTGTTAGATGCTGGAAAAGCATTTGACAAAATCCAGCATTCATTCCTGACTCAAAAAGAAAAACTTTCAGAAAACTAGGAATACAGGCCAGGCACAGTGGCTCATGCCTGTAACTGCAGCACTTTGGGAGGCGGAGGCAGGCAGATCACTTGAGGTCAGGAGATCAAGACCAGCCTGGCCGACATGGTGAAACTCCGTCTCTGCTAAAAATACAAAAACAGATTTTGTATTTGTATTTTGAGATTCCATCTCAAAAAACAAAAGCAAAAACAAAAAAAACCATGTTTGGCAGATGGAAGTAAAGATTATAACATTACCTAATGGAGATTCTAAGGTATATGGAAGTAGTATATAAGACAACTACAATATAAAAGAACAGAATAAAAGGACTTATGTGCTGGTAAGATTTTTGCCTTCTACTTGAAGTGATTAACTAGAGAGTGACATCAGTGAAAATGGCAGATCGGGAACTCTAAATTCTGTGTTTCCATAAAAGCAATTTAAAAATCCTGAAAAAAAAGGTCAGAATCAATTTGTTGGAACTCTGGAAACTAGTCAAAAGCTTGCAGCAACCCAGGAAGCACTTATTCAAGAAAAATAGCTGCATTTTGGTGAGAATAACAAGCTTTGTGGGATGTTAACTTTCCCTATTCTCTGCTCCCCAGATAAGTGATAGCTTTGAAATGATAGCCCACATGTCCAGTACTGGTAATAGGATAAACCTCATTCACAAAAAATTGTAAGTATTTGTTTTAGCTTGTCTGATGACTCCCTTGAAAAAGCTCAAAAGGTTTGACTTTTTCTCATCTAACTTGGAAATCACCCAGTGCTGAAGCCACTACCAGGGGTTGTTAGATGAAAACATTTGCAGGCAAATGACTTAGTTCCTGCTGCTTAAGCCAATGGATTACAGTTGAATAACAGTTGAAGCAAACAACAGACTAATCAAAAAGTTTAGGAGGAATGGCTGGGAAATAAAATGCTTTGGGGGGAAGGGGAGGTTTTGAAAAGCTCTAACATATTCCTGGGAATTTAGAAGTTAACATTCATTCCCAGAGCTGTGAATATGCCCAGGAAGGATCTGAGGAGGCCCTAAGTGCTCACCTCTGGCTGACCTTCAGCTTCTAGGCATGTAGAAAGTAAAGACTATGTCACACTTGTCAACAGCTTGGCTGAGTGTTGGAGAAACTTACAGAGCTGTTCTGGAAAGACTGGGAAATTTGGGGTTTCATAAGTTTAAGGAAATCTCAGTCCAGTCATTAGCTGACCACTAAGCTAACCGAACAAAGATGTCAATGCCCACATATGGCAAATAATACAGACTTCACAAAATTAGTTCAGAGAAGTTGTTAAACAAACGATAACTAAACTAAGCATCAACAACAAACCATAGGCAAGGGGTATCTAATTTCCATAATTATTCTTTTATAATAGTAAAAATGTTCAGCATTCAATAAAAAATTACAATACATGCAAACACACACACACACACACACACACACACACACACACACTACACACAGAGGAAAATGTGGCCCATATTACCCACAGAGTAAAAAAGCAATCAACAGAAATTACCTTTGAGAAAGCCCAGATGGTGAACTTACTAGACAAAGACTTTAATCAGCTATGTATAAAATGTTTTAAAAGCTAAAGGAAAATACGTCTAAAAAAACTGAAGATAAGATTCCCCAAACTGATCTGCAGACTCAGTGCAACTGCTGTCAAAATTCTAACTGCCTTTGTGCAAAAATAAGCAAGCTAATCTTAATATTCATATAGAAATTCAAGGAACCATGACTAGACAAACAATCTTAAAAAGGAGAAAAATGTTGGAGGACTCACTTTCTGATTTCAAAACTTACTACAAGGCTACAGTAGTCAAAACAGTGTGGCACTGGCATAAGTATAAAAATACATGCTATGGAATATAATTGAGAGTCCAAAAAGAAAACCTATACATTTTGGTCAATTGATTTTCGACAAGGGTGCCAAGGTCATTTAATGGAGGGAAGAACAGTCTTTTCAACAAATAATGTTGAGACAACTGAATGTCCACATGCAAAAAAAACCCCAGAAAGTTGGATACCTACCTCATAACATATACAAAATTTAACTTCAAATGCCAGAGCTAAAGTTATAAAATTGTTAGAGGGAAACAGGTGTAAATCTCATGACTTGGGTTAGGCAGCAATTTCCTAAATGTGAATTAGAAAGTCCAAGCAATAAATATAAGAAATAGATAAACTGGATTTCATCAAAATCCAAAACTTATGTGAATCAAATGACACCATTAAGAAAGTGAAAAGATAACCCACAGAATAGGATAAAATATTTGCAAATAAAGTATGGTATAATGGTGTAATGTAGAGAATATAAAGAACTTGCAAAATTCAACAACAAAAAGACAAACAACTAAATTAAAAATGGACAGATTTAATGAGAGTAGATATTTCTCCAAAGAAGATACACAAGTGGTCAATAAGCACATGAAAGATGCTCAAAATCATCAGTCATTAGAGAAATACAAGTCAAAACCACAATAAGATCAAAACCCACTAGGATGGTGATAACAACAGCACCAAGAAGTGTCAGAAAGGATGTGGAGACATTGTAAACCTTTTGCGTTGTAGTGTAAAATGTTAAGTCATTTTGGAAAACAGTTTGACATTCCTCAAAGGGTAAACATAGAGTTACCATAGGATCCAGCAATTCTACTCCTAGATATATACACAAAAGAATTGAAAACACATGTTCACACAAAAACTTGTATATAAATGCTTGTAGCAGAATTATTGACAATAGTTAAAAATTGAATACAACCCAAATGTCCATCAACTGATGAATGGATAAACAAAAGATGGTATATCCATAAAGTGGATATTGACCAGCCAACTAAAGGAACAAAATACATACTTGGCTAAACCTTAAAAACATTATGCTAGGCAAAGAAACTGGACACAGAAGGCTGTATGTGGTATGATTCCAATTATAAGATATATCCAGAATAGGCAAATCCATCAAGATGAAATGTAGATAAGTGGTTTCCCTGGGATGGGGAGAAGGGGAAAATGGGAAGAATGGGATTTCCATTTGGAGTGGTGGAAATGTTCTAGTATTAGATAATTGTAATAGTTATACAACATGGTAAATATACTAACAAACACTGAATTATATACTTTAAAATAAGTAAAATTATATATTTTAGAACAGGCACAGTGACTCATGCCTGTAATCCCAGTGCTTTGGGAGGCCAAAGCAGAAGGATTGCTTGAGGCCAGGAGTTCAAGACCAGCCTGGGTAATAAAGTAAGACCCTGTCTCAAAATGTTTAAAGTCTATATTTTTATATATGCTTAATTTTATGTTATGCTTTGAAAGCAGATTCTTTTATTTTTTCCCTTTCCTTTTTTTTTTCTTGGAGGTGGGGTTTTGCTGTTTTGCCAGGCTGGAATACAGTGGCCCAGTCACAGCTCACTGTACCCTTGACCTCCAGAGCTCAAGTAATCCTCCCACCTCAGCCTCCCGAGTAGCTGGGACTACAGGTGTGCACCACCACACTCGACTAATCTGTTTGATTTTTTTGCACAGCCAGGGTCTTACTATGTTGCCCAGGCTGTTCTCAAACTCCTGGGCTCAAGCAATCTTCCTGCCTTGGCCTCCAAAAGTGCTGGGATTACAGGTGTGAGCCACCACATTGAAAGCAGATTCTTTTCTCTGGTCTAGCCTCCAGATGAGAATAGAGCTCACTGAACATTTTTATTTCAGCCTTTTGAGATCCTGAGAAAAGGGCCCAGCTGGGCCACACCAAGACTTTTGCCCTACGGAAACTGCGAGACAATGGGTGTTTAAGCCACTGATGGTGGTAATTTTTTATGCAGCAATAACAAATTAACACAACTACCATGTCATCCGTAAATAAAGACAATCTTTTTTTTTTTTTCCAATCTGGATGCCTTTTTTACATTTTTTAAGTTTTTATAAGTATAAATAATTTTATTGATAGATGTTTTAACATACATGGAAAATTAGATCCATATTTGTATGTAAAAATTGCTTGAATTTATAAGAATCACAGTGTTTACAGATGATCCCAGTAGTATTCAGGTAAAATTGAAATTCAGAGGTTGAGCTATTTACAGGTCTTCATCTGAGCAAAATATGTGATAATAATTTCAAACAAAACATTAAATAACCTCATGCTTGGGAGAAGGTGATACATGAGAAAATTCATTGCGCTGTCTTGAATCTCCAGAACAACTTTGGATATAATTGGAAAGGGGATACCATTTCCTTGTTCCTGATCTTAGAGGTAAAGCACCCATCTTTCATCATTAAAATGATGCTAGCTTTAAGTTTGTTTGAAGTTTTGGTGCAGATGTCCTTTCTAAGGTTGAGAAAGTGCCTTTGTATTTCTAGTTTTCTTTTTTCTTTTTCTTTCTTTCTTTCTTTTCTTTCTTTTTTTTTTGAGACAGAGTCTCTCTCTGTCACCCAGGCTGGAGTGCAGTGGCACAATCGTGGCTCACTACAACCTCTGCCTCCCAGGTTTAAGCTATTCTCCTACCTCATCCTCCCAAGTAGCTGAGGTTACAGGCACCCACCACCACACCCAGTTAACTTTTGTATTTTTAGTAGAGACGGGGTTTTGCCATGTTGGCCAGGCTGGGCTTGAACTCCTGACCTCAGGTGATCTGTCTGCCTTGGCCTCCCAAAGTGCTGGGATTATAGGTGTGAGCCACTGCCCCCGGCCTGCTAAACATTTCAATAGAAGAATAGTGTATTACACTCACCTGGATATTTCCTTTTATGTCGTTTTTCTTCATTCTCCAGGGTTTCAGGTTTCCTTTCTGCGTCATTCACTTTCTGTCTGAAAAACCTCATTCAGCAACTGTTTGAGAGCAGATCCATTGGCAAGAAATTCTCTTTGTTTTCTTGCATGTGAGAATGTCTTTATTTCACCTTCATTCCTGAAGGGTATTTCCACTGGATATAGAATTCTTGGTTTAGCATTCTTTCCTTTCCGCACTTTCAAAATATTTTTCCACTTCCATCTGGCCTTCATGATTCCACGTGAGAAATCCACCGTTATGTGAATCACTGCTTTTCTACAAGCAATGCATCATTTTTCTCTGTTTACTTTCAAGATGTTTTTCTTTATCTTAGTTCTCATCAGTTTATGGTGTGTCTTCATGTGAGTTTCTTGGGACTTCCTCTGTTTCTGATTCTATGAGCTTACCGAATCCATAGATTTACATACAGATGCCCCTTGACTTATGATGGAGTTACATCCTGATAAACCAACCCTAAGTTGAAAGGATCTTTAGGTTGAAAATGCATTTCATATACCTAACCTATCAAGCATCGTAACTTAGCCTAGCTTACCTAAAACATCTTCAGAACACTTACATTAGCCTATAGTTGGGAAAAATCACCTAACACAAGCCTATTTTGTAATACAGTGTTGAATATGTCATGTAGTTTATTGAATACTGTCCTGAAAGTGAAAAACAAAATGGTTGTATGGGTACTGAAAGTATGGTTTCTATTGATGATTGATTTTGCACCATTGTAAAGTCAAAAAATCCTAAGTCAGACTATTTTAATTTGGAGAGAGTCTGCATTTTACAAAATTTGAAAAGTTTTCAACCATCATGTCTTAAAATATTTTTTCTGCAGCATATATATTTTTTTCTGTCCTTTGGGACTCTAATTACACAGATAATATTGGAATTTTTCCACAGGTCCCTGAGGCTCTGTGCACATTTTTTCCCCCAAACTTTCTTTTTTCTCTGTGTTGCTCAGATTGCATGATTTCTATAGGTCTATCTTCAGATTCTCTGGCTCTTTCTTTGGTTATGTCACGCAAAGCTGGTTAAATGTGTTTTTAAAATTTTGGTTATTGTATTTTTAAGTTCTAAAATTTCCACAGGGTCATTCGTATCTTCTACTTCTTTGCTGAGACTTTCTGTTTTTCTGTTCTTTTCAAAAGTGTTTTCCATTGTTTCTTGGAGCATTTTCTGGTAGCTACCTTTTTGCCAGATAATTTGCCAGATAATTCCAACATCCCTGTCATTTTGGCACCCTGGGGATGTGTTGGTTACCTTCACCCAAACATTTTTGGATTTTCTTGGTTCGTTGCATTTTGGGAATTTAGAGTTGTATCCTTGACATTTTGAATATTTTGTTTTGTGATTCAGGCTCATGTTTACACATTGGATAAGGTAGAAATTTTTGGTTTTATTTTAGTAGGCGATCAGTCTGGTTGGATCCAGGACTCAAGCTCTGACCAATTTTATATTGGTTATGGTTCCAATTTCAGTTAAGTTTCCAAAGCTTTTGCATTGCTATTCAGATCTGTCCCCTGTGTGTGACACCAGTGACTAGTTTGGCACCAAAGCTATTGTCTACTCCATTGTTCAGTTCTCAAAGTCTATAGATGTACTTTAGGATTGGATCAATATACTCATATGAAATTGAGCCCAAATATTTATAAACAACTCAAAGTAGTTACTTCAGCGAACTTTTCCCTATCCATGATCTTATCAGTACTTTCCCTTTTCTTGGTAATCCCTTTGTTGGCCCCCCAGCTATAAAGTTGCAGCTTTAGTTAACCCCAATCTGCTGCATGCTTTCTGCAACTACAGTTGTGTTGGGGCCAAGCAAACAGAGGACAGAAACAGAAAAAGCAACAGAAGTTTTTCCCATCCTTTTGGGACCACATATTATCTTATTGGAGAGTAAGGCTCTCTTTTCTCAGAGTTTGAGGCTCCTACTGTCCCCACCGCCATGACTGCTTCTGCTGTCATGAATTATTTGGGGGCTGAGGTGAAAGACGGTAAAGAAAAGGAAAAGAAAGAAATAATCATAGGGGATTTTCACATTCTGAGTATTAGGAAACCATGTATCCATTCATCAAGCCAGAATGAGAGGTGTCTCCTGGAGCCTTCCCTGTTTTGCTAATACCTACATTCAACTTTCAGGCGGCATTGAATTCAATCCCAGAAATGCCAGAAGAAGGAAATGGTAAACTCTCTACCAGTGTGGTTGTTTAGTGAATTTTCATCTTCTTTCCCAATCTGCCTGTTAGTGTATGTGTTCAGAGTCCTTGAATAGCTGCTCCATGCATTCTGCCCTGATTTTATCGCTGCATTCATGGGGAGAGCAAGGGTCATGCATGCTTACTTTATCTTACCCAGAAATGGAAGCCTACTGAATTGATTCCTGGACTAAGATGCAAAGGCAATTCAGTGGAGAAAGCATAGTTTTATCAGTGAAATGTGGTGAAACTACTAGTTATCTGTATGGAATACATGCATGCATAATACATACACATATATGCATATATACATGCTACTTTAGTCCATTCTCATGCTGCCATAAAGAACTGCCCAAGACTGGGTAATTTATAAAGGAAAGAGGTTAACTGACTCCCAGTTCCACATGGCTGGAGAGGCCTCAGGAAACTTACAATCATTGTGGAAGGGGAAGCAAACACGTCCTTCTTCACATGATGGCATGAAGGAGAAGTGCCAAGCAAAAGGGGGAGAATCTTTATAAAACCATCAGATCTCATGAGAACTCACTCACTATCATGGGAACAGCATCAGGGTAAGTGCTCCCACGATTTAATTACCTCCCACCTGGTCCCTTCCACAACACGTTTAGGGGATTATGGGAACTACAATTCAAGATGAGATTTGGGTAGGGACACAGCCAGATCATGCCATATGCACACATGCAAACATACATACTTCAATCCTTACATCTCATAAAACTTAATTCAAAATGGATCATAGACTTAAATGTAAAGCATGATATCCTAAAAGTTCTGGTAGGAAATACAGAAGAAAACCTTTGCAACCCTAGGTTAGGCACATATTTTAAAAATAGCACATCAAAAGCATTATTAATAAGAGAACAAAATAATATACCAGATTTTATCAAAATTAAGAGCTTTCTCTTTGTTTTTGTTTTGTTTTGTTTTGTTTGTGAGACTGAATTTCGCTCTGTCGCCAAGGCTGGAGTTCTGTGGGGTGATCTTGGCTCACTGCAACCTCCACCTCCCAGGTTCAAGTGATTCTCATGCCTCAGCCTCTCGAGTGGCTGAAATCACAGGCACATGCCACCACACCCAGCTTTTTTTTTTTTTTTTTTATATTTAGTGGAGATGGGGTTTCACCATGTTGGCCTGGCTGGTCTCAAACTCCTGACCTCAAGTAATCTGTCACCTCGGCCTCCCAAAGTGCTGGGATTACAGGCGTGAGCCCATGCCCGGCCAAGAGCTCTCCCTTTGAAAGACACTGTTAAGAGAATGAAAAGACAAGCCATGGACTCAGAAAAAATATTTGTCAATCGCATATCTTAATTTTACCTTTTTTTTTTTTTTTTTTTTTGAGACAGAGTCTTGCTCTGTCACCCAAGCTGGAGTGCAGTGGCGTCATCTCGGCTCACTGCAAGCTCTGCCTCCCGGGTTCATGCCATTCTCCTGCTTCAGCCTCCCAGGTAGCTGGGAACAGGCGTGTACCACTCTGCCTGGCTAATTTTTTGTATTTTCAATAGAGACGGGGTTTTACTGTGTTAGCCAGGATGGTCTCCATCTCCTGACCTCGTGATCCGCCTCAAACCGAAAGTCAATCGCATATCTTATAAAGGACTTATGTGTAAAACATATGAAGAGCTCTTGAAATTTAATAATAAGGAAACAGACTACCAATTTAAAGATGGGTAAAAGACATGAGGAGAAGACCAAAAAATAGGTAAAATACATACGGCAAAAAAGATATACAGATGGCAAATAAGCATCTGAGAAGATATTCAACATCATTGATCATTAGGGAAATGCAAATGAGAACTACAATGAGACGTCATTAAATACCTATTAAAACATCTAAAGTTAAAATGACTATGCCAAGTGTTGGTGAAAACGAAGAGTCACTGGAACGCTCATGCATGACTGGTGGGAATGTAAAATGGTACAACTAGTTTGTATAACAGTGTTTGGCAGTTTTAAAAATAATACACATACATTTTTTGTATGATGTACATTACACTTCTAGGCATTTAACCAAAATAAATAAAAGCATATAGTCATGGAAAGACTCAAACGTGACTACTAATTGCAGCTTTATTTGTGATAGTCAGAAACTGAAAGCATGCTAAATGGCCATCAACAGGTTAGTGGATTAACAAATTGTGGTGTATTCATACAATGGAATACGACTCAGAAAACCATTGTTAGTCACAACATGGATGAATTTCAGAATAATTATGCTGAGATAAAGAAGCCAGACAACAAAAGTACATATAGCACAGTTCTATAAAGTTCTAGAAAATGCAAACTATGGTAATTCCTATGAGTGAAAGGAGAGAATGAGGAAGTGGAAGGGAGGGATTACGTCTGTAATCCCAGCACTTTGGGAGGCCGAGGTGGACGGATCACCTGAGGTCTAGTTCAAGACCAGCCTGACCAACATGGAGAAACTCCATCTCTACTAAAAATACAAAGTTAGCTAGGTGTGGTGGCGCATTCCTGTAATCCCAGCTACCGGGAGGCCAAGGCAGGAGAATTGCTTGAACCTGGGAGGCGGAGGCTGAGGTGAGCAGGGATTGCCATTGCACTCCAGCCTGGGCAACAAGAGCGAAACTCCATCTCAAAAACAAACAAACAAAAAATACATATATATATATAAAACATTTTGGGTAATGTACGTGTTTACCATCTTGATTGGTGATGGTTTCACAGGTGTATACAGGTATAAAACTTATCAGCTTACAAATTGTACACTTTACATGAACCTTATTGTGTGTCAATAAGACTTCAATACATCTGTTTTTAAAATGAGTTTTCAGGCTGGGCGCAGTGGCTCATACCTGTAATCACAGAACTTTAGGAGGCAGAGGTGGGCACTTGAGGTCAGGAGTTTGAGAGCAGCCTGGCCAACATGTCTCTACTAAAAATACAAAAACTAACTGGGTGTGGTCGTGGGCTCCTGTAATCCCAGCTACTCAGGAGGCTGAGTCAGGAGAATCGCTTGAACCCGGTAGGTGGAGGTTGCAGTGAACTGAGATGGCACCACTGCACTCAAGCCTGGGCAACAGAGGGGGATTCCGTCTCAAAAAAAAAAAAAGAGGGAGGTTTCAAACCATTCTCTGTGATGGTGAAATCAGCAGAAATTTCCCTAGGACTTTGGCTTTGGCTTATGGCTGAAGTGTCATTTTTCACTTTGTCTTCTTGTATAAATTCATGAGTTCTTTAATGGTCATTTGGGAGAAAGTGTATCAGTCACTTTCAGACAACCTCCGTATGATCTGATGGTTTTGTAGCTCATATCTTTATTACTTTATTCATTCTACTTTTTCATTTTTGATGATTTTTCTAATTTCTTGAGTCGAATGCTCAGTAGACTTATTTTCACTCTTTCTTTGTATTTTCTTGTATATAAAGTTACCATTATCACGTACTCAGTTGGGAACATTTGAATGATACAAGCACACAAAAAGAAGCCAAAGTCATGCAGAATCCCATTTCTATATAGCACCACTATTAATATTTCTGCCGACATCCTTCCTGCCATCTTACGTGCTTTCTGGCTTTCTGTGCATGCATACCCTTCGTGTATATATGTAAAAAGTGCACAAATCACAAGTGTACAGCTTTCCACAAACTGAATATATCTACGTTACCAGCACTCAATCAGTTAACAGTTAACAGAACATTACTAGCATCCTAGATATATATATACACACACACACATAGATATATATACACACATAGATATATATACACATAGATATATATACACAGATAGATATAGATACACATATATATACACACACATAGATATATATACACACATATATATATACACACATACACATATAAATATATATATAAATATATTTTTGAGACACAGTCTCACTCTGTTGCCCAGGCTGGAGTGCAGTGGCACAATCTTGGCTCACTGCAAGCTCCGCCTCCCGGGTTCACGCCATTCTCCTGCCTCAGCCTCCTGAGTAGCTGGGACTACAGGCACCTGCCACCACGCCCGGCTAATTTTTTGTATTTTTAGTAGAGATGGGGTTTTACCATGTTAGCCCGGATGGTCTCGATCTCCTGACCTTGTGATCTGCCTGCCTCGGGACTCCCAAAGTGTTGGGATTACAGGTGTGAGCCACCACACCCGGCCTATATGTATATTCTTAAGAGACAAGGTCTCGCTCTGTCACCTGGGCTGGAGTGCAGTGGAGCTTCTTCCAGCCTTGAAATCCTGGGTTCAAGCGATCCTCCTGCCTCAGCCTTCTGAATAGCTGGGACTACAGGTGTGTGCCACCATACCTGGCTAATTTTTATTTTTATTTGTAGAAACAGAATCTCAGTCTGCCACCCAGGCTGGAGTGCAGCGGCGCAATCATAGGCTTCTGTAACCTTGAAATACTGTGCCCAAGCCATCCTCCCGTCTCAGCGTCCCAAGTAGTTGGAACCACAGGCATGCACCACAATGCCCAGTTAATTTTTAAATTAATTTTTGTAGAGACGGGAGCTCACTTTGTTGCCCAGGCTGGTCTCAAATTCCTGGGCTGAAGCAATCGTCCCACCTCAGCCTTCCGAGTGAGTAGCTAGGAGTACAGGTGCATGCTAAAATGCCCAGCTGATTTTTTATTTTTGTAGAGACAGGGCCTCGCTATGTTGCCCAGGTTAATCTCGAACTTCTGGCCTCAAGCAATCCTCCTGCCTCAGCCTCCCAAAGTGTTTGGATTACAGGTGTGACCCCAGATGCTATCTTTGTATCTGCTTCTAGTCCCAACCTGCTTCCACCAATCCAAGTTAACTAGTATCCTGACTTCTAATGACATAGGTTACTTTTGCCTTTTTTTTTTTTATTTTGTTAAAATATAATCATGAAGCATGCTTTCTGCCCTATCTGCCTTCTTTGACTCAACATTATATTTATGAGGTTCATCCATCTGGTTGTAGGAGGTTGTCATTTATTCACTATTGTTGTGGTATATTCTTTCCCATTTGTGTGACTATATCATAATTTATTTATCCATTTTATTGTTGATGGGCTTTTGTGTGGTTTCCAGCTTGGGGCTATTCTGTATAGTGCTGCTGTAAATATTCTAGTGCATGTCTTTTGTGAGCATATCAATACCTTTTTTTGTTGGTTGCATTCCTGAGAAAGAAACTGCCAGGTCATATACATGCAATTTAGATGCAACTTTGAATAGTTATCATAGTGGACACACTATTTTGAAACTTGCTTTAGTCATTAAACAAGCGAGACTTTTCCATGTCAATTAATAATATTCATTATATGTGAACTTTAGAGACTCAGAAGTGGGAGAGTGGAAGGGGGGCCAGGGCTAAAAAGCTACATATTAGCTACAATGTACACGGCTCAGATGACCGGCGCACTAAAACCTCAGAATTCACCACTGCAGAATTCATCCATGCAGCCAAAAACCACTTGTACCCCAATAGCTATTGAAATTTTTGAAAAGAAAAAAAAATAGATCAGGCACTGTAGCTCATGCCTGTAATCCCAGCACTTTGGGAGGCTGAGGCAGGTGGATCACCTGAGGTCAAGAGTTTGAGACCAGCCTGGCCAACATGGGGAAACCCCATCTCTACTAAAAATGTAAAAATTAGCATGGTGGTGTGCGCCTGTAATCCCAGCTATTTGGGAGGCTGAGGCAGGAGAATCACTTGAACCTGGGAGGTGGAGGTTGCAGTGAGCCAAGATGGCACCACTGCACTCCAGCCTGGGCGACAGAGTGGGACTCCATCTCAGAAGTAAATAAAATAAAATAAAATAAAAAATTAAATTAAAAAATAAAAAAAGATAAAAAATAGTGTTCATTATAGGAATGTACCATACTTTATTTAGTCACTCATCAATAGACATTTCCTGTGCTTCTCATTTTTCATATTATGAGCAATGCTTTATTCCACATCCTTATGAACATGTCTTTATGCAATTGATTGATTATCCTTTTAGGATAAATACTTAGAATTGGATTTAGGGAATCCAAGGGTATGCCCATGTGCATTTAAAATTTTGATACTTGTCTAATTTTCTTCTTGGAATGATAAAGTATAATTTAGAATTTCACCAACTGAGCAAGAGGGCACATTTTCATGTACTCTCACTCACACTGGATTTTCCCTGTATTTTTAAGCGTTGCCAGTACTGTAGAATAATTTCACATCTTTGCATTAGATAATGTTTCTTTGATTATTTGTGATCTTACACACTTTTTAGGTCACGCATAGTGGCTCACATCTGTAATCCCAGCACTTTGGGAGGCCAGTGTGGGATGATCCCTTGGGCTCAGAAGTTGGGACCAGCCTGGGCAACATAGAATGACCCTGTGTCTACAAAAAAATTAAAAAATTTGCAGAGGAGGGATGGCATGCATCTATAGTCCCAGCTGCATAGGAGTCGAAGGTGGGAGGATCGCTTGAGCCCAGGAGGTTGAGGTTACACCACTGCACTCCAGCCTGGGTGACAGAGCGAGACCCTATTCAAAAAACAAATAAATCAAATAAACATGTTTTAGAAAATGTATTTCTCATTTTATGTACTTTGCTAGTTATTTTATTGTTGTTTTTCCCACTGATTTATAAGTTCTATATACACTGAAGATATAATTCTTTTTTTTTTTTTTCTTTTTTTTGAGACAAGGTCTGACTCTGTCACCCCGGCTGGCGTGCAGTGGCAAGATGGAGTCTTGCTGAACCCCCTGGGTTCAGGTGATTCTCCTGCCTCAGCATCCCAAGTAGCTGGGATTACAGGCATGAGCCACCAGGCCTGGCTAATTTTTGTATTTTTAGTAGAGACGGGGTGTCACCATGTTGGCCAGGCAGTTTGAACTCCTGACCTCAGGTCATCCGCGTGCCTCGGCCTCCCAAAATGCTGGGATTGCAGGTGTGAGCCACCACACCCTGCTAATTTTTGTATTTTTAGTAGAGATGAGGTTTCACTATATTGACCAGGCTGATCTCAAATACCAATATTACTTTTGAATAACAAATCATAATTTTATACATCTATGGGGCACAGTGTGATGTTTTGATATATGAATACAATGTGGGAGGATTAAATCAAGCTAAGTTAACACACCCATACCTCACTTACCTATCACTGTTGTTTCTTTTCTAATTTGAAATACACTTTATCAATATTCAGAATTCCTGAGAATCTATGTGTGTCTATTTCTGTACTGGGAATATAACCCTGTGTTTTGTTCATCCATTTACTCAACAAATACTTTGCCAGGTACTTTTCTAAGAATTTGTGCTGTATTAGTTAAAAAAGAGAGAGAGAAAAAACTCCTTTCCTTATGAAGCTTACATTTCAAAGGGAGGTATAGAGACAAAATACTAAATCATAAACATTATTTTTATTTCTTCTCCAGAATTAGTATGACAATTATAGATACATCTATAGTCGTAATTGCTGTAGATTTATGGTGTCTTTGAGCTCAGGTAAAGGTAGTTCTTCCCCATTAATTATTTTGACTCTGTAAATATTGAATCTTACAGACAAGTTTTAGAATTGTTTGAGCAAATTCTAATCGAAATCTCACTGGGATTTCTGTTGTGATTGCCTAGAATTTTGAAATTAATTGAGCGATTTGATATCTTTACAAAGGTCTTTTCTTTTCTGGTAATGAGGTATGCTTTTCTACTGAAGTTTTCTTCTATTTAAGTGTCCTTCCATGTCCCTTAGAAGATTTTCAAATTGTCTCCATTATAGATCAAGCATTTATTTATTTATTTTACTGCAATTTTGAATTAAAAAAACATTTTGTGCCAGATGCCATGGCTCACGCCTGTAATCCCAACACTTTGGGAGGCTGAGGCAAGGCAGATCACCTGAGGTCAGGGGTTTGAGAACAGCCTGGCTAACATGGTGAAAACCCTTCTCTACTGAAAATACGAAAATTAGCTGGGCGCATGGTGGTGCCTGCCTGTAATCCCAGCTACTTGTGAGGCTGAGGCAGGAGAATGGCGAATCGCT
The DNA here is from genome assembly GCF_049350105.2 of Macaca mulatta. NCBI lineage: Eukaryota > Metazoa > Chordata > Mammalia > Primates > Cercopithecidae > Macaca > Macaca mulatta. The sequence continues at coordinate 57,701,313 of NC_133408.1, read as the reverse complement.
TGAACCCAGGAGGCAGGGGTTGCAGTGAGCCAAGATTGCACCACTGCCCTCCAGCCTGGGTGACAGAGCAAGACTCCATCTCAAATTTTTTTTTTTTCACCATATGTTACAAGTAGCCTGTTACAGACATTTAGCTAATGCATATTCTCACCAATGAATGCCTGCTGTCAATACTTTTACTTTCAACGTTTTGTGTCTATTAAGTATAAAACCTAGACTGATACTTTTTTCTGTAAAAAAAATAAGTTTATGTTTATTTGTCTTTTTAAAATTAGGTCGGGTACAATGGCTCATGCCTGTAATCCCAACACTTTGGGAGGCCAAGGCAGGCAGATCACCTGAGGTCAGGGGTTTGAGACCAGCCTGGCCAACATGGCAAAACCCCTTCCCTACTAAAAATACAAAAATTAGCCGGGCATGGTGGTGCCTGCCTGTAATCCCAGCTACTTGGGAGGCCGAGGCAGGAGAATCACTTGAACCCGGGAGGTGGTGGTTGCAGTGAGCCAAGATCGTGCCACTGCACTCCAGCCTGGGTGACAGAGCAAGACTCCGTCTCAAAAATAAAATAATAAAATAAAATAAAATAAAATAAAATAAAATAATGTGTCATATAATCTCGCAGAAGGGAACAACACACTGGGGCCTATCAGAGGGTGGAGGGTGGGAGGAGGGAGAGGATCAGGAAAATAACTAATGGGGACTAGGCTTAATACTTGCGTGATGAAATAATCTGTATGACAAACCCCCATGATGTAAGTTTGCCTGTATAACAAATCTTCACATGTACCCCCTGAACTTAAATTAAAAAAAGAACATCCTTAAAACCAGGTGCTTCTACCTTGCCTATAATTGCCTGCAATGAAGTAATATCTGGGCCAGGCTGCTGGCCTGTGACGGGACAGGTGCCTGGGCAGACACAGAACCAGGGCTCTGCTCATTAGAAGTCCGCTTCATTTACCACAATATGGTAAATGTATATGAGCTGCTCGGGGCAGACACCAGGAAATGGATGCTGGCCCGAGGAGGTGATGGCTGGGCTGGGATCAAAAAGATGAGTATGATTTCTTCCTTGAAGAAAGGAAGAAAGGCTGCAGGAGGGGGAGAGTCCCCAGGACAACGGGACACAGAGGAATATCCTGGGGGTGGCAGGGACTGGGCACACAGGCAGGACAGAATGACAGCCAGGTGTGTGGAGGGGCAGAGAGAACTCACAGTAAAAAAACAGTGTGAGATGAGAGGTCCCTGGAACCAGGCCACCATGGAGAATCATTATCCATGAAAGAACTTGCATCTTTACCTGGAGAGCAAAAGGAAGTGAAGGAAGTGTATTTTATAGAGAGAGTGGTACCCAGACCAGATGAGGCTTTGAGAAGATCACCCTCCTAGCGTGATGCTTAGTAAGCCACCAGAGAAGCTGGTAGAGAAAGGACAGAGACTTAGAGTGGTCCCTTGGCCATGGAGAGAAGTCAACAGACTTGAGAAATATGTAAGCTATGAAACTCTTGTGACTGTAGATGGTGGAAATCTTCTCTGCCTTCACTGGGAGGTGTCCATGTAGGCGTATCACTTGTCAAAAGTCATCAAATTGGTGGACATAAGATACAGACATAAGATCCATAACACTTCCACAGTTAGCAATGAACGCAGCTGTGAACATCTTTAATTGTGCCAGTCCTGGACGTGGATATTTTATTCATTTGGACCATACCTCAAAATTAACATACTTAAGAAACTGTCACATGTTGTATTCTGTTAATGACAGAAACCTGTCCAAGGAAGAAATGGCACTATAGTTACACAGTACATGCTCTTTACCAAGGTAATGAGGAAATTTTCTCTCCTGTTTTTATCCTGTTCTGAGTATATGTATCTAGAACTCGCATTAAGAAATTAATCTAAGAATAAAACTGCATAAGAAAAAAATGTGTCATATGATCTTAAAATCTTTTTTCTCTTTGGTGATTTGTAATGGATACTACATGTATAATTTCCACTAATTTATAACTTTACATGCTTAAGCTGATGTTTTTCACTTAGACACCTTGGAATCAAACAGTTTCTACTGAACCTTTGCTCTGAAAGATCACGAAATAGATTATTCCTTTGAATTCTTTTTACTTCGTTCTCCTCGTTCTCCCCACTACTCAGTTGGCATTTCCTGAGTGCAGAGTGTGGTAACCTGGTAAACTTCTGGTAGATGATGTGATGATGCACATGTAAATGTGGTATCATCTGGTCCAGTGTATGAAACTATGATAAACTTTTATAAAACATTTACGTGTACAAATTAATCTCTGGAGTTAAAGATGAATTCTTTGTTTGTTTGTTTTTTAGAGACAGGCTCTTGCTGTGTCACCCAGGCTGGAGTGCAGTGGTGCCATCATAGCTCACTGTAGCCTTGAACTCCTGGGTTCAAGCGATCCTCCTGCCTCAGCCTCCTGAGTAGCTGGGACTACAGGTGCACATCATCACGCCTGGTCTGAATTCATTTTTATTTAACATCAATTTTACTTAGTAATGGATTTTATAGTAGGTGGTATTCAAAATACTTAGCATCCAGCTCCAGGGACCAAGGCTCTGGAGGCTTGGCCGTTGGATCTGGGGAAATCTAGGGGTCTCCAGGCATGGGGCTGGAGAGTTGGGGATATTTGGAGGTATTTGATGGTTCATCTTGATTTGTGCATGAATAACCTGTGGAGAATTTAAATTATAAAATGTAAGCTTATTATTTTTTTTTTTGGTACAAAAAATGAAAAGTAGTACATTTTCATTGCAACAAATGCCAACAAGGCAGAATGAAATAGAATAAGCAATGTTAGGCTGGGCACGGTGGCTCACACCTGTAATCCCAGCACTTTGGGAGCCCAAGGCAGGCAGATCACTTGAGGTCAGGAGTTTGAGACCAGCCTGGCCAACATGACGAAACCCTGTCACTAATAAAAAAATACAGAAATTAACCAGGTGTGGTGGTGCGTGTCTGTAATCCCAGCTACTCAGGAAGCTGAGGCAGGAGAATTGCTTGAATCTGGGAGGTGGAGGTTGCAGTGAGCCAAGATGACGCCATTGCACTTCAGCCTGGGTGACAGAGGGAGATTCTGTCTCAAAAAAAAAAAAAAAAAAAGAAAAAAGAAAAAGAAAGAAAAATAGAAAAAAAAAAGTGCTAAGTATTCATTTATCTATCTAATGCCATCGTTTCATTCCACCAAGGTGATTGACATCCCCAAGGTGATTGACATCCAATGTTGCCGGTTTGGCTTTTATGAAACCTAGTTTTTTCTGTGCGTCTATAAACATGCATGATGTCTTCATTCTTTCTCTGATTTTTTTAAATAAAAAAATTTCAAAACTAGAGACAAATCGTAAAAATAGTACCAAAAACAGCCATATATCCTGCACATTTGTTTCTTCTTTTCCTTTCTCCTCTTTCTTGAACCATTTGAGTATTAGGTGGAAATAAACAGAAAACATCACAACAGACTTCACCATTAAATATTTAGCACATATTTCCCAAAGACAATTACATTTTCCTACGTGACCACAATATCCTTATATCCAGGAAGCTTAACACTAATACAGTAAATGCAGGCCAAAATCAAATTTCCCAGTTTGTTGCAGTAATGTGCTTTATAGTTTGTTTTAAAACCAAGATTTAACCATGAGTTGGACATTTTGTTTCATTGCCAGGTCTTTAAGCCATAAGAATTTCTTAGCTTCTTTTTATGTATTTTGGGACATTCACGTTTTTGCAGAATCCAGGTCAACTTTCAGAAGGTTCCTCCACTTGATTGAGTTTGTATGAGGTTTTCTCATGACTGGAATCAAGTTATTCGTTTTTGTCAGGAATAGTACATACATGATGTTGTCATCTTCTCAATGTGTCGTATCAGGAAGCACGTGGTGTCCGCATATCCTGTACCTCACTATATGTACATGTGACCTAAAAATAGTACCCTGTCAAGTGAAAAAGAAAGGTAGAGAACAATGTGTACATTGTGTTAGCATTTGTATAAAGAAGCAGCAGATATATGTAAAATGTCTCTGGAAAGAAACGCAAGAAAGTTACAATGCTTGCCTTGTAGGAGAAAAGAGGAGGATCTGGAAGACGAAACAGGGAGGGAGATGTGTTATTGAATATTGTTTTTCACGTTGGAATATTGAACCATCTGATGGGACTCAGAGATGGATTGAGAACGCCGTCAGGGAGGAGGAAGGTGCCAAGAATGACTCTGACATGGTCTGGCTTCGAAAATAGAGGGTATTATGCTGATTAGCAAACTAAAATCTACAGATAAAAGGTATGAGATCTAGTGCAGGGTTCCTAGAAAATGGGGAGGAATGGGATCCTACAAAGCACAGCGGAGGGTCTGGCCTTTGGCAGGAAGAGATGCAGGGCCTCTTCATGGGGAAATAAAAAACAGGCTGCACTGTGATGAGGTGGCAGGTTTGTGGCGTCGGTAGCAGCCAATGTAATTTTTTTTTTTTTTTTGAGATAGAGTCTCACCCTGTCACCCAGGCTGGAGTGCAGTGATACCATCTCACTGCAACCTCTGCCTCCTGGGTTTAAACAATTCTCCTGCCTCAGCCTCCCGAGTAGCTGGGATTACAGGCGTTATAGGCGCCCGCCACCATGTCCAGCTAATTTTTGTATTTTTAGTAGAGACGGGATTTCACCATGTTGGCCAGGCTGGTCTCGAATTCCTAACCTCGTGATATGCTTGCCTCTGCCTCCCAAAGTGCTGGAATTACAGGTGTGAGCCAGCGTGCCTGGCCGCCAATGTTATTTTTACGTCTATCTTTGTTGACTTTGCCCCATTGGCTTGAGGGGAATTCACCAATTGCGCTTTTCTTCTCTCTCCAAAGTTGGGGTCAGTTTGACGGGGATCACAATGCCTGCTCTGGTATATTGCACCCAGAATTAGTACCACCTGGCCAGCCACAGGGAGTGATGGCTAAGTGCAAGGTCAAAGTCAAGACAGTGCTCCCTGTGGGCAGGGAGAGCCGAGGAGAGAGAACAAGAGGATTGTATCTTCCAGTCCTTTTCCTTTCTCCATTTACTAATCAGAGAAGTGAGCAAGGAAATACAGAGAGATCCAGAGTGTTCCACTAGTGGATATCACTCCACGTGAAAATTTGTAATTCAAGGCTAGGCATGGTAGTAGTGGCTCACACCTATAATCCCAGCACTTTGGGAGGCCAAGGCTCAAGGATCATGTGAGGCCAGGAGTTTGAGACAAGCCTGGGCAACATAGTGAGACACTGTCTCTAGAAAAAGATTAAAAAATTATCTGGGCATGGTGGTACACACCTATAACCCCAGCACTTTGGGATGCTGAGGTGGGAGGATCGCTTGAGCCCAGGAGTTTGAGGCTGCAGTGAGTTATGATTGCACCACTGCACTCCAGCCTGGGAGACAGTGAGATTCTGCCTCTTAAAAAAATACGAAACCCTGTCTCTACTAAAAATACAAAAAAAATTAGCCAGGCATGGTGGTGCGTGCCTGTAATCCTAGCTACTCAGGAGGCTGAGGCAAGAGAATCGCTTGAGCCTGGGATCTGGGGACTCCGTCTCAAAAAAAAAATCATATATATATATATACACACACACACACACACACACACACATATATACACATATATATACATATATACACACATACACACACATATATACACACACATATACACACATATATACACATATACACACATACACACATATATACACACATATATACACATATACACACATACACACACATATATACACATATACACACATATATACACATATACACACATATATACACACATATACACACATATATACACACACATATATACACACATATATGTAAACACATATATATATAAAAGAAAAAGAAGTTTTCTACCATGATCATTTTCTTCAGAATTCCTATAAACATGCTTATTTCTTTATACCTCTGCCAACATTGGGTTATAAATATTTTTAAATTTTGCCTATTGATTAGGCTAACCATGTTATCTCAAAATGGGGAGTTTTTTCAACTGCTGTTGCCTGGGCCTCACTTCTGTAGATTCTAATTCCATTGGTTTGACGGGAGTCTCATTTGTATATTTAAAAGCATTCAAAAACCTCATGCATGATGCTCATGGTATACAGCTAAGATCAAGGCAGCCCTGAGATTTGATTAGGGATGGAGTGGGGGTGGTATCAGCACACACTTTCCTCTACCTTTGATTTTCTTCTTTGATAAGAAATTTGCTTTATTTCCAATCGAATCCCTTTGTTTCACCATGAAAAAGGTGGGACTCACCAACACGGGCAGTACCTGGTCCCACGAGGCCTCTCCACTGGCACTGATCTGTGGTGCAGGAGGAAGCTTTCTCATTCTGAGGCCCAGCCACATCTCCAGATCTCAGCTTGGGCTGGGGGATGCATTAGCAAGGCTCTTGGGCCCACAGCACTGCGTTGGTTCCGAAGTGCAGGAATTGTGGTCAAATGCCAGCATCACATTTCATTTTGGTTCAAGTTGTGTTGTATCTGGCAAGTATTCTTTGGCATTTGTAGGGCAAGGTTAAGGCTGTCTTTAAGTTTCAGTTTGGTTTTCATTTTAATCATTAGTTCCTTTGTTGGTTTTTGTAGGTTTTAGGGAGGAGGTTTTAAAAATGTCCACTTACACTGTCATCTTTCCTGGAAGTCTCCACTTCTTCCCCTGAATTAAAAACAAAACAAAACAAAACAAAACAAAACAAAACACCAAAGCTTAGAAGTGTTGGTTTTAGAGGAAGACATATGTTGTCAAACACTAATATAATGCTCTAAGCTTTCTCACTCCCCCTGCAGCGGCTATGTTTAATCAGATCTGTTTCAACATGCCCAAACTAAATAATATGCTCATTTTCCTAATTTACAGTTTTTAGCTATTATATTTTGATTTTCTTCTCTTACATTGTAATTTATGTTCTTCTAGTTCTTTGATTACTTACTGTGTCAATCAGATTGAGCTAATAATGCACAATAATAATAATTGTTTTTAATTTGTAAGTTTGGCTTTATATATTTTGAGCCTATATTATTAGGTGTATCCAATTTTTGAAATGTTCTATCTTCCAGGGAAATTGGCACTTTTTATACAATTTTAGTCCTCCTTGTTAGTTTACATTCTTTTATTATTCTTTTAGTGATATCCCTAGGGACTGCAACGTGTATCCTTGACCCACCGATATATATCCTAAATGAGTACATTTATCACTTTAATGCAAGTTGTATCTAAAGTTGCAAGGACCTTAGAACACTTTTACTCCGTTTACCCCTTTCTTACCTTTTGTGCAATTGTTCTCATGTATTTTATTTCTTAGTAGATTTAAGAACCTACCAAACATTATTAACATTTATTATTAGATTAAAATATGATAGTTACTCAGATTTATCTACATTTATCTACTTTCCAGTCTTCCATCTCTGTTCCTCCATTTGAAACCATATTTTTTCCGTCTGAATAGCTCACTATAGCAATTCTTTCTTTTTAGAAAATTTTAAGCACAATCTTTAATCTAATTTTTAAATTATCATTTTAAATGAACTCATAATAATTGTGCATATTTATGGGGTACAGTGTAATATTTCGATAGATGTATACAATGTGTAATGATCAAATCAGGTAACTAGAAAATCAATCACCTCAAACATTTATCATCCCTTTGTACAACCATAATTTTTTTTTAAGGCTTCACTTTCTTCTTTTCAAATCAACTTTATTGAGGATAATTTACATATAATAAAATGCACCCATTTAAAATGTACACTTTGATGAGTTTTGACAAAATGTATAAACCTTTGTAACCATCACCATAATTAAGACATAAACATTTCCTTCAACCTAAACTATTCCCTTGTACTCTGATGGGGTCAACCACTCAGCCCCAGGAATCCACCGATTTACTTTCTGTCACCATAGATTGTCTTTTTCTGTTCTAGGATTTCATAATAATGAAATAATGGATATGTATTATGAATAATTTTTCCTTATCTGTGACTTGTCTATTCATGTTTTCAAAAATGAAATTTTCAGGGCATAAGATTTAAAATTTGTGAAATCAAAATGATCAAATTTTTCCTTTATGACTTGTGCTTTCTGTTTTGTTTTGTTTTTGTTTCATTTTGTTTTTGAGAGTCTTGCTCTGTTGCCCAGGCTAGAGTGCAGTTGTGTAATCCCGCCTCACTGCCACCTCTGCCTCCTGGGTTCAAGCGATTCTCCTGCCTCAGCCTCCCGAGTAGTTGGGAGTACAGGCACGCACCACCATGCCCGGCTAATTTTTGTATTTTTAGTAGAGATGATTTCACCATGTTGGCTAGGCTGGTCTTGAACTCCTTGCGTCAAGTGATCTGCCCGCCTCGGCCTCCCAAAGTGCTGGGATGACAGGCATGAGCCACAGCGGCCGGCCGATTTGTGGCTTTTGTATCCTCGTTAAGCAATTTTTGGCTGGGCATGGTGGCTCACGCCTGTAATCCCAGCACTTTGGGAGGCGGAGGTGGGCCAATCACTTGAGCACAGGAGTTTGAGACCAGCCTGGGCAAATGGTGAGACTCTGTCTCCATAAAAAATACAAAAATTAGCCGGGCATGGTGGCGCGAGCCTGTACTTCCAGCTATTCCGGCGCTGAGGTGAGAGGATGGCTTGAGCCCGGGAGGTGGAGGATGCAGTGAGCTGTGATTGTGCCACTGCACTCCAGCTTTGGCAACAGAGCGAGATCCTGTCTCAAGGGAAATTAAAACAAAAAAACAAAGAAAAAAAAAAAAGAAATTTTTGCTTACTCAAGTTCTCAAAAATTTTCTCCTGGGTTTTCTTTAGAAATTTTGTGGCTGTAACTTTTATATTTAGGACTACGATCCATTCTGAGTTAATCTTTGCCTATAGGGTAAATAATCAAAGTTCATTTATTTCCACGTGAATATCCAGTTATTCCAGCACAATTGGATGAAAAGACTATCCTCATTAAATTAATTAATTTGAATTAATTTGGGACCTTTGTGGAAAACTAATTGGTCACATGCATATGAATGTATTCCTAATCAGTTCTGTTCCTTTGCTCTATATATCCTTGTGCCAAAACCACACTCTCTTGATTAGCTCTATAGTTAAGTCTTGAAAGCAGTTGGAAAGAAAGTCTTTCCAACTTTCTTCTCTGAAAAATTTGTTTTGGCTATTCTATGTCCTTTGCATACATATATAAATTTTTAAACCAGCCTGTCAAATTTTGCAAAACAGCTTGTTAGGATATGGATTGGGATGATGCTGAACCTGTAGATCAATTTGGAGAGAACTGACATCTTAAAATTATCAAACCTCTGATCCATTAACATGGTATAGATCTCCATTTATTTTTTGGTCTTCTTTAATCTCTCTTAGCAGTGTTTTGAGGTTTTTAGTATATAGAACTTACACTTATTTTGTTAAACATATCCCTAATATTTCATGTTATTGGTATTATTGTGAATGGGACCTTTTTTTTTTTGTTTGAGATGGAGTCTCACTCTGTCACCCAGGCTGGAGTGCAGTGGCACGATCTCAGTTCACTGCAACCTCTGCCTCTTGGGTTGAAGAGATTCTCTTGCCTCAGCCTCCCCCAAGTAGCTGGGATTACAGGGGTCTACCACCACGCCCAGCTAATTTTTGTATTTTTAGTAGAGACAGGGTTTCACCATGTTGGCTAGGCTGGTCTCGAACTCCTGACTTGAGGCGATCTGCCCACTTTGGCCTCCCAAAATGCTGGGATTACAGGCATGAGCCGCCACGCCGGGCCTGAACGGAAGTGTTTTTAAAATTTCTTTTTTCAATTGTTTATTGTTGGCATTGATCTTGTATTCTGTGACCTTGTTAAGGTCACTTTTTCATTCAAATACTCTCTTTTTAAATGTACACAATCATGTTGCTTTTCAGTGGAAACAATTTTACTTCTTACTTACCAATCTGTATGCATTTTCTGTCTTTTTATTGACTTATTTCATGGCCGAGTCCTCCAACAAATGTTCAATAGAAGCCCTTTTCCTGATTTCACAGGGAAAGCATTCAGTTTTTAACCATTTTGTGTGACGTTAGCTGTAGGTTTTTTAGTACCCCTTAGCAGGATGAAAAAGTTCCCTTTTGTTCCTAGTTTTCCAAGTTTTCATGGAGAATAGGAGTTGCATTTTGTCAAATACTCTTCATGAATGCATTAGGATTATTGTAATTTTTTTCTTCTATAAATAGGATAAATTATACTGATTCATCTTTTAGAATTTAAGATTTAGACTAACTTTGTGTGACTTAAAAACACTCCACCTTGTCAAGATGTCTTATCCTTTTTTGTTTTTTTTTTTGAGACGGAATCTCACTCTTTTGCCCAGGCTGGAGTGCAGTGGCGCCAACTGGGCTCACTGCAAGCTCCACCTCCCAGGTTCACGCCATTCTCCTGCCTCATCCTCCCGAGTAGCTGGGACTACAGGCACCCGCCGCCACGCACAGCTAATATTTTTGTATTTTTAGTAGAGACGGGGTTTCACCGTGTTAGCCAGGATGGTCTTGATCTCCTGACCTCGTGATCCACCCACCTCGGCCTCCCAAAGTGCTGGGATTACAGGCGTGAGCCACCGCCCCCGGCCGTCTTATCCTTTTTATATATTGCTGGATTTAGTTTGCTAATGTATGTTAAGGCTTTTTTTGCGTTTATTTTCATTTTCTGCTTTGGTATTGCCTGTATTTAATTTTGATAAGAGAGACAGTAGCCTCATAAAATGAGTTGAGCTGTGTGCCCACTCTCTATTTTATGAAAACGTTTTATGAGATTGGTATTAGCTCTTCATTAAATGTTAGAAATCACCAGAGAAACCATCTGGGCACAGAGGAATTTGTTTATGTTTTGAGGGCATAGGAGGTTAATTATGAATTCAATTTATTTAAAAGATACAGGAATATTCAGATTTTTATATCTCCTTGGGTCTATTTTGGTAATTTGTGTTTTTTAAAAAAATTTTTCAGCTGGGCGCAGTGGCTCACGCCTGTAATCCCAGCACTTTGGGAGGCCGAGGCGGGCGGATCACAAGGTCAGGAGATCGAGACCATCCTGGCTAACACGGTGAAACCCCATCTCTACTAAAAAATACAAAAACTTAGCCGGGCGAGGTGACGGGCGCCTGTAGTCCCAGCTACTCCGGAGGCTGAGGCAGGAGAATGGCGTGAACCCGGGAGGCGGAGCTTGCAGTGAGCCGAGATCGCGCCACTGCACCCCAGCCTGGGTGACAGAGCGAGACTCCATCTCAAAAAAAAAAAAAAAAAAAAAAAAAATTATCTTTTGTTTAAATTGTCCATTTTTTGTCATAACATTGTTTTATAATATTCGCTTGTTATTCTTTTTTATATGGTTAGTATCTATAGTGATTCCTGATCTTGGTACTTTGTGTTTTTGCCATATTTTCAAATCAAGTTAGCTACAGATTTATTAATTTTATGACATTTTAATTCATTTTTCTGTCCATTTTTTAATTTGATTTTTCCTATCCTTTTTCCTTTCTTCTGTTTTTTTTTTCAATTTAATTTGCTCTTCTCTTTTTAGCTTTTTAAGTTAGAATCTTAAAACATTGGCTTTAAACCTTTCATCTTTTTGTAAAGTAAACATTTTAAGCTGTAATTTTCCTTGTAAGCACTGTTTTAGCTGATCTCACAAATTTCAATACATTGTGCTTTCATTTCATTTAGTTCAAAATATTTTTAAACTTCATTTGTGATTATTCTTTGACATACGCATTATGCGAAACTGTTTTTTACTTGTAAAATTACTTGGGGAAATTTAAGGTATCTTCTTATTATTGATTTCTAATTTAATTTTTAATTCCATTGTGGTCATAGAATGTTTCCGGTATGATTTGGATAACTTTAAAATCTCAAAGTGGGTGTTGTTTTTGTTTGTTTGTTTGTTTTTTTTGAGATGGAGTCTCACTCTGTCGCCCAGGCTGGAACGCAATGGCATGATCGCGGCTCACTGCCAGCTTTGCTTCACAGGTTCAAACCGTTCTCCTGCCTCAGCCTCCCAAGTAGCTGGGACTACAGGCATGTGCCACCACACCCGGCTAATTTTTGTATTTTTAGTAGAGATGGGATAACTTTAAAATCTCAAAGTGTGTTTTTTTTTTTTTTTTGAGATGGAATCTTGCTCTGTCACCCAGGCTGGAGTGCCCTGGTGCAATCGCGGCTCACTGCAAGTTCCGCCTCCTGGGTTCCAGCGATTCTCCTGCCTGATCTCAAGCGATCTGCCCACCTTGGCTTCCCAGAGTGCTGGGATTGCAGGCATGAGCCACCACACCTGGCCTAAAATACTAAAGTACTGAGAATTATTCTGTGGCACAAGATACAGCCTATCTTTTATGAACATTCCAAGTGCACTTGAAAAGATTATGTTAATACAGTGCTCTATAAATTCAAAATTTGGTAATGGTTCCGCACTCTTTAAATGCAGTTCACAATACATTTAGGTTTAAATGTACCATCTTGCTATTTCTTTTTGTTTCATGTGTTCTTTGTTGCTTTTTCCTTTTTCATGACTTCTTTTGGTATTGATTATTTTTCAAATACTGTATTTACTCTCCTCTATTGGCTTATTTGCAATATCTCTTTGTGTTCTGGGATTTACAGTGTGCACCTTCAAATGTAACAGTCTGATATCAAATGGTATTATACCACGTCGTGGATAAATTGACTACCTTTTAATAGTATATTTCCATTAACTTACTCTCTTTGTGCTATAGCTGTCATACATGTTTTACTTATACATGTCTTATAAATCCCATAAATGCATTGGGTAATATTTTTGTCTTAATCAGTAAACTACCTGTTAAAGAAAGTTAAAAATAATGACAAACTTTTTATTTTTATTCACATATTTTCCATTCCCAGGACTTATCATTCCTAAATTTCTGCTGTCATTTACTTCAGTCTGATGGCTATAAATTCTTGAATAGAGACAGAGTCTTGCTAGGTTGCCAAGGCTGGTCTTGAACTCCCGGGCTCAAGTGATCCTCCTGCCTTGGCCTCCCAAAGGGCTAGGATTACAGGCAAGAACCCCTGTGCCTGGCCTATAAATTATTTTACTGTTTGTTTATCTGAAAAACTCTTTATTTCACCTTTATTTTTTAAAATTAAAAAATTAATTTGTATTTATTTATTTATTTTGAGACAGAGTCTCACTTTGTCACCCAGTGCAGTGGTGCAATGGCATGATTCGGCTCACTGCAACCTCCACCTCCCGGGTTCAAGTGATTCTCCTGCTTCAGCCTCCCAAGTAGCTGGGATTACAGGTGTCCACCACCACGCCTGGCTAATTTTTGTATTTTTAGTAGAGACAGGGTTTCACCATGCTGGTCAGGCTAGTCTTGAACTCCTGACCTTAGATGATCCACCCACCTTGGCCTCCCAAAGTACTGGGATTACAGGTATGAGCCACCTCGTCCAGCCATCACCTTTAAATTTAGAGACTATTTTTGCTGATTAGGAAATTCTCGGTATTTTCTTTTTCTTTAAACTTTTACTTTCGTTTCGGGGTACATGTGCCAGTTTGTTATATAGGTAAATTGAGTCTTGCAGGGATTTAGTGTACAGATTATTTCATTACTCAGGTAATAAGCATAGTATCTGATAGGTAGTTTTCTGATCCTCACCCTCCTCCTGCTCCACTCTCAAATAGGCCCTGGTGTCTGTTGTTCTCTTCCTTGTGTCCATGTGTACTCAATGTTATAAGTGAAAACATGCAGTATTTGGTTTTCTGTTCTGCATTAAATTGCTTAGGATAATGGCCTCCAGCTCTATCCCTGTTGCTGCAAAAGACATGATCACATTCTTTTTTATGAGTGCGTAGTATTCTATGGTGTGTATGTGCCACGTTTTCTTTCTCCAGTCTACCATTGCTGAGTACTTAGGTTCATCCCATGCCTTTACTATTGTGAATAGTGCTGTGATGAACATATGTATGCACAGGACTTTATGGTAGACCAATTCATATTCCTTTGGGTATATACCCAGTGGATTGCTGGGTAAAGTGCTTATTCTGTTCTAAGTTCTTTGAGTAATCTCCACACTGCTTTCCACAGTGGAAGGATTCCCTTTTCAGTAAATGTTACTGGCATAACTGGCTAGCCAACACGGAAGATTGAAACTGGACCCCTTCCTTTTAACATAGGCAAAAATCAATTCTAGATGGATTGAAGGCTTAAACATAAAACCTAAAGGGTTTATAGGCGTATAAAAACTCTTGAAGGAAACCAAGAAGATACCATTCTGGACATAGGTCTTGACAAAGATTTCATGACAAAGATGCCAAAAGCAATGATAACCAAACCAAATATTGACACATGGGACCTAATTCAACTAAAGAGCATCTGCAAAGGAAAAGAAACTAACAAAGTAAACAGATGACCGGCAGATGGGAGAAAACATTTGTAAAATATGCACCTATCAAAGGGCTAATATCCGGAATCTATAAGGTGCTTAAATTAACAAGCCAAAAGCAAACAACCCCATAACAAAGTGTGCAAAGGACACGAACAGGCAGTTTTCAAAAGAAGACATATACATGGCCAATAAGCATTTGAAAATATGCTCAGCATCACTAATTGTTAGAGACATGCAAACCAAAACCACAGTGACAATTCTCGGTATTTTTGTTTTTGCTTTCAATTTCAGCACATTAAAAATGTTATTCCATTGTCTTTTGGCTTGTATTGTTTCTTAAAAGAAGTTAGTATTACGTCTTCTCTTTGTTCTCCTGATATAATGTTTTTTTCTTCTGGATACTTTAAAGTTTTTTTCTTTATCATGGTTTACAGCAATTTGATTATAAGATACTTTGGTGTGTACTTTTTGTATTTATCTTTCTTGTAGTAAATTGTGTCATGTGGAGCTGTATTTTAGGCTTTTATCAAATTGCGCAATATTAGCCACTATTTATTCAAATCCTTTTTTCTGTTTAACCTTCCTAACACACACACACACACACACACACACACACAGAGTCTCTCTCTTTTTATCTCGCTTTAGGTATTAAAATCGAACATATGTTAGGTAACTTGATATTGTCCCACCTGCCATCAAGGATTTTAAGATTTTTTTCAGCCAGCATTCTTTCTCTGCTTCAGTTGCTATTTTTTTCAAACTCACTTATTTTTCTACAATACCCAATGTTGTGTTAAGCCCTCAAATAGCTTTTTCACATTAAATATACATTTTTTCAGCACTACAATTTTATTTGCTTCTTTTTTTAGATTGCATGCCTTCCTTTATTGTTCACAATTTCCTTTAAATCCTTGAAAATATTTCTAATAGCTGCTCGAAAGCCCCTTTCTGCAGATTCCATCACCATTGTTATTTTTCCTTCTGTTTCCATGGACACTGTGGGTGTTGTGTTGTTGAGTTTCTGAATTTTGTTTTTGTCCTTTGAAGAGTTTTGAAGTTTCTTTGCTAGGCATTTGATTAGTAACTTGGGAGTCACTTTGATCCATTTGATGTTTGCTTTTAAGCTTTGTTAGGTCGAGTCTTACAATAGCTGTTATTCTAGAGCTAGTTTGTTCCTGCTACCAGGAAGGTGCAATTCACTTATGGACTCTATTGTACCCACTGGGTGTTCAATGCATTTTCTCACTCAGGATCATCAGAACTTGCCCATTTTCCAGTTCTTTCTTACATCTAGAAATTGTTCGACTTACAACTCTCCACTAACTGCTCTCTGCCTAGCGGCATGGAATTTGTCTTCTTATGCACATCTTAGTTGTCATCTAGGAACTTAAATCCTTACGAAAAATTTCCACCTTTTTTTTTTTTTTTTTTTTTTTTTGAGACGGAGTCTCGCTCTGTCGCCCAAGCTGGAGTGCAGTGGCCGGATCTCAGCTCACTGCAAGCTCCGCCGCCCGAGTTTACACCATTCTCCTGCCTCAGCCTCCCGAGTAGCTGGGACTACAGGCGCCTGCCACCTCGCCCGGCTAGTTTTTTGTATTTTTTAGTAGAGACGGGGTTTCACCGTGTTAGCCAGGAAAAATTTCCACCTTTTTATCTGTGTAGCCTTCTCCTCTCCAGTTCTCTGCCCCCCAAAATTTAGCTACCTAAGCCTTCATGAACTCTGATCCCTCAAGTTAGTGAGACCCCTGTGTTCTGTTTGGCTTCCTTTTCCTCTACAGTGATACGGAAACTATCTCCAGGTAGAAAGCTGGGCAGTTGCAGGACACACATAATTTTTTCCTTTTCTTACATGGATCACAGCCCTGTACTATCTGTTGTCCAATTACAGAAAACACTTAATTTGTACATTTGTTTAGTTTCTAATTGTTAATAGTGGGAAGAAAACTAACTTATTATGTCGGTGCAAATGTAATTGAGGTTTTTGCCATTACTTTCTTTTTTTTCTTTGAGACAGAATGTCTCTCTGTTACCCAGGCTGGAGTGATCTCAGCTCCCTGCAACTTTGGCCTCCTGGATTCAAGCAATTTTCTTGCCTCAGCCTTCCAAGTAGCTGGGATTACAGGCACCTGCCACCACTCCCGGGCCATTTTTGCATTTTTAATAGAGACAGGGTCTCACTATGTTGGCCAGACTGGCCTCGAACTCCTGACCTCTCAAATGATCCACCCTCCTTGGCCTTCCAAAGTGCTGGGATTATAGGCATGAGCCACCTTGCCCTACCGCCATCACTCTCAGTGGTAAAATCTGCAATTACTTTTGCACTAACCTAGTAACATAGAAGCAGAAATTGCTCCTTTTCTTTTTAGTGGGCATGTTCACTGCGTTCAGAATTTAGTGGATAGCTATTTTCTTTTAGTGCACCAAAGATGATACCAATGATTGTAAGTTGTACTGGCTTTTATTACGTTTGTTAACAAGTCGTCTGTCAGGTGAATTGTTCCTTTGCAAGGTGTATGTGTGTGTGAAGGAGAAGGGGCCTGGCTGCTTTTAATATTGTGTCTTGGCCGGGTGTGGTGGCTCATGCCTGTAATCCCAGCACTTTGGGAGGCCGAGGCGGGAGGATCATCTGAGGTCGGGAGTTCGAGACCAGCCTGACCAACATGGTGAAACTCCGTTTCTACTATAAATAAAAAAAATTAGCCAGACATGGTGGTGCATGCCTGTAATCCCAGCTACGCAGGAGGCTGAGGCAGGAGAATTGCTTGAACCCAGGAGGTGGAGGCTGCAGTGAGCTGAGATCACGCCACTGCACTCCAGCCTGGGCAACAAGAGCGAAACTCCGTCTCAAAAAAAAAAAAAAGAAAAAAAAGAAAAAAAAATTGTCTTTAGGTTTTAGAAATGTAATGATGACTGCTTTCATGTGGATTTCATTGTACATATCCTATTTGGAGTTTATAGGACTTCCTGAATCTGTGGCTTCATGTCTTTATTGGTTTTGGAAAATTCTCAGCCAGCATCTCACCCACCTCACTCTTTCTCCCCTTTCCTTTTCAGACTTGAGTTATATATTTGACGATTCACTTTGCTTTAATTCTCTTATTCTCTTTTCTCCATTCCCACCTTTTTCTTCTCCTCACACATTAGCAGGATATTTTTTACTGACCTATTTGAAGTTCACTAATCTCTTCTACTGTGTCCAGTTTGCTTTAACCACATCTATTGAGTGCATTTTATTTATTTTTTGATGGGTTCCAGAATTACTACTTTATTCTGTGTTAAAAATAAACAAATTTTGGCAGGGTGCGGTGACTCACACCTGTAATCCCCCACTTTGGGAGGCCAAGGCGGGTGGATCACTTGAGGTCAGGAGTTCGAGACCAGCCTGTCCAACATGGTGAAGCCCCATCTCTACTAAAAATACAAAAAAATTAGCCAGGTGTGGTGGTGGGCACCTGTAACCCCAGCTACTTGGGAGGCTGAGGCAGGAGAATTGCTTGAACCTGGGAGGCAGAGGTTGCAGTGAGCCGAGACTGTGCCACTGGACTCCAGCCTGGGTGACAGAGTGAGATATCGTCTCAAATAAATAAATAATAAATACAATTTAACTGAATAGAGATCAAATTAAACATTATATATGGGAGAATCAGGACAGAATGTATGTGCGTGGATTGGAGAAACAAGTAAGAGTATTACATCTTCATCCTTCAGTTAGGTGTTTTAATTGGAAAAGAAAATAAATATTTTTAAAAAACCACTTATTTAGAAATATGGATATAACTATCCAAAGAGGTAATGGACTAGTTGAAAGTAGTTATCTTTGGGAAAAAAGAATGGAGGAGGAGGAAAAAGAGAACACCATTTTGCACAATTGACCTTTTAGAACTGTTTGATGTTTATTTTTAAATTCTACTTCTGCATAACAAATTACCATTTGACCTTTAACAATTATGGATCACATTAATAAAAAGTAAAAGTTCAATTATTGAATTAGAAAGAAATTAAGAATAAGTAAATAGACTTTAGCTCTTTAGTGGTGAATTTCTTTATCTTGTCATTCATTTTCTTAAACATCTATACAACTGTTTTAATGTCTGTTTTATATAAATCCAGTGTCTGAATTTCCTATGTTTGGTTTTCCTATTGTCTGTTGTTTCTCTTTATTTTTTCTTAATTTGGTTCTTTTTCCGGACATGCCTGTTGATTTTTGATTAAATGCCACATGTTATATTTAAGAAATTATAGTGACTATATATTTGTTCTCTCTCCTCAGAGAGATTTAACTTTTGCATCTGGCAGGCATTTAGGGTACATAAAGATCATTTTTGGCTAATCAATTATTGAGATAATTTAAGGCTGAACTTGATTCTCCAAACGCTTTTGGTTTGCCCTTAATCTTAATGCATGTAGTATTTCAAAAGCTTCAACTGAAACCCTGAGGTGTTTATGAGTGTCCCTCGTCCTAGGGAGGTTATAGACTCCCAATTTCCCAAGAATTCTCCTTCCTGCTGCTTGGTTTCCCCTTCCCTTCCCCTCCCCTCCCCTCCCCTCCCCTCCCCTCCCCTCCCCTTCCTCCCTCTTTCTCTCCCTCCCTCTCTCTCTCTCCCTTGCCTTCCCTTCCCTCTTTCTTCTGTCTTTCTTTCTGTCTTTCTCTTTCTTTCCCTCCTTCCTTTTTTTCCTTTCCTTTTCTTTCCTTTCTTTCTCTTCTTTCTTTCTCTCCTTCTTCCTTCCTTCCTTTCCTCTTCTCCTTCCTTCCTTCTTCTCTTTTTCCTTTCCTTTCCTTCCCTTCCCTTTCCTTGCTTTTCTTTTCCCTTCCTTTCTTTTCTTTCCCTCCTTCCTCTTTCTTCTTTCTTTCTCTCTTTCTTTCCTTCTCTTGCCTTTTTTTTTTTTTAACTGTTCACCATGTGCAGTTTCAAACACAGGTGAATGAATGCCTTTAAGGGGACAATGGAGCACAATGATGCCTCCACTTTCCAAGGTTTCCTTTTCCTTCTACGCCTGTGATGCTCTGAAGATCTCTAAGATGTTCTTTACTTTTGGCATTAAATAATAGTATCTAATACATATATTATGTAATATTGTATAATATATAATTATAATATACTATGTATGATATATAATTATATAATATGTATGATATAATTATATATAACATATATTATGCATGAACATAACAGTACATGTAATATATATTATGTAACATGTGCCATTATATATCATATAAGATATTATTTATATATAAATATAAATACCACATAAAATAATTTATATATGAATATATAAATATATGTTCATATATAAATTTATATATTATATAAATATATGCTATTTAAATATTTATATATTTTATAAATATATGCTATATTATATATACTTATATATATTTTTATATGTAATATTTAACCTCAATTCCATTTTGTTGGCTGGCTAATATACGTTTTGAAAATATTTTCAAAAAAGCAAAAAGCCATTTATATTCCATTTATAAAAAGCCATTTATATAATAAGCATATATAAATAAAAATGTATGAACATTTATATACATAAATAAAAGTATATATTTATATAAATTAAAATATAAATATAAATATATATTTAAATTTATTTATATAAATAAAATATGTAAACATATATTCATCTATAAATAAATATATATATGTTTATCCCCTCAATACTGGTTCTCCAGAGTTAGTTAATTACATTTGGTGCACATATGTGTACATGGATCCCATATACAAAGTTTTCTTTTTCAAAAGTGGCACCATACATGTTATTTTGCCATTAAGTTTTTTCACTTTACAACATATTTTTTGACATCTTTCTAATTTAGTAAATTAAATTTTTCTGGTTATTTATTGCTACATAACAAAAATTCATCCCAAAACGAAGTTACTTAACACAAAAATGTACGACTGCCTCTTGCGGTTCTGTGGATTGGGAATTCAGAGCGCGCATGGCGGGGGTGGCTTGTCTCTGCCCAGCAGAATCTGTAGCCTCCTCGGGGAAGACGCTCACAGCAGGGGCTTGAATCGCTGTAGACAGGCCTGGAACCTCTCTTTTTCTCCCTGTCTCTCTTTTCCTCTCTGAAATCATGCCACTGCACTCAAGCCTGGACAACAGAGTGAAACTCTGTCTCTAAATAAATAAATAAATAAATAAAATTTAAAAATAAAAAAAAAAATAGACCTTTCTTTATCTTTAGGCTCCTGCAAAGCTGCTGAGTGAGACACAGTGTCTTTAAGACATGTAGAAGCCCTTTTGGGCATCCCCTTAAATATGTCTGAGGCCTTAACAAAGGATCGTACAGCCCCATTCTTGAGTCCATTTTCCCAGAAACCAGATTTTGCTGCCCCAGATTTGAAAGGTTTTGCCTGGAGACGGCACAGTGAGAAACAGTAGTTCTTTCTAACCCAGCAGAGAAACAGTAATCCTTTCTAACTCAGCGAACTCTGGTTCCTTGCTATTCCATCTCAGTTCTACTAAAAAACTGGAATAGCTTCTTCTTCAATTAACCTGTCTCTGCTTACCTTTTCTCATAGGCATCTGGAAAAATCCAGCTGGCATTTTCTATTTTTCCACTTGGAAATCACCCTAGTCAGATCCATGAGGTCCTTAGGTATCCTTGCATTGGTTATATTGATTTTTTTTTTTTTTTTTGAGACAGAATCTTGCTCTGTCACCCATGCTGGAGTGCAGTGGCTGATCGCAGCTCACTGCAACCTCTGCCTCCCGGGTTCAGGCAATTCTCCTGACTCAGCCTTCCGAGTAGCTGGGATTACAGGCATGCACCACCACGCTTGGCTAATTTTTTGTATTTATAGTAGAAATGGAGTTTCACCATGTTGGCCAGGCTAGTCTGAAACTCCTGACTTCAAGTGATTCACTCGTGTCGGCCTCCCAAAGTGCTGGGATTACAGGTGTGAACCACCACACCCAGCCAACCATTGACAGGTAGCAGTTTTGCTAACTGTTCTCCTGGTACGTGACTCAGGGGTTCTTTTCTCCAGCTTCCAATAAGCACTTTCTGTGCCCTTCATGTTTCCTCCAAGAGTTTTCCAAAGGTCCTTGCAACTCTCATTAATACTCTTCGGAGGAAATTATAGCTTTTCCCGTTGCTCAATCCTAAAGCCAGTATTTCAAGTTTTTGTTACAGCAGCACACTCCTTCCAGACACCAAATGTTGTCCTGGTTACCGATTACTGCAAAGCAAACCACTGCAAGGTTTGTGGCAAACCCCTAGCCACACAGGAGAGAATGTGTGTTGTAAAGAATTTAGTGAGTCCTGGATTCCGTACTTTGATGGAAGACCTGAACAATTTTACCCTCCAACATATATTTCTCGAATGATTTTTTTTTTCTACTTCTACCTATTTCTATTCAGAGTGCAATGAATCTTTTCATCACCCTCTACCCTTGGGTGTCTTGGGCACTTGAAGTAGATGTATTTATTGATGGTAAAATGAAAGAAGATAAGGGAAGGGGATATTTACGAGAGGATTATCACTGGTAAGGTAGCACTTGTCTCAGTGTCTGATTTGTGTAACTCTGAATCCCAAAGCTAGAGGCAGGTGGTAGAAGGAAGTTGAAATTGACTCCTCGCTGTTTCCTGGAGGGCTGTACTATTCTAGGTTAGAGAGAGAACTTATGCTAAATCCAGCTACAAATGCACGATAAGGAGAAGTCCTTCCTGTTCATTTTGTTTGATGTTGAGTTTAGCCTCCATCCCGGTAATTGGTAAAAGATTTTCTTTGGTATTTTCATAGGAAGGAGCTGACACATTTTGACAACATATATTGAATAAAAGTTGGAGCAAAAGTGCCAGGGCCTGTAAACCTGCAACCACCTTAACATGGAAGTCTCAAAATGGTCATAGCTGGGGAGGACCAAGAAACTGCAGAAGTCTGCCATCCAGCTTCTCTAGTTCTTTGTGTTTCTGATTTTTTTTTTTTGAGACAAAGTCTTGCTCTTTCACCAAGCTGGAGTGCAGTGGTGTGACCACAGTTCACTGTAATCTTGAACTCCTGGGCTCAAGGGATCCTCTGCCTTAGCCTCCTGAGTAGCTAGGACTACAGGCATATGCCATCACACCTGGCTACTTTTGCAAATCATTTTTTGTAGAGATGGCGTCTCCCTGTGTTGCCCAGGCTGGTCTCAAACTCCCAACCTCAAGTAATCCTCCCACCTGGACCTTCCAAAGTATCTGTATTACGAGTGTGAGCTACTGCCTAGCCTTCTCTAGTTCTGAGGCTTGCTGAACTTAGTGTCCTAAGGCAAGAGATCCTTGATTTTTTTTTCCTCCCAAAGTAAGGTCTTTGTTATGTGTTTGTGTTGACTATTCACTTGTAACAACTGCCAACATTTATTGAAAGCTTACTCTACGCCTGGAGCCAGGTAAACTGAGCGAACTGCTATTCACATAATCACATTTAATTTTCTCAACAACCTTGTGGAATAGATACTCTAATTATCCCCATTTTATAGATGAGGGCGATGAGATTTAGAGAGAATAAACAACTTGCCCAAATTTACACAGGCAGCAAGGGAGGGCAGAATGAGAGCTTTGGCCAGATGTTTCCGACTCTGGTTATGTGGGAGGCCCCCACATTTTACCAGGAACTTCATGTGTGTATCTACACTTACCAAGGCATTTGTTTGTCTGTTTTTTTTTTTCTTTCTTTTTTTCGCTTTTTGAGACTGAGTCTTGCTCTGTTGCCCAGACTGGAGTGCAATGGTGCGATCTCGGCTCTCTGCAACCTCTGCCTCCCAGGTTCAAGCGATTCTCATGCCTCAGCCTCCAGGCACCCATCACCATGCCTGGCTAATTTTTGTATTTTTAGTAGAGATGGGGTTTCACCGTGTTGGCCAGGCTGGTCTCGAACTCCTGACCTCAAGTGATCCACCCGCCTCGGCCTCCCAAAGTGCTGGGATTACAGGCTTCAGCCACCGTGCTTTGCCCTATCAAGGCATTTTGGTGACCTGGTTGCCATCTAGAAAGTGACAAAATAATTGCTTACAGAGGCAACAGATTGTTAGATGATGCAGCATTCATCCAAACTAAGGGATCAAAGGGAAAGATCTTATGGAGACCCTGTCAACTCTATTCATCTGCCTGTGACCCATTGTGGAAACTCTTGTAGTATAATACCTTCTGTATTAATTCGTTTTCACATTGCTGATAAAGACATACTTGAGACTGGGCAATTTACAAAAGAAAGAAATTTAATGGACTTACATTTCCACATGGCTGGGGAGGCCTCATAATCATGGTGGAAAGCCAGAGGCACAGGCACATCTCACATGGCGGAGACAAGAGACAGAGTGAGAGAGCCAAGTGAAAAACCATCAGATCTCGCGAGACTTATTCACTACCACCAAAACAGTATGGGAGAAACCGCCTCCATGATTCAATTATCCCCCACTAGGTCCCTCCCACGACACGTGGGAATTACGGGAATAAAATTGAAGATGTGATTTGGGAGGGGACACAGAGCCAAATCATATCACCTTCTATGCACATCTCTGAACTAGGTATATGAAACTCAGCCAGTGGCTCAAGCATGTTATAACAGGGGCTGCTCACCCGGCACAGAAAGACCAGCTGTCCACATCAAGGTTTTGCAGCAGGAGAAAGGGAGGCATTTATTTGCAGGGCACCAACCAAGAGGAATCAGGCAGCTCATTCATGCTTAAGTCCTAACCATCCAGTTGACTTACAGGGAAGGATTTTTAAAGGTGGGAGGCAGAGGCTACAGGCAAAGCCATAAATCAATCCATGAAAGCTCGACATTTGGTTTGACTTAAAAAAGCAGACGTCTGGGAGCAGAGGCCCACATGGGCTCACACTGGGACTAGTAATCCCAATACTTTGGAAGGTGGGGGTGGAAGAATTACTTGAGGCCAGGAGTTTGAGACCAGCCTGGGCAACATAGGGAGATCCTATCTCTACAGATGTCATAGGTGAGTTCAAAGGTTTTCTGATTTGTGATTAGTTAAGGAGGTAAAGCTTTATCTAAAAATATGGGGTGTGCAGAAAAGAATGTTCATTCTGGCCCATAGGTGTGGCTTCCTCCAGACCCTTCAGGAAGAAATTTAGAACAAGAACCACAGTTAGAGTTTAGTCCTCAGTTCCCTCTTATTCGAGGTCTATGTGCTAGTTGATCAGTTTAATGGGGGTCCAGGTTTCTGAAAAACAACTCAAGGACATACACTAAGATGTTATGTTTAGATTCTATAGGGAATGATATGGTTTGACTGTTCCTTTTTGCCGCCCCCAAGGTTGTGCCAACAAAGAAGGAACAACAAACCTGGCTGAAGCAGGCTAGTCCTTCCTTATAGCACTCTCCTTTCCTGGGTCCCCAGTTTCTTGTCCCCTCTTGGTGGCAGAAAGACTGGTTACCAGCTCAGATGCCTCCAATTCCCAGAACCAGAGAAAAGATACATGTGAAAATTCTCACACCAGTCAGCAACAAAAGCAGGCAGTGATTCTCTAAGCCTCTCATCCAAACAGCTTAGCAGTCACTTCTCCTGGACTTGTAAAAAATCTCATTTTGTAGCTCCCATAACTCCCATGTGTCATGGGAGGGATCCAGTGGGAGGTAATTGAATCATGGGTGCAGGTGTCCCCCATACTGTTCTCGTGATAGTGAATAAGTCTCATGAGATCTGATGGTTTTATCAATGGGAGTTCCCCTGCACAAGCTCTCTTGCTTGCTGCCATGTAAGATGTGCCTTTGCTTCATCCTTTACCTTCTGCCATGATTGTGAGGTCTCCCCAGCCATGTGGAACTGTGAGTCCATTAAACCTTTTTCCTTTGTAAATTAACCAGTCTTAGGTATGTCTTTATTAGCAGCACGAGAACAGACTGATACAGGGAACAAAAACATTTCCTGACTAACTTCCTTGGCTATTGTTTTAAGCTAAAATTACCTTCTTGCTTATCAAGTTGCTGGTTTACTTCTCAGGGCTAGCTGGGTGCCTGGAGTTTCTTTGAAGGAACTCAAGATTTTTCTGTGTTTTCATGCTGGGGTAGGGGACGGGTACCCAGCAAGTCCCTGAGAATGGTGCCTGTTACATCTCAGTTCTAAGATTGCTAGGGAGCATATGATACAGCAATCCCACTGCTGAGTATATACCCCCAAAAGAAGAAATTAGTATATCGAAGAGGTATCTGCATTCTGATGTTTGTTGCAGCACTGTTTACAATAGTTAAGATTTGGAAGCAAGCCAGGTGTCCATCAACAGATGGATAAAGAAAATGTGGGACATGTACACAATGGAGCACTATTCAGCCATACAAAAGAATGAGATCCAGTCATTTGTAACTACATGAATGGAAGTGGAGATCATTATGTTAAGTAAAATAAGCCAGGCACAGAAAGACAGACATCACATGTTTTCACTTATTTATGGGATCTAAAAATCAAAACAATTGAGCTCATGGACAGAGAATCTATGAATGATTACCAGAGGTTGGGAAGGGTAGGGGGGCTGGGTGGGGGTTGAGAGGGTTGGGTACGTAGGGATGGTTAATGGGTTAAAAAAAAGAAAGAATGAATAAGACCTGTTATTCGGTAGCACAACATGGTGACTATGGTCAATAACTTGTATATTTTATGATAACTTAAAGAGTGTAATTGGATTGTTTGTAACTCAAAGGATAAATGAGGGAATAGTACCCTGGTCCCCATGATGAGCTTATTTCACATTGCATGCCTGTATCAAAACCTCTCATGTACCCCATAAATATGTACACCTACCATGTACCTATAAGAATAACAAATAAAAACATATTTTGAAAAGATTACTAGGGAAGTAGGGTCCGTACAAGACAGTAATAATATAGGTTAGCAAATGCTAAATGCCAAAGGCGTGGCACCCACAAGTGCTTCAGGGACTCTGAAACCATGCCCAGGCGACACACACACACACACACACACACACACACACACACACACACGACCCTGATTGTGCTGCTGGCTAGCAGAGAAAAAAAAATGCCCAAACTTCCCTGACAGTTGAACCAAACAGTGGAGAGGTGACTGCTGAGCTGTTTGGATGAGAGGCTTGGAGCAGCATTGCCTGCTTTTGTTCCTGATTGGTGTGAGGATTTGCACATGTATCTTTTCTCTGGTTCTGGGAATTGGAGGCATCTGAGCTGGTGAGCAGTCTTTCTGCCACCAAGAGGGGACAAGAAACTGGGGACCCGAGAAAGGAGGGTGCTGTAAGGAAGGACTAGCCTGCTTCAGCCAGGTTTGTTGTTCCTTCTTTATTGGCACAACCTTGGGGGCAGCAAAAAGGAACTGGGAAGCATCTAATCTGTCTACGGGACAGTCTGAGCCCCACCTTGGTGCTTTGATTCTTCTTTTTCTTGCCAAGACAAACCTTGGTTGCACCGTGTATTCTGTCAGCTCCTGGGAGGCAGACAGGTGGGGACTAGGAAAGGTGACTGCTGACTCCAAGCAAATGCGTTGCCCTTGAGACCCGGGGCAGGGGAGAGAAGGGTCTGTCTGGTCAGAGACTCAGCAGAGGTCAGCGCATGGGCAGGTTGCAGGCAGTCTGCGAATTTGTAGCTCACACCTGTGCCCAAGCGCCCTCTCCCTCCCATCGGATCCGTCCTATGACCTTGGAAGAAGTGGGGGCCACGCCACATGTTCTCAGGCCCTGGAGGAGTGGGATCCCAGGTGGGTGGGCGATGCCCCGCGGCAGCCGTGCCTCCCTGGATGTCGCCACGGGCGGTCACGCGGAATGCTGGCCCCCGCAGTTTCAGCCATCGGCCCCTCCACCTCGGCGCCCCGCCTTCTCCCTGGGCTCAGGTGTAATCGTGGCCCTAGGGTGTGTGCACCTGGGATGAAGTAGTGAAGGCGGCGGGCGCTAGGGTGAGTTGTCCTGTTCCGAGGAGCAGCAGTTTGCCAGAGTTAACGTGGGCAGCCTCTTTGGGAAGGGAAGGAAGGAGCACCGTCTGCCAAGCGCCTGCTCGCCCCCCGCGTGTCTGCCTGTGTGTGCCGTGCATGTGCGTGCGTGTGTGTGTGTGTGCGCGCGAGTGTGAGTGCGCGCGCGCCGAGGCGTTCCTCAGGTTGCGCTGCCTAGAAACCGAGGGAGCCATTGGAGAGGCGGAGGGTGGGGGTGGGGGCTCCCCGACCCTCGGAGGAGCCGGGACGCAGGCGGCCAAGGCGAGCCCAGAAGCCCGGCTCCTGAACGCGGGCGCCGGCAGAGCGTGGACTGTGCTGCTGGCGGCCGCAAGGCCCCGGGGGACCCGCAGGGGAGGAGCTGGGGAGGAGGCCGGAGCTGCATGGAGTTTCTAGGGCGCGCAACTCCGGCGGGGCCTCGGCCACTGGGCTCCGGGGCGCAGCGAGGCAGCCGCGCACATGGGCTGAACCCGCGCGGCCAGCGGGAGCGGGAGGGGTAGAAGAGCGCGCGGTGCAGGGGGTGCGGGGCACACGTCCCCAGACGGGAGCAGAGGACAAGGACAGGGAGGCACGCGCCCAGATCGCGCTCCGAGTCGACGAGGGGGCTCGTGCCGGTCTCGGCGCGCGCGTGGGGAGCGGCCCGGGGGCGCCGAGGGAGCCGGCGGCAGCGAGGATGCCGGCGCGGGGACGCGGCTGCCGGCTGGGGGTGTGAGCGAGAGGCTAAGCGCTGCCCGCTTGGCGCCTCCATTCCGCGCCGCCCCCTCCCTGCGGGCCTCGGAGGAAGCCCCCCGCGCGGTGCGGAGGCGCCTCGGCTGCCGGGCTGCGGGGCCCCGGCCCAGCGAGAGGTGAGTGCAGCCGCCGGCTCCCCAGCTCACCCGCGCGCTCCCTCTCTTCTCCTCTTCCCTCGGTCCTCGCCCCTCTCCAGGGTGTCCAAACCCCCGGGCTGTCGCGAGCCCCCGTGTTCGGAGTGGGCGGGCGATTGGCAGACAACGCCTCCCGTACCTGTTGGCTCCGGCACTGGGGCACCCACCCGGCGGGCTGGGGGCTGCCCCGGCCACCTTGCCCTCCGTGGAGCTGGCTCTGGCTGCTTGCCTGGGGGCGTGGGGCTAGGGAAGGGCCGCGGCGCACTCTGCTGTCCCGGCACTGTGCGGACTGGAGGCTGGGAACCGCTCCTGTAGCCCCCAGGCGCCAGTGGCCACCAGGCAGCGCGCCCGCGGCCGAAGGCTCCCGGGCGGTGGGGAGGGAGGGCAGGGGACCCGGAGCCGCACCGCAGCCCAGGTGGGAACGCCCGGCGGCAACCAGGTCTCTTCGGGAAGCCGGAGTCATGGCGATCGGGGGAGACGGGAGGCAGCGTTCTCTCTACGTCCGGCCCCCAGCGCTGACTGCTTGCCTTCCTGGACGCACGATCCTTGCCGCCACCTACCCCGAGTCTGGGGGCGCCGGGGTGCAAGGGGTAACCAGAGAGGCCTCTGCAGTCCGGCTGGTACCTAGTCCCTGAGCTCCAAGCAGCTGGATGGGTCTGGCGCCCAGGCAGGGGCGGGCTCCGTCTTCCCCGGACAGTCTGGGTTTACCCGGGTTCCCAGTCTCTCCGGACTAGCGCAACGCGGAGTGAACTTCCCGAGACTTGGTCCGAGGGCTCCTAGGCAGCAGCAGGTAGTTCTGGGCCGCCCTCGGGGAGAGGGCGAGCGGGGGACACCCCATCCCGACGGGCTGGGGATACAGAGCGTGCACCGAGGGGATCAGTTTGCGTCCTAGCCTTGGGCCACGTGCGCCCGGGCCACCACCCCACCATGGTTTCCCACTGCTCTTTTTTCTTGGACAAGGCTTGTGTGAGGAAGGCGCCTTTCTTCCATTTGGGTCGAAGCCCTTAGCTCCCGGGTGAAGCGGTGCCTGCAGTTCCCTGAGTGCCAAGACTGGGGCGCCAGCCATCCCCAGGCCCTGAGCCGGTTTTCTGCAAAAAAAGGAGAGTTTCTTGGGCTCAGGGAATAGCAGCTTAGCGCCGGCTGTGTGTGGCTGGGAAGTCTGTTTAGTGGTGATAATAACTACATTCTAGAGTGACCCACAGTAGCCTCTGCGACAGAGTTGGGATGACCTTCCCAGAAAGAATGGGTAGATTTCTGCGCTGCGTGTTCAGACACACGCAACATTTGTGCACATAGGAGAACTCATGAGCTCCTAGGATTTTCAGGTTCTGCTTCTTTAACTGCTGACTTTTGCTCAAAAAGGGAAATTATTTTTCAATTCGGGCATCAAAGCTTTGGAAAGGAATTTAAAGCCATTTGGTGTGAAATTGTCTTGAGGCTAGAACAGGACGTGTTTTTCCTAGGAGCCTGATTCCAGCTCTCCTCCTTGGCTTGTTCGTGGTTTTATTTCATTTTTGTGGGGTGGGAGGAGGTGTTAGAAGAAGAAGAATGTGGAGTCTTGATTTTTATCTGCTACCTGTACTGATGTCCAGGTGTCACCTCAGACCTCTCAGCCTTGTGGTTCTGTCACCACGCCCAGTTTAGGATTCATTCCTGGGCTCCAGGAACTGCATAACTTTGCTAGTTCCTCAGGCAATCAGTGGGGTCTTCTACCAAAGCCCCAAGGATGCCCTGCGCTGTGTTTCCAGAGCAGCCTGCCCTGGTGGAAGACCAGTGGAGTGGCTCTGTTTTTTGACTTCACTGCAGACGTGTGGGTTTTTCATGGCAATAGCTGCATGGAGCTGTTTACTGAGAAGCTGTTCTACGACAGTGAAGTTGGTTACTGGGTGTATCCAAGTGGAGTAATGAAAACAAAACTCTTTGGAAATCCAATCCTCATGATATTTTATTGGAGGAGAGCTAAATCCTCTTAGAATTGTTCACCAAGATGTCACCTTTCCCTGAACTCTGAAAGCAACTATTGCCAGTAATCAGGCCTTCGGCTAGGGTGCAGGATAAGGGCTTTTTGGCAAGAAAATAATTTAATTCAGCTGGTTCTGTTGAGAAAGGGATGGGCAAGACTTGACCGACACACGTGATGCCCTTTCCTCTGTAAGGGGAGGGGGATACAGGGTGGGGGGTGGATGAGAACCCATCACTTTTGAATTTTACATTTATCTCCCCAGTGGGTAGCTTCAGATCCCTCCATAAATATTGGGCAGGGCAAGGATCTCATTTATACATTTCTTTTTCATAGCAACTGGCCTTGGGAGGGTCACCAGCCAAGGTGGGGTATCTGTGGCAGGCCCTTCCTCCTGTTGTGGTGTGTGCGGTGGTGTCTTTTACCACATTCTTATACTGACAGCCTATGCAGTGCTCGCTGGTTGTCAGAAGGGGGCACTAGTTCTCATTACGAGAGAAATTCCGATTGATAGAACTTTGGACGTTTAAAGCCTTCGGAGACCCTCTTAATTCAGATTTCTGAGACCCTACTTGTGTGCCAGACCCTTTCACACCTTTGAGCTCATGTCATCCTCATTTTTCCTGTTTGGAAACTGCTGCGAAGGGAATTGAAATCACTTTTCCTGGGGCTGTGAAGCTTGCAGGTCAGAAGCAGCGTTACGGTTTGAGGCTAACAGGCCGGGATTCGATCCTATGTGTGTGGCACTTTCCACACTGCTTCCTTAGGATAGGAAAAGTATTTTGGGAATCTTTGACCTGCAGTAATTTGTTTAGAGTCAGACACAGAGTGGGTGCCCTGTCTATGTTCGTTGAATGAATCTAGGTCGGCATCTCATTCCTCATTCCTGGTGAGGAAACTAAGGCACAGGAGGAGCTGTGTCTTGTGCAGTTGGTTTGGGGAGGAAGGAGAATCCCACAGCAAGCCCTTCCCTTGTCACGTGTGCCTGTACTGGTTTGATGATTGATGATAAGCTTTTTTTTTTTTTTTTTTTTTCATATTCCCTTTCTGTACTCATGTTGGTATAGGCTGAGTGGCACCTTAGCCCTTCACTTGGGGTTTCAGCTGGTGTAGTCAGAGTGTCTGAAATGTCCTTTCACGATTGAGAACCATTAGGCAGTGCAACCAGCAACAGCCTCTGATGCTTGTTAAAACAGTGTGAGTTCTGACTCCTAAGCTATGAAACCATCCTTCAAGATTAGCAGAGCATTGGCAGATTTCTCAGAACGCTCAATTTGAGGATAATTCCAAATGTGGTTCGGAAGGAGAAAAAGGAAAACACTAGTGTTGCATCCAACCTAGGGTTTTTCAATGTGAATTATGTTTTTAATCATTTAACATTCAACAAGCATTTATTCAGTGCCTAGTATGTGGTACAGATAGATGAAGATGACACAGTGCCTGTCATCAAAAAATTCACAGATTAGTGGGGAGGGCAGACCATGTGTTAGGGTTGCACATTTGTGAGCAGAGGTGGATGGTAGCTAGGCAAGGGTGGAGGTGATGTCTGAGCTGAATTTACAGGATGATTAGGACGTGGTTAGCTTTTCATGGGTATTCTGGTGCAGAGGAAAGGGTGGGAAAGGATGAGATATTAGAACACATGTGGAGAATATGAGGAAGCAGCTGGTAGTTTGGAGTTCTTGGTGCTTAAAGATTGAGACAGGGAGGTACAAAAGAAATGACCAGATGATAGATGGGGGCCTTTGGTCAGGACCAGGGACTCAGCATTTCTCCATTAGGGTGGCGTGGTCACTTTTGGCTGGAGACTTCGTGGTGAATGAATTTGGCACTGAGAAGACCAGAAACATGGATACCAGGGAGGAGGCTGGCTCTGAAAGCCAGGCAAGGCTGATGAGGCCATGGTGGGGAGGATGGAGAAGATGGGATGGATTCAGCAAACAGGAGAATTGTCAGCTAGGATCCTTGGGTTGCAAGCAACAGAAACTAAGTCTGGCTAACAACGTCAACAAAGATTGCCTCAGAAATATTGATGGAAACTCACAGGATTAAGAGCATCCCTAAAGAATCAGGCACGGAATAGACAGGAATTAGGCAGTGCAGGGGATCTCAGTGGCAGGAATTGACTTACGGTCTCTTCCAGCAGATGCTATGGAAGTAAATGATCACCAACCTTTTCTGTTATTATTGAGGTAGGAGGTGAGACTCAACTCTAGAGGTGGGGCTCAATTTGGTCCAATTAGCTGGACCAAATTGAGGACCAGCTAAAACAAGGCTGGGGGGCAAGCAGCTCTCCATAAGACACACCCACACATGCACTATGTCAGTTTACCATTGCCATGGCAGCAACTGGAAGTTATTACCCCTTTCCATGGCAATGACCCAACCACCCAGAAGTTACCACCCTATTTCTAGAAATTTCTGCATAAACTGTCCTTAATTTGGATATGACTAAAACTGGGTATAAATAAGACTGCAGCACTGGGGTGCTACCCTGCACATACTGCCTAGGGAATAGCCCTGCTGTACAAGGAGTATCTCTGCTGCTGCTGTACACTGCTGCTTCAATAAAAGTTGCTGTCTCCCATTGACAATAGCAAAGACATGGAATCATCCTACATGCCCATCAATGATAGATTGGCTAAAGAAAATGTGGTACATATACACCATGGAATACTATGCAGCCATAAAAAGGAATGAGATCATGGCCTTTTCAGGGACATGGATGGAGCTGGAGGCCATTATCCTTAGCAAACGCAGGAACTGAAAATCAAATACCACATGTTCTCACTTATAAGTGAAAGCTAAGTGATGAGAACATACGGACACATGGGGACACACACACGCACACACACAAACACACACTGGGGCCTGTTAGAGGGTGGAGGGTGCGAGGAGGGAGAACATCAGGAAGAATAGCTGATGGATTCTAGGCTTAATACCTGGGTGATGGGATGATCTGTGCAGAAAATGACCATGGTACATACACATTTACCTATGTAACAAACCTGCACATGTACCCCTGAACTTAAGATAAAAGTTGGAAAAAAAAAAAGGTACAAGTTGGAAAAAAAAAAGAATAAGTAAATAAATAAATAGATATTCTGTGACTATTAGAAAAAAGAAGTTGCTGTCTCACACCCCTGGCTTGCCCTTGAATTCTTTCCTGGGCAAAGCCAAGAACCCTCCCAGGCTAAGCCCCAATTTTGGGCTCACCTGCCCTCCATTATTGTTATTGTATCATTCTGCTGCATTCAGGATGCTCAGAGGACATATCCGATTGGCATAGTTTTGGGTTCCTATATCTAGGGGTAGGTTTCTGAGAAGTCACTGAGATTGGGACAGATTGTTTTCTTTTCTTTCTTTCATTTTCTTTTTTTTTTGATGGAGCCTCACTCTGTTGCCCAGGCTGCAGTACAGTGGTGCGATCTCGGCTCACTGCAGACTCTGCCTCCCGAGTAGCTGGGATTTTGGGCTCCTGCCACCATGCCCGGCTAATTTTTGTATTTTTAGTAGAGATGGGGTTTCACCATTTGGCCAGGCTGGTCTCGAACTCCTGACTTCAGGTAATCTACCTGCCTCGGCCTCCCAAAGTGCTGGGATTACAGGCGTGAGCCACTGCGCCCGGCCGGGAGAGAGTGTTTTCTGAAAGGAAACTGGAATGATTCTGCTAAAAGACAGTGATGTTGAGCTTGTCTTCCATAAGAGGGAAAATTGGCAGGACTTACTAATTGCTAGGGAAGTGGGAGAAAGGGAAGGTGTCACCACTGGGTTTCTGGTTTAGGTAACAGGGTAGAGAAGCAGAACTGAAGTCTGAACAAGACTAAATAACTGGTTTGCTTTCCCACTGGCAGGGCTGTGGGCAGCTCTCCATGACCAGGTTATCGGAGAGGGTGACAATCTATTTTAACAAGCCTCATTAAGGGACTGTGCTGCTGTGAATAAGACCTATTTAAGTAGGTTACTTTATCTCATGCACCACAAATCTGGATTCTTTGAAAATGCTTTCATTCATCCAACCAGTATGTATTGAGCATCTCTGGTTCAGGTACTGGGGAAAATGATGAATTCATCAGACAGAGATGGTACCCTTATAGTCTAGTGGTGTAAGACACAATAAAAAATATAGAAATAAAATTGGAGGATATAATTGAGACAGATGCAAGGGCTACTTCAGATTGGATGGCCAACAAAGGTCTCTCTCTCTTTTTTTTATTTTTTGAGATAGTCTTGCTTTGTTGCCCAGGCTGGAGTGCAGTGGTGCAATCTTGGCTCACTGCAGCCTCTGCCTCCCGCATTCAAGTGATCCTTCTGCCTCAGTCTCCAGGGCAGCTAGGATTACAGGCACGTACCACCACACCCAGCTAATTTTTGTATTATTATTATTATTTTTTGAGACGGAGTCTCACTGTGTCATCCAGGCTGGAGTACAGTGGCATGATCGCAACTCACTGCAACCTCCGCCTCCCAGGTTCAAGCGATTCTCCTGCCTCAGCCTCCCGAGTAGCTGGGATTACAGGCACCCGCACGTCCAGCTAATTTTTGTATTTTTAGTAGAGACGGGGTTTCACCATGTTGGCCAGTATGGTCTTGAACTCCTGACCTCAGGTGGTCCGCCTGCCTCAGCCTCCCAAAGTTCTGGGATTACAGGCATAAGCCACTGCGCCCGAACTAATTTTTGTATTTTTATTTATTTATTTTTTGAGATGGAGTCTTGCTCTGTCACCCGGGCTGGAGTGCAGTGGCGTGATCTCGGCTCACTGCGAGCTCCGCCTCCTGGGTTCAAGCGATTCTCCTGCCTCAGTCTCCTGAATAGCTGGAATTACAGGTGTGTGGCACCATGCCCAGCTAATTTTTGTATTTTTAGTAGAGATGGGGTCTCATCATGTTGGCCAGGCTGGTCTCGAACTCCTGACCTCAAGTGATCCACCTGCATCGGCCTCCCAAAGTGCTGGGATTACGGGCATGAGCCACCGAGCCCAACCACGAAAGATCTCAATGATGAGATCTATTTAGACTGACACCAGAATGACATGAAGAGATAAGGTGGGGAAATATCTGTGGAAGAACTTCCAGGGTGTGGGAACAGCCAGTGCAAAAGTCTCAAAGCAGGAATGAACTGGGCTCATTTAGAGGAGAAGGAAGGAGACTGGTGTGGCGGGAGATGAGTTCAGAGAGATGGGGGCTAGCTCATATAGGGTCATCCTGTGGAGTTTGGGTGTGATACTGAGTTCAGTAGAAGCCACGGAGGGGTTTTAAACAGGTGAGTGATATGACTTAGTCTATATTTTCCAAAGATCATCCTGTCTCCAGCTGTCCATTCTGCCTGCACTACCGTGGTACAATAAAGTGAGTCTTTATCCATCAGAATGTAAAATAAAATGTAGTGTTTAGGAGTAACAGATGGAGAGAAAATGCTTTGGTGACCTTAATTTGGTGATTTCTAACGTACCAGTTAAGTGTGGATACAAACAAAACTGCAATCATAGTATGATTTCAGTTTTGTTTAAAAACGTGGTACAGAAGAACAATGGAAATAAATGGACCAAAAATGTTAACAATGCTTGTCCAAAGCTGTTGGCATTATGAATGATTTTATGGTTTTGCAAATGAACACACATTTCTTTTATAATCGGAAAAATATTTGTTTTAAAATGTAGACACCGGGCCGGGCGCAGTGGCTCACGCCTGTAATCCCAGCACTTTGGGAGGCCGAGATGGTTGGATCAGCTGAGGTCAGGAGTTCAAGACTAGCCTGGCCAGCCTGGCGAAACCCTGTCTTTACTAAAAATATAAAAAACTAGCCGGGCGTGGTGGTGGGTGCCTGTAATCCCAGCTCCTTGGAAGGCTGAGGCAGGAGAATTGCTTGAACCCAGGAGGCGGAGGTTGCAGTGAGCTAAGATTATGCCACTGTACTCCAGCCTGGGTGACAGAGCGAGACTCTGTCTCAAAAAAAGTAAATAAATAAAATGTAGACACCGATGATCACCAGTGCCTTGAATAGAGTGTTGGGAGACTGTAATCTACTAAACACTTTCCCCTACCATCTTATTTTGGGAATTTTAATCTCAAAAACCCACGGTCCTGGTTGGGACAGAAGATAGGATGCTCATTGTATTAGTCTGTTCTTACACTGCTAATAAAGACATACCTGAGACTGGGTGATTTATAAAGGAAAGAGGTTTAGTGCACTCACAGTACCACATGGCTGGGAGGCCTCCCAGTCATGGCGGAAGATGAAGGGAGAGCAAGAGGATGTCTTCCACGACGGCAGGAAAGAGCTTGTGTGGGGGAGCTCCCATTTATAAAACCATGAAATCTCGTGAGACTTATTCACTACCATGAGAACAGTGTGGGGGAAACCGCCCCCATGATTCAGTTATCTCCACCTGGCCCCACCCTTGACACGTGGGGATTATTGCAATTCGAGATGAGATTTGGGTGGGGACACAACCAAACTATATCACTTGTTTTGACAAAGGTGCCCAATGAGTGGCTCTGTTTTGTGCTTAAGACATTTTTTAGTGATGAAATTTAACATTCTTTTTTAAAAAGAAATTAAAAGCTATACAGAAATGTTACAGAGAACATGGAAGCCATCTTTCTTCACTCTCATTCTCAATACCATTCACATTTCAAGTACATATATTGTTAGATTTTTTTCTATGCCTTTCAAATACATACATCTACATTTTGTTGAATTTGGGATATTGCTGTAAGAAGTTACCTTACTTCTAAATTACTCTCCAAGTTCCTTCTCATAGAGATTGAAACCAAGATGACCTTTTTTCCCCCTTTTGAAACAAATTACTGGGAAATTTGAACACATAGCTAGGAAGAACCGAACCTTGCCTTTTTAGTATTCAGAGTGTTACTGAAAGCATAATTTATACTTATAAAGAATAGAGCAATTAAATATTCATCAAAAGCTCATTTCTGAACATTTAAACATTACTGCTTTCGTATTGGATCCCAAAAGTTTGTATCACGATTACAAATTGCTTGCACTTTTTCGTTATCAAAAGTTAGGCAATAGGAAAATTTAGAAGTGCAAATTCAACAGCTTGGCTAATTATTTTGGTGTCATATTTGTTACAACTAAGTATTATTCCTTGAAAACAGGAAAAGAAAAACATTCAATGAAGTGTTTATTTATTTATGTATGTATTTATTTATTTATTTTGGAGACAGAGTCTTGCTCTGTTGCCCAGGCTGGAGTGCAATGGCGTGATCTTGGCTCACTGCAACCTCTGCCTGCTGGGTTCGAGCGATTATCCTGCCTCAGCCTCCTGAGTAGCTGGGACTACAGGCGTGTGACACCACACCTGACTAATTTTTGTATTTTTAGTAGAGACGGGGTTTCACCATACTGGCCAGGCTTGTCTCGAACTCCTTACCTCAAGTGATTCTCCTGCCTCAGCCTCCCAAAGTGCTGGGATTACAGGCGTGAGCCACTGCACCCAGCCTCAATCAAGTGTTACTCAGAACCATTGATGTGTTCTGGAAGAGCTGGACATCCACATAAAGCCCAAGTCGACCTTGTGGTCTCATCCTATAGACTGGGCTTGGGGGCTTCAGTGTCAGGAATTAGCTGCCACAAACTCAGTCGCAATATGACTGAATAGTGTTGGATCGGAGTCTCATTATGTGATTCAGCAGAATTACTACCTTAAAAAAAGTCATTAATTAAACATATCCTTTTGTGGTGAAGAGAATGAATACGTGTTTAGAAGACATTGACTGCAAAGTAATAGAACCGTGGAATTAAAGGAGGAGAGGAATCTTGGTTAGCTTTTACAGATGGGGAGACTCAGTCAGAGAGATTGAGTGACATGTGCGCGGTCAGAGTTCATTTTACACCCCAGATCCCTTTCCCCTACACTCAGCCGTGGCTCCGTGTTATTGGAAACCGAATTTATTTTCGTAAACCCAAGAATTAGGAAAATGCTCCGAACCTCATGAAAACCGAGAGGGTTTTTGAACCGTTCATTCATTCTGTAAAGTGTAATCTGTTTGTGTACTGATAACAGGCCTAATTACTGTGTAAACATTTTTATAGCCTGGTAAGAAAACCTCAAACATCTGTACTGAACACTGATGTGGCGTCTCAGCCTCCAGCGTTCCTACTGCTGCCTCGGAAAACCAGTTGCTCTGCTTTTTAATCTGATCTGTGGTTAATGATTCATTTTATATGCATACACATAAACACATATTCCATCTCAGCAGGCAAACTAGCTTAGTGCTTAGTAGGTGTCATCTATTTTATTTCTCCCATTCTACAGATGAAGAAACAGAGATGTAGCCAGGCCACAGAGATGTTGCACAGGGTCACGGTTTAGTACTTGGAAACCCAGAGGTATGTAACCCACTAGCTAAAGCCTCCATCCTCTCTGTGCCTATCCAAGACAAACAACTGTTGTGCAAGGACGATCAGGATCTGAGTTTGTGAAACCATTTTCAATAGTTAAATCAAGGCCGGGCACGATGGCTCACGCCTGTAATCCCAGCACTTTGGGAGGCCCAGGCAGGCAGACCACGTGAGGCCAGGAGTTCGAGACCAGCCTGGCCAACATGGCGAAACCATGTCTCTACTAAAAAATACAAAATTTAGCCAGGCGTGGTGGTGGGCGCCAGTAATTCCAGCCACTCAGGAGGCTGAGCAGGAGAATCGCTTGAACCCAGGAGGTGGAGGTTGCAGTGGTAGAGGTTGCAGTGAGCCAAGATTGCGCCACTGCATTCTAGCCTGGGTGACAGAACAAGACCCTGTCTCCCACAAAAGCCCTCCAAAAACCAGTTCAATTACATTTTTTGCCCAGATGTCAAGCGGCAGAGAGATCTCTGCGAGGTTATTGCATTTTAAGCCTGTTTTGTGGGTTGCCATCAATCCGTTCCCTCCATGGCTCACTTGGTGGTAGCAGGTCACCAATAGATCATCTGCCCTCAGCTCAGATGGGTGGTTTTCTTTTCCTGCCAAGACCCAAGCCTCAAGTTAGTTACCTAGGCAACTAACTGACTTGGTTCCTGTATTGTTTTTATTTTATTTTATTTATTTTTGAGACAGAGTTTCGCTCTTGTTTTATTTATTTATTTTTGAGATGGAGTTTTGCTCTCGTTGCCCAGGCTGGCGTGCAATGGTGTGATCTCGGCTCACTGCAACCTCTGCCTCCCGGGTTCAAGCGATTCTTGTGCCTCAGCCTCCCAAGTAGCTGGGATTACCGGTGCTCACCACCACACCGGGCTCAGTTTTGTGTTTTTAGTGGAGACAGGGTTTCCCTATGTTGGCCAGGCTGGTCTCAAACGCTTGACCTCAGGTGATCCACCCACCTCGGCCTCCCAAAGTGCTGGGATTACAGGCATGAGCCACTGCACCCGGACAGCATTATTTTCATTTATTTATTCAGAGACAGAGTTTCTGTCACCCAGGCTGAAGTGCACAGTCACAATCATGGCTCGCTGCAGCCTCAGCTTCCTGGGCTCAAATGATCCTCCCACCTCAGCTTCCTGAGTAGCTGAGACCAAAGTTAGCCAACAAGCCCAGCTAATTCTTAATTTTTTTGTAGAGACAGGGTTTCACCATGTTGCTCAGGCTGGTCTCGAACTCCTGGCCTTAAGCAATCCTCCTGCCTTGGCCTCCCAAAGTGCCGGGATTATCGGTAGGAGCGACTGCACCCAGCAATCTTTAAATAAACACTGAAATTCTCTAATCTCGACACCCAAAGAGATAAATGCTTCTGTTGAGCTTCCAAAAACCCAGCCAGAACTCCTTGGAATCCTCAGAGGGCAGTAGGCAACGGGGAAAAATCACATTGAGACTGGGAGCAGCGGCTCATGCCTGTAATCCTAGCTCTTTGGGAGCGGGTGGATCACTTGAGGTCAAGAGTTCAAGACCAGCCTGGCCAACATGGTGAAACCCTGTCTCTACCAAAAAAATACAAAAGTTAGCCGGGTGTGGTGGTATGCATCTGTAGTTCCAGCTACTCGGGAGGCTGAGGCAGGAGAATCACTTGAACCTGGGAGGCAGAGGTTGCAGTGAGTTGTGATTGCCCCATTGCACTCCAGGCTAGGCAACAGAGTGAGACTGTCTCGAGGAGAAAAAAAAAAAAAAAAAAAAAAAATTCACATCATTAAAGAGGAGGGAAAAAGAGAGAGCCAGAGCTGAAAGTGAGCTTTCCACTCCTAGGGAAAGCTTTTGGAGGTTACTGTGGAATAATATTAGGAGGGAAGGTAAATGCAAGAGGCAGGCATGGTTGGGACAGTGACCCCATCGTAAATGATAACTCCAGAGATGGGATGACCCTGCTGTGGTCTTGGAAAAGGGTGGTTATCAGTGATGCTTTTTCAGGAAACAGACCTTTCTGGAGGAGGTGAAATCCCTCCAGATCTTGGATTTGAGTGCTAGAATCTGAAGCAGAGATTTTAATTCAGTGGTTCTCAAACTTTGCTGCACATTAAAATTCTCTGGGGAGGCTTTAAAAAGTTCCAGTGCTCTAATCACATCCCAGGAATCTCCTGGGGCCTGGGAGGCGGTGGTGATTCCACTGTACAGCCAGCTTTGAGAAGCAGGGCTCTTGCACACCATTTCTCCAAGGGATGTGCCAACCAGGGGATCTTGTTGAACTGCATTTAAAAAAAAAAAAACAAAACAACCCAGAGTCTTGCTCTGTCACCCAGGCTGGAGTGCAGTGGCACAGCCTCAACCTCCTGGGCTTAAGTGATCCTCCTGCCTCAGCCTCCCAAGTAGCTGGGACTATAGATGTGTGCCACGGCACACGGATAATTTTTGTGTTTTTTGTAGAGATGGGGTTTCACTATGTTTCTCAGGCTGGTCTCAAAGTCTTGGACTCAAGCAGTCCGCTCACCTCAGCCTCCCAAAGTGCCGGGATTACAGGCACGAGCCACTGTGCTCAGCCTAAACTGCAAATTATGATAGTTGAGTTCGGGGAAGATATCTCTTTTCTTTCTTTTTTTCTTTTTCTTTTTCTCTTTCTTTTCTTTCTTTCTTTATTATTATTATTTTTTTGAGATGGAGTCTCGCTCTGTCACCCAGGCTGGAGTGCAGTGGCGTGATCTTGCCTCACTGCAACCTCCACCTCCCAGAGCTATTCCCCTGCCTTGGCCTCCCAAGTAGTTGGGATTACGGGCGCCCGCCACCATGCTCAGCTGATTTTTAAAATATTTTTAGTAGAGGCGGGATTTCACCATGTTGGCCAGGCTGGTCTCAAACTCCTGACCTCAGGCAATTGTCCATGGAGCAGGCATTTCTAACAAGCTGCAGCCGCCACTGCTATTGGGTGGACCCCAGTGGGAATACTAAGATGCTAGTTCAGAGAAGCGTTTTCCTGATGTCCTTAGCTTCACATGAAGGGCTTCCGGAATCACTGCCTTTTCATGAGATGCCTGGCAGCATGGGTTCATCCAGGGCAGGGTTAGAGAACAAAGGACTGAGGACCCTGCCTTTCCCACCCCTCAGACCAAGACAGACTCACTGCAAAGGCTCATAGCACCCTCTGAGTCCTCTCTACAGGGTCCTTCTCAGAACCAGTTGTCAGGATGAAACTTACTTATCCTTCAAGATTTAGCACATTCTCCTGTCCCTGGTCAGGATTTTTTTTTTTTTTTTTTTTTTGTGGTTTGAATTACAAATTTGTTTATTTGCCTGCCTTCCCTTCTCCCCTCTGCCTCTGCCCTCCCCTCTGCCTTCCCCTCTCCCCTCCCCCCTCCTCCCCTCCCCCCCTCTCCTCCCCTCCCCTTCCCTCCCCTCCCTCTCCTCCCCTCATCTCACCTTTCCTCTCCTCTCCTTTTTCTGTTCCCACTCCACCAGGGTATTTATTTATTTAAAAAAATTTTTATTTTTGTGGGTACATATTTATAGGGTACATGAGATATTTTGATACAGGCATGCAGTATGTAATAATGACGTCAGGGTCAGTGGGCTATCCATCCCCTCAAGCATTTATCCCTTGTGTTATGAACAATCCAATTACACCCTTTTAGTTATTTTTAAATTTAAAATTAAATTATTTTTGACTGCAGTTACCCTGTTATGCTAGTAAGTACTAGGTCTTATTCATTCTTTCTATTTGTTTGTACCCATTAACCATCCCCACATCTCCCACATTCCCCCACTACCCTTCCCAGCCTCTGGAAACCATTCTTCTACTCTCTATCTCCATGAGTTCAATTGTTTTAATTTTCAGCTCCCACAAATAGGTGGGAACATGCAAAGTGTGTCTTTCTGTGCCTGGCTTATTTCACTCCTGGTCAGAATTAGAGTCAGAATTGGAGGCTTGGAGAAACGGAAAGGAACTTAGGAATTATCTACTCTAAACAAGGGATCTCCAACCCCTTGGCAGTGGATGGATACTGACTGGTCCATGGCCTGTTAGGCACCAGGCTATACAGCCAGAGGTGA
This sequence comes from Macaca mulatta, assembly GCF_049350105.2. NCBI lineage: Eukaryota > Metazoa > Chordata > Mammalia > Primates > Cercopithecidae > Macaca > Macaca mulatta. The sequence goes on along the minus strand of NC_133408.1, from coordinate 57,658,774 downwards.
GAGGTGGGCCAGGGAGCGAACAGGAGGTGAGAGGTGGGCCAGGGAGCGAACAGGAGGTGAGAGGTGGGCAAGGGAGTGACGTTTCATCTGTATTTACAGTCGCTCCCCATCGTGCACATTGCCACCTGAGCTCTGCCTCCTGTCAGATCAGCGGCAGTGTTAGATTTGCATAGGAACCCTATTTGCATAGGAACCCTATTGTGAACAGCGCATGTGTGGGATCTAGGTCGTGGGCTCCTTATGAGAGTCTAATGCCTGATGATCTGTCGCTGTCTCCCATCACCCCCAGATGGGACTGTCTAGTTGCAGAAAAATAAGCTCAGGACTCCCACTGATTCTACATGATGATGAGTTGTAGAATTATTTATTATGTATTACAATCTAGTAATAATAGAACTAAAGTGCACGATAAATGGAATGTGCTTGAATCATCCCAAAACCATCCCCTCCTGTTCCCCCGTCCATGGAAAAATTGTCTTCTTCCACAAAACTGGTCGTTGGTGCCAAAAATGTTGGGGACCGCTGGTCTAAACCACTATGTTTGGTGGTGGAAGAAGCTGGGACCTAGGGTGATTTGTTTAGAGTCACAGACCGTTAGGACAGGGCTGCTCAGGAGGACAGACGCGGCAGGGAGATGCCAAGAGAGATGATGCTTTGTGCTGTTCTTGGTACGGGAGAATCAGGAGACAGAGCTATCCAGAAAGACTGTGGGTATAGTCACGTTAAAGGCACCTGTGACTCTGGCAATGTCACAGTTAGTTACACCTGCGATTTTCCGTCCCCTCCCTCCAGGCACCTCACCAACTTTAGTTAACTCCACAGAAGCTTGATGAAGTTCTTTGCTTCTACAGTTGGAGTTGACACCTTGACAGATGTTCAACAGCTTGCTTCCAGGTGGGACGCCGACGTAGGCTGCCCCACTTCACGCAAAACAATTACGTTTACCATTTTCTCCCAAAATATTGTCTTCTGTCGTTGAAACCATAGAGAATGCTTGCAACCTATAGATTTCTTGGTGTTGTGGTGAATATGTTCAGCTCGTAAGAATAGTTCATAATTGACGCTCTCAGCATTTACCAGCCAGCCGTGATGTGCTCAGCGCGTGATGAGTAATAAGTTTATTTCATTGGATCCTTTTTGCCTGCCTTCTCAACCCAAGTCACCTGTCTCAGCATGTCAGTGTCGACAGGGACGGTTTCCTGCCCGGCTCTTTGTGCTTTGTGAGCTGCCTTGAGATGAAGACAATAAATGCGAAACTCAAGGACTCAAATAGATGGTGCTTTTTCAGGGTGTGTGCATTTTGTCCCAGAAGATCAAGTGTTTAAATTGAATAGGTGAAGTCTTAGGGGGCACCTGAAAGTGAGCATAAAGATTGAGGCAGCATAATTACAGCTAATGGTTATATAAGTGCTGCTTTCTAAGCACTTGGCACAGGTTAACTCATTTAATCCTTTCAATAACATTTTTATGGATGAGGACACCTAACCCCAGAGAAGTTAAGTACCTGGCTGAAAGTCACACAGCTATGGACTAGTGAGGTTGGACTCATGACTTTAAAAGCCATGCTCTTAACCTGCTAGGTTAGGCTGCCTCTGTGATTCTTTTTTTTCTTTTTTTTTTTTGAGATGGAGTCTTGCTTTGTCGCCCAGGCTAGAGTGCAGTGGCATGATCTCGGCTCACTGCAACCTCCGCCTCCCAGGTTCAAGCAATTCTTCTGCCTCAGGCTCCCGAGTAGCTGGGATTACAGGTGCATGGGTAATTTTTGTATTTTTAGTAGAGATGGGGTTTCGCCATGTTGGCCAGGCTGGTCTTGAACTCCTGACCTCAATTGATCTGGTTGCCTCAGCCTCCCAAAGTGTTGGGATTACAGGCATGAGCCACCACTTCCAGCTGCCTCTGTAATTCTGATTGCTGAAGTTGTTGTACAAGTGTCTGCAGAGTACTTCTTTATGTCGTCCTAGGTCTCAGGACCGTGGCACTTCGCTGATTCCATCCTGAAACTCGTTACCTCATTCTTGCTTCCCCAATAAGAGCCACTCCTGGAGCATGTGCACCTGGGGAACAGAGCTCCCCAAGTCCTCCCGCACTTCAGGCTCGACTCACTGGCCTGGATTTCCTGGGACTACCCTTGCCTGAATGGTACTGGATTGCTCTACCCTTTTGCAAGGTCATAGGCTGGGGTCTAGGCCTTGCTCGCTGCCCTGGTCAGCAGCTTGACTTGATCTTGGCCCTCCCTGTCTTCCTGCTTGCCTGGTATTACAGCCTGATTTTTAGAGGACCACAGTCCACTCTTTGTTCTTTTTATGAGACGGAGTCTCGCTGTGTCATCTCTGTCCGTTGCCCAGGCTGGAGTGCAATGGTGCGATCTCAGCTCACTGCAACCTCTGCCTCCTGGGTTCAAGTGATTCTCCTGTCTCACACCCAGCTAATTTGTTTTTGTATTTTTAGTAGAGTCTGGGTTTCACCATGTTGGCCAGGCTGTGCCTAGTGGTGAAGTCTGGGCTGTTAGTGTAACTATCACCCGAATAGTGTACATTGTATCCATTAAGTAATTTCTCATCTCTCATCCCCTCCCATCCTCCTACCTTTCTGAGTCTCCAGTGTCTATGTTCCCACTCTCTATGTCCGTGTGTACACATTATTTAGCTCCCAAGGCCCACCTGCCTTGCCTTCAGTGGACACCTCACCCCAGCCTGACCACAGATTTACCTCTGTGTTCTTGTAAAAATTAAAAAATATATGTATTTGTTAACATAGTATATTGCACGTAGCTTGGAAACCAAATAGTTTTCTGACTTATTTCGCTTAAAGATAATGGGCTCCTGCTCCATTTCTGGTGCTGCTGCATTCTTTTTCATGGCTAAGTAGTATTCCATTGTGTAGACGTGTATATGATATGGTTTGGCTCTGTCCCCACCCAAATCTCATCTTGAATTCCCACATGTTGTTGGATGGACCCAGTGGGAGGTAATTGAATCATGGGGTAATTGACTCTTTCCCGTGCTGTTCTCATGATAGCGAATAAGTCTCACGAGATATCCTGGTTTTAAAAGAGGGAGTTTCCCTGAACAAGCTCTCTCTGCCTGCCGCCATTCACGTAAGATGTGACTTGCTCCTTCTCGCCCACAGCCATAATTGTGAGGCCTCCCTAGCCATGTGGAACTGTGAGTCCATTGCTTGGCTCACTGCAACCTCTGCCTCCCGGGTTCAAGCAATTCTCCTGCCTCAGGCTCCCGAGTAGTTGGGATTACAGGTGCATGTCACCATGCCTGGGAAATTTTTGTATTTTTAGTAGAGATGGGGTTTTGCCATGTTGGCCAGGCTGGTCTTGAGCTCCTGACCTCTTTTGTAAATTGTACAGTCTCGGGTATGTGTTTATCAGCAGTGTGAAAATGAACTAATAGAGTATACATATGTCTATACCACATTTTCTTTATCCAGTCCTCCACTGATGGACACTTAAGTTGATTCTTTATTTTTGCTATTGTGAATAGCTCTTTGATAAACATATGGGTGCAGATCTCTTTTTGATAAAATGATTTCTTTTTCTTTGGGTAGATACCCAGTAGTGGAATTGCTAGATCAAATGTAGTTCTATTTTCAGTTCTTTGAGAAATCTCCATATAGTTTTCTATAGAGGTTGTACTAATTTACATTCCCACAAATAGTGTATAAACATTCCTTTTCTCCAATCCTTGCCAACATCTGTTTTTTTTTTTCTTTTGACTTTTTAATAGTAGCCATTCTGACACATGCCTGAAGTCCCAGCTACTCCAGAGGCTGAGGTGGAGGGATTACTTGAGCCCAAGAATTTGAGACCAGTCTGGGCAACATAGTGAGACCCTGTCTGCACAATAAATAACAAATAAATAAATAAAAAATAAAATTAACTAAGCATGGTGGTGCATGCCTATAGTTCCAGCTACTCAGGAGACTGAGGCAGGAGGAGTGTTTGAACCCAGGAGTTTGAGGCTGCAGTGAGCTATGATCGCACCACTGCACTCCAGCCTGGGTAATAGAGCAAGACACTGTCTCAAAGGAAAACTGAAGTTTAATTGGAGGATTAACTATACAGTGGAGAGCTAGCCGTACATGTGGCCCTCCGTTATCATAACTCCTGGACACCAATGTGGAAAGAATAAGCTTGTATTAATTTGCAAGGTGGTTCTCCCTGCAAGGAATCCTGGTCTTCTGTCCCTTGCTCTGTGATTTTTTTGCTCCAGTGTAAGAGAGAGATAATAGTTGAGACACTAATGGAGAGGTTGGTAGTAGGAGAAGAATGGAAGTGTGTTAAATAAGCGACGTCTTTCAGTCCCTCAAATTCGGAGAATTAGCAGAAGAGAAAATAACGTAAGATCAAGGTGTTTCTTAAAGGGGCCCTTTAAGAATATCTGAACAGATGTATAAGACTTGAGAAGGAATCTAGAACTAGAAATACCATTTGACCCAGCCATCCCATTACTGGATATATACCCAAAGGATTATAAATCATGCTGCTATAAAGACACATGCACACGTATGTTTATTGTGGCACTATTCCCAATAGCAAAGACTTGGAACCAACCCAAATGTCCATCAATGACAGACTGGATTAAGAAAATGTGGCACATATACACCATGGAATACTATGCAGCCATAAAAAAGGATGAGTTCATGTCCTTTGTAGGGACATGGATGCAGCTGGAAACCACCATTCTCAGCAAACTATCGCAAGAACAGAAAACCAAACACCGTATATTCTCACTCATAGGTGGGAATTGAAAAATGAGAACACTTGGACACAGGAAGGGGAACATCACACACCAGAGGGATAGCATTAGGAGACATACCTAATGTAAATGACAAGTTAATGGGTGCAGCACACCAACATGGCACATGTATACATATGTAACAAACCTGCATGTTGTGCACATGTACCCTAGAACATAAAGTATAATAATAATAATATAAAAGACTTGAGTGTCATTTGCATTGAAACCAAATAATTCACTGTAGGGTCCTTTGAAATAGGGATGCTCCTTATGAATTTGAGTGTTTCCGGATCAGGTTATTGACAGAGGGAGGTGAGACCAGAGAATAAGGGTCCCTGTGAGCAGTCGTAGAAGCTCAATCAGAAATAGCACTCAGGTCCCATACTGTTTTGCGAATCACTGGGAAGTAGAATTTGATCTATTGCACAGAGTGAAATATTTTTCCTAGTGTGGGCTGTTCTAAAGTTTGACATTCTTTTTTTCTGTACTTCCAGTGCATGCATGCCTTTCCTTTTTCACCCGTTGCAAGGATGTTCTTTGGATTCCCTCTGTTTACCGGGGCTGGAGCCTCCAATTCTGGGGCCAGTGTCACTGCTGGTGTCTCTTGGAGGGAGGCATTGAGTCCTTTTTCCTGGAAAGGCTAGAAGTAATGCTCCCCTCAAATCCCTAACCTCAGTCCTTTCTTTCCTCTCAGCCTCACACTCCTTTCTGAGTCTTGTGGGGACTTCCTAGGCCAGGTCTGTCCAGGTGCAACACAGGTTTTCTCTGAGTGGCAGCTGCCCAGTTCGCCCTGTGGTCACAGTTCCATCTCCAGCGTTTGCAGCCCAGCTGTCCCATCCTGCCAGATGCTGGCTGCCATCGGTTCTCTGGTGGGCCGGCCTGGCAGAGCAGACAGAGTTGTGGGAACAGTTGTGGTACCAAACTGCAACGCTAGATCCTCTCAGCGTTCGTTTGCAGAAATGTTTAGGAATAAATCCTCCTGTGGGGTGATGGCTTCTAAGACTCACCAGCCTAACAGGGATTTCCCCAGGAGAAAACTGCTGCTGTCTTGTTTTTGCTCTTCCTTCCTTCCTTCCTTCCTTCCTTCCTTCCTTCCTTCCTTCCTTCCTTCCTTCTTTTTCTTTTCTTCTTTCTCTCTTCCCTCCCCATCCCTCCCTTCCTCCCTCCCTCTCCTCTCCTCCCTCCCCCCTCCCTCTCTTCCTTCTCTCCTTCCTTCCTTCCTTTTTCTTTTCTTTTTTTTTCTTTCTCTCTCCCTTCCCTTCCTTCTTTTCTTCTTTCTGTCTCTCTTTCTTCTTTCTCTCTTTCCTTCCTTCCTTCCTTCCTTCCTTCCTTCCTTCCTTCCTTCCTTCCTTCCCTCCCTCCCTCCCTCCCTCCCTCCCTCCCTCCATTCCTCCTTCCATTCCTTCCTCCCTTCCTTCCTTCTTTCTTCCTTTCCTTTCCTTTTTATTCTTTCCTTTCCTTTGTTTCTTTTTCTTTTGAGAGGCAGAGTCTTGCTCTGTCACCCAAGCTGGAGTGCAGTGGTGCCATCATAATTCACCGCAGCCTTGAACTCCTGGGCTCAAGTGATCCTCCTGCTTCAGCCTCCAGAATAGCTGGGACTACACGCACGTGACATCATGCCCAGCTGATTTCTAAATTTTTGGTAGAAACAGGGTCTCACTATGCTGTTGTACAGGATGGTCGTGAACTCCTGGTCTCAAGCGATCCTCCCATCTTCCCATCTCGGCCTCCCAAAATGCTGGTGTTTCAGGCACGAGCCACTGCCCCCGGCCTAAAATATTCTTTTAAGTGCATAAGTAAAAGATTTGTGGTTAAACTTTTAAAGATAAGCAAATAGAAGAAAATTAAATTCACTCGTAATCCCACTGACCCCAGAGATAATCACTGATAACAGTTTCAGGCTAAAATGTCCCAGAGTCTGCATTTGTATGGATGTCGTATGTCTTTACTCTGTATTCCCTTCTTTATTATCTGAAGGGGTTGCAGCATCCATTCCTGTATGAACTGTTTTTTCACTTGATATCCTGTGAATGTTTCTATATTATTAAGTTGGTGCAAAAGTAATTGCGATTTTTGCCATTCAGCATTTTAAATGAATTCATCATAGTCCACAAATGGGGGTGCCATGTGTTGTTTTCGATTTCACTATTGAAAAACATGGCGCATGTGTAAGTATTTTTTTAAGGACAAATTCTGTTTTTTTTTTTTTTTTTTTTGACATAATCTGTCACCCAGGCTAGAGTGCAGTGGTGTGGTCTCAGCTCACTGCAAACTCCACCTCCCAGGTTCAAGTGATTCTCCCGCCTCAGCCTCCTGAGGAGCTGGAATTACAAGTGCCTGCCAGTTTTTGTATTTTTTTTTAGTAGAGACGGGGTTTCACCATGTTGGTCAGGCTGGTTTTGAACTCTTGACCTCAAGTGATCCTCCTGCCTCAGCCTCCCAAAGTTCTGGGATAATTACAGGCATGATTCACACCTGGCCGGACAAATTCTTAGAAGAGGAATTATCAGGTCTACAATTTGGAGACCTTTCTTCAAGCTTTTTCCTATTTTCACTTCTAGCAGCAATGAAAAGAGGACTTATTTCTATACATCCTCACCAATGTCTGCTATTGGTGTTGTTTTTTGAAATTTTTTGTTTTAGAGACAGGGTCTCACTGTGTCACATGGGCTGGAGTACAGTGGTGTGGTCATGGCTCACGGCAGCCTCGAACTCCTGGGCTGAAGCAATCCTGCCTTCTCAGCCTCCCGGGTAGCTGGGACTGCAGGCATCCCCCACCACACTATCTAATTTTTTATTTTTGTAGAGACAGGATCTTGCTATGTTTTCCAGGCTGGTCCCGAACTCCCAGGCTCAAGTGATCTTCCTGCCTCGGCCTCTGTTTTTCAAAATTTGACCGTTAAAATGGTTTTGTGTTATTGTCTTTGCTTGGATTTTTGAGGTTGTAAGCGAGCACATACGTTTTGTTTTCATATACTTACTGGCTGTTTGATTTTTCCTTTTGTGAATTGCACATTGATGTTTTATGTCTGTTTATTGATCAAGGTTTTATTAAAAATGTTTTTTAAAGAATTGTAGTGGAAAGAATAGTAGCCTTTATTATAGAATTGTAGTGGAAAGAATAGTAGCCTTTATTACCTGTTGCAAAATTTTCTATGTTTGCTCTTTGTCCCTTTCTTTAGTATTACTTTTAACTTAGTGTTTATTATTAAAAATTATTTTTATAGTTACAGGGTCTCACTCTGTCACCCCTAGGCTGGGGTACAGTGGTGCGATCATAGCTCACTGCTACGTTGAACTCCCGGGCTTAATTAAGTGATCCTCCTGCCTCAGCCTGCCAAGTAGCTGGGACCACAGGTGTGTGCCATCGTGTCCAGCGAATTAATTTTTAAAAAAATTTTTTAGAGATGGGTCTCACTGTGTTGCCCAGGCTGGTCTTGAACTTCGGCCTCAAGCGATCCTCTAGACTTGGCCTCCCCAAGTGCTGGGATTACAGGAGTGAGCCACTGTGCCAAGCCTAGAGTTTTTAAATTTTTTTATTTTTTTGAGACGGAGTCTTGCTGTTGTCCAGGCTGGAGTGCAGTGGTGTGATTTCAGCTCACTGCAACCTCCACCTTCCAGGTTCAAGTGATTCTCCTGCCTCAGCCTTTCGAGTAGCTGGGACTACGAGGTGCCTGCCACCACTCCTGGCTAATTTTTCGTGTTTTTAGTAGAGACGAGGTTTCACGGTGTTGGCCAGGATGGTCTTGATCTCCTGACCTCGTGATCTGCCTGCCTCGGCCTCCCAAAGTGCTGGGATTACAGGCGTGAGTCACCGCACCTGGCGAGTTTTTTTTTTGTTTTTAAACAAAATGTTTTATTATTTCTTTTTACATATTTAAGTTTTGGAATCATGTTTAGAAGATCCCTCCCCATCCCTGAGATTACACAAATATTTACCTGTGTGTTCTTTTAAAAATTAAAAAATATGGCTGGGCGCGATGACTCACACCTGTAATCCCAGCACTTTGGGCGGCCAAGGTGGGCGGATCACTGGAGGTCAAGAGTTCGAGCCTGGCCAATATGGTGAAACCTTGTCTCTACTAAAAATACAAAAATTAGCCAGTCTTGGTGGCGGGCACCTGAATTTCAAGCTACTTGGGAGGCTGAGGTAGGAGAATCACTTGAACCCGGGAGGCAGAGATTGCAGTGAGCCAAAATTGTGCCGTTGCACTCCAGCCTGGGTAACAGAATGAGACACCGTCTCAAAAAAAAAAAAAAAAAAAAAAAAAAAAAAAAATATATATATATATATATGTATATATGTTAACATAGTGTATTGCACACAGCTTAGAAATTGAATAGTATTTTACACAAAGTGGCTGTCCCTTGCTGCCCTGAGAAGGTGTGCTGGAAAGCAGGAATCAGGCGTAGGCTGGGCTGCTGGAATTCCGCCATCAGGGCAGGGGAAGGTGGCAGAGGACCCTTGATTCTGTGCACAGACTGGCTCCCCCTCCTTACCCTCAGTCGACACCTCACTCCAGCCCTGTGCTGGGCCTGGTGTGTCCTCTTGTTGCTGCCAAGGCTGGCCTGCAGGCTTCCAGGAACACAGGCATAGGGGCAGTGTGCTGACTCCTTGGGTGAGGGACGGGGCTCTGTCCGTCTGCCTCTGACCCCGGCCTCCTGTGCCATCAGCTACTCCCTGTGTCCCCTGTGGCTCTCAGGATCTGAAGTCTGTTGTCTGGCTCATTCCTGGTGTAGACCCACAGTAGGAATAGAATTTGTCACACCCTGTGGTTACCATTCCCTCTTCATCGTGCCTTCCACAGCTCCTTTGAAATCTCCCTTCCCTTCCTCTGTTTCCTTGTGGTTTACAGGAGAGCATCTCCCTTGCCTCTCCATTCTTTGTTCTTATTTTAGCAGTGTTTGGGGAAAGAGAGGGGAAAATGAATGAGTTCAGTTTGCCAATTATTAGCCTATAGTCCCATCATTAAATGTTTTAATCCAGGATGGGCACAGTGCCTCACACATGTAATCCCAGCACTTTAGGAGGCCAAGGTGGGAGGATCACTTAAGCCCAGGAGTTTGAGACCAGCCTGGGCAACACAGTGAGACCCCATCTCTATAAAAAATACAAAAAAATGAGCCAGGCGTGGTGGTGTGCACTAGTAGTCCCATCTACTCTGGAGGCTGAATTGGGAGCTGTCGCTTGAGCCCAGGAGCCATAGGTTGTAGTGAGCTGAGATTGTATCACTCCAATTCAGCCCGGGTGACACAGTGATACTCTGTCTCAAAGAATTTTTTTTCTTAATACAACTAGTATTCATTTGGCTATGGTAGGATATAGGGATATAACTTTACTGTTATTTTTTTCCAAATGTTTTTCATTTTTCCCAATAGTGCTTACTAAATAATCCATCCACTGATTTAGAAATGCCATTTTTGTTATGTGCCAAATTACCTTACTCATCTGGGTTGACCTCTCGATCTTGTTTCTTCTCCATTCTCCCATCCATTCTTTTGCCAGTGCCACCCTGGTTTAATTTTAGTAACTTTAAAGTTTATGATTGGCCGGGTGCAGTGGCTGGTGCCTGTAATCCCAGCACTTTGGGAGTCTGAGGTGGGCCATCACCTGAGGTCAGGAGTTCGACACCAACCTGGCCAACATGGTGAAACCCTGTGTCTACTAAAAACACAAAAATTAGCCAGGTGTGGTGGCGCATGCCTGTAGTCCCAGGTACTTGGGAGGCTGAGGCAGGAGAATCATTAGAATCTGGGAGATGGAGGTTGCAGAGCCGAGATTACACCACTGCACTCCAGTCTGGGAGAGAGAATGAGACTGTATTTCAAAAAAAGAAAAAAAAAATTATGATAGGGCAAATGTTCCCTTATTCTCTCTTCTATTTTAAAATTATCCATATTTTTTTTCAATAGGAAAATAATCATGATCTTTATGGTCACTATTTTTCCAGTTGTCCCAAATCTTTCAACTTGTCATAACTGTTTGTTTTCCTTTTAAATGATGCCGTTGTCCTTCTTTCTTTGACTTACTTGTCCTTTCTGAATTTTCTAAACCTGAGGCGTCTTTTCCAAAGTTACATTTTGAATTTGCAAAAGAAAAAGTATCTCCTAGCACGAGGATCTCTTGGTATACATGGCTCACCTGCAACCCAATTTTCTGTCCCCTCAACTGCAAAGTGGCACAGCACTGTCTGTCCTGGGGCACATGGCTTATAGTTATAACATGGGGTGAACAACAAAATCCAAAATATTACAGGGAAGTGACTTGCTTTTTTTTTTTTTTTTTTTTTTTTGATGAAGTCTCACTCTGTTGTCTAGGCTGGATTGCAATGGCATGATCTCGACTCACTGCAATCTCTGCCTGCTGGGTTCAAGCGATTCTCCTGCCCCAGCCTCCCGAGTTGCTGGGATTACAGATATGCACCACCACACCCTGCTAATTTTTGTATTTTTAGTAGAGACGGGGTTTCACCATGTTGGCCGGGCTGGTCTTGAACTCCTGACCTCAAGTGATACTCTGGCCTCAGCCTCCCAAAGTGTTGGGATTACAGGTGTGAGCCACTGAGCCCAGCCTGGGAGTGACTTGTTGAAACCAGAATGCTTCTTGTAGTCTAGGGCAGGTGGCTTTTAGCAATGTCCAGAAATGTCGACAGTATCCCCTGGGGACGTGAATCTTACACAGCTGGAAATGGCATCTGTGGCAGGTCGCTTCTGCCGCTGGGTCTTGGAAGCCACTGTTGTTTTCCTCTTCCTTCTTTCCCATCACTTTTCTATGCTCATTTCTTGGATCTTTCATGTTTCTTTGGATCATTCCTATTTTTCTTCAAAGTCTGAGCCTTGCTATGGCATTCAAACCCTTCACAGATCACTTTACTCTGCTTGAAATACAGGTAATGGCCAGGTGCGGTGGTGGCTCATGGCTGTAATCTCAGCACTTTGGGAGGCTGAGGCAGGAGGATCGCTTGAGCTCAGGAGTTTGATACAAAACCCCATCTCTTAAAAAAAAAAAAAATTAGCCGGGTATGGTGGCATGTGCCTGTAGTCCCAGCTACTTGGGAGGCTGAGGTGGGAGGATTGCTTGAGCCTGGGAGGTCGAGGCTGCAGTGAGCTGAGATCAAGCCACTGGACTCTAGCCTGGGGCAACAGAGTGAGACCTTGTCTCAAAAAAAAAAAAAAAAAAAGGAAAAAAAAAGAAATACAGTTGATTCTTTGACAATGCAAGGTTGGAGTACTGACCTTCTGCACAGTAAAAAATTCGCATAACTTTTGACTCCCCCCAGAACTTAACTACTAATAGCCTACTGATGACTGGAAGCCTTACCAATAATATAAACAGGCAATTAACACATATTTTGTATATTTCATATATTACGTATTGTGTTCTCACAGTAAAGTAAATGAAATGTTATTAGTAAAAGAAAATGTTATTAGGGAAACCATATAGAAGAGAAAATCTATTTATTACTATTCATTAAATGGAATTGGGTCATCATAGAGGTCTTTATCCTCATCCTATTTGCATCGAGTAGACTGAAGACGAGGAGGAAGAGGAGGAGGAGAGGTTGGTCTTGTTCCCCAAGGGGTGGCAGAGTCGGAAGAGGGGGAGGAGGTGGGAGGGGAGGCAGGAGAGAAAGGCACACTTGGTGTAACTTTTGAAAAAAATCCATGCATAAGCAGACCCGTGCCGTTCAATGTCATGTTTAAAGATCCACTGTATATATACATTTTCTCCTTTTTTTTTTTTTTGAGACGGAGTCTTGTTCTGTCGCCAGGCTGGAGTGCAGTGGGGTGATCTTGGCTCACTGCAACCTCCACCTCCCAGGTTCAAGCGATTCTCCTGCCTCAGCCTTCCAAGTTGCTGTGATTACAGATGCCCACCACCATGCCCGACTAATTTTGTATATTTAGTAGAGATAGGGTTTCACCATGTTGGCCAGGCTGGTCTCGAACTCCTGGCCTCAGGTGATCCACTCATCTCAGCCTCCCAAAGTGCTGGAATTATAGGCATGAGCCACCATGCCTGGCCTGCTCTTGCGTTTTGATGTAGATGTCACCAGATGCATCAGATGTCCACCGCCACACCATGCCAGCACATGGCTGAGAGCTGGCACTACCCAAAGTGTTGTCTAAATGGCACTAGGGTGATGTCAATATTATAACCATGGAAGCCAAGATTCCTTTTGTTCTGCCCTTTGTTTCTTGTCTACTGACATTAGCACTGCTGCATCTAGGCCATTGCCGTTGTTATTAAGCAGTCATTGTTACTGGGTAGTAGGTCGAATGCCAAGAGCTGGATGCATTATCTTCTTACCACATACCCGCCTCTGTGATAAGTATCTTCTGGATCATTTCGATTAACCCTCACAATGGCTCCATGAGGTAGATACCTTACAACTCCCATTTGATCCAAGGCAAAACCAAGACGGAGAAGCATTGCACCGTCTAGGGTTTTTCAGAGCCAGGACTGGGTCCGGGGGCTGTTTGGCTTGAAAACCAGGCAAATCTACTAGGCTGCCTCTTGTTGTGTATCTAGAGACCTAAGCGTTGCAGAAAGCCTCCTTCCTCCGTCCTCCGTGAGCAGGACGTTATAACAGTCAGCTGGTAGCCACGAGTAGTCAGAGACTGAAGACATGGAGAGCAGCGTGGGAGCATCCCTGGGGGATGCTGGCAGACTGATGTGACAGGGCGCAGTGCTTAGGGAAGAGAGTGCTGGCAGGAGCCTCTTGGAGGGCATCGGAGTTTGTCCAGGCTTGCCCCTGGCCCTGGATAGCCTTGAAGCGGGAAGCACAGGTAAAGTTTCTCATTCAAAGTCAGCAAATCTCCCTGGACCTGGTGATGAAGGAAGGTCATCTCAGGAGAGAGTAGAGAGAAGATGACTAAATGAGGTTGGCTTTTGGACCTCTTTGGCTTGGAGCAGAGTGTGGGAAGCGGTCCAGTGCTGTGTTTCTTGGCCGGCTGTGGGACAGGAGACGACAGTGCACAGCGGGGGACCTTGCGCTTGTGCTTGTTTTGCCTCTCCCTGCCCTTCCCTGCTTGCCACTTCTGATTCATCAGCTTCCCTCCCATGCCCTCCGCCAAGGGCTCTTGAAGGTGGCTTCCCTCCCTTGGTCATGCACGTTGCCGTTCCTTGAGTCCCTTGTAACCCATGTGAGCCCCCCTCCCCTATTCTTTTCTGTGGCACCTTTGACACCTGCTAGGGCTGTGTTTCCAGGCCACAGGATCTTGCACGGGACATCAGAAGAGAGGGGTCCATTCCCGAGTTCCTTGGGACCCTTTTGAGTCCCTTCTTGGGTGCCAGTGGATTTATTTGCATACAGACTGATGTGTATGTTTCAAAGAGTGGTGGTCCTGCTTCAGAATGTGACTTCAGAAACATGAATAGGACCGGCGTGGATTTCTAGGATAAATGAATGCCTTTAGTTGTGTCTTCTTCATCTGGCTCAGGATGAGTTCTGAATAGTTTTCCTCCCGTAGAGCCTCCCTCCAGGTTCCTGGCTTAGGTGAGAAAATGAAAAAGGCAGGCTATAGATGTTGTGCAAGCTGTTGCCTCTGGAGCTAAACTGCCTGGTCTACTTACTAACTGCAGTTTTGAACCAGTTATTTAATTGGCCTATGCTCCATTTCCCCATCTATAAAATGGGGATAAGCTGTAACTGAGACATTACTTAACATTGCCTAGAATTGCCTAGCACATAGTGAGCCCTCTAAAAATGTTTACCATTTTCATGCATGAGTTAGTTGCATGAAATTTCATGCAAAATTTTCCTTTGGTACTTGCATACATGCCAGATGGGAATGATCCCCAGGGAAGCTTCTAGAATCATTGTGACTCCATGAAAGTTCTTCACCCAAGTTTTTATTTTTCTGCCCCCACCAACTTCAAGGTTGTATTTTGTTCCAGGAAGGAACAAAGAGGAAAGTCCCAACTGACAGGAGAAGCAAAAGGCAGAGACAAAAAAAAAAAAAAAAAAAAAAAAAAAAAAAAGAACACAACCTAACCCAAGAGGGCGAGTTCACCAGAAGGACATGGGAGGATGGTAACTCTGGGGGACTGATCATTTTATGTCATCTGCAGTGTTTTCATTGCAGTTCTCAGGGGGACAGGATCCCTCATATCATTAATTCCTTCATTCATTCGTGCATTCAGCAAACATTTTCAAATATTCCTTCTATATCTGACGTTGGGCTTGACACTGGGAGGGCATTGCATCCAAGCAGCTCGAGGTTTGGTGGTACTTTGTGGACTTCCCCTTCCTTCCTTCCTTCCTTCCTTCCTTCCTTCCTTCCTTCCTTCCTTCCTTCCTTCCTTCCTTCCTTCCTTCCTTCCTTCTTCCCTCCCTCCCTCCCTCCCTCCCTTTCTTCCTTCCTTCCTTTCTTTCTTCCTCCCTCCCTCCCTCCCTCTCTCCCTCCCTCCCTCCTTGCCTCCCTCTTTCTTCTCCTCCTCCTCCTCTTTCCTTTTCTTTTCTTTATCTCTGAGACAGAGTCTCACTCTGTGGCCCAGGCTGGAGTGCAGTGGTATGATCTCAGCCCACTGCAACCTCCTCCTCCCTGGTTCAAATGATCTTTCTGCATTACAGGTATGCACCACCATGCCTGGCTAATTTTTGTATTTTTAGTAGAGATGGGGTTTTGCCATGTTGGCCAGGATGGCCTCAAACTCCTGACCTCAAGCGATCCACCTGCCTTGGCCTCCCAAAGTCCTGGGATTACAGGTGTGAGCCACTGCACCCAGCCCTACTTTGTGGATTTCTGTCGTTTTATTTTACATCTTGAGCAAAGAAAAGCTCTGATTTCTTGTAGCAGATTTCTGTCCATCACTGTGTCTTTGTGAAGGTTAGTGAGTGAGAGGACTCATGAAATGTCCTTCTGGTGAACTCACCTTCTTGGGTTAGGTTGTGTTCATTTTTTTTGTCTCTGCCTTTTGCTTCTCCTGTCAGCTGGGACCCTCCTCTTGCCAGCAAATGTCCTGAGGCAACAGCCGTCTTTCATTCATTGTCCTTTACCGGGCTGTTGGGATGATCTTGTGTCCTACTGGTGACATCCCTGTTGCCGGCTGCTGTCTTCAGGGCACTGGTGTCTGGGTCTGCATTGGGAAGTCTGTGCCCAGCATCACCTCCCCACGGCACCTGCACCAGAGGCTCAGCCAGGAGGTTGCTTCTAGTCCCCACTCTGTTCTCTTTGAATATGCCTAGTTCTCAGGCAGTCACATTGCCCAGATAATATCATATCACAGCTATTCTGCAAGCTTTGCGAGGACACAGGTTGTGACTTCTGCTGTGATACCATCCGGGGATCACAGCCCATTAGATGCATTAAATGCCCACCGCACGAGCGACTGAATGAATGAACTGACCTCTCTTGCGGCCAGACGAGCTTCAGCCTTTGTAGGGCATGCCCTCGGTTTTATGGCAGAATGAGAAGAAACCTCAGGAAAAAGTCATGCTATCTTTGTCCTCAGTGCTGTAGTCTTATTTCCAAACATTCTCATGCTGTCAACTCAAAAATAACAAGTAAGTTTCAAACGCTTTCCACCTGAATGATGGATTGAATGAATCTAATTTACATGCTATTCATTTTATGTTAATTGGCCAAAATGAAGCTAATCTCCAGAGGTCCTGTACCTTTCTGCATGAATCTCTTAAAAGCCTCTTCTGCTGAGATAGGGCTAATTTGAGTTTTAAAAAAATTTACAAAGAGCAAAAACCAAAAACAGAAGCCTGACTAGGGCCCCTGCTTGACTTTGTCTGTCTTCAATCATATTTGCTGTCAACCTGGTTAGTGCTGTCGACTGAACTGTGTCCCCCAACCCCAAATTCACATTTTGAAGCTCCACCTCTCCTCTATGTGATGCTATCTGGAGATGGGGTTTTGGGAGTGTCAACGAAAAGAGTCAGACTCTGTAAAATACCTGAAGAGATTTATTCTGAGCCAACTGGAGTGACCATGGCCCGAGACACAGCCCTCAGGAGGTCCTGAGAACAGGTGCCCGCAGCAGTCGGGACACAGCTTAGTTTTATTCATTTTAGGGAGGGATGAGACATCAATCAAATACATTTAAGAAATACAATAGTTTGGTCCAGAAAGATGGGGTAACTCAAAGTGGGGGCTTCCAGGCTATAGGTAAATTTAAACATCCTTTCTTTCTTGCTTGCTCTTTCTTTCCTTCTTTTCTTTTCTTTTCTTTCTTTCTTTCTTTCTTTCTTTCTTTCTTTCTTTCTTTCTTTCTTTCTTTCTTTCTTTCTTTCTTTCAGAGCAGGAATGAAAGTTTATTTAAAAGCTTTAGAACATTAGGGAAAGAAAAGAAGGAAGGCACAGATGGGAAGGCCAGGTGGGCAACTGGAGAAACCAGGTACACCATAAATTTAAACATCTTCTGATTGACGGTTGAGTTTGTCTTAAAGACCTGGGATCCATAGAAAGGAAATGTTTAGGTTAAGATAAAAGATTGTGGAGACCAAGGTTCTTCTGAAGTCTTATAGTGGCTGCCCTTAGAGACAGATAGATAGATGACAAATGCTTTCTATTTAGACCTTTAAAAAAGTGCTAGACTCTTATTTAATCTCTTCAGGATTGGGAGGGCCTGGAAGAAAAAGATCTAGCTATGTGAATAGACATTCTTTACAGATGCACATTTTCCCCACAAAGGACAGCTTTGCAGGACCATTTCAAAATATGGCAAAGAAACATGTTTTGGGATAAATTTTTTTTTATTTTCTTCCTTGTCTTGTAATGTTATGCCAGTGTCAGGTTGGAAAGTAAGTCATGATATTCAAGGTTAAATAAAACCCATCTGATGAGTATTTATGGTTTGTAGGGCATGACTCCCTCCCTAGACCCCTTAGATAGGAATTTGGGCAAGGTAACTTTAGTCCTCAGGAGGTAATTAGGTTTAGATGATGTCATGAAGGTGGGGCCCTCATGATGGAATTTAGTGCCCTTACAAATAGAGATACCAGAGAGCTTGCTCTCTCTCCCTCTTTCTGTCTCTCCCCCGCCATGTGAGGACACAGCAAGAAGGTGACCGTTTGTAAGCCAGGAAGAGAGCCCTCATCAGAACCTGACCATGTTGACCTCTTGATCTTAGACTTCCAGCCTTCAGACAATGAGAAAATTAATTTCTGTTGTTTAAGCCACACAGTCTGTAGTCTTTTGTTATGGTAACCTGAGCAAACTAAGCTACTGAAGTCTTAAAAGTGCTGTTCTAGAGAACTCTCAACAATCAATGTTGGGTACATTGTGCAGTTATTTCCTGTAGATTGAATAATCCCTGACCTCTCACTGCCTTGGGAGAGGCCTCAGCCAACAGGATTCTCCCAAACTTTGCAGAAAGCTCTCTAAAGCTCTCAGTTTGATACAGGTGTCTGAGCAGCTAGAAATGTGTGGTGGACTTAGCAGGCCACTTTACATGGGGATCTTGAAGGAAGTTACATAGAAATTCATCACAATTAAATCCTTCCATATTCAACTTATTAATTAAAAGAGATCAAAACAGCCTTAAGGAGGAGCCTTAACAAGCAGTGGAACTTTTTGTGTAATTACTTTCGGAAAGAACAACTCGAAATCATCTGCCAAAAGCATTCCTGTTGGCAGGCCAGCGCCGGCATCCTTGTGAGACTGGTGTAGAATTTCTTCGAGCAGGAGCGTTCATCTAATTACCTGAAGGTTTGCAAGTCTCGGCAATTCTCTGGGGGCCAGTCCCAATCAAAATCAAAATTGGGATGGCAGGCACATGTCTGTCCTGGCTGACACAGCCGGTTGTTAACATGGGTCCTTAAAGGGCTCCGGCCCAGGCTTTCTCTTTTTGGAGGCCTGAGCTGCAGATAGCAGCTCACATGCGAGGTTGCAGGTCACTCCAGCCGTGGCCATGAGACAGCCTTGGTCTTGTCTGAGGGCTTCCTGGGGACTTACTCCCACATGGAGGAAATTCCAGCCAGGCTCTTTCATTTGTAAAATCATTTTAATTTCTCTCTAGCTGTAAAAATGAAATAGACCCATGGCACTAAGTGTGGAGAGTTTAAACAACTAAGTATACAATGACAGTAAATTCATCACTCAGCAATAACTAGTATTTACGTTTCAGTTTATATCCTTTGAAGAACTTTATATATCTATATAAATATACATGTATGTGGCTAGGTAGGCCAGGTCATTATATTTATATAGTTGTGATTATGCCCTACATAAGATTTTATGGCCTGACTTAATAAAAGTAATATAAGAATAGGATAATAAAAAGCAATATAAGTAGATACACGTAAAAGAGACGCTGGTAGCTGGACCCTCCATGTCAGAGGCAAGCATTTTAAGCCATTTTTCATCCCAGTGATTCTGGTGGATGAAATCACTCCAAGTAAAGTGCTTACTTTTTTTTTTTTTTTAAATTCCTTTTAATTTTGTAGAGATGAGGTCTTGCTATTGTTGCCCGGGCTGACCTGAAACTCCTGGGCTCAAGCAATCCCCTCTTCCCCCTGGCCCCCGAACACTTTGGCCTCCCAAAGTATGGGGATTACAGGCATGAGCCACTGTGCCCGACCTTATGTGGTTTTGAGCATCCGCTTGAAATGGGATCTCCCCATCCTCTCCTTTGAAAGACAGGAAGAACGTGGAGTGTTTCCCCTTTCCCATCCCAGGCTCTGCCAATCACATTTTTAATTTTTCCAATCTGAATTGAATAGCTTTATTGCTTTCGCTCATAAGCTTAAGCCTTTCTTTATTAACTTGAAACCATACCTTTGGACCTCCCAGTCTGAAAGATGGTGGTTTGAGGGGAGGGCTTAGCACCTCTTCATTTCTTTCTTCTTTTTTGCAACTTGTCTTCTGTATTACTGACTCATAGAGTGACAGGCACTTACATTTGTTCTCTGTATGAAATTTCCATGATTCTCCTATTAATTTCAAATTCAAAACCAAAGATTTTGTGAATATGATTACTATGATTATATAAATATTACTCACTGCAGAAACAAATATTATATAATTAATCCCATAACATTTACTTTTTGTTTTCTCCAGACAGGGTCTTGCTCTGTCGCCCAGGTGGGAGTACAGTGGCATGATCATAGCTCACTGTAGTCTCAAACTCCTAGGCTCAAGGGATCCTCCTGCCTCATCAGCCTCTCAAAGTATTGGGATTACAGATGTGAGCCAGCACACCCCACCTAGTGCGGTAACATTTATAGGAGAAAATAATAAATAAATTGGAAAGAAGACTGAAGGAGGGAGGGTGAGCCCACCCTCATTGTATTTATTTGATATTTGATATTGATGCTGGCTTCTCCTTCTCACTAAGTGTATGCAGTTTCTGCCTCCCGGGTTCAAGTGATTCTCCTGCCTCAGCCTCCCAAATAGCTGGGATTACAGGCATGTGCCACCATGCCTGGCTTGTATTTTCAGTAGAGACGGGGTTTCTCCATGTTGGTCAGGCTGGTCTCGAACTCCCGACCTCAGGTGATCTGCCCGCCTGGTATGCAATTTCTTTAACTCACTGGTCCTCCTTGGCACTGATTTACAACACCTGCTCCCACCGTGGTCTTCTGGGCTCTCACCCATTGTTAGAATCCATCTCATGAATTGGATCTCATTTTCTCTCATTTCTTGGATTCCTTTTGCATGTTGCTGAAATAATTCACTGAGTGATTCTTTTTAGGTGATGTCTATGAATTGTAAACTTCCTTTTATTTATTATTTTTGAGACAAGGTCTCGCTCTGTCTCCAGGTTAGAGTGCAATGGCACAATCATAGCTCACTGCATTCTTGAAACCCTGGGCTCAAGGGATCCTTCTGCCTCAGTCTCTCTGATAGCTGGTACTACAGACGCATGGCACGAGGCCCAGATTCTTTTCTTTTTTTTTTTTTTGAGACTGAGTCTCACTCTGTCTCTAAGGCTGGAGTGCAGTGGCGCGATCTCGGCTCACTGCAACATCTGCCGCCTCCTGGGCTCAAGCAATTCTCGTGCCTCCGTCTCCCAAGTAGCTGGGACTACAGGTGCTCACCATCATGCCTGGCTAATTTTTTGTATTTTTCGTAGAGATGGAGTTTTACCATGTTGGCCAGGCTGGTCTTGAACTCCTGACCTCAAGTGATCCACCCACCTCAGCCTCCCAAAGCGCTGAGATGACAGGTGTGAGCCACTGCGCTTGGCCTGTTTTCGTATTTTTTTGTAGAGATGGGGACTTGGTATGCTGGCTGTTCTGGAATGCCTGCGCCTCCCAAAGTACTGGGATTACGGGCCTTTGCCACCACACCCAGCCAAATTGTAAACTTTCTAAGCCCCTATCTTGATTGGGTTTTGACTGGGTGTAAATTAATTTTTCCTGTGAGGTTCAGGCCGCTTGCTCCACTGTCATCTCGTGTCTGATGATGCTGACGTGTAGTTTAATGTCAGCATGATCACCTTCATTAGAACGTTGTCCGTCCTTTCCTCTAGGGCTTTGAGTGCTTTCTTGAATTCTGATGTTCTGAAATTTTATGAGGTTTTGGCTCCTTGTGAGTCTTTTAATTTATCCCATATAGCAGCTGACAGGCATTTTCAGTTTCAACCTTCATCTCATCCGTTCTGGGAATTTCTCTTCTACTATTTCCTCTCCGTGGTCTCTGTTCTCTTGTTCTGAAATGCATCTGCAATAATTTGCTGTGTATACCGTTTGAATTTGCTTTCTTATTTCATCAGTTTTTTAAACTCTCTTAAATTCCTCATCTGAGACTTTTTTTTTTTTTTTTTTTTTAAAGCAGCCTCTCAGCTCTCCCTGAAGCATTACATTAAAATTCTTCCAAGGTCTCTTCTTTTTTCCAGAATCATCCTTGTTGTGACTAGGGTCACCTTTTCTGTCCTGCTGTGGGTGATGCTGGTTTTCTTCAAGTGTCTGGCAGTCCTTGTTTGGTCATTGCCGTTCCTGCATTTCTGAACGGGACGGGCTGTGATAAGAGGCAGGTTTTAGAAGCAGCCTCTCTCCCTGAATGGGACCAATGGCTGCAAACCCTTTTATAGCAGTGGGGCATGCTGACCAGCAGGCTTCATTTTAGGGTTCGAGACTGGGAAGGGGTGAACAGGATGCCCCATGTAAATGCCAGGGGAGGAAGGCCTTGCCCTGGGGGATCAACCTTAGATCTTCTCAGGCAGATCACTGCTTGCTTTTTTTTTTTTATGAGAGACAGAGTCTTTGCTCTGTCGCCCAGGCTGGAGTACAGTGGTGTGATCTCAGCTCACTGCAACCTCCGCCTCCTGGGTTAGGGTGATTCTCCTGCCTCAGTCTCCCGAGTAGTTGGGACTACAGGCACGTGCCACTGTGCCAGGCTAATTTTTGTATTTTTAGTAGAGACAGGGTTTCACCATGTTGGCTAGGCTGGTCTTGAACTCCTGACCTCAAGTGATACACCTGCCTCGGTCTCCCAAAGTGTTGGGATTACAGGTGTGAGCCACGATGCCTGGCCTGCTTGCTCTTAAGAGGATCTTTTTCTAGGGGTGGGAAACCCAGCAAGCTGATCCAAATGAAGGACTTAAATCAGTCACCCCTGGTCCACCCTGTCTCCAGTCCAGATCCTAGCACCTGCCGACTGAGACTACTCTCTGTGGGCTCTCAGAGCTTCTCCCTCCACCACTTTCTTTCCAGTTTGCCTGCTTTTTCAGCCTGGCTTCCCTCTGCCCAATTACATCTGTAAAGATGGATGAATTCATCCTGCCCTCCAGGGATCTGCTAAAGTTTTTGGGCCGATGATGGTCTTTCCCTGATATTGTATGCACATGTATTTATTTATTTATTCATTTATTTGAGACAGAGTCTCACTCTGTCATCCAGGCTGGAGTGCAATGGCATGATCTCGGTTCACTGCAACCTCCAACCTCCCACCTCCCGGGTTCAAACGATCCTCCTGCCTCAGCCTCCCGAGTAGCTGGGATTACAGGCGCGTGCCACCATGCCCAGCTAATTTTTGTATTTTTGGTAGAGATGGGGTTTCACCATGTTGGCCAGGCTGGTCTCAAACTCCTGACCTCACGTGATCCGCCCCCGCCTTGACCTCCCAAAGTGCTGGGATTACAGGCATTAGCCACCATGCCCGGCTATAAATATAATTAAACAAATACAATTTATACTTAAAAATAATATACATCTGTGTTTATGCATTTATTCCATTTTGTTCCCTACATCATGACTGTAATGGAATTTTAGGAGAGAAAAAAGTGTTCATTTTACTCACTTGAAATACTTTTTAGAGTTAGTGGTATATTATAAAGATTTTTGGACGTCATTAAAATTTTAGTAAGCCTCATTGATCCACAACATACTCTTATATGTATGTACTTTGCTTATTGATTGCTGTATTTTTAGCTGTTCTTTTTTTCTTGTTTTCATCATCTTTTTTTTTTTTTTTTTTTGGTCATTAAAAATACAATGCAATGCCTTTTCTTGGTACACAAATCTTTGGCTACATCTGAGGACAGATTAAAAAAAAAATAGAATTACAGGATCAAAGAGCCAGAACTATTTTTTTCAGACTTGTGATGCAAAATGGCCAAATTATTTCCTCTGAACTGTTGTTTCAATTACTGTGAAGTATCAGTCCCATTACATTCTCACCAGCATGTCAAAAACAACTTGAAACAGGGCTGGGCGCAGTGGCTCACGCCAGTCATTCCAGCACTTTGGGAGGCCGAGGTGGGCAGATCATGAGGTCAGGAGTTCAAGATCAGCCTGGCCAACATGGAGAAACCCTGTCTCTACTGAAAATACAAAAAATTAGCTGGGCATGGTGGCGTGCGCCTGTAATCCCAGCTACTTCAGAGGCTGAGACAGGAGAATGGCGTGAACCTGGGAGGCGGAGATTGCAGTGAGCCGAGTTCGTGCCACTGCACTCCAGCCTGGGCGACAGAGCAAGACTCTGTCTCAGAAAAAAAACAGCAAAAACAAAACAAAACAAAACAAAAACTTGAAACAAAAACTATCCCCCATTGAAAAAGCAGATAACATGGTCAGGCATGGTGGCTCAGGCCTGTAATTCTAGCACTTTGGGAGGTCGAGGCAGGAGGATCCCTTGAACCCAGGAGTTTGAAACCAGTCTGGGCAACACAGCACAACCTCAGTCTCACTCCCCCCTCCTTTTTTTTTTTTGGTAAAAAATAAGCAGAAAAGAGCATCTTTTAAAAAATTGTATTTCTTTGGTTACTTGTGAGATCAACTATTGTTTTTGCATACTTTATTCTTTGTCTTTCCAGTTTTGTGAATTATCTGATCATAGAGTCTTTGAGTTCTCTGTTTTCCTATTACCTTTATTTATGCTGTTTATAATGTTTAGAAGTTTATATTTTTATACTGGCAAGGCTATTCATCTTTTCCTTTGTAATTTCTTTTGTTTTACTTAAACTCTGAGTGTCTCTTAACTATGAAAGATGAGTTAAGTATTTACATGTATTTCACTCTAGGCTTTTCATTTTTATTTTTTAGTTTTCTCCTCTTAAATAGTCTCTTATTTTGTTCATGTCTCACTGCATTAAGTAGAATTTCAGGGATAGTGTTATTTAATAGTAGACATAATGGGCTTCTTGTCTTTTTCCTTGTTTCATGGTAATGTCTCTGCCTGATTTTCAAAGGGGAGGGCATGTAAGGTGATTTTTTGGGGTGTAAGAATAAAAGGAGGAAATTATACTTTACTGATTATCTGCAGTAGAGAATGACACTGGCGCCTTCAATTGCCCATGTGCCCTCTGGTCTGGTGTGACGTGTTTAGGAAAAGGAGAGCGTCTCACACTGGGAGGTATTGACAGTGGTGCTTTCCAGTGACTTGTGACACAAGTGCCTGGTTAGGGGGATTGTGTTAGTCCGTTTTCAAGCTGCTGATAAAGACATATCTGAGACTGGGCAATGTGCAAAAGAAAGAGGTTTAATTGGACTTACAGTTCCACATGGCTGGGGAGGACTCACAATCATGGAGGAAAGCAAGGAGGAGCAAGTCACGTCTTACGTGGATGGCGGCAGGCAAAAAGAGGGTTTGTGCAGGGAAACTCCTCCCACCCTGTCCTTTTTTTTTTTTTTTTTTTTTAAACCATCAGATCTCTTGAGACTCATTCATTATCACAAGAACAGTGCAGGAAGGACTCACCCCCATAATTCAGTCACCTCCCACCAGATCCCTCCCACAACATGTGGGAATTCAAGATGAGATGTGGGTGGGGTTGCAGCCAAACCATATCAGGAATTGACAGATTATATTAATTTGCTTCAACTAGACTAATAGATAATGGGCAAGACGCTTTATAAAACACCTACCAAGAAACCTCAGCTTTTGATCATGCTGATCTAGCAGGCCCAAGTAGACCCCCGGACAGTGATCAAGTTGACATTTCCTTTGCTTGCAAAAGGAGCCCTTCATTAGTTACTCTATGAGTTAGAACACTGAGGAGTTCATCAGATTGGACAGAAGTTGGTCAAAATGACGAACAAACTTCCAAAAGACAATTTAAGATGGAAATCTCTATTGACTCTCACTGGCCTACATCTTTGAAATGAGATGGAAGACGGCTGCAGGTGGCTTTTGTGCCACAGTAAAGTGTACGTCTTATTTTGGGGCAAAGTTCTCAAAAGAATTGTCAAACACAAATAAGAGTGGCATGCTTTTTGTCATAAACAGTCAAATGATCCACATTTTCTGGTCTTTTCTGAGATGGCAGGATGTTGTTGGCCATACACAGTTAAAGATGACATTTTAACAAAGATTGAGGAAATCACTGCTTCTCAAAGGAACCTTATGCTATGGAAAGAACATTTTTTAAAATAGATGTTTTTGGAAATGTTTCAACTATTATGTGATTTTGTAGCTTAAAAAAAAATGATGGTGAGTGCATTATCTACAAACTCTACTCCGTAAAGTTCAAAAATCTGGAAACAGAACTTTGTCAGCTGTGTGAGAAACTTCCAAATGAAGAGATCAAGGGAGTTTCAGACTCATTTGTTAAAAATATGAACATGCAACTGCTTTCAGTTTGCAAAATCATCCGTTGACGTTAGGGAAGATGAAACTTTACCAGCCAAATGTCAGCAAAAACCTTGGCATGCTTGTCAGATGGAATTGAAGAATGAATATTATGACTTCGTAAATACTGCCAATGACATTTTTCTTCCATTCGAATCTGTGTCTCTTACGGAGGTGTATTTTTGGTTATGGCAGACATGAAAGTAAAGTCTGGAAATAAGCTCAACCCAAAACCAGATCTTCAAATCACTGTATAACAAAGTGTTATGTCAAGGTTTTCAATAACTGTGAATAATATTAAATCATCTTGTTTTTGCGAAAAAAGAAAAAAAATTCAATTTCTGTATCTTGAGAGCAAAGTTATTCATTTAACTAGTGTTTTAAAATTTATTAGTTTGGAGTTGCATGTAGAATTCCTATATTTCAGGATGTTATCTATTTATGCTTTCTATATTTGTTTTAATAAACTTGTCAGAGATTTGTTGTTTATTGCTTTTGTTTTGGAGAACTAGCTCTTTCAAGTTATCTGTTTTCTAATTCACTGCTTTCATTATTTCCTGTTTTTTTCCATTTTCTTAATTTATTTTGTTGTTATTTTTTAACTAAGAAGTTAGCATTGAGGACTTAGTTTTTTTCCTCTTTAAGATAAAGAGAACATTTAAATAACAAAACTTTCTTTCTGAATGCTCCTTTGCTACACTCTGATTTTTAAAAATAAGTATTATTTTTGTTATTTTAAATAATAAGTGTTGTTGCCATTTTCTTTACTTTAAAGATAGCCTGTAATTATAACTTTAATTTAAACATTGACCTAGGAGATATTTTGGGGAATGTAATAAAATTTTCAATTTTAGCTTCTATTTTATTTTTAAATTTTTTTTATTTCCATAGGTTTTTAGGGAAGAGGTGGTGTTTGGTTACATAAATTCTTTAGTGGTGATTTGTGAGATTTGGGTGCACGCATCACCCGAGCAGTATACACGGAAAGTATTGACTTTTATTATTGTCTCTACTTATATTCAACTCTGGTAGACCAACTTTTGAAATACCTATCCTGAAGTTTGCTCTGTGGTCTTATATCTGATAATTTGACGGATCTCTGGGGGACACACACACACAAATGCACACATTAAATTAGCCTTCATAGCACAATACTCACTTTTCTTCATATCCTTTTTGTTTCTATTTTTTATCCAGGTAATTTATCAGAGGCTTAGAGGGTGTCTTTAAAGACTTCAACAATTTTTTTTTTTTGAGAGGGAGCCTGGCTCTGTCGCTTAGGCTGTAATGCAGTGGCGGGATCTCAGCTCACTGCAAGCTCCGCCTCCCGGGTTCACGCCATTCTCCTGCCTCAGCCTCCCGAGTAGCTGGGACTACAGGCGCCCGCCACCTCGCCCTGCTAGTTTTTTGTATTTTTTAGTAGAGACGGGGTTTCACCGTGTTAGCCAGGATGGTCTCGATCTCCTGACCTCGTGATCCACCCGTCTCGGCCTCCCAAAGTGCTGGGATTACAGGCTTAAGCCACCGCGCCCGGCCGACTTCAACAATTTTTAAAAAGTATGTACGTATGTATGTATGTATGTATGTATGTATGTATGTATGTATGTATATATTACTTTTTTAGAGACAGAGTCTTGCTTTGTCGTCCCGGCTGGAGTGCAGTGGCAACATCATGCTCACTGCAGCCTTGACTTCCTGGGCTCAAACGATCCTCCCACCTCAGTCTCCCAAGTAGCTGAGGCTACAGGTGCGCACCACGATGCCAGGCTATTTCTAAATTTTTCATAGAGATGAGGTTTTGCCGTGTTGCCCAGGCTGGTTTGGAACTCCTGGCCTCAAGTTATCCTCCTGCCTCAACCTCCCAAAGTGTGGAGATTATGGGTGTGAGCCACTGTGCCCAGCCAGTTTTTCTTTATATTTAAATCATTTTTACTTTACAGTGCTATGATACGGTACATAGAAGTTTATGACTCATATGCTATCATTTTGAATTTTACCCTCAAACATAAAATGACCATCATCCTTCACTTGTACTTCACTGTACTTCAGTGTTTTTTAGTATGAATTGTTTGAAGTGAGAACTTTATTTTCTGTTACATTTGATTTAAAATATTGCCTCATGATTTACTTCGTAAACTTCTCTACTTATTTTAAGTGATCCTTTCAAGGTGGCAGGAGGTGGAGATTTGTGGCTGCTTCTAGAGGAACCTTCAGAAGCCGTTATTACTCTGAAGGAAACTGAATCTCATTTTGTTTTTTTGTGAGGTGCTCTGTCGCCCAGGCTGGAGTGCAGTGGTGTGGTCTCGGCTCACTGCAGCCTCCACCTCCCAGGTTCAAGTGATCCTCCTGCCTCAGCCTCCCGAGTAGCTAGGATTACAGGTGCACACCATGATGCCTGGCTAATTTTTGTATTTTTAAGTAGAGATGGGGTTTTGCCATGTTGGCCAGGCTGGTCTCAAACTCCAGATCTCAAGGGATCTGCCTGCCTTGGCCTCCCAAAGTGCTGGGATTACAGGTATGAGCCACTGTGCCTGACCGGTAACCTGTATTTTCTACCTGAATGCTTGGAGCATTTCTCCTTATCCTTGAAGTTCGAAATTGTCACCTGGAGATCTACCTCTGTCAGTGTCTTAAGCTAACATGGGTGCTTTTTCTGCTATCAACATAGAAATGCAGAATAAAATAGTAATAAAATTAAACGTGTCACTGTGCTGGTCATCTGCCTGCTTTCTTATGGATTTATCTGCCTTTTTCTCCTACTGGGCATGGTAGGGCTTGATGTTTGCAAACTACATTTCCAGATTCCCTGGCAATAGGCTGCTGACTGATTTGGCCAAAGGGAGGCACCAGCAGGAAATGAAAAGGCGGGAAAAAGAGATAGGCTGGGGTATTTTCCCCATCTCGATCTGCTTTTGACGAATGTCTCCAGCAGTGGCTATGTCTTTTCAGTGGTTCTTGCTTTGAATCTTGGCAGAGCAAAGCCTTTCCATCTCTCCTTTGAGTTCCTATTGGGCAGCCCCTACCACGGTGCTAGATCCTTTTGGGAAACTCAACTTTGAGGCTCTGATAGTACCACCCTCTCCCTACGTCCTTCTAGGTTGGGGGTGGGAATACGTTGCTGCCATCTCTAATCTCTGCTAAGTATCTCTGTTTGGCTTTTCCACCCTTCCAACAACTTAGTAGATGGCTGTTTTAAATCCTCCTGTTGAACGGCCTGATATAGGCTCTGTTTTCCTGGCTAAGCTCTGATGAATAAAATCAGTTAGTTTGGAAAGAAAGGAAGGAAGGGGAAACTCAGAGCCCAGGGAGATAAGCATAGGAGTGGGTACCACTCAACAGCAGGAACCTCCCTGCCACCCAGAAAGCTCTGGTGATGGGGTTTTAATGTTCATGCAGAGACAAAAGATGTGGTCTTGGAATGGCACAGGCAGGAAACAAGAAATGAGACTCCGGTTTCCCAGCCCCCTGGAATTCATGGACTAAATATTTATGTTTCCCCAAAAGTCATATGTTGAATTTTTTTTTCTTTTTTTGAGATGGTGTATTGCTCTGTTGCCCAAGCTGGAGTGTAGGGGCGCGATTGTGGGTCACTGTAACCTCCACCTCCCGGGTTCAAGTGATTCTCCTGCCTCAGCCTCCCAAGTAGCTGGGATGACAGGCATGCACCATCATGCCCGGCTAATTTTTGTATTTTTAGTAGAGACATAATTTCACCATGTTGGCCAGGCTGGTCTCGAACTCCTGACCACAAGTGATCCACCTGCCTTGGCCTCCCAAAGTGCTGGGATTACAGACACGAGCCACCGCACCCGACCATATGTTGAAATTCTTATTGCCAATGTGATGGTATTAGCAGATAGGGCCCTTGAGAGGGATTAGGTCATGATATAGTGAGCCACTCATCTCTCAAAGGCCCTATCTGCTAATGAGCGGGAGGTGGAGGCCTCGTTCGCTAATGAGGTGGAATCCTCATGAATGTCCCCTTATAAGGGGACAAAGAGACCAGAGCTCTCTTTGCCATCCACCTCATGGGGACACAGTGAGAAGAGGGCCACCTATAGACCAGGAAGAGGGTCTTCATCAAGAATTTGATCAAGCTGGCACCCTGATTTTGGCCTTCCAGGCTTGAGAACCATCAGAAACAAATGTTTGTTGTTTAAGCCACATATTCTGTTTTATTAGGTTGGTGCAAGAGTAATTGCGGTTTTTGCCATTAAAAGTAATGGCAAAGAGTAATGGTTGGTGCAAGAGTAATGGCAATAACTGCTATTACTCTCACACAACCTAATAGCAACTTACTATTCATGGATGAAATGTTTGTGTTTCCCCAAAAGTCATAAGTATTGCTCTGTTGCCCAGGCTGGAGTGCAGTGGCCCCATCTGCTAATACTGTCACATTGGCAATAAGAATTTCAACACGTGGTCGGGCACGGTGGCTCATGCCTGTAATCCCAGCACTTTGGGAGGCCAAGGCAGGTGGATCACTTGAGGTCAGGAGTTCAAGACCAGCCTGGCCAACATGGTGAAATTCTGTCTCTACTAAAAATACAAAAATTAGCCAGGCATGGTAGTGCATGCCTGTCATCCCAGCAACTTGGGAGGCTGAGGCAAGAGAATCATTTGAATCTGGGAGGTGGAGGTTACAGTTTTCACTTACAAGTGGGAGCTAGATTCAGTCTCACCACTGGCCCAGCAAAGTAGCAGTGATGCTTATTTCTTCCCAGAGCAATGGCTGCCAAAGACATATGCTACAGTGACAAATCAAAACTCTAAGCCAGTGTTCCAGGGGATGCGCTGTCCAAATGTACACTACCTGTGTGGTGCAGGCTTCTAAGTTAGGGAATTTATCTAATTACTGCTTCCAAACTGGTGAGACGCCCTGTGTGATGGACGGGGATCTCTGTGAACTTGGAACTCCAATGGGAAAGCGTCACCTGTTGTAAAGGCTACTGGGGTTCCTCCCCTCAACAAATGACAGGCCGCACTGGGAAACAGTTTGTCACCTAGGAAAATCAGGGTAGTACAAAAAGAGGATTAGTGCCTTCAGAAATGGAAATTATAGAATGATATTCTGAAGAAAAATATGAAATAAGTCAGTTAGAAATGGTTAAAAGGGCCAGGCGCGGTGGCTCACACCTGTAATCCCAGCACTTTGGGATGCTAAGGTGGGCAGATCACTTGAGGCAGGAGTTCGAGACCAGCCTGGACAACATGGTGAAATCCTGTCTCTACTAAAAATACAAAAATTAGCCAGGCATGGTGGTGCACATCTGTAATCTTAGCTACTTGGGATGCTGAAGCAGGAGAATTGCTTGAATCTGGGAGGCGGAGCTTGCAGTGAGCTCACATTGCACCACTGCACTCCAGCCTGGGTGACAGAGCGAGACTCTGTCTCAAAAAAAAAAATAAAAAAAAATGGTTAAAAGGTGAAAGAAAGTATAAGAATCATAATGAAAGATTCATACTCAGTGAAAAATAAGAGGTGTGTTTATAAAAGAACCAAAGTAAACTTTTGGAAATGGAAAATATAGTCATTTAAATAAAAAATTCAGTAGACAGGTTCAACCACAATTCAGTAAAAACTGAAAAGAGAAATTGTAAATTTGCAAATAATTTGAGGAGATTACTTCTGAGATACACAGAGAGGTAAAAATGTGAACAATTAGAAGAGTTTAAGGAACATGGTCAATACTATGAGGTATCAGTCAAGATTTAGTTCAAGAACCAGTAACCACTCTGGGTATTTTAAGCAGGCAGGGATTTAATATGAGGGATTTGATGCTTGCATAATTGTTCAAGGGTTGAAGGAGCGGATTTTAGGTGGTTGTCCGGCATGACTTCCAGAATAATTCAAAGCCAACAATCCAGGAGAGTTACTACCACTGAGGCTGCCACTGCAGTATGTTGTCCCTGCAACATTCTCTTGACTTCCCAACATTTGGAGAATGGTCCCCTAGAGCTGTGATCTGGGGACTCAGAAGCCATTGCTACCACCCCCATAGCTGCTTTGCCACAGCCAAGAAACTGGAGTGTGAACAATGGAATGTTGCTGCAGGAAAATGTCATGTTTTTATGTCTTCTTTTCTGTAGAAAGTCACAACATGGCAAGGAGACAGTGACATGCTGGAGCCAGCTCATACTGGCTTGTGAGAACCCACTTTTACATTCTGAAGGATTTTGTGAGGTGATTTTTAAATGCATCTTTTTCTTTCTTTTTTTTTTTTTTTTTGAGACAGGGTCTCATTCTCTGTTACCCAGGCTGGAGTACAGAGGTTTAATCTTAGCTCACTGCAGCCTTAAACTTCTGGGCTCAAGCAATCCTCCTACCTCAGCCTCCCGAGTAGCTAGGACTACAGGCACATACCACCATGCCCGGCTAATTGTTTTATTTTTTGTAGAGATGAGGTTTTGCTATGTTGCCCAGTCTGGTCTTGAACTCCTGGCTCCCACCTTGGCATCCCAAAGTGCTGGGATTACAGGTGTGAGCCACCACACTCAGCCTATGTGTTCATTCTTAAAAATGGAATATAAACTTACCATGAAATAAATTAAAAAATCAAGGTAATAAATATTTAAAATTCATCACTTCCTAATCGTTTTGCTACATTTTACTATTATTTGTGATTTTGTGGTTAATGTAGTCTAGTGTGTGTGTGTGTGTGTGTGTGTGTGTGTGTGGCGGAGATGCTGCGTGGCGGTATGCTGGTATACTGCTATACATCTCTTTCCAAATCCATGTTTAGTGGCACATGTTGGGAGCTTGGAATTGGCCCTTGTGGGAATATTTACACCATGAAAATGGAAAACGCTACACATCAAGAGTGCTTCTTTTTGAGAGCGAGTGCTAAACATTTACCAGTATACCGCTGCCTTCACCTCATGTCTATATTGCAAATTTTGTGTAAGAGCTTTTGAATATTAGAACTAACTTTCATCCCGAACCTTAGTAGCAAGAGAGTCTGGAAAATAGTTATTGGCTTCCCAGCTTCCTTGGTCAGATGAACTATGAATAGCTTTTGGGTGAACCAGTCAAGAGAATCTAGCTTGAACAGAGAGGTCTAACGTACATCTAATAAGAGCTTATGAAAAAGAAAATGAAGAGATTTGGAGAGTGCCTATATCTGAAAACATAATGACTTAGAATTGTCCAGAATGAGTATGAATAGGTGAACAGCAAGTATACCTATAGATTTCTCATCAGAAACAAAACATTTTCTAAGTGCTAAGGAAATCATTAATTTATAATTCTCTACTAGGTTAACCTTTGTAATTCAAATGAAGTTGAAATAAAGACTTTTTAAGACAAAGACTTAGAAAGCTTGCCATTTATAGCCCCTTATTTACATTTACACGTCACTGAAAAATAAATTGAATCTGGAAGGAAAGAGTAGCCTGCAAGAACGAGTGATGAGCAGAAAATTGGCAAACTTGTGGAAAAGTTTAGATAAGCATCGGTTGTAAGAAACAATAATACTGACTAATTTTGGGGGAAAAGGAGTTAAAAATAAGATTGAAATTAGACACTGGACAATAACATAGAAGGACAAAGCAGTGCAAAAATTATAAACAATCCAATACATAAAGATGAAAAGCACACTTGTAGCAGAAGAAATTGAATGGGCAAAAGCCATACAAAAAGATGCTTAAGCTAGCAGTCAAGGAAATCCAATTAAAAATGAAACAGTCTGCTAATACCAAGTTTTGGCAAGGCTGTCGGGGAAATTGACACACTCCTAGACTAATGGTGGATCTGTAAATTGTCACAATCACTAAGGTGGTTTTAAAACACATCTAAACATTCTCTGATACTCCATTTTTCAAAAGGTGGAGTCTAATTCCTTTCCCCCTAAGTGTTGGCTGTATTCAGTGACACAGTTCTAATGAAAATAATGTGGCAGAAGTGACGGTGTGTGATTTCCAAGACCAAGTCATAAGAGTCCCTGACCCTGTCTCTTTGATCACTTGCTTGGGGTGATCCAGCTCCCCTATGGAGAGACCCACAAGAAAGTGAGACCTTTTGTGAACATCTCTTTCCAAATCCATGTTTAGTGGCATCATCTTGGCAACCATGTGAGTGCTCCCAACTTACATGAACAAAGAGCTATGTGAGTGTGCCATCTTGGAAATGGATCCCCCAGCCCCGGTCAGGCCTTCTGATGATGGTGGCCCCAGTCAGTGTCTTGACTGCAATCAGAGAAGACTCCTTGAGCCAGAACCACCCAGCTAAGCAGCTCCTGATTCTGACCCACAGAACCTGAGCTAATAAATATTTATTTTAAGCCACAAAGTTCAGGGGTAATTTATTATATATCAATAAATAACTATTATATACTATTAAATAACCCAATCACTTTGGAGTGCAATTTCACTAAATCGAATAAAGGTAAAGATTTGCATACTCAACAAGCAGGTAGTATTTTATTTAGGTATGCAGTTCAGAAAACTATGAAGAGACACATGGGGATATTCATTGCAGCACACTTTTCCATCAATTGTGTAATTTATACAATTGGGTGTTTGTACAATGGAAAACTGTTGAGCAGTTAAAAATTAATTAACTAGGTGTATGTGTATGGATTTAGATAGATCCCAGAAAGCCAATATAGAGTGAACCATGCAGGTTGCAAAAGCGTATGGAAGGTGTAATATCATTTACGTAAATTTAAAGATAGACACAGCAATAATACAATATATTCTATATAGTTACATCAAAATGTGGACAAATTTAAAAGCATGGACAGGAAGGATATGTTCCACCTCCAGAATAGAGTTGTCACTGTGGAGGGAGGGAAGTGAAGGAATAGAGTAGGTGGTAAGGGTTTCAGTGTAGTATGTTATTTCTTTAAAAAAAATCTAAGCAAAGAAGGCAAAATATCATTAAATCTGGATGGTGGGTACATGGGTGCATTATGGTATGTGCTAAAATTTCTGTTTCTTTGAAATATTCTTCATTGCCATTAATGCAGATTTTCATTCTGTTACTGTTTTTGGATTTCTCCTTTGTTTGCAAATGTCTGCACCTTTTCCAAACTGGCTTACCTCTCAGCTTATTGCCTTTTCTTTTTGTCTTGACATCTCTTCTTCTCACTCTGATATTTCTTTATGAATTTGCATCCCTATGTCATAGACATCTTGCTGAAAAGTTTAGGGCATAAAACAGAAAGTTTGTAAAATTGTCCTTTCTTGTATTATATCATTGTTGCCAATAGGCTTTTGCTCTACTTCTTCTTGAAAGTTCTTCCTTCTCTAATGATGCAGAATTTTTACACAGAACTACTACGTTAGTGTTTTTGCTTACTCATTCTTGTCTGATTTGAGATCTGTCCAAACCCAGTGTTTGCCAACTGGCATGCCCCTGCAGGATTTTAGCAAGGGAATAAAACTGTTTTATAAGCGCTTAGCCAAATGTCCAGGGTCTAGCTGGCCTTTGTCGAGAGCATCTTTGCTGGAGTAAGATGAGATCTTCTTGTCCCCACCACGTAGCTCTTGAACTGAGAGGAGGAGATATATATTTCTGGGTTATTCGAGGCCTTCTGCAGTTTTTTTCCTTTCTGAAGCAATGCTTGAAAAATCATGATCCCCATAGGTCGTTACTCCTGGGGTACTTCTCACCAACACCTGTGCCTTGCAGCCAATTTCTCATCTTCATGTACAGGGTTCATGTCTCAGACCTTCCATTTCTAGCCACCTTGCATACTGGGAGTTATGATCCATGAGTAGCTAGAGGAAAAAGGTTGTTGCTTCACAGTGGCGGAAAGGTCAGTGGTGGGATTTGACCTTGGCTGCTTGAATAAAGCAATTCCAACACAGTCAGAAGGGTGATTGCCTGCTGTTCTCATTGGTCATCCCTAAGTCCCTGAAATAGAAGAGAATTTGGGTAGATACAAATCTCTTCTTATCCCTGTACTATCTGACTCTATTATTCCCTCTCTGACTTCAAGGCTGCACCACTGATTATTCGTTATTCTAATCCTAACTGTACTGATTTTATGGAAGCTTCTTCCATACCCTGGCATTGGTGTCGTTGAGAATATCACTATTTTGGTGTGCTTTCATGGTTGTTTTTACAGGAATTTGGCAAAGGCTCTATCAGGGCTGGTTAGGCTCTTTAACCTTTAGCATGCAAGATCAATATTGCCCCTTGTATGTCTGGTAATTGTAGGACATGGATTGCCGTCAAGTCTGCAAGAGATGCCATGTACTTCTCCAGCACCCTATAGAGAGCTCAGGAATCAACTGAAGTCTTTCAACTTCTTTCAGAAGTCCATCTAAGACTTTTAAGAAGTCTTAAGCTCTTTGAAAAAGTTTCAGGGACAAGTTAAGATGCATTTCTCCAAGTGGTTTTCTTCCTTTCTCTGTGGTTCATTATCACAAATCTATACAACATAAATTAAATACTTTAGAGCTGTGCTTCTCAAACTATTTGTGAGGAAGGACCAGTTTTAATTTTTTTTTTTTTTAGTTTCAGTCTTGTGTAGACTGATACTTTAAAAAAGTACAGTAAGAAAGAATTACCAGGAAAAATAAAAGAAGCAAAAATATACAAAAATCAAGTCCACTGGTCATGTGCTTAGAAGTTGGGGCAATGCTCTAAATTGGTATTTCAATGCTTTCTCTCAATTCTTGTACTTATCTCACTGCAGACCAGCAACAAATGGTGTGCAATTGGCAGTGGTCTATAGACCACACTTTGAGTAGTACTGCTTTAGAAGCCCTGCAGAACACTCAGGGCTTTGCTCAGAATAATATACTACCCTCCTGCAATGTGCCTGGGTCTTTGGTACTGTAGAGGAAAAAAAAAAGAAGGTATATTAATGTGGGTTCTCCAAAGATACAGAATCTATCTATCTATCTATCTATCTATCTATCTATCTATCTATCTATCATCCATCAATCATCTATCATGTATCTCTATTTTTCTATCTATCAATCATCCATCAATCATCTATCACGTATCTCTATTTTTCTATCTATCTATCTATCTATCTATCTATCTATCTATCTATCTATCTATCTATGTGTATCACTTTAAAGAGATTTATCGTAAGGAATTAGCTAATGCAGCTACAGACTCTGAAAATTCCACAGTTAGCTGTCAGCAAGCTGAAGACCCAAGAGAGCTGATGGTATAGTTCTAGTCTGGTTTGAAGACCTGAGAATCAGATAGTGAAATGCTCCAGTCCAAGTCTGAGTTCAAGGGCAGAATAAGACGGATGTCCCAGCTTGAAGACAGTTTGAAGAACAAATTCTTTCTTACTCAGTGTGTTCATTCCATGTAAGCCTATTCATTCTATTCATTACTGGATGAGACCCACCCACACTGGAGAGGAGAATCTGCTTTACTCAGGCTACCAGTTCAAAAGTTAACCTAATCCAGCAACACCCTCACAGACACTTCCAGAATAATGTTCAACCAAATATCTGGGCAACCCATGGCCCAGTCAAGTTGACACATAAAATTGACCATCACAAAAGGGCATCATTTCAAGTTAATGTGAATGACACTCTTTAGTTATTTAATTAATTTTTTTATAGACAAGGTCTCCCTCTGTTGCCCAGGCTGGGGGGCAGTGGCAAGATCATAGTTCACTGCAGCCTCAAGCTCCTGGGCTCAAGTGATCTTCATATCTCAGCCTCCTGAGTAGCAGGGACTACAGGCATACACCACCATGCTTGACTAATTTTTCAAATTTTTTTCTAGAGATACAGTCTTACCATATTGCCCAGACTAGTCTTGAACTCCTAGCCTCAAGTGATCTTCCAGCATCAGCCTCCCAAAATGCTGAGATTACAGGTGTTAGCCACCATACATGGCCTCTTTAGTATATTACTCTGTCATGAAATGTACCAGTTCCTTGACCCCATTAACAGGAACCATCCCTTTTGGTTTTAACCTCTCAATATCTTTTCTTTGATATGACCATTTAGCCAGCCTTCCTGGCACCCAGAAAATGGACTCTTCTTTGGCTCTGGCAGTTTCCATTCAAGTAGCCCCTTCTGCATGATACTGCCAGAGCTTGCTGACACCATTCAGCACTGGAACCCGCTGGTGCTTTGCTGCTCACACCTGATCCCTCAGCACAGTGGTTTACATGCCAGCCTCTCCCTGAAGCTTGCCCTTTGTCAGGTCTCACTGACCCTCCTTTGTAATCCAGTATGTAATCCAGGCATCAATCTAATTCGTCCATGACTTCTTGTTGCCCCTGCATCCTGCTTCATATAATCCTTAGCAAATAATTACTGGTGATACTCACTGAGCAGATGCCTGGTGCTAAGTACAGTGCTTTCCATATCGTATCTTTTTAGAGTCAGTCTTGCTCTGTTACTCAGGCTGGAGTACAGTGCTGTGATCATAGCTCCCTGAAGTCTCAAATTACTGTACCCAAATGATCCTCCCACTTCAGCCTCCCAAGTAGCTATGACTGCATGTGTATACCACTGTGCCCAGCTAATTAATTAATTACTTAATTATTATTATTATTATTTTTGTCTGGGTAGAGACAGGGTCTTGCTCTGTTGTCCAGGCTGGTCTGGAAATCTTGACATCAAGTGATCCTCCCGCCTTGGCCTCCCAAAGTGCTGGGATTACAGATGTGAGCCACCATGCCTGGCTGTTTATCTTATTTAATATTTACAACAGTACTGTTCTCTTCAGTATGTATTAAAACCCTAGTTTTACAGAAGAGGAGACAGGCTGACAGAGGTCAAGCAACTTATTTACCTAGCTAATAAGGGCAGAGGTAGGATTAAAATCTAACACTGTTTTTGACTAGAAAGTGCTGGTTTTTTTTTTTTTTTTTTTTTTTTTTTTTTTTTTTTTTTTTTTGGAGGTGGAGTTTCCCTCTATGACCCAGGCTGGAGTGTGGTGACACAATCTCAGCTCATTGCAACCTCCACTCCCGGGTTCAAGTGATCCTCATACCTCAGCCTCCCAAGTAGCTGGGATTACAGGCACCTGCCACCGCACCTGGCTAATATTTGTATTTTTAGTAAAGATGGGGTTTCACCATGTTGTCTAGGCTGGTTTCCAACTGCTGCCTTCACCTCCCAAAGTGCTGGGATTACAGGCATGAGCCACTGCACCCAGCCAGTTCTTAACCATGAAACCACTCTGCCTGTCTTAGTTTCTACTGCTGTAACAAATACCTTAGATTAGCTAATTTATAAACAACAGAAATTCATTTCCTACAGTTCTAGAAGTTGGGAAGTCCAAGATCAAGACACCTATAGATTTTGCCTCTGGCGAGGGCTGCTCTTGGCTTCCAATATGCTGCTTTGTTGCTGCATTTTCACATGGTGGAAGGCAGAAAGACAAAAGGGCCTTGCTAGTTCCTTCCAGCCCTTTTATAATGGTATTAATCCCATCCATGAGGGGAGGAACGCTCATGGACCTAATCAGCTTCTAAAGGCTCCATCTCTTAATACTATCACATTAGAGTCTTAGGTTCCAGTGTATGAATTATTGGGGGTCACATTCAGTCAGACCATATCACTGGCTTACATAAAATACAGAAAGATTGTTTTCATGACAGTCGCTTAAATATTTCACAATGAGTGAAACTGCTGTTGCAAATATTTATTTATTTTTGTTTGTTGCCCTGTATAGAAGGATCCATCTTCAGGTTTTAGTTTCAGGACAAGATTTGTCTTTGCTTGAACTTATATATTTCTCTCCCCTTAGCCAAGGAGAGAATCTTAAAGCTTGGGTTTCCCTAGGCAGCTTGGAGTGAAATTTAGTCCTTAATTGCAGCAGCTGTTTTTAGCTTATTTAGGATAATGTTCTTCCCTTTCTTGAACATGACTTTATATATCTATATGGATGGTTCAATTGCACGTTTTCTTTCCCACTAGACTTTGAGCTTTTTGAATTCAGAGACTAAATGAACTGAATGTGTACCTAATTTTGTAAGCTGCCTTTTTTTTTTCAGAAGCAAATTATGTTGGTATATCAAGTGGGATTTAGTTGTGACCAGTTTTCTTTGCAAAGTACTCAACATTTATTCTGTGGCTGAACTGGGGCGTGGGTTGGGTATGTTTGCTTGAATATAACATCCTTATTATGACTGTAAAATTTTGTGTAACGAATCCAAAGCTGCAGACAACCAGGTAAAAGGTGACAATAGGAAGATATTTATAAAATGCTGGGAAACTAGAGTGATGCATGGTGGAATGGAAGGAATGCTTTTTGTACCGACCTTAGTGGGTCTTGTTCCAGGTAGCAAATTAGATAAGAACACAGCAGGTGTCTTTCCATGCTTCTGAAGACTTAAACATTGGTTAAGATAGCAGCTGGTGAGGCTCATCTAGTGAGGCTTAGCTAACAAATTAGATAATATCAGAGCAGGTGTCTTCCCATGTTTATGAAGACTTAAACATGTTAAGATAACAGCTGGTGAGGCTCACTGCGTGTAGGACTGGTGCTGAGGGTGAAGTTGAAATCACACAAGAAGTGTTAGCCAGGGTTGACATCTCATTTTCTGGACCATGGATGTCTCAGTCTGTTTTGTGCTGCTATAACAGAGTACCTGAGACTGGGTTGTTTACAAAGAGCAAAGATTTGTTTCTTACAGCTCTGCAGGCTGGGAAGTCCAAGGGCAAGAGTCCTCCGTCTTTCAGGGGGCTTCTTGCTGTGTTGTCCTGTAGCACAAGAGGAAGAGAGCATGAGTGTTATTAGAGAATGAAAGAGACAGAGAAGGGAAAGAGGCTGAATTCATTTTTTTTTTTTTTTGAGACACTCTTGTTGCCCAGGCTGGAGAGCAATGGTGCGGTTTCAGCTCACTGCAACCTCTGCTTCCTGGGTTCAAGCAGTTCTTCTGCCTCAGCCTCCCGAGTAGCTGGGATTACAGGTGTGCACTACCATGCCCAGCTAATTTTTTGTATTTTTAGTAGAGATGGGGTTTCACCATGTTGGCTAGGCTGGTCTCGAACTTCTGACGACCTCAGGTGATCTACCTGCCTAGGTCTCCTAAAGTGCTGGGATTACAGGCATGAGCCACTGCAGCCAACTGAACTCATCCCTTTATCAGGAACTCACTCCTGTGATAGGTAACCTACACCTGCAATAACAGCATTCATTCTGCCCTCATGACCTACTCACCTCTCAGAGGTCCCACCTCTCGACACTGTAGCATTGGGGATTAAGTTTCTGACACATAAAATTTGGGGGAGACATTCACATTATGGCAGTGGGTATCAGTCCATACTCAAATGACCATGACACACAGTCCCAAGAAATCAGGATTGGCCTTAAGGAAAAGATAGAGTAGTCTTAATTCATATATGCGATTCTCCCTTTTAAAGCTTTTTCGTCTGAAAATTAACTTGGAGAAGAAAGGAGGTGGTCATCAAAGTGTTCTTCCAGAGAAAGATTCTTG
The DNA here is from genome assembly GCF_049350105.2 of Macaca mulatta. Classification (NCBI taxonomy): domain Eukaryota; kingdom Metazoa; phylum Chordata; class Mammalia; order Primates; family Cercopithecidae; genus Macaca; species Macaca mulatta. The sequence continues at coordinate 57,617,685 of NC_133408.1, read as the reverse complement.
TATTCTGTTTAAATATAAGGATAGATTTGGGAACATCTGACTTGTAACTAGCTGAAGATGTACCCCTTATAATTGGCAAATGCATGTGCCCTTTGTAATCAGTATCATGCCATTTGCGATTGTCCTGTGGATGTACATGTTGTTAGCCATGGAAAGAGTTAAGGGCGAAGGGATGGGTTGCAAGCTGACAGTTGGTTCTTGCCTCAGCCATGTGTCTGTTTTACTTTTTGGGGCCCCGAGCATTTGGGAGAGTTGTCCCAGTTGTTGTGATGAGCAAAAAGCACCTTTGATAGAAATAGAGAAACCAGGAAGTGTAGCCTACTTTGTAGGAAGATAATTAATTCATTTTTAGACGTTTTGAGTTTGAAATGAGGGTTTGACATCCGGGTGGAAATGTCTGGCGCTTAGCTGGGGCTGCTTAATGGAAATAGCATGTAGGATGCTGGAGTTCTAGAACAACTTCTGTCACTAACTGGCTTTGTGCTCCTGGTTAAACCTTTTAATTTTCAGGGGTTTCACAGGTTGAGTGCTGCCCAGTTTACCTTCCAGAAGCTCTGATACAAAGGTGTTCTCTACCCACTCCTTGTGATTGACTCCCTGTGCTTCCTGCCTGTTGGCCCTAATTCTGCTCAGAGGTTTATCCATACTCTTAATCCCCCTTGCTAGATGGGGAAGCAGAATATGAAGCATTTGGCATCTTGTTCAAAGTCATGGGGAGCATCATTGGACAAGTTGGGCCAGGAGCTGTGCTCTTTCTGCTTTAGAGATGATCATCTTCCCAGCTGCCTTTCCTCTTTCTTGTCTTTGCTTGTTCTTCCATTCTCTTCCATTGTCTTTGCTGTCCTTTTATCTCACATCTCTTTTTTCATAGCCTTGACCCTCCAGTCAGTCTTGCATTAGTGGAAACTTCTAAGCCCCACTGATGACCATCTGGGTGCAGGAGCTTTTTTCTATTGGTCTAAAAGGATGCTTTAAATTTGTGTGAGAGTGCTGGAAGCAGCTTCATTGTGGGACACCTGAAGGCTGCCACGCCCCTTTGCAGCAGGGCAGGTGTGATTAGCATTTCAGAACGTGTGTGATTAGCATTTTAGAATGTGTGTGCTCACACACCACTCATGTAAGCAGCATCTGCATCTTAACCAGGCTTGGCAGCTGCTTCTTGAGATGCAGACCATTGCATGTACTTACTTAGAGCTTGGGCAATTCCTACCTGTTTTGAGTGCTGTGTGAGTGCAACGTCTGTATTATCTGGGAGAAATGAGACACTTGGATCTCTGCTTGATCACAGCCAAGACATGTAGTCCCTGGGGATGCCAACACTTCTGGGATTCTCAGTCCTTTCTTACAAGCATCAAGTGAGAATTTATCAGGCCAAGGAAAGGAGTCAAGGGTGTTGCCATTTGCATAAAGAGATAGTTTCATGGTAATGTGGTGTGCCATGATTAATAAGGACAACATGGTTCAAATTCATAATTAAATGGGGAAAATGAAGTAAGATGCACAGTGAAGAAATGGGAAGAACCTGAGTTCCTTTGGAAATTGCTCAGGTCATTGGGACCCTGGAAATATCCTGATTTTCCCACTAGAAATATTGTTATTTTTACAATGACACCAGCCATCTGAAAATCAGATGGTCCTTTAAGAAAGGAAAGGAAGAATGAATGATGATGTCTTTCTTTTCCCCTCCCCTGTTCTCTTTTGGGCAGGGAAAAGATGCCGTTCCACCATGTGACCGCTGGCTTGTTGTACAAGGGGAATTACCTCAACCGATCACTCTCTGCTGGCAGTGACAGCGAACAGCTGGCTAATATCTCCGTGGAGGAGCTCGATGGTAAGGAGCCTACCCTGTTTGGGGGGTTGTCCCCCCTCCCAGGGAGGTGTTTGTGGCTATTCTGAAGCTCAATTGAATGCCCTGGACTTTGGCTACTCTTTGGCAGTTGTGGCCAAGTGTAACCATGGCGTGATGGGAAAGAGTTCAGAGACAAAATTTTACCCAAGTGACTTTTGTGTGTGTGTGTGGGACAGATCTGATAGCCTGAACAATCTATGGTGGATATTTCGGTTTTCTTGGATATTGACTAGGGGGATAGCCTTCACCTCTCTTAAAATGTGTTTTCCAATTTCCGGAGTATTTATCACCAATGGAATTGTCTTGTTTCTATGTTGTCACCAACAATAGAGTCCATCTGCAGGGGAGGTTTAAGCCCTGTTAATGGCTGTCTCTTGACTTCTGGCCATGGTGCTTTGAATCCTGCCTGAATTGGAATCATCTGGAAGCTCTGTCTAGGTGGCAATGGATAGCAAACATTTTAATTGCCTCTGTTTCTTTGTAACACAGTACAGCCCTAACTGCTCAAGGCAGGAGTTAGGGATGGACATAAACCTGGGAACGTGACGACTAAATTCATCCTAGGACTGTGTCTCAGTGTATCTTGGATAAACCAATCCTCTAATTAAAAAAAATTAAAAATAGGAAAAACAAGTTTTTTTTTTTTTTTTCTTCTTCCTGGAATAGAGAATTAGGTTGATTTAGCCTGATGTTTTTACCTAGGTACTGCATCTGCTGAGGTCAAACCAGAATCAGTTTTCCCCAGTGTTTTTGAATACTTCGTTGCTTGTAATAATACCATTTTAAAGCACAAGGTTTAAATTTACTTTCTCAAGTAGAGAAGTAAAAATTACCCCAGATGGCCCACATATTTGCTTTTAAGTGTAATGGTTCAAATCAATGTGCTTTGTATGTGCACATTAGGGAGCCTCATTTCTCCCAGAAGGCAGGTGGAGGACATTTAACTCTGAGACAGTGAAGCCAAACTTGCTTCACAACAGGCAGGAGGTGAGGGAGGTGAAGGGGAGAGGCCATTGAATAGCTTCTCTTTCTGTCATCATTTTGCTTGTGTGCTTATTTACATAAATGAGGAGGGAGGCAGCAGAGGATGTGGCCCTGGTAGGCTGGGTCCAAGGAGAGTCTGGGGGATGTTTGAAGAAGTGTAGTGATGGGGGCAGAGTCAAGATTCCTAGGGATAGCAGCTGCTTAGTGTGGTCTGGACAAAGACTGGTGGTCTGAGAGGAGATCAGGGACCCTTACATCTTCTGGTCTTCAGTTGAGCAAAAGGTATGCTGATATAGGACACAGAAGTGGGAAATTGAGCTCTGACCTCCTCCAGAGTGAGCCCATAAAGGCAACCACAGATCAGGCTGAGGTTGCCCTTGGGTGGTATCTTGGTCTGTTCAGGCTGCTTTAACAAGACACCATAGACTAGGTGGCTCATAAAGAACAGAAATTTATTTTTCGCAGTTTGGGAGGCTTGGAAGTCTAAGATCAAGGTGCCAGTAGATTTGATGTCTGGGGAGGGCCACTTTCTGATTCATAGATGTCACCTTCTTGCTATGTCCTCAGATGGTGGAGAGAGTGAATAAGTTCTTTTGGGCCTTGAGTATATAAGGGCACTGTCTTAGTCTGCTTTGTGTTGCTATAACAACATAGTACGTTCTGGGTAATTTATACAGAAAAGAAGTATATTTGGCTGATGGTTCTGAAGACTGGGAAGTCCAAGTGCATAGCACTGGTATCTGGTGAGGGCCTTCATGCTGTCCATCCCGTGACAGAAGGTGGAAAGGCTAGAGAGGGTAAGAACAAGAAAGCCAGAGAGGACTAAACTCACTTTTATAATAATCCATGCTCTGGATAATGAACTTCCCCCTGAGATAATGACATTAATCCATTCATGAGGGCAGATCTTTCATAGTCTAATCACATCTTAACCATCTCACCTCTTAGCACTGTCAATGCCAATTAAATGTCAATGTGAGATTTGGAAGGGACATTCAAACCATAGCAGGCACTAATCCCATTCATGAGGGCTTTTCCCTCCTAATCACCTCCTGAAAGACCTCATTTCTTAATGACATCACGTTGTTGATTAGGTTTCCACATATGCATTTTGGGGGGACCCAAACATTCAGCTCGTAGGAGGTGTGTTTGGGAGGTGAAGTGAGGCCCTGGCTTTTCCTACCTATGGGAGTCTTCAATGTGAATGGATATTAGGGCAGGTGGTGCATTAATGTGGGGTGGATGTTTGCTTGTGTTTATTTGAGTAGATCCCTGAGGCTCAGTCATCAGTTAGCAGGAGGGACTGGGAGTCCCCCATGCATGCAGGACCCACTGAGTGGCCCTGGCTGAGAACTGGGTAACGCTATCTATATGTTTTGGAGAATTCTTTAAGAGGTTAAAAATCACTAACCAAATGGAGTTTGGAAATCTCCATTTGGATTTTGGAATATGGAACATGGCTTCCCATATTCTCCCCACTTCCTGCTTCCCAACTTTGCCATGAATGATTAGGAGATGATTTCTCTGTGACTTCTCAGCGCAATGGCTTTTTTTCACTGTTAAATTCAATCTCTGCTAAGGCAACTGTTCAGGGCCACTGTGGAGGTGCATGGCTTTTCAAGAGGGCTGCTGGCTGGATTTCAATCTTCCTCTCCCTACTTGGGTGCCCTGCTGAAATTGCCCTCCACTTTCTTGGCCAAACAGAAAAGCATATAAACTTGCTATTTTAATCAGGCAAAGGCAGCTTGAGAAGGACTGAAATGTACTTTTTCAGTATGTAGATTAGTAGGAGTAATTCTAAGAGCCCTCCAAGCCCAGGCTGGCAGCCTGAGCATTGGCAACCTTGGGGTATTTTATTGAGTGAAGTGGGGGCTTTGTAAAGGCCTGAGATTGGCTGGGTGAAGATGCCGTGTTTGTCCTTCAGGAGGGTAATCCAGGCTCTCAACTTGGGGAAGGGCCATTTATTTTCTGACGGAAGATTCATTCCACTTATTTATTTAGTTTTTGCCAAGGTGAACACTGAGTTATGACTGCTCCTGGTTTATTACAAGTATCTCGGGGCTCCGGGCAGTACAGTGCAGATGTGTTTGGAGTTTAGAGCAGGCACGCAGGGTCTGGAAACCAACTGGCTTGAATCAATTCAGATGACTATAGATTGGTCTTGGGGAAGTCAGTTTCCAGGGCAGTTTGCTTGCTGTTCTCTCAGGCTGCTTCATGGCATGGTGACCCTAAAGTTCTGCTGGTTGGGGGCACTAATTTACCCTCAGAAGACAGGTGGTGCTGCGCTGGGAGGTTGATGTGTTGGACACTGATGAACATCGCAGCATCCTTTGTGGTCTGGCCGCCTTGAGCATAGGCATTAGTTGGGTGCTATCCTTATCTGCTCTCTACCTCTCCACCCTGTAGTCACTGCAGCCTTCTGCTTGTGAATGGCTACACTTTCCCCACCTGTTCGTGTTTATCACCAATGATGGAAAATCCCTTTCCTCCAGTGTAAGGGCCAAAGGCATGCACTTCATGAATGGTTATCCTCTGAAAACAGGCATGAAAAGGACCACTTGCCATGCAGGTCATTTTCAACTGCAGTTCCCTTCTGGAAAGTTTCTATTTCTTCTCTTTAAACAAAGCTCAGGAGGGAAACATGCAAAGCTGAATCAAAATGATCAAAGTTGGGAATCACCCAACCAAACTCACTGAAGGTGGATTGATGGAGAGTCATTCATTCATTCATCCATTTTTATTCATTCGTTAAAAGGATGTTTAGTAGGTGGAGGAGGAAATGCCTTCTAGGTAGTAGAGGAAAATCAAATAAGCATAATATTCATTGCCTCTTTCCAAGGAGCTTACATCTATCCAGGAAGTTTATGCATATACCAGATTTATTAGCAACATCTTATACTTTTAGAGTGCATTATAAGGAATTCTATTAGATATATGCAGTGTGACTGTTGAATAGTTTTCTTAATGCTATTTATTGAATAATCTCATGATGCTTTTTTTTTTTTTTTTTTTTTTTTTTGAGACAACAGAGTCTCACTCTGTCACCCAAGCTGGAGTGCAGTGGCACGATCTTTGCTCACTGCAACCTCCATCTCCCAGGTTCAAGCTATTCTCCTGCCTCAGCCCCCCAAGTAGCTGGGATTACAGGCATGTACCGCCACACCTGACTAATTTTTGTATTTTTAGTAGCGACAGGGTTTCACCAGGTTGGCCAGGCTGGTATTGAACTCCTGACCTCAAGTGATCCACCCACCTTGGCCTCCCAAAGTGCTGGAATTACAGTTGGGAGCCTCTGTGCTTGGCCTTGTAATGCTATCTTAATCTTAAACTAAATTCACCTCCATCTGAAGTTTACCTGTTTCCTTTAATATATAATTTCCATTGTATATAAATATATCTTAATTTATTTTCCTATTTTATTCTCAATGGACATTTGGGTTGTTTCCAGTTTGTATTAGGAAATAGCTATTAGCCATCTTCCAGTTTGTGAAAATCTCTTCTGTTTCCGGTCATAAATTATTTATATATATATTCATAATAAAAGTCTTTTTCTCCAAGTCTTCCAGATGACAGTACCTTTCTTTTGCATGAAATTTTTTTGTGTATAATTTATATTGCTTTTTTCTATTGCGTTTTGTAACTCAACACTGTGACTTTTTTTGTAGGCTCAGTATTTGTCAGTAAACAAGGTGTATAAAGAGTCTAGCTTTGGCCAGGCACAGTGGCTCATGCCTGTAATCCCAGCACTTTGGGAGGCTGAGGCAGGAAGATCACGTGAGGCCAGGAGTTGGAGACCAGCCTGGGCAACATAGGGAGACCCTGTCTCTACAAAAAATTAGCTGGATGTGGTGGTGCATGCCTATAGTCCCTGCCACTTGGGAGGCTGAGGATTGCCTGAGCCCAGGAGTTTGAGGCTACTGTGGGCTATGATTGTACCACTGCACTTGCACTTGAGCCTTGGTGACAAAGAAAGACCCTGTCTCTAGGGGAAAAAAAAAAAAAAAAGAATCTTGCCTTCTTCACTTTATCCCAAACCTGAGATAATATTCCCCACCCCCACCCCGCCTTTTTTTTTTTTGAAACGGAGTCTCGCTCTGTCGCCCAGGCTGGAGTGCGATGGTGCAATCTTGGTTCACTGCAACCTCCGCCTCCTGGGTTCAAGCGATTCTCCTGCCTCAGCCTCCTGAGTAGCTGGGATTACAGGTGCGTGCCACCACGCCCAGCTAATTTTTGTATTTTTTAGTAGAGACGGGGTTTCACCATGTTAGTCAGGCTGGTCTCGAACTCCTGACCTCGTGATCCACCCGCCTTGGCCTCCCAAAGTGCTGGGATTACAGGTGTGAGCCACTGCGCCTGGCCTCCCCTTTTTATCCTTAGTCTGGTGAGAGATTGATATGCATGCCGTCTCCAGTTTCCAGAAGACATTCATGTAGCCCATGGCTCTGGGCAGAGGCGGGGGGTCTCAATGGTCTTTCCTGCTGTCTTTGCTCCCTATGCTACAGAATTCCCCATCTCTGTTGTTTGTTCTTCCCCTCTCCTTCTCTCCTTCTCTCCAAACTACTCTTGTACATTCAGTCATCCTAGGAATATTTTGGCTTTCACCTGTGCTGTATAGATAACCCAGGATGCGACATACCAACCCATGGCTGCAGTTAAGTTGTGTTCCCGAAATGAGCTTAAAAAAGGGTGCTGCTGAAGTGGGCTTGGGTTGAGGAATAGACTCCCATGGAAAACAGTTGCTGTGAAGTAGGGAGTGACTGCATGATTTGCTGTCAATGTATTGTGGTGAGTCAGTCTTCCTTCCTTATGTGCCACTGTAGTTCCAAGTGTGGGTGGAAATGGTGTCTCTCCAATTTCATTGGTGGGGCAATTAGCAAAAATTCTCAGCCTCTCACATGTGTGCATGTCTCAAAATTAATATTTCTCTTTCTTTCTCTCTCTCTCTTTCTCTCTCTCTCTCTCCCCCCCACCCTCTCCCTTTCCTCCATTCCTCCTTCCTTCCTTCTCTTTTTCTCTTTTTCTTGAGACAGAGTCTGGCTCTGTCGCCCAGGTTGGAGTGCAGTGGTGTGCTCTTGGCTCACTGCAACCTCCACCTCCTGGGTTCAAGCGATTCTCTGACTCTAGCCTCCCAAGTAGCTGGTACTACAGGCGTGCACCACCACACCCAGCTAATTATTGTATTTTTAGTAGAGATGGAGTTTTGCCATGTTGGCCAGGCTGGTCTCGAACTTCTGACCTCAGGTGGTCCACTTGCCTCGGCCTCCCAAAGTGCTGAAATTACAGGCATGAGCCAACACAGCTGGCCTCAAACTTAATATTTATACTGATACACTCTTCTGCGTATTGTAGGGGGTATTTTCATTTGAGTATGGGAACAGACATACCAGACTGCCATCCTTGGAACCTGGGGTTCCATTTTAGTAGTTGACCAGTGTCACTTCGACTATTCCAGAGTCACTGCTCTCCTGCAGCTCAGTTTTCTCTAGGAGCCCCTATTTGCCTCCTCTAGATGACTTTTTTAAAAAAAAATTTTTGACAGAATCTCGCTGTGTCACCCAGGGTGGAGTGCAGTGGCATGATCTCAGCTCACTGCAACCTCTGCCTCCTGGGTTCAAGCGATTCTTCTGCCTCAGCCTCCCAAGTAGCTGGGGTTACAGGCGCCTGCCATCATGCCCAGCTAAATTTTGTATTTTTAGTAGAAACGGGGTTTCACCATGTTGGCCAGGCTAGTTTTGAATTCCTGACCTCAGGTTATCTGCCTACTTCAGCCTCCAAAGTGCTGGGATTATAGGCGTGAACCACCATGACTGGTCTAGATGACTTTTAATGTTTATTCAGGACTTTCTTCAGCCTCTGGCACTGTTGTTCACACCTTTGTTTTTGCAGTCCATCACTGCCTTGGTACTCATGTCATTACCTAGATCCCCTCCTTCCTCGTTTCTACGTATTTGTCATCTCCGCATTCATTGTGTACCGCTCATCCCCTGCCTGCTGAAAAAGGTTTTTTTTTTTTTTTTTTAAAAAGGCAGGCACAGTGGCTCATGCTTATAATCCTAACTACTCACGAGGTCGAGGAGGGAGGATTGCTTGAGCCAAGGAAGTAAGGCTGTAGTGAGCTATGATCGTGCTACTGCACTCCCTCAGAAAAAAGAAAACAAAAATAATTTTTTTAAAAAAGAATGGAAAACAGATATTTGCCATGCATTCCTAAACCTCTATAGATTTGAAATTTTTAAAAAAGATTAAAGAAATATGAGGCACACTCTTGTCTCCTGGGGTTGGTTTTTGTTGCCGTCTGCCTGGGCATCTACATGCTGATGACCTCAAGATCTATTATCTCCAGTCCTGCTTCTCTCTTGGATTTTAGACCTAGAACCTGTAGTCCTGTGCAGGTGTCTCACAAGTCCCTTAAACTCCAAATATCTAAAGCCAAAATGGATTTTCTTTATTCTTGAAAACTGCCCCTTGTCTGGGATTTTTCCCAGGAAATTATATTGCCAGTCAGCCACAGCAGTCATCTGGGAATCATCTTTGTTATCTCTTGGTCCTTACATACAATTGTGAGCCCCACATATCTTGACCTCTCTACATATTGTATAACTCTTCCTTCCTCTCTGATCACACTGGTATTGCCTCGGGTCAGGTTTCCACTTCCTAGACAACAGCATTCACTAGAACTGATCTTGTTGGGTTTCATCTGTGATCCACCTATATGTCAGTTCAGTTCGATATCGTTGGAGGGATGCTACTCAAATGCACACCTAGTTAGGTTGTTCCTTGGCTTAGAACTTCTTGTTTTGTTTGTTTTATAAGACAGTGTCTTGCTCTGTTGCCCAGGCTGGCGTGCAGAGGCACAAACATGGCTCACTGTAGCATCGACCTCCTGATCTCAAGCGATCCTCCTGCCTCAGCCTCCCAAATAGATGGGACTACAGGTGTGGGTCACCACACCTGCTAAATTAAAAAAAAATTTTTTTTTAGAGATGGGGTCTCACTATGTTGCTCAGGCTGGTCTTGAACTCCAGGGCTAATGTAATCCTCCCACCTCATTCTCCCAAAGTGCTGGGATTATAGGCATGAGCCACCACACCCAGCCTTGGCTTATAACTTTTATCTTCTTTTTTTGTATATATATACATATATATATATTTAATATCTCTTTAGTTTTAAAAAATTCAGATCCACAGAGGTTTTTGGAAAGTACAGTGAGTATTTGTATATCCTTCACTTATTTATTATTTTTTAGAATTTATTTATTTAGGTTTTTCAGGCAGGGTCTTGCATTGTCACCCTGGTGAGTTCAGTGGTGCCATCAAAGCTCACTGCAGTCTTGATCTCCTGGGCTCAAGTGATCCTCCTGCCTCAGCCTCCCAAGTAGTTGGGATTGTAGGCATGAAGCATTGTGCCTGGCTTACTTTTTAACATTTTTCAGCATTTAGTTTTTTTTTTTTTTCTCTCTCTCAACACACACACAGACACACACACACACACACACACACACGGAAACACACACAATTTTTTTTCAAATCTGGAATTTTTATTTGGTTCTTTTTTACAGTTTCCATTTCTTTGGTGAGATACCCCATCTGTTTAATCATTAAAACAATAGTTTTCTTTAATTCTTTGAATATACTTTCCTATGTTTATAGTAGCTCTTTAAAGTTCTGTGTGCTAAATCCAACATCAAGGCTCTAGGCCATCCTGGGATTGGTTTTTATGGACTTTTTAAAAATACTGTGGTCAGATTTTCTTGTTTCTTTGCATGCCTGTGAATATTTGACTATACACTGAACATTGTGAATCCTATATTAGAGTGACTACATGTTCTGTTATCTTTCTCTGAAGAGTACTAATTTTTGTTGTAGTAGGTAATTCAATTACTGGCTGACCACGTTGAACTTGTGTAGATTTATTTTTATGCTCTGTTAGGGCAAATCAGTGGAAACTAACCATCTCTTAAGAGGTGGTCTTTCTAGTGTCTTAGCTGGATGCCTGCAGTACTAATGAGGTTTTTCCACTATCTGCTGCTTCAGTTATAGTGTTTGTTTTCTACCTCATAGCAGCTGCTTCCTGGTAAGTCTTATTTAATCTCACCTTGCATCTGGATAACATAGGTTTCAACCAAATGTTCATGGAGAACCCACACACGGGCTTCTGATGTTCATTCTTTGCATAGTGTTCTTCTCTCTGCTGTCCTACCCTGCAGATTCTAGTTCCTGCAGCTACTACATGAATTACGGTTGGGAAATTGTCCCCAGGCAGAGAGCCAGGGTGAGCATAGGGCTCACCATGTGAATTTCCCTTCTCCTTGCAATTGTAATCTTGTGCTGCCTGTTGTTATTTGCCTGAAACAGTTGCCTCATATACTTGGTTCAGTTTTATTGTGCCTGGCTTATGGCACATGGTGGGAGGGTTATTCTTGCGCACGTTTCTTTGTCATACCCAGAAGTCTGTTACAGTTTTGTGCGCGCGTGCGTGTGTGTGTATGTGTGTGTGAGGCAGGGTCTCCCTCTGTTGCCCAGGCTGGAGTACAGCTCCAGCTTACTTTATCCTCCACCTTCTGGGCTCAAGTGATTCTCCTGCCTCAGCCTCCTGAGTAGCTGGGACTACAGGTGCACATCACCATGCCTGAATAATTTTTGTATTTTTTGTAGAGACAGGGTTTGCCATGTTGCCCATGCTGGTCTTGAACTCCTGGGCTCAAGGGATCTGCCTGCCTTGTCCTCCCAAAGTGTTGGGATTATAGGCATGAGCCACCATGCTCAGCCTGTTACAATTAATTTAATTTTATTTTGTTCATCTGAATTAGTTAAAATTGTCAACCATTATAGCACTTTACCTTTTAACATTTTGCTTCTGCTTATCATTCTTAAATAGCTCTCCACAGCCTACAGCCATGTTACCGGTATCTAGACTTGGTGACAAAGTGCATGAAGTCCTGTGTGGCTGAATCCCTTCTTTTTTTGGTCTGCTTCAACTCCCTGCTTACCCTCCGCATGGTCCCCTGCTACCTTGGGCTCCCTCCTCCTCTGCTTTTGTTTAAGCTGCTTGGGCTAGACATATTCTTTGTCTGCCTGGGAAATCCCTACCTATTCATTCAACTTTTTAGTTTCAATATTGTCACTGTTGTCATCATCATAATAATCACATTTAAAGCTTATTGAGTGCTTGCTATGTGCTAGGCATTGTTCAAAGTGCTTTATGTGCATTAACTCATTTAACCCTTTCAATCATCCTATTATGCATGTACTATTATTGTAATTTGTATTTATTTATTTTTAAAATTTTAAAGACAGGCTGTCATTCTGTTGCCCAGGCTGGAGTGCAGTGGCATGATCATAGCTCACTGCAGCCTCAAACTTCTGGGCTCAAGCAAGCCTCCCCTCTCAGCCTCCCGAGTAGCTGAGACTACAGGTGCACAACACCATGCCTAGCTAATTTTTAAATTTTTAGCAAAGACAAGGTCTTGCTGTGTTGCCCAGGCTGATCTCAAACTCCTGGCCTCGGCCAATCCTCCTTCCTCAGCCTGCCAAAGTGCTGGGATTACAGATGTGAGCCAACACACCCGGCCCAGGTACTGTTATTAACTACATTTTTGCAAATGTGAAAAATCCAGAAGTTAAATAACCTTGTCCAAGGTCACATAACCAGCATCTGTTGAACCTAAGAGCCATTCATTTTTATGTACTGAATCCTGCTCCCTGTGAGATGAGACCCTGTGTGCTTCCCTTGTACCCGTCACATCACCATCACATGCATCTCTGCCACCACTGTGACACATGGGTGAGCACTTGGCTGATTAATCAAATTTCAGTGGGTGGAGAGATATTTTTAAAGTTCTGTGTGAGCCCAGAGTGCTCCTTACTGAGAGGGGAGGTGCCCTGCAGCCCAGGAAAGGCTGGCCATGAGCATGATTTTATGCCAGGAGGGGGGCTGGTTTCTGTGCAGTAAGCTCTGGAGGGCCCTCTCCACCCGCCACCCATCTGGTCCATCCTACGTTTTCTTGTAATGAAGGTCCCCCCATCCCCTACTGTTTTCTCCCCTGCTTTTGCCGGTTGATTTCAGGATCCCAGAGGCAAACTCAACTTGCCTTTTTTGGAGACACTTCTCTCTACAGGCTTTCTAAGAGGGGGTTTGAAGGAGGCAGAAACATTCCTGTTACAAGAAGAGAAGCTCGCAACTCTTATCTGATGGCTCAAAGTTCTCTCCTCCAGAGGAAGCCTAAAACCTACGCAATGCATGAACCACATCATCATCCCAATAAGAGGGGGAGTGTCAGATATAGAGCTCTGCCCTGAGCTGGGAATTAGCTTTACAACTTACATCTTTTATCTACCTGGGTACCTTCCTCCTGGAGGCTTGACCTGCCTTTGAGCCTCGAGAGAAAAATCTTTTGTGGAGAGTTGTGAGGCTTTGTTAGCAGGGGAGAGCAGGGATTTCTCTGAGGGTAGCTGCTTCCAAGGGCCCATTCCTTAAAGGGACACTTGCTAAGTCTTCTAGTAGTTTCCCACATGTTGTTCTGAAAATGCATTTTGATAGCTGTGACCAAGAAAGAAACCCGAGCACCTACCTTCCCCGCCAGCTTCGTGCTGTTAATTTGTAATTTATATTCTGCCTGTTTCCAAAAGCGATCGAGACATCATAAGATAAAAGAAAAACACAACTGCAAAGGCTGTCAGAATAGAAATAGAAAATAGAAATCCACACACAAGGAGAAAGAAAAAAAAATATGGCAGCCCCTTAAAGAAACACATTGGCTCGGAATGTGCATGACATTAGCTGCAAACTTCCAATTGGTTCAGGCAAAAAGTTAAACACCAGTTACCTGATTCCAATGATGGCCTTAAAGTGTCTATTGGAAGAATGGTTTTCTCAATTATATTTTAAACAGGAACTCTTTGCCGCATATTCAGATTATCTAATATACAGGTATTTTGTATTATTTCAGACACATTGGTGGCTTTCAACCTTATCTCACTATCAAATTTCTGTGGACTTTTTCAATACATATTTCTTCTAGTGATAGTAACCTATCATGGTGGCGATTCTCAATGAGGAAAGAGGTGCTCATACTAGACTTTCTAGATGCAAGGAGATAGGGGTACATTGTAGTTTAGTTTTGTGTGTGTGTGTGTGTGTGTGTGTGTGTTTTTTCTGAGATAGGATCTTAGTCTGTTGTCCAGGCTGGACTGCACTGGTGCCATCACTGCTCACTGCAGCTTTAACCTCTCAGTTTCAAGTGATCCTCCCACTGCAGCCTCTCAAGTAGCTGGGAGCAGAGGTGCGTGCCACTACACCTGGCTAATTCTGTTTTGTTTTTTATTTTTGGAGATATAGGGTCTCACTGTGTTTCCCAGGCTGGTCTGGAACTCCTAGGCTCAAATGATCCTCCCTCCTTGGCCTCCCAAAACGCTGGGATTACAGGTATGAACCACTGTGCCCAGCCATTGTAGTTTAGAAAGCCTTCCCAACAGGTGATCTAAATACTAGCTTTAGAAAATGTTTCCTGGGTTCTTATTTCTAGGAACCCTGCATGAGATAGCAAGCAGAGGGTGGTATCTTGTTATGCAAAAGAACCTGCTGCATCTTAAAGCATAACCTTGACTTGAGCTAGTTGAGGAACAGGAGTAACCAAGTGTTTATCTCAATCATAAAATCACCTTTATCTTGTTCCTGGGGAATCTTTCACTCTCAACAGAAATGCATCATAATAGATCTAGTAAGGTAATTAAGCCCCATCATGCTTCCCCAGATAACTAAATGAGTTAACCTGTTGAGTAGAGTTGTTCAACATTATCCATCTGGATGCTGAAGGGAGTTTGCCAAAACCCATCTTTCCGACGTTGGCTTCACTGACACTGAGCTGTTTCTCCTTGCAGTAATTGGCCAGCAGCAGGTTCAGCTGTTCCCTGTGACTACTCAAGAATGTGATATTAGCAACATGTCCTAGCAGCAGTGACTCACTGGTCTTCTCTCTTCACAGTGGCATCCAGGGCATCTAAATTTTGCTCCACTCATTGCAGGTGATGAGTTAGGACACACCCATTTAAAATACAAATTTGCTCTATCAACGTGGTCATTAATATTTACTTCTTAAGCAGGAAGAGTGTGGAATTTACATCCAGGTCTGTATTGCCATATTACTGTATAACAAATGACTCAAACACTTCCTGGTTTAGCTTGGGCATGGTGGCTCATGCCTGTAATCCTAGCACTTTGGGAGGTGAGGCAGGAGGATAACTTGAGGCCAGGAGTTCGAGACTAACCCAGGCAACATGACAAAACCCTGTCTCTACAAATACCACAAAAATTAGCCAGTAGTTACATGGATGGAGCTGAAGGCTGTTATCCTTAGCAAACTAACGCAGGAACAGGAAACCAAATGCTGCATGTTCTCACTTGTAATCCGGAGCTAAATGATGAGAACACATGGTCACATAGAGGGGAACAGCACACACTGGGGCCTGTCAGATGGTGTAGGGCAGGTAGGAGGAGGGAGAGGATCAGGAAAAAATAACTAATGAGTAGTAGGCTTAATACCTGGGTGACAAAATAATCTGTACAGCAAACCCCTATGACACAAGTTTACCTATGGAACAAACCTGCATGTGTACCCCTAAACTTAAAAGCTGTTAATAACAACAACAACAAAAAAATTAGCCAGGTGTGGTGGTGCGTGCCTATGGTCGTGGATACTCAGGAGGCTGAGACCGGAGAATTGCTTGAGCCCAAGAGTTCCAGGTTCCAGACTGCAGCGAGCTATGATCGCGCCACTGCACTCCAGCCAGGGCAACAGAGTGAGACCCTGTCTCAAAAAAAAAAAAAAAAAAAAAAAAAGATTATCCTGCTTATTCTTTTTGAGGAGGAAGTGTTGTAGCAGATTAGGATCTACAGACAGATCTGTAATTTTAAAGCGTTGGAGGTTTTTCCTTTTTTGAAGATATATTTTGTTCAAAGATCTTAACTGGTTTTTATATGCAATTCTGGAATTGGGCAACACTTCATTCTATAAAGTGAGTGTTCTTATGAGCTGAGCAGAGAAGTTTGGTTTTATAGACAGAAAAGGGCTGAGGAAAGCAGAACCAGAAAACAAAAAAAGCAGATTGATTGTTTCAGAGTGACTTTCCTTGTAAAGGTTAGAGCAGAGGGACTTCCTTCTCATGCTGGCTAAAACGGCTTGCTTAGGGATTTGGCTACCAGCTCTCAGTCTCCTGACTTCTCAGAAGGTCATATAAACCACTTAGTTTTGGCTTGGTCGTGTGGAACTTTTAGCACGAGGAACTCCATTTTGGTTTGGTTTGGTTTATTGGGCCGTGTGCAGGAGCTCAGTCCAAACCAATGGCCTCCCATCAATTTCACTTAATATTTATGCAAAGCAGTTCAGCAAGGTAAAAGGGGAGTGAACAGGGAAGGCTGGATGGCCTAGACCCTTGAAGCCTGCAGGACGACATTAATTTGGGGAGAATTTGTTTCATCCTTAAGGCAGTGCCTAAATATATCACGTTCATCCCTGGGAACAAACATAGTGAAATGATAGGCATGTAGTGACTGCTCAAAAATACTTGTTGAATAAATGAACACTAGTTCCTCTGATAAGAGAACTTTGTCAAAAAATGAGCTCATTAGGCTGGGCGTGGTGGCTGGCGCCTGTAATCCCAACACTGTGGGAGGCGGAGGACGCAGGATTGTTTGAGGCCGGGAGTTCAAGACCAGCCTGGGCAATATAGTGGGCAACATAGCACAGGCTGGGCAACCAGCCTGTACAAAAAGTTAAAAAGTTAGCCAGGTATGGTGGTGGGTACCTATAGTCCCAGTTACTCAGGAAGCTGAGGGAGAAGGATTGTGAGAGCCCAGGAATTTGAGGCTGCAGAGAACCCTGATCATGTCATTGAACTCTAGCCTGGATGAAAGAGTGAGTCCCTGCTTAAAAAAAAAAATAAAAAAAATAAAAAAAAAAATTAAAAGCATGGTTGAAGATGCATGGCATTTGACCTACTTCACCACCCCACAAGTTTTGATTTTCTCACCTGTACCATGTGGATAATAGTATATACTTTATAGGGATAATAAGAGGTAATACATGCAAGGTGAGGAATTACTATTCCTACTATTGTTCCTATCTATTGGGCATGTACTGCATGCCAAATACACACCGTATGGGAACAATAGCAGGAATAGTAAATTGTTGTTATTGTTATGACGATGCTTATTATTTTGATGGAACAAACCCAGGCAAAGGACCAACACTGGGACAAGTAGTAGCTCTTTAGAGGAGAAGCAAAACACTGGACAGGGTCCAGTGCCAATTGTTCTGCCAGGACAGGCCCACTTCACAATGTGAATGCCTCTAACTGGAGAGGCCTGTCAATAAATGGAAGAATCTGGTCAACCCATTGTGATTCTTTGTGTCTTAGCTCTAAGCGCACAAGGATACCTTTCCTACTCCCCCATCTCAACTTCAGCACTTTGTATCCCAATGGCTGTCCTCACTGGTTTGGAGGTGAGAGACTAAATTGCCAGTGAGAGGAGAGGGAAGAGGAACCAATAATAGTTTCCAAACCTTGAATTCTCCTGAGGGATAGAACCAGGATCCTCTTAAAGAAAATGTAGTACATATACATATATGTAGTACATATACTACATATGGAATACTATGCAGCCATAAAAAAGAGTAAAATCATGTCCTTTGCAGCAACATGGATGCTGCTGGAGGCCATTATCCTAAGCAAATTAATGCAGAAACAGAAAACCAATACTCCGTGTTTTCACTTGTAAGTGAGACATAAACATTGGGTACACGTGGACATAATAATGGAAACAATAGATGCCGGGGACTTCAAAACAGAGGAGAGAGGAAAAGGGCGCATTGAAAAACTACCTATTTGAATAGTACTAGGTTAACTATTTGGGTGATGGGTTCCATCAAAGCCCAAACCTCAGCATCATGCAATATATCCATGTAACTAACCTGCACAGGTTACCCCCTGAATCTAAAAAGAAAAAAGAAACAAAAAAGGCCAAGGATCCTCTAAGACCTGGGTTTTGACGTGGGAAACAGTGCAGATGGCTGCAAATCCAGGCCTTCCAAATCCTCCGTGTGAGGCTTCCAAGGATCAGGAGGGAATGTGTCCATAGATCTCCTTTTAAAGTTAATGGATGTGTCCCGCAATACTTATTCCCTGGGTTGGAGCTGCGGTGGTGATGGGAGATGGGGAGGCTGAAATCAAGGCTGGTTGACCAGCACTCACTCCCCTATGGAAGGGGACACTGGAGGCTCTTTGAGTTCAACACACGGAAATATTTCTCTGCCTTCCTCTCTAAAGCAGGAGGTGGTGTTTGAAGAGCGAAGCTTTCTGAAATGGAAGAGCCCAACCATCCATCTTGCTGGTGATGGATGTTAGCATCGCTATATTCAGGAGTGTTCCTTTTCCCTGACTATTCTCACTCCTCTTGCGGTTTCCCTAACCTCATCTGGTTAAAATACAAGGCCATTTTTGTTTCAATGGTGCTTCCAAACTCTACTCATCAACTTCAATATTAAGAGTTTGTGGCTGGGCGCAGTGGCTCACGCCTGTAATCTCAGCACTTTGGGAGGCCGAGACGGGTGGATCACGAGGTCAGGAGATGGAGACCATCCTGGCTAACACGGTGAAACCCCGTCTCTACTAAAAATACAAAAAATTAGCCGGGCGTGGTGGTGGGCGCCTGTAGTCCCAGCTACTCGGGAGGCTGAGGCAGGAGAATGGTGTGAACCCAGGAGGCAGAGCTTGCAGTGAGCCGAGATTGCGCCACTGCACTCCAGCCTGGGCAACAGAGTGAGACTCCTTCTCAAAAAAAAAAAAAAAAAAAAAAGAAGAAAGAGTTTGTTTGTTACACTGAAGATTTATGGTGATGGTGAAAAAAGTATTGTGTTATTGTTGTTTCCTGTAAAGCTGCTAAAATAGCCTGGGTGCGGTGACTCATGCCTTTATCCCGGCACTTCTGGAGGCCGAGGCAGGAGGATTGCTTGAGCCCAGGAATTTGAGACTTGCTGGGCAACATAGGAAGATCCCATCTCTACAAAAAATTATTGAAAAAATTATCCAAGCGTGATGTGCATACCTGTAGTCCCAGCTATTTGGGATGCTGAGGCAGAAGGATCGCTTGAGCCTAGGATGTTGAGGCTGTAGTGAGCTATGATCGCACTCCAGCCACTGTACTCCAGCCTTGGCAACAGAGTGATACCCTAAGAATAAAAAAAAGCTGCTAAAATAAATGCTTTCAGGACTGCAGGTGATGCTGGCCTCAGCAGTGTGCCACCATTTACATGCTCACATGTACGGCTAGTTTTTTTGTGTTTTTGTTCTTGTTTTTGGTTTTTTGAAACAGAGTCTCGCTCTGTCACCCAGGCTGGAGTGCAGTCGCGTGATCTCGGCTCGCTGCAACATCTGCCTCCCAGGTTCAAGCAATTCTCCTGCCTCAGCCTCCAGAGTAGCTGAGATTACAGGTGCGTGCCACCACGCCCGGTGAATTTTTGTATTTTTAGTAGAGATGGGTTTCACCATGTTGGCCAAGCTGGTCTCGAACTCCTGACCTCAGGTGATCTACCCACCTCGGCCTCTCAAAGTGCTGGGATTACAGGCGTGAGCCACTGCGCCCAGCCTACTGATCATTTTTAAGCTGGTGCCAGTTGGTGTGGGCTTTGCTGCTGTTACTCTGCTCGCATCCAGTGAAATGAGCCTCGGGGTATGTTGCAGACCTCAACTATCTGGGGGACGATTTAACATCTCTGAGCCTAGAAGCACCGTAGGGATGATAGATCATACAATTTTTGGTCTGGTACCCCTGCGTAATTTGTAGGGGACTTTGGAGAGCTTGGTTTCTCTGCCATCTGGTGCTGTGGTGGGGGGGGGGAAGTGGGGAACAGGGTGTTATGGAGACACACCTGAGAACTTAAGTGTTCTTTACACCTGTGTGGGGGGGCTCCTCAGATAGTAAGTGCAATGGCTTAGCCAGCACCTATTGGGGGTGTAAAACTTCTGAGAGTTTCCGGTGCATGATTGATCGTGGTTTGATGCTACCCCCTTTAAGATCCCTTCAGAGGTGCCACTCTTTCTGGGAAAAGTGCCCTGAGCTGCTGCTGAAGCCTCTTGCCAGATTTTGAAGATCCCCAGTATGCAAGTTAAGAAAAATGTTGTTTCAAATTTTGAATCTTCCATGACTGTGGTTGATCAGCCCAGCAGCCTAAGTCTGAAGTTTTTAACCTGGGGTCTGTGCCCCTGTGGAGCTTAACAATCTTGTGTGTGTTTATGAGTAGTGATGATTTTTTTTTTTTCTGGAGTGAAGACAGATCTGTAAGTTTTGTCATATGGAGTTCAACAAAAGGTGTTTGTAAAAGGAGTTCAACAAAAAGGGAAACATCAATTGCTAATCCACACTCCATGAACTAGACTTCTCTTATTCTTATCACTACACAGGGCTTTTGCTCTGTTTTGCTTTGTATTTATTTTATTTTTTCCAGAGACAGGGTTTTGCTGTGTCTCCCAGGCTGGAGTGCAGTGGTGCAATCATAGTTCACTGCAGCCTCAAATTCCTGGCCTCTAGAACTATAGGTGTGTGCCATCACACTCGGCTAATTTTTACATTTTTTGTAGAGATGGGATTTCACTATGTTGTCCAGGCTGGCCTCAAACCCAAGGCTTCAAGCCGTCCTTTCACCTTGGCTTCCCAAAGCACTGGACTGTTTTGCTTTTGGTGGGAAGACTGGACAAGGTATATTGATGCTTGCGGATGAGATCCTTTTTGCATTTTAAAAGGTTGCATTGGTTGTGGTTTGCAGAATGGATTTGAGAGAAGTGGGCCTTGAGGCTGGGGCAACAACCAGAAGCCCTGTTGCATAGTTAGGGGAGAAAGGAAAGGGCTTAGACTGAGGAAGGAGCAATGAGTTGGGGAGAAGTTGGCATGGGAATTTAGCAATACAGACCCTTGCTGTGTTTATGTTATTCCATTTGATGTTTGCAATAACTGGGAGACATTGGTGTCTCCATTATACAGATGAGGGAAATTAATGTGAAAGGGATTAAGTCAGTTGCCCGAGTCACACATACTGAGTCACACAACTCATGGGAGTGAGATTTCCGCTCAGCTTAATCGGACTCCAAAGCCCATGCTCTTAACTAACTACCATGTTAAATTGACTCTACTGTAATGCATCTTGATGAGATATGGATGTGGGGGTGAGGTGTGTGGCCACTTAACTAGGTAATGAGGTGCAGGTGGTGACAGCCACTGAGACCAGGGACAGGGAGTCTGGAGAGGGTGGGATGGTGATGAGAACTGAAGGTCATCTTACTGGAGATGTCCGGTGGGTTCTTGCATGTTGATTTCTCGGACTCAAAGTCTTTATCCCAGATATACAGATATTGGGGTCTTCATTATACTGAAGTGATGATAATGGGAAGACAGCCAAAGACCCATCCCCAAGACCCAGCAGTCTTAATCATGCTTGATCACAAGCTGGTCAGTGGTGGCTGGAGAACTGGGAGTCACTGCTTCTCCAGCTAAACTTCTTCATATCTATTTTTGATGTATATATATTTTAAATTGAAATGGAGTTTCGCTCTGTTGCCCAGTCTGGAGTGCAGTGATGTGATCTCAGCTCACTGCAACTTCCGTCTCTCAGGTTCAAGCAATTCTCCTGCCTCAGCCTCCCTAGTAACTGGAATTATTAATAGGTGTGTGCCACTGTGCCTGGCTAATTTTTTTTTTTTTTAATTTTTAGTAGAGACAGGGTTTCGCCATATTGCCCAGGCTGGTCTCGAACTCCTGACCTTGGGTGATCTGCGTGTCTCAGCCTCCCAAAGTGCTGGGATTATAGGCGCCCACCACCACACCCAGCTAATTTTTGTATTTTTAGTAGAGACAGGGTTTCACCATGTTGGCCAGGCTGGTCTTGAACTCCTCACTTCGGGTGATCTGCCAACCTCAGCCTCTCAAAGTGCTGCGATTATAGGCGTGAGCCACCGCACCTGGCTGGCTTCTTCATATCTTTTGGCTGTGTTTAACATGCCATGCTTAGTCCCCTAGTTTTCCATAGTATTCTCAAAGCCAAAATCCCCTATCAGAAAGATGAACGCGTTGAGTTCAAAAAGTCACCTATTTGTGCTCAATTATTCTGGTTTATTGGTTGACAGTGGCCTTGGGTTATTGATTGATGGAGTTCTCCTCTTTCAAACTACTTGTTTGAATAAGAAACTGGTCTAAACCCAGTAGCTGTCTCCGATTTTAAAGGAAGCTCACTCTGGCTCCTGGCCACACAAATCTCTTTTTCAGGGTATCATAGAAATATGCTGCAGTTTCCTCTGCTAAATGGAATCATAAAGAGACTGCAGGAAATCAAAGATTGCCTGCATATAATTTGGGCTGCCCCGTGGATAAGGAGCTTGCCTTCTTGCCGGTGACGGAGCAAATTCCAGGGATTGTGAAATCAGACTGAATTTGGGTCAAATACTGGATGTATTGTTTATGACCTCTGTGTTCTTGGGCAAGTTTTTTTTTAAAAAATTTCATTTCATTAGTTTTTCAGATACAGGTGGGTTTTGGTTACATGGATACTTTTTTTTTTTTTTTTTTTGAGACGGAGTCTCGCTCTGTCACCCAGGCTGGAGTGCAGTGGTGCGATCTCGGCTCACTGCAAGCTCCGCCTCCCGGGTTTACGCCATTCTCCTGCCTCAGCCTCCCGAGTAGCTGGGACTACAGGCGCCCGCCACCTCGCCCGGCTAGTTTTTTGTATTTTTTAGTAGAGACGGGGTTTCACCGTGTTAGCCAGGATGGTCTCGATCTCCTGACCTCGTGATCCGCCCGTCTCGGCCTCCCAAAGTGCTGGGATTACAGGCTTGAGCCACCGCGCCCGGCCTTTTTTTTTTTTTTTTTTGAGACAGAGTCTTACTCTGTTGCCCAGGCTGGAGTGCAGTGGCACGATCCCAGCTCACTGTAACCTCCGCCTCCCAGGTTCACACCATTCTCCTGCCTCAGCCTCCCAAGTAGCTGGGACCACAGGCACCTACCACCTCGCCCGGCTAATTTTTAAAACTTTTTGTAGAGATGAGGTCTAACTCTATTGCTCAGGCTTGTCTCAGACTCCTGACCTCAAGCGACCCTCCCACATAGGTCTCCTAAAGAGCTGGGATTATAGGTGTGAGCCACTGTGTCATGCCAGGCAAGAATTCTTCGAGATGGAATTTCTTGAATGATAAGAGCAACAAAGCCCGCCATCTAACAGGACACTAATAATGTCCCCACAAGTTGTGAAATCTTAAAAAGTGCCCATCACTTCAGTATATCTCTCCTTAAAGAATATTTATTTAGGCCAGGCGCGGTGGCTCATGCTTGTAATCCCAGCACCTTGGGAGGCCGAGGCGGGTGGATCATGAGGTCAGGAGTTTGAGACCAGCCTGACCAACATGGTGAAACCCCGTCTCTACTAAAAATACAAAAATTGGCCAGGCATGGTGGCGTGCATCTGTAATCGCAGCTACTCAGGAGGTGAGGCAGGAGAATGGCTTGAACCCGGGAGATGGAGGTTGCAGTGAGCCGAGATCGCACGACTGCACTCCAGCCTGGGTGACAGAGTGAGACTTTGTCTCAAAAAAAAAAAAAAAAAAAAAAAAAATTATTTAAGTGTACTAGACTGGGCATGGCAGCTCGCACCTGTAATCCCAGCACTTTGGGAGGCTGAGGCTGAGGCTGGCGGGTCACTTGAGGTCAGGAGTTCGAGACCAGCCTGGCCTACATGGCAAAACCCTGTTTCTACTAAAAATATAAAAATATTAGCCAAGTGTGGTAGGGGCACCTGTAGTCCCAGCTACTTGGGAAGCTGAAGTATGAGAATTGCTTGAACCCAGGAAGCAGAGGTTGCAGTGAGCTGAGATCATGCCACTGCACCCAAGCCTGGGTGACAGGCTCAGAAAAAAAAGGAAAAAAAGTCTGGGTGTGGTAGATTACCCCTATAATCCCAGCACTTTGGGAGGCTGAGGCGAATCATGAGATCAGGAGTTCGAGACCAGCCTTGCTAACATGGTGAAACCCTGTCTCTACTAAAAATATAAACAAACAAACAGAATTAGCAGGGTGTGGTGGTGGGCACCCATAACTCCAGCTACTGGGGAAGTTGAAGCATGAGAATCGCTTGAACCCAGGAGGCAGAGGTTGCAGTGAGCTGAGATCAAGTCAACGACCACTGGAGTGCAGCCACTGCACTCCAGCCTGGGTGACAGAGAGAGATTCCTTCTCAAAAAAAGAAAAGTAAAGAAAGGCCAGGCATGGTGGCTTATGCCTGTGATTCCAGCACTTTGGGAGGCCAAAGCGGGTGGATCACGAGGTCAAGGGTTCAAGACCAGCCTGGCCAACATGGTGAAACCCCATCTCTACTAAAAATACAATAAATAAACAAACAAACAAACAAATAAATAATTGGCCAGGCATGGTGATGCAAGCCCTTAATCCCAGCTACTTGGGAGGCTGAGGCAGGCGAATTGCTTGAATCTGGGAGGCAGAGGTTGCAGTGAGCCACGGTGGCACCACTGCACTCCAATCTGGGCGACAGGGCAAGAAAGACTTTGTGTCAGGAAAAAAAAAAAAAAAGAATATTTATTTAAGTGAGCTAAGACGTCAAGGTATGTGCTAATGGCTTCAGGTTCACTTGTGCTGCGTGTTATGACTGAGAGCTCATAAACAGATTCTGTCCCCTCAGCAAAAAAACAAAACAAACAAAACAGAGCGAGGAAGTACCCTCTGAGCCTCTGATCACTGTTTTTGATTATAATGTGTTTTTTTCCCTAAAGCATTGCCCCCTCACAGTAAAACACATTTGTCTTCGTAGAGACAGTGGCTCTGTGTGTGTGCTCGAGATAGCTACAAGTCACTTGGGAGGCTGATGAGTGGGGACAGCCGACGATGGATCCAGGCAGGGGACTCATGCATCACGTTGTTCCTTCATGGCCTTAACAAATTACCAGGCAGAGACAAATCAAGTACACTCAAACAATCATGTTCTCTGCATTCTCCCCAAATTTGATGCAGTCCTGAGCAAATTCTGTGCAACAAAACCAGGGCATCTGTAGAGAAGGCAGCTATAAGATTGTTCATTGCCAGCCTAAGGAAATCCAATGGGACAGACTTCATCACAAGATTCTATAGGGCACTGCACAAGAAAGACAGCACAGCACTGAGAAAGGTTCTTGTGTATTCTGTACAGTAGTTGGTCTAGTTTGCTGACGGGTAGTGCTACCCAATGGTCAGAGCCACCAAGAAGAGCAGAAATGGAGCCTCAGTTTGCCTCCCAGTAAAATGGGGATATGAGGCTGGGCACAGTTGCTCATGCCTGTAATCTCAGCACTTTGGGAGGCTGAGGCGGGCAGATCACTTGAGGCCAGGAGTTCGAGGCCAGCCTAGCCAACATGGTGAAACCCCATCTCTATTAAAAATATAAAAATTAGCCAGGCGTGGTGGCGAACCGCTGTACTCCCAGCTACTCTGGAGGCATAGGCAGGAGAATCACTTGAACCTGGGAGGCGGAGGTTGCAGTGAACTGAGATCGCGCTACTGCACTCCAGCCTGGGCAACAGAGTGAGACTTTGTCTAAAAAAAAAAGAGGGGATATGGTTTGGCTTTGTATCTCCACCCAAATCTCATCTTGAATTGTAATCCCCGCATGTCCAGGGAGAGACCTGGTGGGAGATTACTGGATCATGGGGGTGGTTCCGCCATGCTGTTCTTATGATAGTGAGTTCTCATGAGATCTGATGGTTTTGTAAATGACAGTTTCTCCTGCACATGCTCTGCTTCTCCTGCTTCACCATGGTAAGATGTACTTGTTTCCCTTTCAACTTCAGCCGTGATTGTAAGTTTCCTGAGGCCTCCTCAGCCATACAGAACTGTGAGTCAAAGCACCTTTACAAATTACCCAGTCTCAGGTATGTCTTTATAGCAGTCCTTAAAACAAACTAACACAAACGGGAATTGTTATCTTTTTTTTTTTTTTTGAGACGGAGTCTCACGCTGTTGCCCAGGCTGGAGTGCAGTGGCGCGATCTCGGCTCACTGCAAGCTCCGCCTCCCGGGTTCCCGCCATTCTCCTGCCTCAGCCTCCTGAGTAGCTGGGACTACAGGCGCCTGCCACCGCGCCCGGCTAATTTTTTGTATTTTTAGTAGAGACGGGGTTTCACTGTGGTCTCGATCTCCTGACCTTGTGATCCGCCCGCCTCGGCCTCCCAAAGTGCTTGGATTACAGGCTTGAGCCACCGCGCCCGGCCGGGAATTGTTATCTTAGAATCACACCTTGACTCACAGAAGAAAGTTGTAAGGATGAAGGCACCAGTTCCATAGAGGTCATAAATAAATGAGAAATAAACTCATAACTGAATTTGGTACATTTTCATAACATGATCAAAAATTTGCATTCATTCTTCAAGTTTTTAATTGCATCTCTGCAATATCTAAGCAGTATCTCCAGATGCTGAAAACCAAAATGATCAATCAGACACAGGTCCAGCCTGTGAGGACCCAGCCAAGAGACTAAGTCCAGGTAGAACAGGGTGGATGGAATGTCAGTCTCAGAATAGGGGAACTTCAGCTCTCATCCATTCCAGAGCCTTGACTTTCTCTGAACCTCAATTTCCCCACTTGTAAAAATGGGACAATAATAATAAGTAACTTTGTGAAGTTTTTTAAATACCGAAGGCATAATATTCATTGATTTGCTCATTCATTCACAAATGTTGATTGAGTGCCTACAGTGTTTCAGGCACTGTTTTAAGCTCCAGGGTGCAGCAATAAGCAAAGTAGAACTCCCATAGAGCTTCTGCTCTTGTGGCAGGAGGCATAGTATATTATATTGTAAGAATTACAGAAAATAAAATAAGCAGGAACAGGAGTAGGAGTAGCGTGGAGGCTTTGTAATAATCTAGATGAGATATAGTGGTGGCTGGGACTAGGGTGGTGGCCCTGGAGGTTGGAAGGATCAGTGGGATTCTGGATCTCCCTCCCTCCCTTCCTCCCTTCCTCCCTCCTTCTTTCCTCTTTCTCTCTTTCTTTCTTTCTTTTTTTTTTTTTTTTTTTTTGAGCCAAGGTCTTGCTCTGTCATCCAGGCTGGAGCGCAGTGGTGTGATCACAGCTCACTGCAACCTCCACCCACCCTAGGCTCAAGCAGTCCTCCCACTTCAGCCTCTTGAGTAGTAGCTGGGACCACAGGCATGCACCACCACACATGGCTAATTTTTTATTGTACTTTTAGTAGAGAGGAGGTCTTGCCATGTTGCCCAGGTTGGTCTTAAACTCCTGAGCTCAAGCGATCCGCCTGCCTTGGCCTCCCTAAGTGCTGGGAATATAGGCCTGAGTCAATATGCCTGGACAGATAGATTCTGGATCTGTTTCAAAGGTGGACTTACCAAGATTTGCCGATGGGGTAGGTGTGGAGTATAAGAGGAAGAGAGAAGTGAGGGATGACTAGCAAGATTGCTGGCTCAATCAACTAGAAGAATAGAGGTGAGATTAACTGAGAGGGGAGAAAGAAAGTCCAGGAACTCAGTATTGAACGTGTTGAGTCCAATACTTATTAGCTATCCAGGTGGAGATTCCGAATAGGCCATTACAAAACTGAGTCTGGACTTTGGGGAAGCATTAAGATTTACATAACTAAAATATCTTGTGTGTTGTGTGACAAAATTGGGTGCTGAATAACCTTAATTATTGATCAATCAATTAATTATGAATAATTATTAATCTATATTTTTAAAATTAAACTTCCAATCGTGAAATGTGTGTAGAATCACATGCAATTGTAAGAAATAATGCAGGAAGGTGCCTATACCCTTTGTCCAGTGTCCCCCAGTGGTAATGTCTTGCAAATCTATGGTACTATATTACAACTAGGATATTGACGTTGATACAGTTAATATATAGAACCTTTCCATCACCATAACTCACCCATATTCACATAATCTATTAGATGCCATAAACACTACAGAAAGTAAGCTATGGCATGGTGGCCTGTAATCCTTGCACTTTGGGAGGCTGAGGCAGGAGGATTGCTTGAGCTCAGAAGTTTGAGACTAGCCTGGACAACAGAGTGAGGCCTTGTCTCTACAAAAAATAAACAAAATGAGCTGGGCATGGTGATGTGTACCTATAGTCTTAGCTACTTGGAAGGCTGAGGTGGGAGGATCGCTTAAGCCCAGGGAGGTTGAGGCTGCAGTGAGCTATGATCACACCACTGCACTCCGATCTGGGCAACAGAGCAACACTCTGTTTCTAGAAAAAAGGGGGAAAAAAGTAGTTCAGAGGAAAGAGAAAGAATGTCCTGGTGTAACTGCTCAGACAAGCCTTCCAGCAGAGGGAGGCACTTGAGATGGGCCCTGAAGGAAGAGAACAATTGGGATAGATAGTATAATAAAGGGCAGAATGAAAAAAATCCTGTGATGTGGAAATTTGGTGTGTGCTGGGCCTTGGAGGCTGTCGGGCTTTGACCAGAGTAGAAGGTGAGAGGTGGGCACATCAGAAGCAGGATTGAAGGGCTGGTTAGGTCTGGGGGCTTAGGGGACCAGGTCAAAAGGTGGGACTGTAGTAGGGAGGTAGCCGGGGGATCTTGGAAGATTTCTGAGCTTGAAATGATGCAGCCTTAGCTCCAAGAGGATTGGTCTGGTCTCTATGTCTTTAGTAGGATGGAGCAGGGGGAACACTGGGGTGACCGGAGAGACCCTGCCCAACAGCCAAGGATAAAGGAAAGCCAGGCCCTTAACCTCATAGAGGATGGAAAAGGATAGTGTATGAGATCGTTTTGCATTGCTATATAGGGATACCTGAGACTGGGTAATTTACAAAGAAAAGAGGTTTATGTGACTCACGGTTCTGCAGGCTGTACGAGTGTGGTACCTGCATCTGCTTGACTTCTGGTGAAGGGCTGGTTAGGTCTGGGGGCTTAGGGGACCAGGTCAAAAGGTGGGACTGTAGTAGGGAGGTAGCCGGGGGATCTTGGAAGATTTCTGAGCTTGAAATGATGCAGCCTTAGCTCCAAGAGGATTGGTCTGGTCTCTATGTCTTTAGTAGGATGGAGCAGGGGGAACACTGGGGTGACCGGAGAGACCCTGCCCAACAGCCAAGGATAAAGGAAAG
Organism: Macaca mulatta; assembly: GCF_049350105.2. Lineage (NCBI taxonomy): Eukaryota > Metazoa > Chordata > Mammalia > Primates > Cercopithecidae > Macaca > Macaca mulatta. Next base: position 57,588,705 of record NC_133408.1, on the reverse strand, counting down.
CCAGGCCCTTAACCTCATAGAGGATGGAAAAGGATAGTGTATGAGATCGTTTTGCATTGCTATATAGGGATACCTGAGACTGGGTAATTTACAAAGAAAAGAGGTTTATGTGACTCACGGTTCTGCAGGCTGTACGAGTGTGGTACCTGCATCTGCTTGACTTCTGGTGAGGCCTCAGGGAGCTTTTACTCATGGTGGGAAGAGAAAGGGGAGTGGGCATCACATGGCAAGAGGGAGAGTAAGCAAGATGCCAGCCTCTTTTAAACAACCAGCTCCCACGTGAACTAATAGAGCAAGAACTCACTCATTACCGCTGGGAGGGCACCAAACCATTCATGAGGGATCCGCCCCATGACCCAAACACTTCCCACCAGACCTACCCTCCAACACCAGGGATCACATTTCTTTTCTTTTCTTTTTTTTAATTATACTTTAAGTTCTAGGGTACATGTGCACAACGTGCAGGTTTGTTACATATATATATATACATGTGCCATGTTGGTGTGCTGCACCTATTAACTCATCATTTACATTAGGTATATCTCCTAATGCTATCCCTCCCCCTCCCCACTCCCCACAATAGGCCCCGGTGTGTGATGCTCCCCTTCCTGTGCTCAAGTGATCTCATTGTTCAATTCCCACCTATGGGTGAGAGCATGCGGTATTTGGTTTTCTGTTCTTGCGATAGTTTGCTGAGAATGATGGTTTCCAGCTGCATCCATGTCCCTACAAAGGACACGAACTCATCCTTTTTTATGGCTGCATAGTATTCCATGGTGTATATGTGCCACATTTTCTTAATCCAGGGGATCACATTTCAACATGAGATTTGGAGGGGACAAACATCTGAACTCTATGTCAGATGGCCCCCAAAATGAGTCTGTACCACATGCGAGTGGTTAAGAGTACGTTACGTGTACAAGAGCCAAGGCTATTCATGTGCCTGACATCACTCTCATTCAGTATTCACAACTGCTCTGCCAGGTCCTATGCTGTCATTATTCTGATTTCCAGATGAGAATGCTGAGGCACAGAGAGGGTGTTCCTGCCTCAAGGCCACACAGCTAGCAAGGCAAAGCCAGGTGGCCCACCCAGGCTGTCTGATTTCCAGGCTCCTTGTTTGAACCTCTCACAGTTCAGCCTCTCCTAATCATCTTATTTGGATGCCAGGCTTATTTTTTAAGGGGAAGAGCCAGTGGCAAGAAAAGATGAACACTGCATTAAGATCGAATTTTTCAGACACGTTTGGGGAGAGACGGTCTGAGAAAGAGTGGTGTTGGGTGAAGACGGATAGTAAAGATTTGGAATGAAGACTGCAGGGAATTGTGGAATTATGAAAAAGCCCATTTGAGTTAAAGGAGAGGTTATAGCAGGATCAGCATGGTTCACTGAGGGTCTGTTTCTCTTTTTTTTTTGGTTTGTTTTAAGACAGGGTCTCACTCTGTCACCCAGGCAGGAGTGCAGTGGTGTGATCTCAGCTCACTGCAACCTCCACCTCCCGGGTTCAAGTGATTCTCCTGCCTCAGCCTCCCAAGTAGCTGGGATTACAGATGCCTGCCACCACACCCAGCTAATTTTTGTATTTTTTGTAGAGACAGCGTTTTGCCATGTTGGCAAGGCTGGTCTCGATCTCCTGACGTCAAGTGATCTGCCTGCCTCAGCCTCCTGAGTAGCTGGGATTACAGTAGCCTGCCACTCCACCCAGCTAATTTTTGTATTTTTTGTAGAGACAGGGTTTAGCCACATTGGCAAGGCTGGTCTCAAACTCCTGACCTCAAGTGATCTGCCTGCCTCAGCCTCCCAAGTAATTGGAATTACAGGCACCCACCACCACACCCAGCTAATTTTTGTATTTTTTTGTAGAGACAGGGTTTTGCCATGTTGGCAAGGCTGGTCTCAAACTCCTGACCTCAAGTGATCTGCCTCAGCCTCCCAAAGTGCTGGGATTACAGGCATGAGCCACTGTGCCCTGCTGAAGGTCTATTTCTTGTTGAAGATCCTGTGGATAGATCTGGGGGAAAAGTGTGCCTTCTTGCCTGGGCTAGTCCTGCCTCCACCAGCCATTAACCATGTGATCTTGGGCAAATCTCTTGACTTCCTTGAGCCTTGATTTCTTGACCCGACACAGGAGGGTGGAAATGCTTCCCTGGCTTCCTGGTGGTCTTGCGATGATGGTTTCATGAGCTGTGTATGGGCAGCTGTCCGGTGCTTTGTACAGGAAGATGACACCTCTGTTGCTCATGGCTGGAGTGGAGGGGCTGGTGAATCTGTAATTTTTTCCATCATGATACTGAGTCAGGCAGGGGTGGCCTGAGCTTGTCCTCACTCAGGGCAGAATGATGAATCTGCATGTCTGTGTCTAATCAGGTCAGTCGGAACTCTGTGATGTCTAGTTGCTTTTTAGCACAACCTATGTGGTTTTTCAGTGTTTCTTTAATGAAGGAATTCGTGATCCATCACTGCTTATGTGATTTTTAAAATTAATTTGCCTCGCTTTCCTTTTGTCTTCTTGATTAAAAATAAACTTCTTTTAAGCCTTTCTCTTATATTTTGGAACGTTCTAGAACTTAAAATGTCCTTCTGAAATGTTTCCCATAGCAACAAAACATGATCGATTATAGACTATCCTGATTCTCAAAATGGGATTGAGATTATATTTTTGAAAAAAAAATTTAGATAGAGATTTAATAGATGCTGTGGTTGGCTGAACAATGTCCCCCGAAAGACGTGCCCCCAAAGATATCCTCCTAAAGATGTGCATGTCCTAATTCCTGACACTTGTGAATATGTTACTTTGTATGGCAAAAAGTAAATGCGGATGTGACTACATTAGGATGTTGAGATAGATTATTTGGGGTTATCTGGGTGGGAATAATAATGTAACGATAAATGTCCTTGTTAGAGGGAGGCTGGAGGGTCAGAGTCAGAAAGCCATGTGATGATGGAAGAAGAGAGAGAAAGGAAGAGAGAAAGAAGGGGAGAGAGAGAGAGAGAGAGCGATTAGCTGGAAGTTGCTGCATTGCTGACTTTGAAGATGGTGGAAGGGGCCATGAGCCAAGGAATGAAGGCAACCTCTGGAAGTGAGAAAAGGCAAAGAGGCCGGTCGTGGTGGTTCACGACTGTAATTCCAGCACTTTGGGAGGCCAAGGTGGGTGGAGTTCTAGACCAGCTGGGCCAACATGGTGAAACCCCATTGCTACTAAAAATACAAAAATTAACTGGGTGTGGTGGCAGGCACCTGTAATCCCAGCTACTTGGGAGGCTGAGGCAGGAGAATTGCTTGAACCCGGGAGGTGGAAGTTGCAGTGAGCCAAGATCGTGCCATTGCACTCTAGTCTGGGTGACAAGAGCGAAACTCCATCTCAAAAAAAAAAAAAAAAAAAAAAAAAGCAAATAAATTATCCACTAGAGCCTGCAGAAGGAATACAGCCTTCCCAGTATCTTGACTTCAGGACTTCTGACTTCCAGAACTATAAGATAATACATTTGTGTTTTTCTTTATTGTTGTTTAAAGACAAAGCCTCACTCTGTTGCTCAGGCTGGAGTGCAGTAGTGTGATTGTAGCTCACTGCAACCTGGAACTCCCGGCTCAAGCCATCCTCCTGTCTCAGCCTCCCAAGTAGCTGGGACTACAGGTATGCATTACCTACCATGCCTGGCTAATTTCTAAATGTTTTGTAGAGATGTGGTCTTGGCTATATTGCCCAGGCTGGTCGTCTCCAACTCCAGGCCTCTAGCGATCCTGCTGCCTTGGCGTCTCAAAGTGTTGGGAATCCAGGCATGAGTCACCATGTGGCTTGGCCAAATTTGTATAGTTCTAAGCCACTAACTTTGTGATCATTGGTTGCAGCAACCACAGGAAACAAACACAGATGTCTGCCAGGGGACTGACTATGTTACCACTTCTGTAAAGTGGGCATGATAATCATAATTTATCTTTAATAAGAAAATGGTCTATTGAGGCCGGGCACAGTGGCTCACGCCTGTAATCCCAGCACTTTGGGAGGCCGAGCCGGGTGGATCACGCGGTCAGGAGATCGAGACCATCCTGGCTAACATGGTGAAACCTTGTCTGTACTAAAAATACAAAAAATTAAGTCGGGCATGGTGGCGGGCGCCTGTAGTTCCAGTTACTCCGGAGGCTGAGGCAGGAGAATGGTGTGAACCGGGAGGTGGAGCTTGCAGTGAGCCGAGATTGCGCTACTGCACTCCAGCCTGGGTGACAGAGCAAGACTCCATCTCAAAAAAAAAAAAAAAAAAAAAAATGAAAATAAAAGAAATGGCCTGTTGAAAACCCTTGCCAGCCCAAGGACCTACAAAGTTCATGAAATACCTTGTGGCTTTCTCCGTGACTATCTGGGTGGGGATAGGGTGAGTAGAGGAAGATGGCCACAGGGCATACACTGGGCTGTCTATGATTATATAGAAATTGTTCTGGTAGGGCTGGTCGGGTGCAGTGGCTCATACCTGTAATCCCAGCACTTTGGGAGGCCGAGGCGGGCAGATCACCTGAGATCGGGAGTTCGAGACTAGCCTGACCAACATGGAGAAATCCTGTCTCTACTAAAATATACCCTGTCTCTACTAAAAATATAAAATTAGCTGGGCGTGGTGGTGCATGCCTGTAATTCCAGCTACTTGGGAGGCTGAGGCATGAGAACCGGTTGAACCTGGGAGGCGAAGGTTTCAAAAAAAAGAAAAAAAATTGTTCTGGTAGGAATGAGGATCATTGGCCTAACTGTGAGGATGGGGCATCGGATAGTCCTGGGCAAAACAAAAAGTTGGTCAAAGGACCGTGTCCTTATTCTATGTCTTTTTTTCTGTCTTTTTCTCTTCTGTCCACTTTGAGGCATTTAGTATTATTCTCCTTTTTTTCATCACTTTCTTATCAAAACATTCTCTCAAAAGAGAATCTGGTAATAGTAATGTATACCTTGGATGAGTTTTGATCGTGGAATTATTGAGTCACTGAAAGTTAGCCTGGCAAATGACACTGGGGGCAGGACAGGGCAGCTTCTGGGGCTTCCCAGGGAGGACACCACTCTTCAAGGGACATTGCCAAGCCATGGTGTGTCACTTTGACCGCAGAGCCCGAGTCTTCTGACTTGGAGTCAGTCCAGAGCTGTCTGCAGGAGCCCTCACCCCTCACAATGGTGTCAGCGTTTTAAGGCCAGTCCCTAAATTTGAAATGAGAGCTTTTATCCTCTGCCAAAGAAAGAAACCTCAGGTCTCTCTGAGAGAGGAAAGGGAATGTTTCTGAGGTAAGGGTTTGACGGTCCAGAGGTCCCATTGCATAAGGAGTTGATTCCTTCATCCCAAGACCCAGACAGGAAATGGAACTGGAAAGATGTTACCATAATAAAGTGTCTGGAAATTACTTTTGTTAGATAAGAGGGCACTCTGGAACTAGAGAAGAGAGAGGGAATCCCATAGGGAGAAAAGAAAGGAGGCTGGGTACATCTTAGGTCTGAGTTTTGTTTCATAGTGACCCTTTTTTAATTCAAAAATGTGGAGAATGCCTTGCAGTATAAGCATTGCTGCCAGGGCAGTGAGAGCTTGTGGCCAGCTGCATTTCTTTGCTGGTGGAACAGAAACACATCTAGAAATGGTGGCTAGAAGAACACTGGTGCACAGTCGCTGTTGAAAGAAGAACTGGTCTTTTGGGTTTTGCTGAGGCGTCAGCCTAGCAAAGAAAGACCACGGGCTTTGGAGTCACAGACACCTAGATGAAAATCCCAGCTTGGACTCTAGCCAGTGGTGTGATGTCTGGGAAGTAAATTCTGTCTCTGATCTTGCTTTACTCAACTTTATTTATTTATTTATTTAGAGACAGAGTTTCATTCTTGTTGCCCAGGCTGAGGTGCAGTGCTGCAATCTTGGCTCACTGCAACCTCTGCCTCCCAGGTCAAGTGATTCTCATGCTTTAACCTCCTGAGTAGCTGGGATTACAGGTGCCCACCAGCACACCTGGCTCATTTTGTATTTTTAGTAGAGACGGGGATTTCACCATGTTGGTCAGGCTGGTCTCAAACTACTGACCTCAGGTGCTCTGCCCGCCTCAGCCTCCCAAAGTGCTGGGATTATAGGCATGAGCCACTGTGCCTGGCCCCACTTTACACAGCTTTAAAATGAGTCACAATACAGTACTGCACATAGGGCTGCAGGAGAAGTCAGCATGTTGCTGGTGCCTAGGAATTGGTGGCTAAGATGATATTGTCCTTACCAGGGTTGGGCTGGGCTGCCTGCACAGAGGATGCATGAAAGCTTGAACAGTTCAGAGGGAGGAGGGAAAACCCCACATAGCACCTCAAGCGGGGATTGCTCTGTTTACATCACCTCACTTGAGTATTTTCCTCCAAGAGAACTCATCACCGATGATGTTTTGGGATGGAGCAAGGTGATGAGGATGCTGAATAATGTCCTGTTCTGTTTTCCTCGTGTGAAATGTAGGATGCCGGGTGATGTCACCCATCTCTCCACACCACGACTAGAGGAGCTGGAATAAAAGTCAGAGGGAGTCAGAGGGTAGCGACGTCTTAGTATTTGGTACAATTTAGGTAATTGGAATTTGCTTTTCCTCTCTCTCTGAAGTTAAGCACCAAGTTATGTAAGTTATTGCTAACTATGGCGTTGAGAAAGGGAATAGTCATTCTTTCTATCCATTGATAGTGCCATAAAACCAAATTTTTCTGCCTGCAAGCTACTTATAAATATATTTTCTCTGTCTGGGAAGCCCTTTCTGCTTGTTCTTCACCTGCTGAGTTCCTACTCAACCCCCATTTTAATTGCCACATCCTTTATGGAACCTTCTAAAATCACCCTACAGCTAGATGAAATTCATTCTTTTCAACCTGAGAAAGCTGATTTTTTAAAAAAGAGGAATTCATTCTCTATGCTTTAACTTGGCTTATTCCTCATTTATATCCCAATAATAAATTGTAGAGCTTTTCTTTTTTCTTTTTTTGTATTTTAGTTCCTCTACTAGATTATATCCTAGAGAGCGGGAACATGCTTCTTTTTGAATCCTGTTTACAACAGTCTTATGCATTGTAGGGACTTAATATGGTATTTATGGACTTGTTGAATAGCTTTGCATTGAAATAATTGAAACCAAATACCCAGAATTCTGAAATAATCAGAGTTTGAGGGATCTTTACCCTATCATTTTATTGGAATCTAGTAAAGGTTTACTGAACATCTACTATATGCCAGGCACTGTGAATGCAGTCATGAAAAAGTCGAGGTCTGTGTGCCGAAAATCAGAGATTTCTTCAAAAACATAACTTTAGGTTCTTTTCTGGAGTTCCTTGCAGGGTCAGGCCATGCACTGTACCTTCTATGTGTATGGTCTTGAACAAGGAGATTTAGCCTTCAGAAAAGTCCTCATTCCATTCAACAGGATGGGAGAATTCAATATACAGACTTGACAGTAGCTCTTAGAAAGACTATTGTACAGTAGATAGAGGTAAAACAGTCGGCATTCATGGTGACCTTGAGCTAGCAAATAAAGACTAAAAAGGAGGAATAGAGGTATGCCATATGTCTCAGCAATATTTCCATTCAAACTGGACTTTGTCTCCGGACTTCAGTTAGGCAGAGAAATTCACTTAGGTAGAATGAGTTCTTTCCTTCGGGCCAGTGAGGACTCACAGTTCTATGGCCCACTTTGTTGTCCACATACAGAATCTCATTAGATCAGTCTAGCAGCTTGATTGGCTCAGAAGGGCCAGGGGTTCTGTCTAAGGTCACTCACGCCAGCCAGGAGAACCACTAAGTCCTGACAGTGAGTGCTGGGGGCAGGGGCGGAGGAGGGGTGAGCGCTGATTCATGTGCTCTTTCTGCCTTCCTGTGCCTGGAGCTGTTTCTCTGAGTCCCCAACACTGCATCCCCAGATGCAGCTAAGGTTTGCTAGGGTCAGCACTTAGTACCGAAAGAAGCTCACTGATAGTATTCCATGGTGTATATGTGCCACATTTTCTTAATCCAATCTGTCACTGATGGACATTTGGGTTGATTCCAAGTCTTTGCTATTGTGAATAGTGCCGCAATAAACATATGTGTGCATGTGTCTTTATAGCAGCATAATTTATAATCCTTTGGGTATATACCCAGAAATGGGATGGCTGGGTCATATGGTACATCTAGTTCTAGATCCTTGAGGGACATGGATGCAGCTGGAAACCATCATTCTTAGCAAACTATCACAAGAACAGAAAACCAAACACCGCATGTTCTCACTCATAGGTGGGAACTGAACAATGAGATCACTTGGACTCAGGAAGGGGAACATCACACACCGGGGCCTATCATGGGGAGGGGGGAGGGGGGAGGGATTGCACTGGGAGTTATACCTGATGTAAATGACGAGTTGATGGGTGCTGACGAGTTGATGGGTGCAGCACACCAACATGGCACAAGTATACATATGTAACAAACCTGCACATTATGCACATGTACCCTAGAACTTAAAGTATAATAATAATAAATAAATTAAAAAAAAAAAAAGCTCACTGATTTTAAAAATGAACAGACGTTAGACAGTTGGGAGTAGGAAAATGAAATCAAGATTACTTCTTATCATAGTCAGTTTGGGCTGCTATAGAAATGCCATCAATTGGTTGACTTAAATAACAAAAGTTTGTTTTTCGTAGTTCTGAAGGGCTAGGAACTCTGGAATAAAGATGGCTGCTGATTCAGTTCTTCTTGAGGGCTCTCTTCCTGGTTTGCAGATGGCCGCCTTCTTGCTGTGTACTCATGTGGAAAGAGAGAGAACTCAGTCCTTTCTTCTCCTAATAAGGGCACTGATACCATCATGGGGGCTCCTCCCTCATGACCTCATCTAAACTTAATTACCTCTCAAAGGTCTACTTCCAAATATCATCACATTGGGAATTAGGGCTTCACACATTCAGTCCACATTATTTTCCTTTATCTGGATTACTGGTTAGGCTCAGATCATTGAGTGAAATTGGGTTTTGGGAATATCTACCTTCATATCTATTAATATCAAATGTCTTTGCTAACTTTAGTATCATTTTTCTGGAAATAATTGAAAGTCAGTTAATTTTTATTTTTTTAATTTTAATTTTATTTTTAAGTTGGAGTCTTGCGCTGTCACCCAGGCCGAAGTGCAGTGGTGTGATATTGGCTTACTGCAACCTCTGCCCCCCAGGTTGAAGCAATTCTTCTGCCTCAGCCTCCTGAGTAGCTGGGATTACAGGCGCATGCCACCATGCTCATATAATTTTTGTATTTTTAGCAGAAATGGGGTTTTACCATGTTGGACAGGCTGGTCTCTAACTCCTGACCTCAAGTGATCTGCCCACCTCAGCCTCCTAAAGTGTTAGGATTACAGGTGTGAGCCACTACACTTGGCCTTAATTTTAATATTTCAACCATATTTAGCCAATGCTTTTAGAAGTCCCTAAAGGTATGATCATTTACTATTTTTGAATTGTTCATGAATAGGTAAAAATCTGACATTTCCAAATCTTCCACTAGAGTGGATTTTATTTTCCCAACTGTGTACAAAAAATAATGAGTTGTTCTTTCTCCCAAAGGTTAAAAATAATTTAAGATTTTAAAACCCAAACATAAAGTTACCATATTATCCATCAATTTCATGCCTATGCCTCAAAGGATGGAAAGCAGGGACTCAGAAAGATATATGCACATCTCTGTCCATAGCAGCATTATTCATAATAGCCAAAAGGTGGAAAGAATGTGGTATATCCATGGAATGGAATATTATTCAGCCTTAAAAAGGAAGGAAATTCTGACACACAGTACGGTGTGGGTGCACCTTGAAGATAGCATGGTAAGTGAAATAAGCCAGACACAAAAGCAAAAATACTGTATGACTCTATTTCTTTGAGGTCCCTGGAATAGCTAAATTCATAGAAAGTAGAAGGGTGGTCGCCAGGGACTCAGAGGAGGAGGAATAGGGTTGTTTAACAAGTACAGAGTAATTTAATAGGTAGAGTTTCACTTTGGGATAATGAAAAAGTCCTGAGGATGGATGGTGGTGGTTGCCCAATAATGAGAATGCACTTAATGCCACTGAACTGTATACTCAAAAGCTTAAATGGTTAAAAAGAGAGAGAAAGAGAGAGATTTTAAATACATAAACTTTCATCCCAGTGGCCTATACTTTTTAGATAGCATGGGCGGCTTTTGTTTGGAGACAAACTAAAGAGGCACGGCTGAGGGCTGAGTTATGGTATCTGTTGTTTTAGACATGAGTGTGTTGTGTCAGATATATTTGAACCTTTTTTTCTTTTTTTTTTTTGAAACGAAGTTTCACTCCTGTTGCCCAGGCTGGAGTACAGTGGTGTGATCTCGGCTCACCGCAACCTCTGCCTCCTGGATTCAAGTGATTCTCCTGCCTCAGCCTCCCGAGTAGCTGGGATTACAGGCATGCGCCACCGTGCCAGCTAATTTTGTATTTTTAGTAGAGACGGGGTTTCTCTATGTGCATCAGGCTGGTCTCGAACTCCTGACCTCAGGTGATCTGCCCGCCTTGGCCTCCCAAAGTGCTGGGATTACAGGCGTGAGCCACTGCGCCCGGCCTGAACCTTTTTTGTTTAAGTAAATGTGTGGGGGGAAAACAGGATGTGCTCATACCGTTCTTGACTTTTGAAAATTATTAAAAACAGAACAAAATAAAGACACTCCAAAAATGCAATGCACAAGACTGAGAAAAGACACCAAGAAATGACTCTCCCTTCCCCTAGTCCATGGCTGGCATAAGTTTAGTGCCCAGTGAATGCCTGGTGAATGGTGAATACTTTCACTGTGCAAAGCAGACTCTAGCATGAGGGATTCTCAAGCCAGCTTACTTGAACTAAACTATTCAAATTCAGCAAATATTAACTAAGAATCTACCGTGTGCCGGAGAATGTAGTAAATGCTAGATTGGAATCAAAATGGTTCAAAGATAGTTTGATTCCACTCCAGTCTGTTGAGAGGGGCAGATATAGACTCAGATAATGTGGGGAGTAAGTAATGCTTTTAGAGGAGGTGGCCGGGAGCACTCAAGGAAGGTTCCAGAAGGCCCAATAATGCTTTTAAAAGACCAAATATTTGTCCAGTGTAAACAGGCATGGGACTGGCCTTCCAGGTAGAGAGAACAGCAGGAAAGCATGATACACTCTGGTTTGTACAGGTCACTCAGAAACAGTTCAGACCAGTGGAAGTGATGGACCCTACACATTAGTGATTCTTTCTCCAAGAAAGCTGCCCACACTCAGTGAATGACTTGATTTCTTTGCTAGCTGACTATAGGCCCTTAAGACATCCTCAGGAATAAACTCACCAGCAACGAATCTCTCTCTTCTGAAGATGAGGGTAGTTTTAGCAACAGAGAATGGCAGTTTAGAGTCAAATCATGTGGAGCAGTTGATTGATCAAGCTGGCAATAATGTTTGTATGAACACGCAGTAACAAGTTGATCTGTGTTCCTTAGACACTGGCTTTGGAAGCTATTCAGCAATGTTCCCCAGGCGCAGCAGCTCATACCTGTAACCTTTGGGAGGCCAAGGCTGGAGAATTGCTTGAGGTCCAGAGTTCAAGATCAGCCTGGACAACAGAGCAAGACTGCAAGTCTACAAAAAGTTAAAACACTAGCCTGGCATGGTGGCATGTCCTTATAATCCCAGATACTCAGAAGGCTGAGGTGGGAGGATAGCTTGAGCCCAGGAATTCAAGGGTGTAGTGAGCTGTGATTGCTCTACTATGCTCCAGCTTGGGCTAAAAAAGCAAGACCCCATCTTTATTAAAAAAAAAAAAAAAAAAAAAAATTTCCCCAAGTGTTTCGAGAACTGTAGGACTAGCGGATCCTATGAAACTTCCCGAAGTAACCCCCGCACTCCTGGAGTCTCTGCTAAAAACATTAGTCTCAAGTTATTACAGCTAGAACTTGAGGCTAGGATTCACTCCAGGATTGTTTAGTTATTTACACAGCAAAATGAGCTGGTTGTAAGAATGTCACTCATATTGAAACTTAAAGCTTGGTTTCAGCATGGTCGAATAGAAATCCTCAAGCCCTTCCACCTTTGGCTTGAGTTTGCACTTCTCTGTCTCTGCTGGCCTGCAATGTACAAGACGATCCTACCTTCAGGAGGAGGGGCACTTTGACAGTGGTTCCGTTGGTTTTAATTAGGGCAATGCACACTTGAAGCTGTGCAATGTGTACTAAGTGGTGCACATTCTCTCTTCTGAACCCTATTGGGATCGAGGCCACCTCTAGGAGCTACCTGGCCAAGACTGGGCATTCTGTTCATTAGAAAAGCCACATTTTTTTTTTTTCTTTAGCATCCATGTTATTCTATTGAGTTAACTTGATCAACAAACCTATATGCACCTTGGGGATTTAGGAAATTAACACCTTAGAAAAGTTATACCCAGAGAATTTAGAAAGATTTTGCTGTTTACATTTAAATACAGGAGTATACTAAACTTTTATTATATGCTGGTATTTCTACTGTGTCAGGTGTGCAGAATACAATAGAAACAAACAAACAAAAATCCCTGCACGTCAAGAGGGTTTGGAAGCTAAGAGAGCAGAGCGTCATAGAATCTTTGGTTTATTTATTCACTTTTTTTAGGGACAAGCTCTTGTTCTGTTGTCCAGGCTGGAGTGCAGTGGTGCGATCATAGCTGATTATAGCCTCACACCTGAGCTCAAGTGATCCTCCTGCTTCAACCTCCCGAGTAGCTGAGAATACAAGGACATGCCACCACTCCTGGCTATTTTTTTTTTTTTTTTGGGAAAGGTGGGGTCTTGGTGTGCATCCCAGGCTCGTCTCAAGTTCCTGGCCCCTAGTGATCCTCCTGTCTTGGCCTCCCAAATTGTTGGGATTACAGGCGTGAGCCACTGTTCCCAGCCATCACAGAATCTTTGAATAGAAAGCACCAGGAGGTATTTTAGAAATCACAGAGTGCAACATCTTACTGGCTGTAAAGGTACAGATAAGTGTGAAGACTTAGGCTGTTCAGTGTGGGGCAAGAGTCTGAGGGCCCTGTCTCCTGCTTCCTAGCCTTGTCCACATTAGTGGGGGGATGTCTGATCATGAGGGGTCTGTGTATCTTTTTTTTTTTCCTATCACACTATATTAGCCTGTTTTCATGCTGCTAATAAAGACATACTGGAGACTGGGTAATTTACAAAGGAAAGAGGTTTAATTGACTTACAGTTCTACAGGGCTGGGGAGGTCTCAGGAAATTTACAATCATGGTGGAAGGGGAAGCAAACATGTCCTTCTTCACATGGCGGCAGCAAATAGAGGTGCAGAGCAAAGAGGGGAAAAGCCCCTTAAAAAAACATCAGAACTTGTGAGAACTCACTGACTATCATGAGAACAACATGGAGCTAACCTCCCCCATGATTCAATTACCTCCCACTGGGTCCCTCCCATGACACGTAGGGATTACAAGAACTACAGTTCAAGATGAGATTTGGGTGGGGACACAACAAAACCATATCAGACACTCATTATACCATGAATTTCCAGGGAATTCAGTGTTGCTAGGGAATAAATTCATTAAATAAAAAATTCATTAAATAATAAATTATACTTATTAAATAAATAATTCATTCAATAAATTTCTAGGAAATAAATTCATTATACCATGAATTTCTAGGGAATACATTTCTAGGGAATAAAGCCAGCAGCTCAGTCTCTTTGCAACTTATTCTCGTAGACATTTGTTTCTCTGGATGGAGCAGACTCCACTTAAAATTTAAAAATAAAAGAAATGGAAATATTAAAACTCAACTTTGATGTGCTCTTATAACTATCATAAAATACTGATTTCCTTTTGTGAATTTTTCATTTAAGAGTATTATTCCTGAGCAACAATTTCAGTTTCCCAAGGTCAACACCTGCAGACCATAAACAATTAGCTCTCACCTGGAGCTTTGGTGAACCAGCTGTCTTCTGTAGGGCTTCCTTCTTTTGTGGGTCGTTCCTTTCACAGGCTTCTGAATGCCACCTCTGTTCTTGGAGTCCTTTAAGATGCTAGATTCACACATCAACTTGGCAAAAGCCTTGTCCTTTATGCGTTTGCTGCCAACAATGCCAGGCAGAAAGAGCCCTGATGTTGCAGGCACTTCCATTTTTCATGGTAACATTTCTGGGGCACTCCTTGTTAAACATTCCTCATTCTCTTGATGTCTGCAATCTCACCTTATAGATTTCCTCGTGAGTAGCCAGAGAAACTCAATTTCTGAAGGATCTAGAAGAAGGAAGCGTTCCTCTCTGTCTTGCTTTTGTGTCGGTCGTTTTGGGGAACTCCTAAGAGAGGGAGGACCCAGTTAAGGGCTGGTGGTTCTTGAGTGAAACCAGCCCTCCCAGGACTCAGCCCCAAGAACCTAAAAAAGCCCATCTGAAATGCTCTAACAGGCAGCGAAGACTCTCCTTGGTCTAATGCATTTTTCTGCTTCTGTCGCCTGGTCCCCGCTGTGGCTTCTATGCCTGTTTCTGCCTCTCCTGGTCTGCTGCTCTCTCTAGTCCTCTGCTCAGTGATAGGTGCAGTCTGCTTCTTTGGTCCTGTCCTTTCTCCCTGTCTCCCTTATCTGGAATAAAGACCTCCCAATTTCAGCTTCTGGCCAGGGAGGTGGGATTCAGAGCAGCACATGTTTGTGATGTTCCATTTTAGTGATGCCTTAAATCCATTTGATCTTCTCTTACCAGTGTAATAAGAATTCCCCAGGGCTGGGTGCGGTGGCTCACGCCTGTAATCCCAGCACTTTGGGAGGCCGAGGTGGACGGATCACCTGAGGTCAGGAGTTTGAGACCAGCCTGGCCAACATGGTGAAACCCCGTCTCTACTAAAAATACAAAATTAGCCGGGCATGGTGGCGCACGCCTGTAATCTCAGCTACTCGGGAGGCTGAGGCAGGAGAATCGTTTGAACACGGGAGGTGGAGGTTGCAGTGAGCCGAGACTGCACCATTGCATTCCAACCTGGGCAACAAGAAGGAAACTCCATCTCAGAAAAAAAAAAAAAAATTCCCCAGCTAAGTCAGACTTCACCCCCCACTGCAGGCTCCTTCAACACATCAATTAAATTCTGCAGACTCCCAGTATGGGGAGGTGTCCTAGGACACAAATCTATCCCTTGGACAAAAACCGTGAACATTGCTTATGAAATAATAATAACGAACATGTCTTGAGTCTTTTCCATGTGACAGATAGTTACAAGTACCTGTACTATGTCATTAAAGCTGAAAACCAATGACACCTTTATTTCCTCCTCCCAACAGTTAGCACAGTTTGCTCTGGGACATCATTTGGTTCAGATAATCCAACCATTAATTATCACATATTTTAGGGATAATTTGATTTTTGCGATGAGACTGGCGTTTTCCACCACGATGCAAGAGGAAAAAGTATTCTGCAACCCTGAACTTTTTCATGCATGCCGATGAATGGCAGGACTTGAGTTTCTCGTTGTGGCTTTGCTACTATCTCTATGGGCAGGTTTTTCTCACTGATTTCCTGGTTTAATCAACATATTTGAGCCTCCATATTGAGTGTTTTCAGTAGAGCCATTCCATTTCATTGGTTTCTTCTGCAGTTAATTCGGAGGGCGGGTGGGCTTGATGATTGGCTTTGAACACTGAGAATTTTGACTTTGAGTATTTTATATGTTCTCTTTCAGCCATATAAGCCAAAGCAACTCTTCCTTAAGCACTTAATGATAATTCCCAACCTCAATGAGCCTTGACGTAAGTGACAGACACTGTGTACATAACAACCTTTCAAGGTTGGGATGGCCACTATCCCAATGATTAGGTGATTTTTCTGAGGGTTTGCAGCTTGTAAGAAATGGGGCTGGAATGTGCAATCAGGTTCTTTTTCTTTCTTGCTTTCTTTTTGTGGAGAATGGGTTCTCGTTGTATTGCCCAGGCAGGTCTCGAACTCCTGGGCTCAAACTATCCTCCCGCCTCTGCCTTCCTAAGAGCTGGGATTCCAGGTGTGAGCCACTGTGCCTGACCCAGGATGTGAAATCAGGTTATTTGGACTCCAGGGCTGGTTCTTGGTCAGGCAGCAGTTCTATGCTACCTTGGAGCTTGGGATGTTTGCTTTGCAGAGGGTGCAAGTAGAGGTGTATAAGGATGGGGTACTGGGTAGGCGAGAATCAGAGGGATAGTGATTGTAACTTGGCCTTCCAGGGTTACATGGCCAAGGGGTGATGGGACAGAGATTTGATTGACAGGCTTAATAACAACGTAAGACAGCAGAGGGAGAGATGTCATGGAGTCCAAGGTTAGGGGAGCGGGGGTGGGGGATGCTGGAGAGTTTTCCCACACGTTTAGAAATGTGCCAGGTTCCCGGAGTGGAATTCTGAGCCCTTTACAGTCTAATCAACAAGGGCTGCTTTGACATCCTTCTCTGCTTCACAGCACAGTGTGTGGGACTCTTGCTGCTGCGGCTGTGAAGGATTTCATTTGCAAGCCTGTCTGTGCTAGTGTTAAATGATTTTTACACTGTGGAGCTATTGCTTTAGGAGTTGCCTTCAGTGTAGATTTCCCTGTAGCAAATTCTTTTTCAAATGCACCCAGGACAATGCTAACGCAGGATTTAAAGGAATTCTATAAGACGTGGACACACTGTAATTGATCTGCTTGAACTTTTTGAAAAATTATTAATTTACTTTTCTTATTTATTTATTTATTTATTTATGTATTTATTTATTTTTGAGACAGAGTTTCACTGTGCCACCCTGGTTGGAGTGCGGTGATGTGATCATAGCTCACCATGGCCTCCAACTCCTGGGCTCAAGTGATCCTCCCACCTCAGCCTCCCTGGCAGCAGGGACTACAGGAGCACGCTACCATGCGTGGCTAATTTTTATTTTTATTTTTCAGAGACAAGGTCTTGCTATATTGCCTAGGGTGGTCTCAAACTTTTGAACTTCCAGAAGTGATTCTCTCACCTTGGCCTCCCAGAGTGCTGGGATTACAGGCATGAGCCACTGCGCCAGGCCTGTTTTATAAGTTTTTATCTGTTGTGTTTCTTTAAAGCAAGTTTTAACCAATATGTTGGGAAATTTT
Source organism: Macaca mulatta (assembly GCF_049350105.2). Classification (NCBI taxonomy): domain Eukaryota; kingdom Metazoa; phylum Chordata; class Mammalia; order Primates; family Cercopithecidae; genus Macaca; species Macaca mulatta. The sequence continues at coordinate 57,571,646 of NC_133408.1, read as the reverse complement.
AGCAATAGCAACCAGAAGCATTTGCTATTACTGCTTCTCTTCCGTTGCTTTCCACCCATAATTAAGTACTTAGTGGGTATCTCCTGAGATCCAGCATCTGGAGCATATACAAAATTAAATTAGAAATGGCCTCTGTTCTCCAGAAGTTAGGAAGATAAGACAAGTGGACTTCATGCCCGGACATGGTGGCTCACGCCTGTAATCCCACCACTTTGGGAGGCCGAGGCAGGTGGATCACTTGCGGTCTGGAGTTCGAGACTAGCCTGGCCAACATAGTAAAACCCCATCTCTACTAAAATACAAAAATTAGCTGGTGTGGTGGCACACACCTGTAATCCCAGCTACAGGCTGAGGTAGGAGAATCACTTGAACCTGGGAGGCAGAGGTTGCCGTGAGCCGAGAGTGTGCCATGGCATTCCAGCTTGGGTGACAGAGCGAGACTCCATCTCAAAAAAAAAAAATAAAAAAAAATAAAAAGGCAAGTGGACTTCAAATAACAAAGCCATCAACATTCAGGAGATGTCAGAGGCCACCCTGACTAATGGCCTCATACGTGCTAGACTGTGGGAGGTAGTTTGCTGGCTGGAGGTATCTAGGCAGAGTCTAATCTTGGCTGGGCTCCTGGGGAAGTTTCTTGTCTTCTCTTGTTGATATCCAAAGCAGAGATCGCAGCTTTTCTCTGTGCTCTGTAAGGTCTGTAAGGTTCTAATCCTGCTTTACCTTGTAATTCCCTGCTAACTGCCTATCTTTGTGGTAAAAGATTGAAACTGTCCATGGCAAACTCTTCTCAACCTTACTGTTTCCTTGTAAATATCAGTGTCTCTTTCTATTATTATGTTCCCTCTTTCTTTCTATCTTTTTCTAACTTAATTTAGTTTATTTGTTTATTTATTTTTGAGACAACATCTTGCTCTGTTGCCCAAGCTGGAGTGCAATGGCGGGATCTCGACTCACTGCAGCCTCTGCCTCCCAGGCTCAAGCGATTCTCCTGACTCAGCCTCCCGAATAGCTGGCACTACAGTTGTGCGCCACTGTGCCTGGCTAATTTTTGTATTTTTAGTGGAAATGTGGTTTTGCCATGTTGCCCAGGCTGGTCTCGAACTCCTGACCTCAGGTGATCCGCCTGCCTCGACCTTTCAAAGTGCTGAGATTACAGGTGTGAGCCACCATGCCCGGCCTCATTGAGTTTTTAAAAGAAAGGGCCTTGCTCTATTGCCCACTGGTGTGACTATAGCTCACCACAGCCTCCAACTGCTGGGCTCAAACAATCCTCCTGCCTCAGCCCCCCAAGTAGCTGACACTGTAAGTGCTCACCACCACTCCTGGCTAATGTTTCTGTTTTCTTTTTAGAAGTGGGGTCTCACTGTGTTGCCCATGCTGGTCTCAAACTCCTGGCTTCAAGTGACCCTCCTGCCTTGGCCTCCTGAGTTATTGGGATTCCAGGCATGAGCCATTGCACCCAGCCTTTTCTAGCTCTTGAAAGGAAACATCTCCTCTCTTTGTGAACACTGCCTTCTCTTCTCCTCCTAGCCCCTTAACTCTCCATCCCAGTGAGGGTCACAGGCGACTCCTCGAGACCGTCTTCTCCGTTGGCTCTTATTCTGTTCTTGGGCTTGCTTTTTTTCCATCTTCCAGCCCCGCAATGGGTCCGTTACTCAAATGATCTCCTCCATGCCTTTCTCCACAGTGCCTTCTTTTTTTTCCTTTTTACAGAATGATCTTTATTGTATCAAGAAGTCAAGCAGTAAAAGCAGTGATGAAAAACAGTTGCTTGTGTCCAAAATAAATTAACTAAACTTTTTCATCAACAATCAGAGAAAGAACTTAATAAAGCCAAAGCTTTTAAACAGGTACAATAAAATTATATGCATATACAGTATTGAAAACCGTGTTTCCATGTTATGGAAACATGCTAAACATGTTACATACTAAGCATGCTAATTTATGCTAAATTAAAAAAATAGCAAATTATGAAGAAGAAAGTGTCACTATCATCACTATATCCAATATAGATAGTGTTAAAGTCTGTTGTTTCCTTCCAGTCTTTTAAAGAAATTTGGCTTTTTATGTTGTATTAAAAATTTTCAATATATCATGTGTTTTCTAAACCATTAACTGTTCTTTAAAAAATATTTTTTAAGTCAGATGTGGTGGTTCATGCCTGTAATCCCAGCACTTTGGGAGGCCGAGGCGGGCGAATCCCCTGAGGCCAGGAGTTCGAGACCAGCCTGGCCAACATGGTGAAACCCCGTCTCTACTAAAAATACAAAATTAACCGGGCATGGTGGCGCCTGCCTGTAATCTCAGCTACTTGGGAGGGTGAGGCAGGACAATCGCTTGAACCCAGGAAGCGGGGGATGCAGTGAGCCAAGATTGCGCCACTGCACTCCAACCTGGGCGACAGAGTGAGACTATGTCTCAAAAAATAAATCTAAAAAATGTGTTTTTTGAAAGCTTTCTACAAGTCCATTGCATGAAGTTACCATGACTTATTTAACCATCTCCTCTTTTTTGGATTTTTGTTTTTCTCTAACGCTTGGCTATTGTAAACAGTACTATCATGTACAATGCAGTCATTCGATTAGTTGTCTCCTTCCTGGACCCTGGTTACTTTTGGCTTTTGCCTCTCCCCTCAGGGTTCTACAATGGTATCTTTAGTTCTGACTGCAATTCTAAGCTCTTGGCCCCAAATCTAAACCCCTTGCTGGAGCTGATGTGTGCTTCTACCTCCTCTCTGCTCCCCCTGCTGAAGCAGTTTCTTCTGACCACTAGAATGATGTCCCTGGGATTCCCATGAGCCAGCCTTTTGTCTTCTGTGACCCTACTCCTTTAACCCCAGCCTGCAGGAGATCTCCAAGTCGTGTATGTTTTATGCATCCAATATCGCAACACACATTTCACACCTGTCAGGCTCGTTATCAATGTGCTGTCTTGTCCAAGACAACGGTGTCTTTTCTGACACTTGCTGCCTCCCTCCTGCCCCCCAGTGCAACTTACATGCTACTAAACAAATTAATTTTATAAAAATATAGCTCTAGTTGATCACTCTTTTCCTTAAAGTCTACTCTTACCCTGACAGTCCAGGCGTTCCACAGCGTGGTACAGTAAGGGAGGGGTTATCTGCAAGGGAGGGGTTCCAAAGCCCTCAGTAGATGCCTGAAATCGCACATAGCACTGAACTCTGTACATAGTACGTCTTTTCCTATAGGTACCTACCTACGAGAAAGTCATTTCATTTATAAATTAGGCACAGTAAGAGACTAACAACAATAACTAATAATAAAATATCATTCTATTACAAAGATACGTGCACGTGTATGTTCATTGCAGCACTATTCACAATAGCAAAGACACGGAATCAACCCAAATGCCCATCCATAATAGACTAGATAAAGAAAATGTGGTTCATGTACCATGGAATACTATGCAGCCATAAAAAAGAATGAGATCATGTCCTTTGCAGAGACATGGATGGAGCTGGAAGTCGTTATCCTCAGCAATCTAACACAGGAACAGAAAACCAAACACTGCATGCTCTCACTTATAAGTGGAAGCTGAACAATGAGAACACATGGACACAGGAAGGGGAACAACACACACTGGGGCCTGTTGGACAGGGGCATTGGGGGAGGGAGAGCATTAGGAAAAATAGCTAATGCCTGTTGGGCTTAATATCTAAGTGATGGGTTGATGGATGCAGCAAACCACCATGGCACATGTTTACTTGTGTAACAAACCTGCACATCCTGCACATGTACCCCAGAACCTAAAATAAAATAAAAAAATAGCAGGTACTGCAACAGTCGATCTGATAGCTGAGTCAGCTACTGAGTGACTGACAGTCTGGCAGTGTAGACAGTGTGGCTAGGCTACACAAAGGCACGATTCATGTCCCCAGGCGGGGTAGTTTGGGATGGTATAAGGTTTCATCACGCTCCTTGGAATGGCATGCACATGAAAACTGATGAATTTTTTTATTTCTGGAATTTTCCATCTGATATTTTTGGAATGTAGTTGAACTCAGGTAACTGAAACTGCAGAAAGTGACGCTGTGGGTGATGGGAAACGACTGTGCCTATGTTCGCTTTCTATAGTTGCTGTAACCAATTATCGCTAACTTAGCGCTTAACAGAATACGAATTTATTATCTTTCAGTTCTGGAGGTCGGAGTTTGAAATGCGTCTTACTGGGATAAAATTGGGATATTATCAGGGCTACGTTCCTTTGGAGATGCTGGGGGAGAATCTGTTTCCTTGCTTTGTCCATCTTCTATAGAGGCTGCCTGCATTCCTTAGCTCATATCCCCTCTTCCATCTTCAAAGGCAGCAGTGGAGCGTCTTCAGATCTCTGTCTCTGACTCTCCTACTGTCCTATTCCACCATTTTTTTTTTTTTTTCTCAAGACAGGGCCTCATTCTTTTGCCCAGTCTGGGGTGCAGTGGTGTAATCATGGCTCACTGCAGCCTTGACCTACCTGGGCTCAGGTGATCCTCCCACTTTAGCCTCCTAAGTAGGTGGAACTACAGGTGTGTGCTATACCACACCCAGATAATTTTTTTTTTTTTTTGGTATCTATTTTAGAGTTTTGCCATGTTGCCCAGGCTGATCTTTTTTAAAAATATTTTTAAAATTTTACTTAAAATATACATGTGCAGAACGTGCAGGTTTGTTACACAGGTATACGTGTGCCATGGTGGTTTGCTGCACCTATCAACCTGCCATCTAGATTTTAAGCCCCACATGCATTAGGTATTTGTCCTAATGCTCTTCTTTCCCTTGCCCCCTAAACTCCCGACAGGCCCCGGTGTGTGATGTTCCCCTCCCTGTGTCCATGTGTTCTCCTTGTTCAACTCCCACTTATGAGTGAGAAGATGTGGTGTTTGGTTTTCTGTTCCTGTGTTAGTTTGCTGAGAATAATGGTTTCCAGCTTCATCTGTGTCCCTGCAAAGCACATAAATGCATTCTTCTTTATGGCTGCATAGTATTCCATGGTGTATATGCGCCATATTTTCTTTATCCAGTTTATCATTGATGAGCATTTGGGTTGGTTCCAAGTCTTTCACATTGTAAATAGTGCTGAGCTAAACATACATGTGCATATGTCTTCATAGTAGAATGATTTTTAATCCTTTGGGTACACACCCAGTAATAGGATTGCTGGGTCAAATGGTAAGTGATCCTCTGGCCTCAGCCTCCCAAGTGCTGGGATTATAGACGTGAGCCACTGTGCCTGGCCTTTCCCTTTCATCTTTTTAAGAACCTTTGTGATTACATGGGGTTCACCCAGATAAAACAGGATAATACCCCCATCTCAAGATCTCTTTTTAATCACATATGCAAAGTCCCTTTGTCATCCGAGGTAACAGATTCACAGGTTCTGGGGACCAGGACATGGTCATCTTTGGAAAGGCTTTCTGCCTCCCACAGCACCCAGCCTTTCTTCCATGTTAGTTTTTCCTTTTTCCCTGATTGTATCTTTAGTGCTGGACAAATAATAATAATAACACATGGGCTGGATGTAGTGGCCCATACCTGTAATTCTAGCACTTCAGGAGGATCACTTGAGCTCAGGAGTTCAAGACCAGCCTGGACAACATCGTGAGATCCCCCACAACATCTCTACAAATAAAAAAAAATTGCCAGGGATGGTGGCATGTGCCTGTAGTCCCAGCTCCTCAGGAGACTGAGGTGGGAGGATCATGTAAACCCAGGAGGTTGAGGCTGCAGTGAGCTATGATCGCACCAGTGCACTGCAGCCTGGACTACAGAGCAAGACCCTGTCTCAAAAAAGGAGGAAAGAAAGAAATAGAAAAGGAAAGGAAAGGAAAGGAAGAGGAAAAAGAAAGAAAAGAAATAAGACAGCCAACACTTGTGGAGTGCTTGCTATATTCCAGGCCCTGCATTAAGCACCTTCTCTCTATCATCACCTTTATTTAAACCTCGTGACAACTGAACATCAGTTATTATTGTCCCAGTTTACAGATGAGGAAACTGAGGCTCAGAGAGTAATTTGCCCACAGCCATGCACCAATGAATGCTGGAGTATTTTTAAAAATAACTTTTATCGAAGTATTGTTTGTATACCATCAAATTACCTGCATTAAGTGTGCAGTTCAATGATGTTTCATAATCTTATGGAGCTGTGTGCACATCGCCATAATTCAGTTTTAGAACACATTTTATCACCCCAGAGAGATCCGGCGAGAAGCTCTCAACCCAGTGGGGAAGCCAGACATTTAAACTAATTGTTATGTGATATGCTAAGCTCAGGAGTGGAGTTACACGCATTCTAGGCACGCAGAGGACAGAATGTTGGGTGAAGGGAAGATTAAGTTAAGCCTGCTAGTCCCTGGAAACACTGCGTTCTGTCTTTGACCAAACTAATTAGATGAGAGAAACAGACATTGGGATCACAGGCATCTCACTGACAAGCCCCGTCCCCATTAAGCAGCTGTGTGGATGGAAGTTCCCATGACAAAGAAAGAAGAGCCGCGTTGATAGGCACAGACAGCAGGGCTTGGTTCGATATTTCCATACCTGTTCAGAACCCTTCTGCTTTGCCGTGAACCTGAAATCTGACATTGGAGGAGCTTAGCAGAAATGAGAGTAGGGATGGTGGAACTGGAAGTCACTCGGAGAAGGTGAGGGTCCTGGGACAGAGTACTTACTAGCTGGCGGAAGACTTTCGGGATGGTGTCCACAGTGCAGCCCGGGGAAAGCTCTCTGGCTTTCTGGTGCCTCTACTTCTCATCTGCACAACGATTCAGAGTGCAGTGGCGCAATCTCGGCTCACTGCAACCCCCGCCGCCTGGGTTCAAGTGATTCCCGCTTTTTTTTTTTTTACTTTTTATTTTAGGTTCAGAGAGTACTTGTGCAGATTTGTTGCAAAGGTGTATTGCATGATGTTGAGGTTTGGGATGTGATTGAACCTGTCACTCAGGTAGTGAGCATAGTAGTGAGCATAGTACCCAACGGGTAGTTTTTCAACCTTTGCCCGCCCCCCACAACCCAATGTCTGCTGTTCCCATCTTTGTGTTTGTTTTTTTTTTGAGACAGAGTCTTTCTCTGTCACCCAGGCCTGAGTGTACTGGTACCGTCTTGGCTCACTGCAATCTTTACCTCCCAGGTTCAAGCAATTCTTCTGCCTCAGCCTGCTGAGTAGTTGGGATTACAGGTGCCCACCACCATTCTCAGCTAATTTTTGTATTTTTAGTAGAGACAGGGTTTTGCCATGTTGGCCAGGCTGGTCTCGAACTCCTGACCTCTAGTGATCTGCCTACCTTGGTCTCTCAAAGTGCTGAGATTATAGATGTGGGCCACCACTCCTGGCTGCCCTCTTTTTTTTTTTTTTTTTAAGCTTTTAATTTTAGATTCAGAGCGTGCCTGTGCAGATGCTGAAGTTTGGGATATGATTGAACCTGTCACTCAGGTAGCAAGCACAGTACCCAACAGGTAAGTTTTCAACCCTTGCCCTCCATCCCTGGTTCCCCAATGTCTTTTTTTTTTTTTTTTTTTTTGAGATGGAGTCTCGCTCTGTGGCCTAGGCTGGAGTGCAGTGGTGCGATCTCAGCTCACTGCAGTCTCCGTCTTCTGGGTTCAAGTGATTCTCCTGCCTCACCTCCCAGGTAGCCGGAACTACAGACAATGCGCCATCAGGCCTGGCTAATGTTTTTTTTTTTTTTTTTTTTCAGTAGAGATGGGTGTCACCATGTTGGCCAGGCTGGTCTTGAACTCCTGACCTCAAGGAATCTGCCCGCCTTGGCCTCCCAAAGTGCTGGAATTACAGGTGTGAGCCACCGTGGCTGGCCTTATGGTTCCCATTTTCCTGTCCATGTGAACCCAATGCTCCCATCTGTAAATGAGAACGTGCGGTATTTGATTTTGTTTCTGCATTAGTTTGCCTAGGATAATGTCAGCCTTCTTTCTTATCTCTACAGTGTAGGAAGATGTGTTTGGGGATCATAACTTTCATCCTGTCCATGTAACCCTCGAAAGCACTGGGATAGTGAAAGCTGACCTTCAGTGATATGTCTTAGAGGAAGTCCTAACGATATAAGGTATTAAAGCTGGGTCATCTTATGAAGTTGCCTACTTTCTTGCCCCTTCCTTGCAGCTTCATAGGTGAGGAAACTGAGGCCCAAAGAGGGGAAGAGAAAGGACTCCTATGGGCTAGACTATGCATTGGGTCATGATGTCACCCCTGCCAGGTAGGCAGAGTTAGCCTCATTTTACAGTTGGGGAAATCATGGTTCAGAGAAGCATCTCGGTGGCATGAGCAGTTTTCCATTGCTATTTCTTTCTTTCCTTTTAAAATTATTTTGAGACGGAGTTTCACTCTTGTCACCCAGGTTGGAGTGCAATGGTGTGATCTTAGCTCACTGCAACCTCCATCTCCCGGGTTTAAGCGATTCTCCTACCTCAGCCTTCTTAGTAGCGTGCACCACCATGCCCGGCTAATTTTTTTTTTTTGGATAGAGTCTCGCTCTGTCGCCAGGCTGGAGTGCAGTGGCGCAATCTCGGCTCACTGCAACCCCTGCCTCCCGGGTTCAAGTGATTCTCCCGCCTCATCCTCCCTAGTAGCTGGGACTACAGACATGCGCCACCACACCTGGCTACTTTTTGTATTTTTAGTAGAGACGGGGTTTCACCATGTTGGCCAGGATGGTATTGATCTCTTGACCTCATGATCCACCCGCCTCGGCCTCCCAAAGTGCCGGGATTACAGGCCTGATCCGCTGCTATTTCTTTCCCTGCACCCTTTTGCCTTGCAGAAGATATGCACAGTTGAAATTGCAAGCCTCAGACATTGTGGGTACTCGCTAGGAGCTCAGAAACAGCCGAGTTTGATTTTCTTGCAAAGAGCACATGGCAGTGAGGAACACACAAGATGGTGTGACATTTTATGCCCTTTCAGTGTAAATTCTACAAAATCATCAAGGTAGCGCCGAGGGCTTCGCTTTAAAATAGAATACACGTGGAATTATCAATCTTCAGAGACCGAGCTCTGTCTGATCTTCCCGTCCAGCCGCTTGTCTTTGGCACAGAAAACTGAAAATGACCTCTTTTCCCGACTGGCCGCTCCTTTTGAAGCTTGACCAACACGGCGGAAAGCCCTGCTCACTTCTTTGTAAATGGCCCTTTTTGGGGTGTCGTTGCCCCACCCCCATGCCGGGGAATGGTAATTGGCACCTAAGGATCGAGTCAGTTGGAAAAAGAACCGAAGCAGGGTGCTTACAGAATTGGGGACACACAGGAAGACACCCTGCTAAGGTCTGTGCTGCTGTCTCAGAACCTGGTGCTCGGTGAAGGAAGCTTCCCCGAGAAAGAGACGTGAAAGCCCGGCCCGGCCTCTTTTGGTAAAACAACTTCGTTCCCGGGGCCCTGTGAGGCACCACATTGGGCCTATAAGAGACCAAGTGCATAGAAAATGCTGGAATATCCTGCTCTTTTTTTTTTTTTTTTTTTTTTTTTTTGAGACGGAGGCTCACTCTGTCGCCCAGGCTGGAGTGCAGTGGTATGATCTCTGCTTGCCGCAAGCTCTGCCTCCCGGGTTCCCGCCATTCTCCTGCCTCAGCCTCCCGAGTAGCTGGGACTACAGGCGCCCGCCACCTCGCCCGGCTAGTTTTTTGGATTTTTACTAGAGACGGGATTTCACCGTGTTAGCCAGGATGGCCTCGATCTCTTGACCTCGTGATCCACCCGCCTCGGCCTCCCAAAGTACTGGGATTACAGGCGTGAGCCACCGCGCCCGGCCTTATCCTGCTCTTTTTGTTTGTTTGCTTTTTGACAGGGTCTGGCTGTGTTGCCCAGGCTGGAGTACAGTGGCGCAATCTCGGCTCACTGCAACCTGTGCCTCCTGGGTTCAAGCGATTCTCGTGTCTCAGTCTCCCGAGTAGCTGGGATTATGGGCGCCAGCCACCACGCCCGGCTAATTTTGTATTTTTAGTAAAGACAGGTTACACCTTGTTGGCGAGGCTGGTCTCGAACTCCTAACCTAAAGTGATCCACCTGCCTTGGCCCCCCAAAGTGCTGAGATTACAGGTGAGCCACCATGCCCAGCCATATCTTGCTCTTTTTAAACAGCAAAGCTGGGTCTTATTTAGTTCATTGGGTTTTAATTCTGAACATGAGTAACAGCATTAAAAGAAGTCACTTGTTTCTTTTTTTGACCCTGTAATATCCATCCCCCCAAAAATTTGTCTTCCATATGACTTAGAAACTGAAGGATCGCTATTTCCTTGTGCTGGCTTTGCACCGTCTTTGGTATACAGATGATGTTTCCTTTGCGTTTTACCTCCTCTAGTGATTGAAAAAATCACTTCTTCCAATTTTAATTCCCTAGAAGATTTTATTTTTTAATTTAAAAAATAATTTCAACTTTTGTTTTAGATTCAAGGGGGTACATGTGCCGGTTTGTTACAAGGGTATATTGTGTGATGATGAGTATATATTGCAAGGGTATATTGTGTGATATTGGGGTACAATTGATCCTGTCACCCAGCTAATGAGCATAGCACCCAGTAGGTAGTTTTTCAGTCCTTGCCCTTCTCCCTACACCCTCCCTCTAGTAGTCCTCAGTATCTTTTGTTTCCATCCTTATGTCTGTGTGTACCCGGTACTGAAGCTTCATGTAGACGTCAGAACATGCAGCATTTGGTTTTCTGTTTCTGCATTAACTTGCTTAGGTTGATAGCCTCCAGCTGCTTGCATGTTGCTGCAGAGGACACGACTTCCGTCTTTTTTATGGCTGCATAGTATTCCGTGGTGTCTATGCACCACATTTGCTTCATCCAATCCACTGTTGATAGGCATCTGTGTGGATTTCATGTCCTTGCTACCGTGAATAGTGCTGCAACAAACATGTGAATGCGCGTGGCTTTTCAGTAGAATAATTGGGTAGAACAATTTATTTATTTTTTTGCTGGATCAAATGGTAGTTCTGCTTTACCTGGTAATGACTTCCTTTTGTGGGGGCCTTTGAGGGACCACATCAGGCCTATGAGAGACCAAGTTCAGGGGAAGTGCAGGGAATGTCTTGCTCTTTTTAAGCAGTGGCTGCTGGGTCTTCCTGCAGTTCACTAGCATTGAGAGAAGTCACTTGGTTCCTTTTTTACCCGTAAGCAATATCCATCCAAAAACGAATCACCTTCCCTACTAGTTACAAGTTGAAGGAGCACGGTTTCCTCATGCTGGTTTGGCCCTGTTTTTGGTTTAGAGATGATGTTTCCTTTGTATTCTCCCTCCTCCAGTGACTTAGAAGTCATTCCTTCAGATTTTAATTCTCCTGGGAGATTTTATTTCTCCAGTGTGCCCAGCTCCAGCCTCAATTTCAGATTAAGCTCAGCTCTGTTGTCAGGAGAATGGGAACTCCTCTTCTCTTCTGCCTGACTGCAGCCCATTAAATAAATAGCAGCAAGGAAAGCCCATCATTCTAATTCTATTTTGAGCAGTGAGCCAACTGCTTTACCGGGAGCCTGTAGCTCACCCTAAGCAGGGGCTACCCTCTCATTTTCTTTTTCCATTGTTTTTTAGAGACAAGGTCTTGCTTTGTCGCCCAGACTGGATTGCAGTGGTGCAATCATAGCTCACTGCAGCTTCTAACTCCTGGGCTCAAGCGATCCTGCTGCCTCAACCTCTTGAGTAGCTGGGACTACAGGTGCATGCCACCATGTCTGATTAATTTGCATATTTTTTGATCGTGATGGGATCTCACTATGTTGCTCAGGCTGGTCTTGAACTCCTGGGCTTAAGCAGTCCTTGCACTTTTGGCCTCCTAAAGCACTGGGATTACAGGTATGAGCCACCACACCTGGCCTTCTCCTTTTCTTTTTACCCTGTGATTTCTGGCCATGGGGGTCTCTTGTGTCAAGCAAGATCCTGAGAGGTGGGTGAGAAACCAGCACTGACGCTTCCAAACGAGGCACCTGATAGGGTTTGGATCTGTGTCCCCCACCCAAATCTCATGTTCAGTTGTAATCCCCAGTGTTGGAGGGCGCCCTGGTGGGACGTGATTGGATCATGGGGGCAAACTTCTTGTGAATGGTTTAGCATCATCCTCCTTGGTACTGTCCTTATGACAGTGAGTAAGTCCTCGTGAGATCTGGTAGTTTAAAAGTGTGTGGTATCTCCCCTTTCTCTTGCTCCTGTTTTTGCCATGTGACATAACAGCTTTCCCCTTTACCTTCTGCCATGATTGCAAGTTTCCTGAGGCCAGCCCAGAAGCCAAGCAGATGCCAGCATCACGCTTCTTGTATTGCCAGCCAATTAAACCTTCTTTCCTTTCTCTTTTCTTTCTTTCTTTCTTTCTTTTCTTTCTTTTTTTTTTTTTTTTTTTGAGATGGAGTCTTGCTCTGTTACCCAGATTGGAGTGCAGGGGCGTGGTCTCGGCTCACTGCAATTTCTGCCTCCCAGGTTTAAGCGATTCTCCTGCCTCAGCCTCCCAAGTAGCTGGGACTACAGGCTTGTGCCACCACATCTGGCTGATTTTTGCATTTTTAGTAGAGACAGGGTTTCACCATGTTGGCCAGGCTGGTCTCAAACACCTGAGCCCAAATGATCTGCCTGTCTTGGCCTCCCAAAGTGCTGGGATTACAGGCATGAGCCACCGTGCCTGGCCTAAACTTTACTCTTTTCTTTATAGATTATCTAGCCCCAGGTATTTCTTTCTTTTTTTTTTTTCTTTTCTTTTTATTTCTTTTTTTGAGATGAAGTCTCGCTCTGTCACCCAGGCTGGAGTGCAGTGGCACGATCTCGGCTCACTGCAACCTTTACCTCCAGGTTTTAAGCAATTCTCTGCCTCAGCCTTCCGAGTTGCTGGGATTACAGGCGTGTGCCACCATGCTTAGCTAATTTTTGTAGTTTTAGTAGAGATGGGGTTTCACATGTTGGCCAGGCTGGTCTTGAGCTCCTGACCTCATGATCCACCCACCTCAGCCTCCCAAAGTGTCAAGTTATTTCTTTATAGCAATACTGGAATGGACTAATACAGCACCCCTGTGCTAGAGCATAGCTTCTTAAGTGAAGGGCACTACAGCATTACCTGGGGGAGCATTTCCTAATCTGAGGGCCTGGCTGCATGTCTAACATCTTGATTCAGAGTCTCTGATGAAGCAGAAGCATAGGAATGGGCATAAAGTCTACACACAGACAGATAACCAGCCAAACAAAAAGTTTCCTTTGCACTTTGGTAATGAAGCATTATTCTTCAGAAAGGCCTGCTTGGCAGTTTTTTGGGTACGGTGGTATATCAATCTGCTCTCACGCTGCTGATAAAGACATACATGAGACTGGGTCATTTATAAAGAAAAAGGTTTAATAGACTCCCAGTTCCATGTGGCTGGGGAGGCCTCACAATCATAGCAGAAGGGGAAAGGCACATGTTACATGGTGGCAGGCAAAGAAAAAAGAGCTTGTGCAGGGGAACTCCCATTTATAAAACCATCAGATCTCCCGAGACTTATTCAGTTTCATGAGAACAGCATGGGAAAGACTCGCCCCCATGATTCAATTACCTCCCACCGGGTCCCTCCCATGACATATGGGAATTGTGGGAAGTACAATTCAAGATGAGATTTGGGTGGGGACAGAGCCAAACCATATCAGGTGGTAATGGTTCCTCACTGTGGCAAATGTGGGGAGGGGTGGAGATGAAGGTGTCATTAGGGAGAGTTTGGTGGAAGTGACCCTAATGGAGGCCCTGTTTGTCATTCTGGCACCATTGTGCCCCAGCTCTGTCTTTCAATCTATGTCTACCTGACATGAAGGAAGCAGAAATTCCTGTTTCCTAGGAGCCTTGGTCTTTGTTTTTTTTTGTTGTTGTTGTTTTTTGAGATGGAGTTTTGCTTTGTTGCTCAGGCTGGAGTGTAGTGGTGTGATCTCAGTTCACTGCAACCTCCATCTCCCTGGTTCAAGTGATTCTCATGCCTCAGCCTCCCAAGTAGCTGAGATTACAGGCACCTGCCACCACACCTGGCTAATTTTTGTATTTTTAGTTGAGGTGAGGTTTTACCATGTTGGCCAGGCTGGTCTCAAACTCCTGACCTCAGGTAGTCTGCCTGCCTCCACCTCCCAAAGTGCTGGGATTATAGGCGTGAGCCGCCACACCCAGCTGGGAACCTTGGTCTTTGATTGTTTCTCTATTAGCACCTCGTGGGAAGTCGAGAGATGTTGTCTCAGGAGCAGTAACGAGGTTCCATTTTAACTTGGAACAAACTTGCATTGAGGACCAGTATGTGCCTGGAGTTCCTCAACTGTGCTTTTAGGCAGGAGGTGTAGGATGGGATTGAGAAGGCACAGGGAGCTGGGCGCGGTGGCTCATGCCTGTAATCCCAGTACCTTGGGAGGCCAAGGTGGGCAGATCACTTGAGGTCAGGAGTTCGAGATCAGCCTGGCCAACATGGTGAAACCCCATCTGTACTAAAAATAGACAGATCACTTGGACACAGGAAGGGGATCATCACACACCGGGTCCTATTGTCGCAGGGGGAGGGATAGCATTAGGAGATATACCTAATGTAAATGACGAGTTAATGGGTGCAGGACATCAACATGGCACATGTATACATATGTAACAAACCTGCATGTTGTGCACATGTACCCTAGAACATAAAGTATAACAAAAAAAAAAATACAAAAATTAGCCGGGTGTGGTGGTGTGTGGCTGTAGTCCCAGCTACTTGAGAGGTTGAGACAGGAAAATCAGTTGAACCCAGGAGGCGGAGGTTGCATGAGCTGAGATCACACCACTGCACTCCAGCCTGGGTGACAGAGCGAGACTGCATCCCCCCACCAAAAAAAAAGAGAGAGAGAGAAGGCACAGGGATGAGAAGGGCACTCAGACAGTTCCTACCCTCTGAGGACTTTCTGTTTAATAGAAGAGATACATGAACACTAAGAAGGTACAAGGCATGAGTCCTCATGTCAGAGGAGGCTCAGACAGTGCTTGGCTCATTGCGTTTCTGTCTCTGAGGTGGAAGGATCACCTGAGGCCAGGAGTTTGAAATTAGCATGGGTAACATAGCTAAACCACATCTCAACAAAAAGTTTTAAAAAATTAGCAGGGCAAGTGGTGTGCACCTGTATTCCCATCTACTCAGGAGGCTGAGGCAGAAGGCTGCTTGAGTCTAGGAATCTGAGGCTGCAGTGAGCTATGATCGCGCCACTGCACTCCAGCCTGGGCAACAGAGCAAGACCCTGTCTCAACAAAACAAAAAATAAAACCATGTATGACAGAAGCATGAAATCACTATTTTATTTCCATACTGGATAATAATCAATCTCTCCAACAGACCTATTCTTTTGTTTTTTAACAATTAGACAATAAGGACTTTATAACCCAAGCGTTTCCTGTGTTGCTGAAGCTGTCATGAATTGTATTGCTGAATTCAATCCTGGGTTATAATAATTAAATTCCTGTCTGGCAGCCGGTGGCAACTGTTTTTCTTTCCCTTTTCTCCCTTCCCCACTTCCATTGTGATTTTCTGTTCTCCTTTTTTGTGGGTTTATCTTGCAGGGGGAAATCTAGGCTTTGGGAAGGACATAAAGGTAGAAATCTTAAATAAATAAAAAGTATTGGCCAACTCAATAGCCCACTTCCTTATGTTCTCTCCTATCTTCATTTCTCCTTGGATATTTCGCTCCAGGTTACATAATTCCTATTATGTTCAGAAAATAAACTCCTTGTCCTGGTTGGACTCGCTGCAGGACTGAGCAGAAGACGCAGGAAGATGATTTGGGTCAGGTTCTGCTTAGTGGGGCAGGCACGGGTTAATGGCAGGTCTAAGTGGAGGAGAACTCACTCTGAAAACACCAGCTCCTGGAGAAACATCTTTCCCTTCATTTACTTAGTCTTTCTCCTGTTGTCAGCCACTCAGCCTTTTTTTTTTCTTTTTTTGTAGATAGAGTCTTGCTCTGTTCCCCAGGCTGGAGTACACCGGTGCAAACTTGGCTCACTGCAACCTCCGCCTCCCGGGTTCAAGCGATTCTCCTGCCTCAGCCTCCCGAGTAGCTGGGATTACAGAGACACGCCACCACACTAGGCTAATTTTTTTGTATTTTTAGTAGAGATGGGGTTTCACCATGTTGGCCAGGCTGGTCTCGAACTCCTGACCTCAGCTGATCTGCCCTCCTCGCCTTCCAAAGTACTGCGATTACAGGCATGAGCCACTGTGCCCAGCCTCAGCCACTCAGCTTTATTTCCAGTTTTTCCCGGTCCTAAGTAGCGCTGTAGTGAACTATGGAAAAACAAATCTTTGCTTGTCTTTGTGATTGTTTTTTAAAGCTGCGACCTAACACAAAAAAATTAGCCAGGCGTGATGGCGGGTGCCTGTAATCCCAACTACTATGGAGGCTGAGGCAGGAGAGTTGCTTGAACCCAGGAGACGGGAGATAGAGATTGCAGTGAGCCGAGATCAGGACACTGCACTCCAGCCTGGGCAACAGAGAGATACTTTGTCTCAAAAAAAAAAAAAAAAAAAAAGCCAAGACTTGTGCAAGTGAAAACACTGGGGCATTGTGTCTCTATGTTTTCAGGGCTCTTATTACAGATTGTCCAATTGCTTCCCTGATAGGTCAGTTCTGTTTCCACTCCTACTAACCGTGTGTGAAAAAAAAAAAACCAACAAAACCTCCCCTTTCACCACCCTTTTGTCAACATCATGTTTATAGTTTTAGAAATTGTTGCCAATTTAGTGGCTTCAAATAAGACTGGAGTTTTGTTTTACTTTAACTACTAGTGAGGTGGAATTTTTTTTTATGAGGAGGCTAATCAATGCGTTTTTCTGCATCCTTTGATATCATCGATGCAGTTCTGGTTTAGAAGGTAGCTCTTGTTCATTCTAGGATTTTCTCTCTCGAACTGAGCCTATTGACAGTTCAGCCACTGAAATGTCTCCCATTCGCATAGGAAATCCTATTATATGCAGTTTCCTATTCTACTGCCTCTGTGTGTGAGTGTGCGTGTGTGCGTGTGTGCATGTGTGTGCATGTGTGTGTGTGCCTGCATGTATGTGTGTGCGTGTGTGCATTGCATGTGTGCATGTGTGTGTGTGCTTGTATGTGTGCCTGTGTGTGTGCTTGTATATGTATGTGTGTATGTGTATGTGCATGCATGTGTATCTTCATGGATTTTAATGGGAAATTGTATCAGGGAGTACTGTGTGTTGCACCTTGGATTCTGAAGTTCAGTTGACTCTTAAATGAAGAGCGTCTCACCAGGTGCAGTGGCTCATGCCTGCAATCCCAGCACTTTGGGAGGCTGAGGCAGGAGGATCACTTGAGGCCAGGAGTTTGAGATCAGCCTGGGCAATAGAGCAAGATCCCATCTCTACAAAAAAGAAAAAGAAAAATTGGCCAGTTGTGGTGGAATGCACCTGTAGTCCTAGCTGCTCCTTAGGCTGAAGCTGGAGGATCACTTTAGCCCAGGATTTCAAGGTTACAGTGAGTTATGATCATGCCACTGCACTCCAGCCTTGGGCGACAGAGCAAGACCCTGTCTCTTAAGAAAATGAAGAAAAAATGAAGGGTATTTGACTCAGTTACAGCTGGCTGTTGCTAGGGAGGAATTTTTCCTCTTCTGTGCTCATGGTCAGATCTTAGGGTCACTAGAGGTAATTGAGAAATAGAATGGCTGAGTGCTTATTTAATGAATACATATTCCCCAAAAACGCATGTCGTTAGTTGTCAGAGTCGAGTGGGGTAATTCAGATAGGTTGCAGTTTACTATTTCAGGGGTGTGCTTCTCACGGCATCTGCAGTTCCCTGCACTCTGTTGCTCTTGGGACTACACAATTTGCATCTCCCCTACCCATCCCCTTCCTGAACTCCATGACTTTTTACCTGTGGGCCAGATCAGATTAGATGAAGGTAGCCCAAGTGCTATAGAATGGATAATGAGACACTTCTCCTGCAGAGGAAAATCGATGTTGGACATAGTGCTTTACCAGTCATTGTTTTATAGGGTCATATTCATTAATGTCCATAAGAGGGACTTAATGACCACCCAGTCCCTACTCTCCCAGGGTTCCCCTTGAGTGGATTAATGGTTTTCTCTTCTTTGAAGGACAATTATGTTTACTTAGACATTGTACACTAAAGCAAAGTGATGTTTCGCTTTTGGAAACTTCTTCAAGTATGGCGTCCTCTACATGGTCAGGTTAGGGATTCTCACTCAATTCCTCACCCCACACGACAGAAAAACCAGCAAATCACAATAACAACAGGCTACTGAGCTGGGCTCTTCATTATTTCTTTGGGATACCAAAGCAACAATGCACAGTCATTTTATTTTATTTTTTGAGACTGAGTGTTGCGCTGTTGCCCAGGCTGGAGTGCAGTGGCGTGATCTCAGCTCACTGCAACCTCCTCCTCCTGGGTTCAAGTGATTCTCCTGCCTTAGCTTCCTGAGTAGCTGGGACTACAGGTGCATGCCATCATGCCCGGATAATTTTTGTATTTTTAGTAGAGATGGGGTTTCACCACGTTAGCCAGGATGGTCTTGATCTCCTGACCTTGTGATCCACCCGCCTCATCCTCTCAAAGTGCTGGGATTACAAGCATGAGCCACTGCGCCTGGCTTGCACAGTTATTTAAAAAAATTTTTTTTCGTAGAGGTGGGTGGTCTCACTATATTGCCCAAGCTGATCTCGAACTCCTGGCCTCAAGCAGTCCTCCTGCCTCAGCCTCCCATAGCATTAGGATTATAAGTGTGAACCACCACGCCCAGCCCCAGTGATATTTAAGGTCACCAAGTTTGTCAGTTGGGTCTTTCTGGTTTGGATCCTACAGATGCCTGTGAAATCCTCCTTCTTCCCCTAGACCTTCTCTGATGACGACCTCTGAACTCCGATGTAGCTTTCTGGCCCATTTCTTCATCTGGCACGACTTAGTGTCTTCAGTTTTGACTGTGTTTTTCAGTCTCCCACATTTTGCTCTTTGAAGAGGAACTGGTTGCTATAGAAGCAGTGATGTCAGGACCAGGGAGAGAGGTTTATTGGTGTGGACCAGCGCTTTATAGAGTTGTTCTCTACAATAATGTTTGGGGCTGGTGTTAGTCATACTCCGAGAGGCAAGATGCCCAGGCCCAGACCTGCCTCCACCCGAGACTCCTGAGTCCTGTTACTCACTGGGTCACAGGGCTGTGCTGCCTGGGACAGGGGAGTGGCTGGGGTATGCTCTGTCTCCAGGAACTCTCTTGTCCATTTAGCTACGTCCCCCAACAGAGAGTAGAGCCCTTTAGGGGGAGTTTGGGGGTGGGATAGCGCCTGCACCTTGGTCCGTGGGGAAGCAAACCCCCAAAAAGGCCCTTTCCTTAATCTTTTCTTACATTCTCTCTATTGCCTCTAACATCCTGTCACATTCACACATGGGCTTAAAAATGGTGAAGGCCGGATGTAATGGCTTACACCTGTAATCCCAGCACTTTGGGAGGTGGGAGGATCATCTGAGCCCAGGAGTTTGAGACCTGTCTGGGCAACATAGCAAGACCCCGTCTCTTTAAAAAAAAATATGTCAGTGGGTATGGTGGCGTGTGCCTGTACTCCCAACTACTCAGGAGGCTGAGGCAGGAGGATCACTTCAGGTGGATAAGTTGAGTCTGCTGTGAGCCGCGATTGTGCTACTGCACTCCAGCCTGGCTGACAGAGCAAGACCCTGTCTCCCCCACCAAAAAACAATGCTGTGAAGTTGCCTCTTTTGGAGAAAGAGCTCAGGGTACCAGTCAGCTGCACTGTCCCCTGCTTTATTTTGGGATCAGAGGTACGTCTGGTCTAATAACTGATCTCTACATCTAGACCTCAGGAGCGAGAAGGCAGGTGAAGGGGACAGAAAGTGACAAGAGCTTAGAGGGCCACTGGCCCCATGCCGACTCTTCTCCCCCTCCCTAGGGTCAGGGTACTTTCTGCTTCAGATGCGCCCGATGATATGCAGAATTATGGCTTCTCCAAAGATGCCACCTCCTAATCCCCAGACCTGTGAAAATTATATGTATTTATTTATCTTTAGTGTTTATTTTTAGACATAGGGTCTTGTGTCATCCAGGCTGGAGTGCAGTGGTGCAATCATAGCTCAAACACCTGGGCTCCAGCGATCCTCCTGCTTAGGCCTCCCGAGTATTTAGGACTACAGGTGCATACTACCACTCCCAGTTATGATAAAAAAAAATTTTTTTTTTGTAGAGTCAGATCTCACTGTATTGCCCAAGCTGGTTTCGAACTCCTGGCCACAAGCAATCCTCCCCCCTCAGCCTCTTAATGCGTTAAGATTATAGCTGTGAGCTACCCCGCCCAGCCCCAGTGATATTTAAGGTCAACGAGTTTGTTATTTGGGTCTTTCTAGAGGCACATGTTGAGATCAAGTGTGCAAGGTTTATTGGTGGGGAGGGAGGAAGTATTATAATAATGGCTGTGAAATTGAAAGGCCTGGAAGTAGAACCGAACAGGAGGAGTCTCAGACTCCCATGTAGATCTGACAGTCTTGGTCCGACCCGTGCTCACCTCTGCAGCAAAGACTGACCATTAGAGGAACCCTGTGTTGGGTAGAAATGGCCAGGACCAAGTCCCATGGCCAGCCCAGTCACTGGCTGGGGACTGCCCGGGGAGGGCGTGGCTGTGGCTCAACACTGAGTGAATCCGGAAGGCCTCGTACGGCAGGGAATTCTTTTTTGCAGGGAGATCCTGGCTGGGTCCATCCACAGCTGCTGTACGAAGGCAGTAGCTCTGTGTGGGGCTGTCTTGATTTCAGGTCTTTTGCAGCATTATGGAATAGAAATGATTAAAATTGGGGCTTCACTGCCTTTTTTCTCCTTTGTCTTCTTTTTTTTTTTTTTTTTTTTTTTTTGAGACTGAGTTTCACTCTTGTCACCTAGGCTGGAGTGCAGTGGCATGATCTCGGCTCACTGCAACCTCCGCCTCCTGGATTCAAGCCATTCTCCTGCCTCAGCCTCCCGAGTAGCTGGGATTAAAAGTGTGTGCCACCACACCAGGCTAATTTTTGTATTTTTGGTAGAGATGGGGTTTCACCATGTTGGCTAGGCTGGTCTCGAACTCCTGACCTCAGGTGATCCGCCCGCCTCAGCCTCCCAAAGTTCTGGGATTACAGGCATGAGCCACTGCGCCTGGCCTCTCCTTTGTCTTTAATATTCAACAGAGGTGGTGACGCAAGTTTGCATCTCTGCCTGGGTCAGGCTTCTGGAGAGGTGACATGGTGTGTTGATGTAGCCACATCTGCAATCCTCATCTTCAATCATGCATTGATGTTAGCATGTAGACCAGTGGTCCCCAGCCTTTTTGGCACCAGGGACTGGTTTCATGGAAGACACTTTTTCCCACGGAGCAGTGGGGGATGCGGGATGGTTTTGGGATGATTCATGTGCATTCCATTTATTTAGCACTTTATTTCTATTATTATTACATTGTAGTAGAAAATGAAATAATTGTATAACTCACCATAATGTAGAATGAGTGGGAGTCCTGAGCTTGTTTTCCTGCAACTAGACGGTCCCATCTGGGGGTGATGGGAGACAGTGACAGACCATCAGGCATTGGATTGTAATAAGGAGCACACAACCTAGATCCCTCCTATGCACAGTTCACCATAGGATTTGTGCTTCTGTGAGAATCTAATGCTGCTGCTGATCTGACAGGAGGTGGAGCTCAGTGGGAATGCGAGCGACGGGGAGTGACTGTAAATACAGATGAAGCTTCACATGTGCACCCGTCACTCACCTCCTGCTGTGCGACCCGGCTCCTAATAGGCCACTGCCTAGTGGTTGGGGACCCCTGATGTAGAAGACCTATTTTTTTTTTCTTTTTCTTGAGACAAGATCTCGCTCTGTCACCCAGGCTGGAGTGCAGTGGTGCAATCATAGCTCACTGCAGCCTCAAAGTCCTCAAAAGACCTATCTTAATATGCAAATATTTTTCTTTCTCTTTCTTTCTTTTTCTTTCTTTCTTTCTTTCTTTCTTTCTTTCTTTCTTTCTTTCTTTCTTTCTTTCTTTCTTTCTTTCTTTCTTTCTTTCTTTCTCTTTCTTCCTTTCTTCCCTTCTTCCTTTCTTCCTTTCTTCCTTCCTTCCTTCCTTCCTTCTTTCCTTCCTTCCTTCCTTCCTTCCTTCTCTCTTTCTTTCTTTCTCTCTTTCTCTTTCTTTCTTTCTTTTTCCTTTCCTTTCCTTTCTTCCTTCTTTCTTTCTTTTCTTTCTTTCTTGTCTTGCTCTGTCGCCCAGGCTGGAGTGCAGTGGCGTGATCTTGGCTCACTGCAACCTCCGCCTCTCTGGTTGAAGTGATTCTGCTGCCTCAGCCTCCCAAGTAGCTGGAACTACAGGCATGTGCCACTACACCCAGCTAATTCTTGTATTTTTAGTAGAGACGGGGTTTCACCATGTTGGCCAGGCTGGTCTCAAACTCCTGATCTCAGGCAATCCATCTGCCTAAGCCTCCCAAAGTGCTGGGATTACAGGCATGAGCCACCGTGCCTTGCCTAATACCCAAATATTTATAAAGAAGGTAGCACATTAACTAGTCAATAGTTATGGTGCTAAACACCTTAGCACAAAACTTTGTGGATCGTTCATTGCATAGCGGAGGGGGTTGAGCTGGGTCATCTGCCCAGATTCGTGCACTTGCTGGGGTGGAGCTAGCGAGGCCTGTGCTCCTCCTGTGGCTATTGTGTTGGGTACCCTCTGCCTAGACCAAGGGCTCACTGCAGGGGCCTCTCCTCCACCCTCAGCTTGCTGAGCAAATATCACAACAGCGCCTTTGCCTCGTAGCCCTGGTCTCTCACTTTAAGATTGCCCCTGAAATTCAAGAAGCTACAGGGCTCTCTCTCTGGGCTCATGCATAACCCAACAATGCAGGGGGAACTGTGGGTGGTGGGTGCATCCTTCTCCCTCCCTGTTTGGAGCACACAGCGCTGGAGTGGAGTGCATTGTTGAGTAGACACAGCTGGTCACAGAGCCTTGTGGCAACACTTCTCAGAGCTGCCATCCCCCTGTCCCCAACTCAACCCTTTACCATCACTTTTGCCTTTCTGCAATGCTATTCCCCAAATAAACATTAGCTCATATGCTTTTCTTCCCCCCAACAGCTTTATTGAAGTGTAATTTATTAAGTGTAATTTACATACCATAAAATCTACAGCAATGCGCAACCCTCACCGAAATCCAATTTGAGTAGATTTCCATCACCCCAAAACACTCCTTAAGCCCATTTGCAGTCATTTCCCGTTCTCACTCCCAGCCCCAGGCAACCACTAATCTATTTTCTGCTTCTGTAGATTTGCCTTCTTTGACCCATAAAGTTTTGCCCGAGGCTTCTTTGTTTAGGGAACCCAGGTTAAGACACATAGCAGATAACTCAGAAAATTCCGTGATGTCCGAGAACTGCCACTTGCTCTCTCCGACTTTGAGGCCAGAGTGGACCGTCCTGGACATCTTGCTAGAGTGGAGAACAAGGATAAAGTCTGGACAAATGTTTGGTTATTTTTAATTAGGACACACGATGCGTTAACAATTATAAGAGGCAGGATGGAATGCCTCTTAGTGGTAGCAGCGTAACTACCAGAACGGACCCATGTCTTCAGAGTGATTTTCATTCTGAGCAGAAATTCATCAGCAGGTTGATCACAAGCCCTGTGAAATCGGGCAGAGCCCACAGCAAGGAGGGTCCTGAGGACGAGGCTTTCTCGAGCGTTTTTGTTTTGTTGACTCCACAATCAAAAGTTTCTCTCAAGGATTTTCTCCATGTGGAAGGCAACCCACAAACAGTTAAGGTATTTTGCATCATTACTGTTGACTGGTTGATACATTGGTTATTTAGAAACACCTTTTTAAAAAAATTTTTATTTTTCTTAGGAGTGAGAGTCTTGCTGTGTTGCCCAGGCTGGAGTGCAGTGGTACAATTGTAACTCACTGCGGCCGCCAACTCTTGGGCTCAAGTGATCCTCCAGCCTCAGCTTCCTGAGTAGCTGGGACTACAGGTGTGTACCACCAGGCCTGGCTCATTTTTCATTCTTTGTAATGATGGAATCTCACTTTGCTATCCCAACTGGTCTTGAGTTCCTGGCCTCAAGCACTCCTCCTGTCAGCCTCCTAAAGCACTGGGATTGCAGGCGAGAGCTACTATGCCAGGCCTAGAAATATCTGAATAATAAGATAGGTCTTTTTCTATGGTATCCCCCATGCATGACTGAAGATGAAGAAGATATTTTGGAATAGTTTCAATGGGGGCTGGGGCACTTCTTAGTCATAGCCCTTCAGTTCTCCCGTGTCATATCTATTGGGTAGATTCATCCCCTCTCTGGTATTTTTTTTTTTTTTTTTTTGAGATGGAATCTTGCTCTGTTGCCCAGGCTGGAGTGCAGTGGCGCGATCTCGGCTCACTGCAACCTCCACCTCCCGGGTTCAGGTGATTCCCCTGCCTCAGCCTTCCGAGTAGCTGGGATTATAGGCACCTGCCACCACGCCTGGCTAATTTTTTGTGTTTTTAGTAGAGATGGAGTTTCACCGTGTTAGCCAGGATAATCTCCATCTCCTGACCTCGTGATCCGCCCGCCTCGGCCTCCCAAAGTGCTGGGATTACAGGCGTGAGCCATTGTGCCCGGCCCTTCTCTGGTATTTAAAAGCAAAGGAAACATGGATTTGAAGTACAAAATAATCAGATATCCAGGAGCCACAAAAAAAGTTATTTGTCAAGCATCTATTACGAGTCAGGTCTTAAGTCTTATATGAAACAGTTTAATGCGGGCCAGAAAACATGCCAAAAGCTCTCTATCATCATCATCTTTAATCCTCTGCACAACACTGTCATATTTCCATTTGAGAGATGGAGAAACTGGCCCAGCTAATAGGTGGAAGAATGTTAATTCAAACCCTGGCCTGACCCCATCACGGGCTGTCACCTCATCTGCCGACAAGTTAGATGAATAAGCCAGAGCTCACGGACTCCTATTTTAGCAGCAGGGACCGTCAATAGAAACAAGAAGATACAATGATATTTTGCAGTGATAGCTAACATTCATCGAACATTTGTGATGTACCGGGCCTTGTTTCTCATGCTGTAGGTGTGTTATCTAATTTAATTCTTGCTACAGATCTATCGAGTCGTTTCTTGGATCGTCATCGTTTTACGGATGGGTACACTGAACTACGGTAGGAGTCAGTTCATTGGCCCAAAGTCAGGAGACACAGGAGAGATGCTTTGCATGTGGTCTCTCCTTTCTTGCTGAAATAAAAGGCAAAATGGGGCTCCATCTGAGAGTCAGCAGTATGTATTTTAGCTGAGTCACACATAGTTAATAGGAAGGGAATGGGCGGGAAAAGTGTTTTAGGCAGAAGGAGGAGTTACAGCAAAAGCAATGGTGTGTGCAACAGAGTAATGGGTCTGAGCAACTCTACCTGGCCCAGCTTCTCTGGAGCCTGGAGAGGAAGGGAAAAGAGGTGCAGAGACTGAGGTCTGGAGAGGTGGGAAAGGGTCAGGTTGGGGCCAGCCTGGAGAATTAGGCTACAGGGAGCCTAAGTTAATTTTGTTGGCAATACGAACCCTTTGAATGATTTCATTAGGGGTGTCACAATAAAATCTTAATTTCACTTCATTTTGTTTATTTTTTTAGAGACAGGGTCTTGCTTTGTCACCTAGGCTGGAATGCAATGGTGCTATCACAGCTCACTACAGCCTTGAACTCCTGGGCTAAGGTATCCTCCTGCCTCAGCCTCCCAAGTAGCTGGGACCACAAGCATGTACCACCCAGCCCAGCTAATTAAAAAAATTATATATATTTTTTTGTAGAGACAAGGGCTCATCATCTTGCCCAGGCTGGTCTTGACCTCCTGGGCTCAAGGGATCCTCCCACCTCAGCATCTGATATGGTTTAGCTGTGTCCCTACCCAAAATCTCATCTTGAATCGTAATCCCCATAATCCCCACGTGCGAAGGGAGAGACCAGGTGGAGGTATTAAATAATGAATCACGAGGGTGGTTTCCTCCATACCTTTCTTGTGATAGTGAGTTCTTATGAGATCTGCTGGTTTTGTAAGTGTCTGGTAGTTCCTTCTGTGTTCACTCTCCTTCCTGCCTCTTTGTGAATAAGGTGCCTGCTCCCCCTTTGCCTTCTCCTATGATTGTAAGTTTCCTGAGGCCTCCCCAGTCATGCTGAACTGTGAGGCAATGAAACCTGTTTCCTTTATAAATTACCAGTCTTGGGCAGTTCTTTATAGCAGTATGAAAACAAACCAATACAGCCTCCCAAAGTGCTGGCATTACAGGTGTGAACCACCACACCCAGCGTAAATTTTCACTTCAGAAAGATTACTCTGACAGCACAAAATCTTAGCATAAAATAATTTATTCTTCACATTCACCAGCACTCCCAAGGGATGGAGTACACCAAAGAGAAGCTTGATTAGGCTGGGGTGGGGAAGAACAGGAAAAATGGAACTGCAGGCACACCCCAAGGGGAGGCTGTTCTGGAGAAGCCCTAGCAGCCTGGTAGGAGACGGGAGGTGGACGGTTGGAAGGAGGAGAGAGAAGAAGATGAGAAAAGCAAACTATGTGTCCCTGCAGTTGTCCTTCTCAGTAGGACGAAAGGGGATAGGTGGTGGGAAGCCTGGGAAGAACCTGGAAGGGTAGAGAAGGGAGACTACCTTCAGAAACGAGGGCTGCGGGGGACGCTGCTGGAACACCTTCTTTTGACTTTGTTTTAATTTTTATTCTCTAGAACTTTTGATTGAAGTATCCCATTGGTACAGAAAAGTATATCAAGGATATTGTACAGCTCAGAGAATTTTCACCAAGTGGGGTGACCAGCCCCTAGGTCAAGAAACAGAACCTGAGCCTTGAAAACGTGCTTGCTTGAGAGAGAATCCAGAGACAAAAGGCCATGTAGGATTCCATTTCTATGAACTGCCCAGAATAGACAAGTCTATACAGATGGCTGGTAGAGTAATGGCTGCTTAGGGCTGGGGAATAAAGAGCCTGATAGCCAAAGTGTAGAGGATTTTTTGTTTTCTTTTTTTTTGAGGTGGTGAAAATGTTCTAATATTGACTGTAGTGATGCATATGTCTGTGAACATACTAAAAACCATTGATTGATTGTTTGCAAAGAGAAAGGGAGTGAGAGAGGGAGGAAGGGAGGGCAGAGAGAGGGAGGGAAGGAAGAAAGGGAAGGGAAAAAAGCAAGGAAGCAGAGAAGAAAGGAAGGGAGAAGGGAAGGGAGGAAGGGAGGAAGAAAGGATGGAAGGAAGGAAGGAGAGAAGGAGGGAAGGAAGGAGGGAAGGAAAGAGGGAAGGAGGGAAGGAAGAAGTCAAGGGAGAAGGGGAGAAGGAATGAAAGAGGGAGAGAAGGAAGGAATAAAAAAGGAAGAGAGAAATGACACAAGAAAGGAGGGAAGGAAGGAGAGAGGACAGGATGGAAGGAGAGGGGACAGGATGGAAGGAAGGAGGGAAGGAAGGAAGGAAGGAAGCAGGGAAAGGAAGGAAAGGGAGGGAGGGAGGAAGAAAGAAAGAAACAGAACATGACCAGAATTTCTGAGCCCTGGAAGTGGTGATGTCTTTCAAATCCCAGCCTTCCTGGAGAGCAGCCACTACCTTTACTTCTAACACTGTATTCCCTTCTCCTGCTTTTGCATTTTAGGTAAAAGGAACAAAATGGTCTATTGTGTCTGACCTCTTTAGCTCAACATCATTTGTGACATTCCTGTGTATCAAACATGGCTTGCTGGCTTTTAAAAAAATAGTTGTTTTCCCATTACAAATTAATATACACCCATTTTTAAAAATCCCTGGAAAATACAGAAAAGCAAAAAGAGGGAATAAAAGTCTCCAGGCATTCTGCCACCCAGGTGGAACCACCGTTAACATATTGGTATATTTTTTGACTCTTTTTCTCTGCCTCGTGTTAAACTGTTGCAGTTGCAGGCATGTCCCTGTGGTTTTCAAAATATCATCCGCGGAACTGCAGTTTCCCATGGACATGCCTGAGTGGTCGTGCAAGTGTTTTATTCATATTTAGTATTTTAAATACATTCTGTTCTATTTAGAGCTATGATAAAAATGACACCCAAATGTATTAGAAACCAAACTTATTAGAAACCACCAGTGTGAAAATTTGTGTAGCTTGGTTAACTTGCAACTGTGTAAACTTAAAAATAACTGTTCTCTTATAAATCCTATTCAGTGTAAGAATATTGTAAAACCAGGTGACTTATTAAAACTGCTACATTTGCACCTACCCGTCTATATGAATCAGGATCTTCCTCAATATTAAACAGCTAAATTAAAATAAGTGAATGCCATCTGAGGCTTTTATTAAATAACAACTTTCCTCCCTATTTCTCAATTTAAAATGTAAACTTTTCATTTAAAAAGCCTCTTTGTTTTATGGGTTGATTGTATAAGAGGCAACTGTCATAATCTGAGTTTAACGATACATTGATAAGAAAATACTGCCTTTATGTCTGCTATACTGGAGTTTCACAAAGATTTTGTAAAGAAGATTTGCTGCTAAAAACTTTGAAAACCAATGCTATAGATAAAATTGTATAGATTTTTTGTCTTAAAATGTATTTTTTACTATAAAAGTAATATATATGCATTGTAAAGTATGAAGAATAAAGAAAAATAACAAGAGGAAATAAAAGTCGCCCAGAGTTCCACCTGTCGTATATAATCATTATCCACGTAACAGACATGCATTGTGTGTCTGTTAATTATACGAAACTCTTCTAAATTATGGGGTTATAGCAATGTAAAGACAGAGAATGTCCTTCTTACAAGGCTTATATTTTTGGTAGGGGGAGACACTCATATAAGAAAGTAAACAGGACAGGTGCGGTGGCTCATGCCTGTAATCCCAGCACTACTAGGAGGCGGAGCTTGCAGTGAGCCAAGATTGCGCTACTGCACTCCAGCCTGGGCGACAGAGCGAGACTCCGTCTCAAATACTACTACTACTACTACTACTACTACTACTACTACTACTACTACTACTAAATAAACAAACTAGCTGAATTTCACTACTTGTAAGTGCTCTCAAGCAAATAAAACAGGCTGGCAGGTTGGGAACCACATAGGAGTTGGCCAATGAGAGTGTTCAAGGGAGGGACATTTGAAGGGATACTTGAAAAATAAAAAGTTGTTTGCCACTGGAATATCCAGAGGCAGAGCATTCCCTTCAACCCAAAGCTCAAGGTAAGAATAAGTTTTTCCCTCACCCCGACAAAGAGACAGAGGGCCGTAGTGGTTGGAGAGTAGTGAATCGGGGAGAGAGTGGGAGGAGGCATAAATGTAGAAAGACCAGCTCAAATGAGCCCTTGCTAGTCATGGCATGAAATGCAGATTTTACCAGCATTTTGAGTAGTTCATTAGCATCTTTTTCTTTTTGGCAAATTGTAATAGTTGATATTTTATCATTTATATTGATGTTAGATAGAGATGATATAGAGACTGTTTCAACAGCTTTACAGCAAAGATAGAAAGAGGAGCTCAGTGACAGATAATGTCTATATTTGGGAAGATTACTAGTCTTTGGTTCTTATAAAAATACAGGGACCTAGCTCATTCAACAAGATTCCCATGTTGCAGCTGTCCCAGCTTCCAGGTGGCCAGGTGGGACAAATCTCATCAAGGGATAAATCCATTCTTATTAAAGGCTGAATAAGCAGGAAAAACCAAATCTTCAATATGGGATATACAAACAAATCTGCAGTGTGAAAGGAGATAAACATATTCCTCAAGAAGTAAAGAAAGGGCATAGTTAAAAAAAGATTTTTTTCTTTGAAAACAGGAACAAATTTTAGCCTGCCTCTGTTCTAGTCTTAAGGGATTTTAGGAAATGAAACAAGAAAAGAAATAAATAAAAGAATAAACACAATAAAGGGAAACAGACTCTAAAACAAAAGAGCAAAATACAAAAAAAGATAGGCTTATAGGATAAGGCACTAAGATGAAATGAATTTGGCAAAATTTCAGAGTAGAAGAGGCAAATCATGCAATTGCAAGTCACATGTAGTATTAGAAGTAGTAAGAGGCAGAAGTAATATTACAGTGAATCTATGCAGTCATAAGGAAGAGGAGTTTGAGAGAAACTCTAGAATGTATAGGATGAGGACAAGAAACTAAAAGTTATTTGAGACATCATAAGTACAGAGAACAGACAGCAAAGATCCAACAGAGGGATCATTTGTATTTTCGAAGATGAGGCCAAAACAAATCCAATGACAGATGCTGCATTTCAAATATAACAATAACAAAATTCCTACCAGACATTTTTTGGGGAATGTGACAAAATGATTCTAAAATTCATCTGAAGAATAAATGGCTGTGAAGAGCCAATTAAGTTATTCAAAAAACAAAAACAAAATGGTGAGTGAGCCCTTGATCTTCCAGATATGAGGATTCACTTTAAAAACTCTAATAATGAAAAGTGGTGCTGCTATTAAAGCAGGGAGACCAGTAAAGGATAGTAGAGAAGCTGGTGATGTATTTGAGTTTATTTGGCTAGTATGTAGCAAAAATCCAAAATCAGCGAGGAGAAGATTCAGTAAACATGTTGGGAAAATTTATTAATATTTGGAAGGAAAATTGTTGGGTTCTTTCCTTATGCTAAAGCATAAAATTAATTTGATTTGGATCAAGGAGTTAAATACATAATATGAAATCACAAATAACTGTTAGAGATTGCACTGTAGGTTAAATACACATAAACTTGAATTTGGGAATTCTTTTTCAAGTTTAACCCCGAAGTCATAAGGTATAAAGGAAAAATTGGTAAATTTGATGTTATAAAATTTAAAGCGTTAAAAAAAATAAACAAGTCTGACAAATTGAGATAAAATATTTCCTATATATTATAAATGTTTATCCTGAATATATTAAGTTTTTTTTTGTCTTGTTTGTTTTTTCAGTCGGGAGAAAAATACTTCTGACAGAAACTGGGGAAAGGCTGGGTGTGGTGGCTCATGCCTGTAATCCCAGCAGTTTGAAAGGCCGAGGTGGGTGGATCAACTTGAGGTCAGGAGTTAGAGACCAGCCTGGTTAACATGGTGAAACCCTGTCTCTACTAAAAATACAAAAAATTAGCCATGTGTGGTGGTACATGCCTGTAATCCCAGCTACTAGGGAGGCTGAGGCAGAAGATGCTTGAGCCTGGGAGGCGGAGGTTGCAGTGAGCTGAGATCACACCACTGCACTCCAGCCTGGGTGACAGAGCAAGACTGTCTCAAAAACAAAACAAAACAAAAACAAAAAGAAAAACAAAAAGAAAAACTGGGGAAAGAATGTGAACAGGTTTTGCACAAAAGGAAAAAAAATCAGATTGATCAATAAGCCTATAGAGAAGAATCACCAACTTTTAGTAATAGAAATTGAAAATAAAGTAACAAAATGTCGATTTCTATCCACTATCTTAGCAGAGTTGGGCAGAAAAAGTAGATATCCAGTGTTGGCAATGCTGTGTGAAAATGGGCATTTTCATTTTTTATTGTTGGGATTATAAAATTGTAGAATTTTCTGGTATGGAATTTAGACAATATGTATAGCAGTTGAAAAATGTGAATTGCCTTGGGAGTCGCTTTCATTTTTAAGAATTTTATATTTAAAATAATTGTATTAGTTTAAAAAACCACATGTAGAAAGATGCTCATTCCACACTGTAGCAAAGAACTGGAAACAAGCTAAATATATGCTGTTTACCATAAAAGAATAAACACGATAAAGGGAAACAGACTCTAAAACAAAAGAGCAAAATACAAAAAAAGGTAAGCTTATAGAATAAGGCACTGACTAAGATGAAAATGAATTTGGCAAAATTTCAAAGAGTAGAAGCAGCAAATCATGCAATTGCAAGTCACATATAGTATTAGGAAACGTTCTAAAGGAGCGTTCTAAAGCCTTTACACGTATAATTCATTTAATCCACACAGCTCTGTGAGTTAACTACTGTTGTAATTCCCATTATGCTCATGAGGAAACAGGCACAGATGGTTTAATTTACTCAACACTGCATGACTAATAAATGGTGGAAAAGCGATTTGATCTCAGGAAATTTTACCTTGTGAACTAAGTTTTTAATTGCCACATTACATAGTATATTGTATAATGTGTAGTATAATTTCTATAATGTTAAAAATAATTATCCAATGATCAGGGGTTGGTTGTGTTAATTATGAGTCAATTATTCATGGAATGGAATGCAGTATAGCCATTGAAAATAATATTGTTGAAGTTTTTTTTTCACATGGGAATTTGTTACATTATGAACAAAGGCAACAACAAACCGTATAGTTGAATACAGTTAACATTAAAAAAGAGTCCTCTTGGCCTTGGCAGGGCGCGGTGGCTCAAGCCTGTAATCCCAGCACTTTGGGAGGCCAAGGTGGGCGGATCCCGAGGTCAGGAGATGGAGACCATCCTGGTTAACATGGTGAAACCCCGTCTCTAATAAAAATACACACACACACACACACACACACACACACACACACACACACACAATTAGCCAGGCATGGCGGCGGGCACCTGTAGTCCCAGCTGCTCGGGAGGCTGAGGCAGGAGGATGGCGTGGACCTAGGAGGCGGAGCTTGCAGTGAGCTGAGATCGTGCCACTGCACTCCGGCCTGGGCGACAGAGTGAGACTCCGTCCCCTTCCCGCCCCCAAAAAAAGAGGCCTCCTATATGAAGGCTATGCATGGGAAATGCTGCAAGAACATAACGAAAGTTAACAATGTTTTACTTTAGGATAATGGGTGTATTTTACCCCTTGGTGCTTTTCTGTATCTTCTGCATTGAGTTAGTATTACTTTTGGACTTAGAAAAAAAAAAGTTATTAAATAATAAAGAAACAGAAAAATCAGACCTCAAATTACTTGGCAACAAAGGCAGCTTTTAAATGATGTTGCCCTGTTTGGGAAGGAGGTTCTTTGTATTAATTTTCATACAGCACCCAGCAGTGTATATAATTTAGCACTTGCTAACTTTTGTGAAACAGAGAAGCACCAGAGATTGTTTTAACTGGTTGGAAAACTTGGTGTGGACTGTAGTAGTCAGGATGTGATCCAGGGAGCACAGTTCCTGGTTTCTGGGAGTTGACAGAAACCAGGGAGAAGGGAGTTATCAAGAGAAGTATTGTAGGTTCCCAGAAACATCCTCACAGTCCTTAACCCACCCTAAACCCGCTGGAGTTTGGGGATTAAATTTTTTAAGGAAAACCCACAAATAGCATGACTGTGACCTACTCATTGTTTGGCATAAATGTAAGGTGTTTTTTTGTTAATTGTGCTTTAAGTTCTGGGATACATGTGCAGAACGTACAGGTTTGTTACATAGGTATATATGTGCCATGGTGGTTTGCTGCACCTATCAACCCATCATCTAGGTTTTAAGCCCCACATGCATTAGGTATTTGTCCTAATGCTCTCCCTTCCCTTGCCCCCCACCCCGCAACAGGTGTGTGATGTTCCCCTTCCTATGTCCATGTGTTCTCATTGTTCAACTCCCACTTATGAGTGAGAACGTGTGGTGTTTGGTTTTCTGTTCCTGTGTTAGTTTGCTGAGAATGATGATTTCCAGCTTTATCCATGTCCCTGCAAAGGACATGAACTTATTCTTTTTTATAGCTGCATAGTATTCCATGGCGTGTATGTGCCACATTTTCTTTATCCAAAAGTCTGTCATCGATGGGCATTTGGGTTGGCTCCAAGTCTTTGCTATTGTAAATAGTGCTGCAATAAACATATGTGTGTGTGCATGTGTCTTTATGGTAAAATGATTTATAATCCTTTGGGTATGTACTTAGTAATGGGATAGCTGGATCAAATAGTATTTCTGGTTCTAGATCCTTGAGGAATCGCCACCCTGTCTTCCATAATGGTTGAACTTAGGTGATATTTTTCTTAAGCTGCTTACTGGTGTATGTACTCTCAAAGCAAAAACAGCCAAGCATGTTATTTTCACAGATGTCAGACTACACAAGTGTGTTTCCAAAATCTCTGGTTACTCCTTGGTTTTCTAACCCTTCCCCTTAACTGTGTAGATAGTATTCTGGTGTTTTCCTGAACTTTCTATCGCAGGGAAAAGCCAGGGTCAGTCTGATTTTCATTCAGTTCTAAGTACTTTTCTCAGATCCTGAAATGGTTTAAAGTTTTCCAGCATTTCAATATATATTCTGCCAGGATATGTCTATGTGAGGATCTCTTTTTATAGAACACGATTTTTCTAAAGGTCAAGAAAAGATGTTTTCTATTTCTTTTTTTCATTAGTTTGTTGTTTTTGTTCTACTCTATTCTGAAAAATTTATTATATTTATATTGGAGTTTTAAAATTGGGTTTCACAGAGCTATCATTCTCATTACTTTCATTCCTTTATCCTTTTCCTCTACATTCTTGGAGAACTTCTCAGGTGTATTCTTAATATCGCTGATTTGATTTTCCTGTGGTATCGGTCTTGCTGATAAATATCTCCATGTGGATATTTAAGTGCTTTTTGATTTCTTGCAAATCTTATGTTACATATATCCCTTTTCATCTCTTTCCATTTCATTTTTCCTTTAGGAGGTTCTCTCACTACAGATTTTTACTCCCATTTCATGAAGCCCACATGTCCTTGAATTGTTTTGAGGTCTGCTCCTCCCCTTGAGACTTTGGGATATGGTTCTGAAAGGGTTTTAGGCATCTCCTTGTCGGTTTCCCACTTTATTTCAAAGCAAGGTTTGTCCGGACGTAGCTCTTGCCAACAGATAGGGATGTGGGTTGCTCCAGGCTGCGTCTTCTGTCCTCTTGGGTGATGTGTGGTGAGTTCCACTTCTAAGGCTAGAGGGAAGTTTGATGGATAATGTTTCAAATTTAGGTTCCAGGTTCTAGCTGGCTTTCACTTACTACAGTTACTGCCTTTTTTTTTTTTTTAAATCAGATTCAAGGGGATACATGGGTATGCTTGTTATATGGATATATTAAATGATGCTGAGGTTTGGGGTACGATTGATCTGTCATCCAAGTAGTGAGCATAGTACCCAATAAATAGTTTTTCTTTTTTTTTTCTTTTTCTCTTTTTTCTTTTTTTGAAATGGAGTCTCACTCTGTCACCCAGGCTATAGTGCAGTGGCACAATCTTGGCTCACTGCAGCCTTCACCTCCTAGGTTCAAGCGATTCTCCTGCCTCAGCATCCCGAGTAGCTGGAGATTACGGGTGCGCACCACCACGCCTGGCTAAGTTTTGTATTTTAAGTAGAGACGGGGTTTCACCATGTTGGCCAGGCTGGTCTTGAATGTCTGACCCCAAATGATCCACCCGCCTCAGCCTCTCAAAGTGCTGGGATTGCAGACGTGAGCCGCCGTGCCCGGCACAATAGATAGTTTTTCAACCCTTCCCCCAACTCCTCCAGTAGTCTCTAGTATCTCTTGTTCCCATCTTTGTGTCTGTGAGTACCTAATGTTTACTTCTCACTTATAAGTGAGAATATGCAGCATTTGATTTTTTGTTCCTGAGTCCATTCACTTAGGATAATGGCCTCCAGCTGCTTCCATGTTGCTGCAAAGGACATGATTTCATTCTTCTTTACAGCTGCATAGTATTTCATGGTGTATATATATCATATTATCCAATCCACTGTTGATGGGCACCTAGGTTGATTCCGTGTCTTTGCTATTGTGAATCGTGCTGCAATAAACATGTGAGTAACAGGTGTCTTTTTGGTAGAATGATTTATTTTCCTTTGGGTATATCCCAGTAATGGGATTGCTGGATGGAATGATAATTGTAATTTTAGCTCTTTGAGAAATCTCCAAATTGCTTTCCTCAGGGAGAAACAAATTCACAAGCCCAGTGTATAATATAGCTACAGCTTTGCCATGTGACATCCTGTTCTTTTCCCACTGTCTGGTTCTTCCTTGCTTTAAACCAACAGAGCACTTGAAAAACAGCCATCATCAGTGTTTGCTGCCGCCAGCGTTGGTGTTTTCTTATTCTCTGTGTGTAGTTTTTTTACTCATGGAGACTGCATCCCTCAGGGGCATAGCATGGTACGCTGGTAGAACCTGGGCTTTGATGGCAGATCTCAGCTCAAGCCCCGGCTCCACCCCACCAGCTCCATTTCCTTGAGCTAGTTATGGAGCTACTCTAAGTCTCAGTTTGTTCATCCATACAGTGGAGCTCAAAGCATCTTTGGGATGATTAAATGAGATAATACGAGACACTATTTGTAAGGTGCTTGAAACCTAGAAATAATAAACTGAGTGCTCACTATGGTTAAGCATTCTTCCAAGGACTTTATGTGTCTTAAAATATGAGGTAGTCACTATTAACATTTCTAGTTCACAGAGAGGAAGGAGGCTTGGAGAGGTTAAGGTATTTGCCCATCGTTGCACAGCCAGTAGGTGATAATGCTGGGATTTGCCCCTGGCTGTCTGACTTCAGAGACTGGGCTCTTAACCATCATGTCACCATACATGCTGTCTCAAAAATGTGTCACTGTCACTCCCTCCACTCCTCCCAATTTCATATTAATTTGGCTTTTTTGAGTTGATTTGTCGGGACATCAACATTTATGAAGAAAGGTGAGATATAGTGGAGAGGGGGTAGGATAAGGGGAATTGCAAAGTGCCATACAAGATGCAAAGTTCATTTCTTATTATATGAAGACTTAGGGGGACATAGTAGAGGTCGCCTGAGAATTCGGCTAACCTTGCAGGCTGCCTGTCATTGTTTCATGAGGTAGAACCAGGACAAGCCTTATAGTTTGGGCTGCGGTATAGGGATTCCATCTAGAGTTAGGCTGTAGTTTGACCATTGGCTCAGTTGTGGATTTTGTTGTTGTTGTTTTGTTTGTTGGGACTCTGTCTCCCAGGCTGGAGTGAGTGGCGCAATCATAGCTCACTGCGGCTGTGATCTTGACCTCCCGGGCTCAAGAGATCCTCTCAAGTAGCTAGGACTACAGGTTTTGTGCCACTGCGCCTGGCTACTTTTAAAAATATTTTGTAGAGATAGCATCTTGCCATGTTGCCCAGGCTCAAACTCCTGGGCTCAAGTGATCCTTCTGCCTCAGCCTCCTGAATAGCTGGGCTTATAGGCAGGTACCACTGTGCTAACTTTTTTTTTTTTTTTTTTTTTTTTTTGAGATGGAGTCTCGCTGTGTCGCCCGGGCTGGAGTGCAGTGGCCGGATCTCAGCTCACTGCAAGCTCCGCCTCCTGGGTTTTTACGCCATTCTCCTGCCTCAGCCTCCCGAGTAGCTGGGACTACAGGCGCCCGCCACCTCGCCCAGCTAGTTTTTTGTATTTTTTTTAGTAGAGACGGGGTTTCACCGTGTTAGCCAGGATGGTCTCGATCTCCTGACCTCGTGATCCGCCCGTCTCGGCCTCCCAAAGTGCTGGGATTACAGGCTTGAGCCACCGCGACCGGCCTGTGCTAACTTTTTAATTGTTTGTAGAGATGGGGTCTCACTATGTTGCTCAAGCTGGTCTTGAACTCCTGGTCTCAAGCAGTGCACCCCAGCTCAGCCTGCCAAAGCACTGGGATTATAGATGTGAGCCGCTGTGCTTGGCCAATTCCTTCTAGATTTAGGCTGTGGTTTGACCATTGGCTTAGTTTTGGAGAGAGAGCTGAGTTTCTGTATTTTTGGATTTTAGCCTTTCATGGGAAACTGGGAGAGTGGGCATTAGGATTTGTTTGTTTGTTTGTTTGTTTATTGCTGTGTTGTTTGAGACAGGGTCTTGCTCTATCGTCCAGGCTGTAGTGTGGTGGTGCAATCTTAGCTCACTGCAACCTTCGCCTCTCAGGTTCAAACAATTCTCCTGCTTCAGCCTCCCGAGTAGCTTGGATTACAGGCGCCCACCACCATACCCAGCTAGCTAGTTTTTGTATTTTTAGTAGAGATGGGCTTTCACCATGTTGGCCAAGCTAATCTCGAACTCCTGACCTCAAGTGATCTGCCCGCCTCTGCCTCCCAAAGTGCTGGGATTGCAGGCATGAGCCACTGCGCCCAGCCAGAATTTACCATTTTAAACCTCTACTCATTCTTCAGATGGTTCTGGACAGATCCTTTCAGGGGGTGCCTTTGAGAGCACAGAGATAACTGTAGGGATTAGTGAGAGCTTGATGACCTCCTCAGTGCCTTTCTCCAGCTGTAGCCCTCTTAGCCTTTCCCCAGTGTTAAAAATCTTCCCATCCCAAATGAAAGCAAGCCTGTGGTCCTAGAGTACCCATCTGCCTTTCAGTATTGATCCTCTAGAGTGCGAAGTGACAGGGTTGGTGCCTGAGAGCGCTTCTCTTTTCTGGCCCAGTTTTGATGATGAATCCTTTAGTAATCCCTTTTTCTTTTCGAGGTTGGTCCCATGCTATAGATATCACAGTCGGTAGAAGGTAGAATTGCTGGGAGTGGGTTATTTTAAAGGGTGGGGGGTGGTTATAGCAGACGGGAAAGGGAAGGGAGGGAGGAGAATGGCTTCTATGTGTAATATACTTGGAAATCCTGTTTGGAAGACTTTGATGTCAGGACAAAGTGATCCTTACTTGAAAAACTGCACATTATTTGAGGAAGAAACCTGGTATGGCTTGATAACAGTGATGTTTTTATCTAATCTCAGGTAATAAATAAAGCAAGGTACCTGCAATCCTTTGCCAAAATTCAAATGTCAAATTGATTATGTAAAAAGCAGAAGAAGCCAACGTTTTTTTACATGAAGGTTTATATTTTTTTATGGCCATTCATCATGCCAAAGTAAAAGCCTTGCAAGTATTGAAATATCTGATTACAAATGACTGAGCTCCTTCTGGCCTTTTGAATTACTCAGATGTATTCTTCCTCCTCTACCTTCTAAGCATGTTGCTTGCATTAAACATCTACTATTGAGAAGGCCATTCTATTTTTAAAATCATTTAAGAAGAGACTGGAATTTCCTTTTATGAAAGTCTTATATTTAATATATCAGGGAGCGCTAGGCACTTCCCCTCCAAAGAGGGAATGAACCTTTTTTTCAGGAGTTCTGAAGTTTTACAAAACCTGATTCTACATTAGACCACGAAGAAAAGTGTCTTAAATCCCTCAATGAAGAAACTCTGCAGGCCACGTTCTTTTTTACATTGATTTTTATTTATTTTTAATTCTTATTTATCTGTTTTTCGGAGACAGGGTCTTCCTGTATTGTCCAGGCTGGAGGGCAGTGGCATGATCATACCTCACTGCAGTGCTGAAGTCCTGGGTGATCCTCCTGCCTCAGCCTCCCGGGCAGCCAAAACTACAGGTGTGCACCATCTTGCCAGGCTAATTTTCTATCTTTATTTGTTTACTTTTTTTTTGCAGAGACAAGGTCTCGCATTGTTGACCAGGCAGGTCTCGAACTCCTGGCTTCAAGTGATCCTCCTGCCTCAGCCTCCCAAAGTGCTCGATTACAGGCATGAGCCACTATGTCCAGTTAGGCCACATTCTTTGGCCATAATGTAACACAAGTCTAAAGAAGCAAACCGGCCAGGTGCAGTGGCTCACGACTGTAATCCCAGCACTTTGGGAGGCCAAGGCGGGTGGATCACAAGGTCAGGAGTTCGAGACCAGCCTGATAAACATGGCAAAACCCCGTCTCTGCTAAAAATACAAAAATTAGCCATGTGTGGTGGTGTTCCCCTGTAATCCCAGCTACTCAGGAGGCTGAGGCAGGAGAATTGCTTGAATTTGGGAGGCAGAGGTTGCAGTGAGCCAGAGATTGTGCCACTGCACTCCAGTCTGGGCGACAATGAGACTTCATCTCCAGTCTCCAAAAAAAAAACAAACCTTCCATTTCACAATGAAAACCAAACAACAGGAAATTAAATATAGGAAAACAAATTATTTAAGCAATACAAAATTAGGGCAATCCAAATGACTTCTGGCCAAATTTACTCAAAATTACCCAGAGGTAAAATTTCATAGTTTTAAGTGCATCCATTCTTAAAGAAAATAAACTCATTCCTCTAGAGAGCTTTTCAAAGACTGTCCCTCATTTAAAGAAACAAGAAAGGAAAAATCTTAACGTACCCTCCAATTTCATAAGCAAAACCAAGAGGTCAAGAGTGTAGATTTGGAGCTAGTTATCTTCGGTTCATGTCCTGGTTTCATGATACTAACTGTGGGCTGCTGAGCAAATGACTCCGTTTTCTCCTCGGTAAATAGGAATAAGAATACGTAACTCATGGGGATGAAATAATTACATAGGTAAGGTGTTTGATATAGTGGCGAGCACACAGGAAGAATTTAATATATGTGAACACATATTTGCATTCTGATTTCTTCATGCTGCCTTGGATGAATGTCCACTGTGAGTTGGGCCTGTCTCCCAGTGTGCTCCTCTAGTTCTTTCTTTTTCTTCGTTAGAGAATTATATTTGAATCTAAATATGACGTCTTTTTCTTTTTGGGTAACAGCTTGATTGAGCTGTTCACATACTGTACAATTCACCCACTTAATGTGTGCAATCCCATGACTTTTTGTACAATCGCGTAGCTGTGTGTCCGTCAGTGTAATCAGTGTAATCACTTTCAGAACATTTTTATTGCTCCATAAAGAAACTCAAGGGCAGGAGCGGTGGCTTATGCCTGTAATTCTAGTTTACTTTGGGAGGGGAAGAGGGTGGGTTGCTTGAGCTCAGGAGTTTGAGACCAGCCCGGGCAAGATGGCGAAACCGCATCTCTATCAAAAATACAAAAAAATTACTACCCAGGCATGGCGGTGTGCGCCTGTAGTCTCAGCTACCTGGGGGGGCTAAGACAGGAGAACCGCTTGAGCCCAGGAGGCAGAGGTCACGGTGAGCCGAGATCTCACCACTGCACTTCACTGCAGCCTGGCTGACAAAGCAAGACCCTGTCTAAAACAAAAAGAAAAGAAAAGAAAAAGAAACTTAATACCCTGTAGCA
Organism: Macaca mulatta; assembly: GCF_049350105.2. Classification (NCBI taxonomy): domain Eukaryota; kingdom Metazoa; phylum Chordata; class Mammalia; order Primates; family Cercopithecidae; genus Macaca; species Macaca mulatta. The sequence continues at coordinate 57,530,792 of NC_133408.1, read as the reverse complement.
GTCACTCCTCCAATCTCCCCATATCTCCAACCCTAGGCAGCCACAAATCTACTTTCTGTCTCTCTCTGTTTGCTTATTTTGGACAATTTCATATAAATGGAATAATATCAAATATTCTTTCATTGAGTGTAATGTTTTCAAGTTTCCTTCATGTTGTAGCATGTATCAGTACTTCATTTCTTTTTATGACTGAATCATATTCCGTTGAATAGATATACCAATATTTTGTTTATCGTTTTTCAATTCTTGAACTAAATATGACACCTTGTAACTTCTAGTGACTTTGTTTTATTTTTCATCTTTCTCCACTGATTGATTAATTCCTTCACCAAACATTTATTTAGAAGCTAGAAAATGTTAAGTGCTGTGTTAGCCACCAAGAATGGGTTGATGAATAAAGTATTGTTCTTGACTGGGCACAATGGCTCATGCCTGTAATCCCAGTGCTTTGGGAGGCTAAGTTGGGAGGATCGCCTGAGGTCAGGAGTTAGAGAGCAATGTGGACAACATAGCGAGACCCCATCCCTACAAAAATTTTTTAAAATTAGCCAGGAATGGTAGCACTTGCCTGTAGTCCCAGCTACTCTGGAGGCTGAGGCAGGAGGATAGCTTGAGCAAAGGAAGTCGAGGCTACAGTGAACTATTACTGCATCACGCACTCCAGCCAGGGTGGCACAGCAAGATCTAGTTTCTTAAAACAAAAAAAAGAGAGAGAGATTGTTCTTGACTTCAGAATACTTACTTTCCAGCTGTGGGAAAGTTATGCACTGAAATATGTGCCTGAATTTAAATAATGGAAGCCCATACCTGTTCACTGGGAGGAGAAGACAGTGGTTATTCTGTCTGGTAGGGACATCAAAGAATGCACAGAGGAGCAAGGGCTCAAAAGATGAGTGTGTATGCACAGATATTACACAGGCAGTGGTGTCAGTCTGAGCTGAGGCATGAAGGCCCTTGGCAATGCGCTGCTTCACATAACAGGAACTGTAAAGTGACTCGACCTGCCTGATGTTGAGGATTGCGGATGGGATGAGTGGCAAGGAATATAGCTGGAGACAGGGGGAGGGGTCAGACCATAAAGTGTCTTGTAAGTTACAATGAGGAGTTGACCTTAACCTAAACCATATGGGACCATGGTAGAGTGAGGGAGAATTGTGGAGGACACAATAGAGGGGAGGAATAAAAGGCAAGAGGCTCACGCCTGTAATCCCAGCACTTTGCGAGGCTGAGGCGGGTGCGTCACGAGGTCAGGAGATTGAGACCATCCTAGCCAACATGGTCAAATCCTGTCTCTACTAAAAATACAAAAATTAGCTGGGTGTGGTGGCTGGCACCTGTAATCCCAGCTACTTGGGAGGCTGAGGCAGGAGAATCACTTGAACCCAGGAGGCAGAGGTTGCAGTGAGCCAAGATTGTGCCACTGTACTGCAGCCTGGCAACAGAGCAAGACTCTGTCAAAAAAAAAAAAAAAAAAAAAAAAAAAGAGGCAAGAGGCCAGTTAGAAGATCCCCTCCTGCCCCAACCTGGTTTGTTTTTGTTTTTGTTTGAGACAGGGTCTTACTCTGTCGCCAAGGCTAGAGTGCAATGGTGAAATCCTGGCTTACTGCAACCTCCCCTGTCCCAGGCTCAAGCGATTCTCCTGCCTCAGCCTCCCGAGTAGCTGGGATTACAGGCACGCACCACCACACCTGGCTAATTTTCGTATTTTTAGTAGAGACAAGGTTTCACCATGTTGGCCAGGCTGACCTCGACCTCCTGGCCTCAGATGATCCACCGCCTCGGCCTCCTGAAGTGCTGGGACTGTAGGCATGAGCTACCACGCCCCACTGAGTTTTAGCCTTGGTTAATGGCATGGCCATCTACCTAGTCAAAGAGATGCCGTCATACACTGCATAATGACATTTTAGTTAGGGATAGACTGCATAAACAATAGTGATTCGGCAAGATTATAATACTTTTTATTTATTTCAATAGGTTTTCGGGGAACAGGTGGGTTTTGGTTAGATGAGTAAGTTCTTTAGTGGTGATTTCTGAGATTTTGGTGCACCCATCACCTGAGCAGTGTACACTGTACCCAGTGTGTAGTCTTTCATCTCTCACCCTCTCCTACCCTTTTCCCCAAGTCCTCAGTCTATTGTATTATTCTTATGCCTTTGCATCCTCATAGCTTAGCTTTAACTTATGAGAAAGAACATACAATGTATCATTTTCCATCTCTGAGTCACTTCACTTAGAATAATGGTCTCCAGTTCCATCCAGGTTGCTGCAAATGCCATTATTTTGTATTTTGTTCCTTTTTATGGCTGAATAGTATAGACAATTTCTTTATCCACTCATTGATTGATAAAATATTTGTACTGAACCTTTTGTCTATTTAGATGTATTGAGATACATAGATGCTTACCACTGTGCTACAATTGCCTACTGTATTCAGTACAGTAGCATGTTGAACAGGTTTGTAACCTAGGAGCAACAGCACATACCATCTAGCATAGATGTGTAGTGGGCTAGGCCATCTAGGTTTCTGTAAGTAGACTATGATATTTGCATGACCACAAAATCCCCTAATGACACATTTCTCAGGACATGTCCCCATTGTTAAGTGATGCATGTCTGTGTCTTCCTACAATGGCATCTGGACCTGATGGGTTCCCTAGTGAATTCTTTGTTATTTTCAAGCTTGGATAATGGCTTAATTTTCTACAGAAATATCTGAGTCTTCTTCTACCTCTCTCTGTTGCCCAGGCTGGAGTGCAGTGGTACAATCATGGCTCACTGCAGCCTCAATCTCCCAGGCTTAAACAATCCTCCCATCTCAGCCTCCCAAGTAGCTGGGACCACCCAAGTAGCTGGGACCATAGTTATGTACCACCGCACCTGGCTATTTTTTTTTTTTTGAGATGGAGTTTTACTCTGTCACCCAGGCTGGAGTGCAGTGGCACAATCCTGACTCACTGCAACCTCTGCTTCCTGTGTTCAAGTGATTCTCCTGCTTTAGCCTTCCGAGTAACTGGGACTACAGGCATGTGCTAACCACTCCCGGCTAATTTTTGTATTTTTAGCAGAGATGGGATTTCGCCATGTTGGCCAGACTGGTCTCGAACTCCTCACCTCAAGTGATCTGCCTGCCTCAGCATCCCAGAGTGCTGTGATTACAGGTGTGAGTCACTGTTCCTGGCCCTGGCGAAATTTTTTAAAAAGTTTTTGGTAGAAATGGGGTCTCCCTATGTTGCCCAGGGTATTTTAGCAGGTCCTAAAACCACCAGTCTGCCCTTGCTCCAGGCTGTTCTCTGCATTCCTGTCAGAGTTCCCTATCACCATCTATTGTGATAACTTTCCTGCGTAAACATCTTTCACTGTTCCTTATTGCCTGCGGTATAAAACCCAGACTCTAGACAGATTGACAGAACAATGCCCACCCCTATCCACAGATTCCCACGTCCTAATTCTCAGAACAGAACCTGTGAATATATTACTCTGTTTCGACAAGTCTTCTAAGACCGAGGCAGGAGGGTCAGAGTGAGAGAAGGAAACGTGATGATGGAAGCAGAAATACACAGACGCTTACCATTGTGTTACAGGTGCCTACAGTATTCAGTCCAGTAACATGTTGTATAGGTTTGTACCCTAGGAGCAATAGCATATACTCTGTAGCCTAGACGTGTAGTGGGCTAGACCATCTAGGTTTATGTAAATACACTCTATGATGTTCGAGCTTCTGCAGAGGTCAGAGGAAAGAGAAGATGCAACACGACTGGCTTTGAATGTGGAGGAAGGGGCCATACACCGAGGAATTCAGGTGCACTCTGGAAGCTCTCAGATTGGTGCAAAAGTAACTGTGGTTTTTGCCATTAAAGGTAATGGCAAAAAAATGCAGTTACTTTTGCATCAACTTAACAGAAAAGGCAAGGAAACAGGTGCTTGCCTAGCAGAGAGCATGCGGCTCTGCTGACACCTTAATTTCATCCAGTGAAACCCACTTCCGACTTCAACTTCTAGAACAGCCAGATAACGAAACCCATTTCAGACTTTGACTTCTAGAACGGTCGGATAATGAACTTGTGTTGTTTTAAGCCACTAGGTCTGCAGGAATTTGTGATGGCAGCCCTGGGAACTTCACACAGACTCAAACCTGTGGTTCAACCTGATTTGACCAGCCTCACGTCCTGCTTTCCTCCGTTCCATGTTCTCGCTGCATAGTCTTTCTCCTTTCCTCCTCTGCCGTTTTTTGTTTTGTTTTGTTTTGTGTTTTGAGACAGAGTCTCACCTCTGCCTCCCGGATACCCGCGATTCTCCTGCGTCAGCCTCCCGTGTAGTTGAGATTATAGGCATGCGCCACCACACCCAGCTAACTTTTGTATTTTTACTAGAGACTGGCTTTCACTGTGTTGGCCAGGCTGGTCTCGCACTCCTGACCTCAAGTGATCTACCCGCCTCGGCCTCCCAAAGTGCGGCAATTACAGGCGTTAAGCCACCGTGCCTGGCCTCCTCTGCCATTCTTCATTCCTCTTTCCTCTTGCACAGTCTGTAGCTTCCACCTAAATTGCTATATGGTTCTCTATTTATCTTGTAGGATCCAAAGGCTTTGAAGTTGCCAGTTCCTCTAGGCTGTCAATCGCATTCTTCTTGTCTTCCCAGCCTGCTTGCGTGACTTTATTCCATCCTTCATTACAGCAGATTGTAATTATTTGTTGATGCATCTGTCTCTCACACTAGACCATGACTTGCACAAAAGCAGTAACTATGTCTTGGCCACGTTTCATTCCTGGTTCCTGCTGTACAATAGTCGCTTTGAGTTTCTTGGTCAATGAATGAATGCCAAAGATGTAACAGAATTAGAAATGGGAATGTGTATTTGATAATAGCCATGAAGGAAATGTAAACATGAAAACATACCATTGAATGCTAATCAGGTTTTGAGCTTTAAATAAAGAAACACATTTTTCAACTGAAAGAAAAAAATAAATCAATGTACAGATGTAGGCACTTGAGTAGGGCAGAGCAAGTTGGGACTGAGAAAGAATTTACAAAATGTATCCAATGCTAACCTCTCCCAGGAGGCATGGGATAAAATGACAGCTACGTCTTTCAAATATTCTAGGTACAAAGAACTCTTGCATTAAAAAAATAATTGTTCTGAAACATGGACACTGTGATGTATTAAATTTGTTCTACCAGGCAATCATGATCTTGAACTCAAACCTCAATCAAGGTATTTCAGAAATAAACAAGACTCAGTTTTTCATTAACTAGCATTTGGAAACTGGTGATTTGCAGAATGGTGCGCTGGAAAATGTGACTAGATGTGCCGGGGGGAAAGGCCTGTAGTCAAATAAGTGTGGGAAATGCTGCTGTCACTTCCCTCATCTTGAGATTTACAATGCACACCAGCTGGTTACAGCTTCTCAGTGTTCATGTAGCAGAGACCTGCTGAAGTGTTTTCGTTGTTGTTGTTGTTTTTTGAGACAGAGTCTTGCTCTGTCACCCAGGCTAGAGTGCAGTGGCGCAATCTTGGCTCAGCTCACTGCAACCTGTGCCTCCTGGGTTCAAGCGATTCTCCTGGCTCAGCCTCCTGAGTAGCTGGATGTGCCACCGTGCCCAGCTAATTTTTGTGTTTTTAGGAGAGACAGGGTTTTGCCATGTTGGCCAGGCTGATCTCTAACTCCTGACCTCAGGTGATCTGCCCACCGCGGCCTCCCAAAGTGCTGGGATTATAGGCGTGAGCCATGGCATCCAGCCATTTTTTTGTTTTGTTTTGTTTGTTTGTTTGTTTACCCACCATTTACTTTTCAAGTTGGAGAATAAGCCCTTTTTAAAAAATCGGTATATACTAACATCTTGCTGGACAGTAAAAAATGCTGATATAGGCACAAAAGTCTAAAATAATCTACTAGCAGACAGAATTTGGCTATATGCATTCAAAGTATTGTATCCCACGCCCCAGTAGAGAAGCTAGGGAAAGAATTCATTACCATGGTACATCGTATGACTAGTTTAAGGAAAAGATGAAAAATCATCTCCGTACATAGTAATTTTTTTTTTTTTTTTTGAGACGAAGTCTGGCACTGTCACCCAGATTGGAGTGCAGTGGCAGGATCTTGGCTCTCTGCGACCTCTGCCTTCCAGGTTCAAGGGACTCTCCTGCTTCAGCCTCCAGAGTAGCTGGGATTATAGGTGCAGGCCACCATACTCATTTTTATATCTTTAGTAGAGATGGGGTTTCACCACAATGGCCAGACTGGTCTTGAACTCATGGCCTCAAGAGATCCACCTGCCTTGGCCTCCCAAAGTTCTGGGATTACAAGCATGAGTCACCATGCCCGGCCTGTAGTAACTTGATTTAATAATGTCCAACACTTATTCCCAATTAAGCTTTATAATTCTAATATAATAAAGTCCTCTTTGACACCAGAGACCAAATATTTTGTTGCTTCAGAAACAAAATCCTTTTCTGTAAAAGTAGGAGTGAAGCAAAAACAGTTCACTCTCCCATCAATACACAAATATTACTTTAGAAATTCTGACACACAGCAGAAATAGTACAACCACTTGGCTCCCTGACATCAACCCCAAAGGACAGAACACCCATAAGCATGTCAATTTCCATCATGATAATCCACGACGATTCTCAGCGATGTTCACCCTTTCTGAAGCTCATGTATGCCTTTAACGTGGACAATATCGGGGGTTTAAGATTCTCTTAATTTTGGCTCTGATTTTGGGTAGCAGCATCTAAAGGTTAGTTCTTTCTGCTTCTCTCTTTTCTTTTTCCTCACTGGAGGAGCCACAGTTCTGAAGGCAGGGAGAGTCCTGGTAGGAGGAATGCTTAGTTGTTCCTCCTAGACCAAGATGGGGCGAGCTTTGTGTGTGTGTGTGGTGGTGGTAGGGAGTGGGGGCCTGGAGATAACTCTGGGGATACCTGGTCTTGCTGCATCACTGTGGTACCTGAGTCAGCTCCCGAGAAGATGGGAGAAGGACTGACACACACACCTTCAGGCTGTATTAGCTACACAACAGCTCTATCCTAATACAATATTGCATGATGGGTTTTTTTTTTTTTTTTGCTTTTTAATTTATATGATTATTATTTTTAAATGTTCTATTTCCATACGTTTTTGGGGAATGGATGGTATTTGGTTACATGAGGAAGTTCTTTAGTGGTGATCTGTGGGATTTTGGTGCACCCATCGCCTGAGACGTGTACACTGAACCCACTTTGTAATCTTTTATTCCTCACCCCCCTCCCACCTTTTCCCCCAAGTCCCCAGAGTTTACTGTATCATTCTTATGCCTTTGCATCCTCATAGCTTAGCTGCCGCTTATGAGTGAGAACATATGATGTTTGGTTTCCCATCCTGAGTTACTTCACTTAGACTAGTAGTCTCCAGTTCCATCCATGTTGCTGCAAATGCTATTAGTTCATTCCTTTTTATGGCTGAGTAGTATTCCATCATATGTCAGTTTCTTTATCCACTCGTTGATTGATGGGCATTTGGGCTGGTTCCACATTTTTGTAATTGCAAATCATGCTGCTATAAACATGTGTGTACCAGTATCCTTTTTGTATAATGACTTCTTTCCTCTGGGTAGATACCCAGTAGTGAGAGTGCTGGATCAAATGATAGTTCTACTTTGAGTTCCTTAAGAAATCTCCACACTGTTTTCCACAGTGGCCGTACTAGTTTACATTTCCACCAGCGGTGCAGAAGTGTTCCCTTTTCACAGCATCCTCACCAACATCGATTTTTTTTTTTGAGTTTTTGATAATGGCCATTCTTGAGAGAGTGAGGTGGTATTGCATTGTGGTTTTGATTTGCAATTCCTGCAGAATAAATTTTTGAAAATGAGAAATCGTGATTCCCATACAGATATAGGATGAACATATATCACACATTTTATATAAGGCATTCACTGAGAGAGCCAGTAAGGTGATATGACTTGTTCTAAGGAAAAGTCCAAGAACCACAGGTATCCCTGAAAAGAGTGAACGCTGAAATTGATTTACAAGTGGATGCAAAATGGGTCTGTCACCTAGACCAGCAGTCCCCAAACTTTTTTGGCAGCAGGGACCAGTTTCGTGGAAGACAATTTTTCCATAGACTTGGGGTGGGGATGGTTTTGGGATAAAACTATTCCACCTCAGATCATTAGGCATTAGATTCTCATAAGGAGCACACAACCTAGATCCCTTGCATGTGGCTTATGCTCCTATGAGAATCTAATGCCACCACTGATCTTACAGAAGGCAGAGCTCAGGAGGTAATGTTCCTTCACCTCCTGCTGTGTGGCCCGGTTCCTAACAGGCTACGGACCTGCACCTGTCTTAGATCATCTGTCCTAGACAGTGATTGCATTCCACCAGATGCTACTAATCTACATCTCTATGGACAAGAATTCCTTGCATTCTTAGTGGTTTTCTACCACTTACAGATTATGTAATAGGATGAAAGGCTGAGATAACCTGGAAAAAGGTGTCAGACAAGACACCCAGGAATCTTTTTCATCCATTTTCAATCTCACAATTTTTTCCCACAAAACACAGAAGAGTCATAATAATAGTAATGGTTACAATAATAATAATAATGATAATACCCTTCTTGCAGCTTTTAACTGGCTAAAGCAATCACATTCTTTTACCAAATTCTCATCAGTCTCAAATTGTCAAATTGGTTCCACTTTCATCTTCTTCCGAACTCCCCTACTTGCCCTGTCCCTTTCTGGGGACTCATAATATCACTTTATAGAACAGTTTAGAAAATGCTGATATAACCCAAAGGAAAAGAAATCATTCTATCAAAAAAAACAAAAAAACAAAAACAAAAAACAACAACAACAAAAAACAAAAACCCTGCACTCATACGTTTATTGCAGCACTATTCACAATAGCAAAGTCAGAGAATCAACACAGGTGTCCATCAGTGGTGGACTGCATAAAGAAAAGGTGGTACATGTACACCATAGAATACTACGCAACTACAAAAAAGGACAAAATCATGTCCTTTGCAGCCACACAAATGCACCCGGAGGCCGTTATCCTAAGTAACACAGAAACAGAAAACCAAATACTGGATGTTCTCACTTGCAAGAGCTAAACATTGGGTACTCATGGACATAAAGATGGGGACACTGGAGACTACCAGAGTGAGGAAGGAGGAAGGAGGAAGGAGGCAAGGGCTGAAAAACTACCTGTCAGCTCCTGTGTTCACTACTTGGGTAAGGGGTTCAGTTGTACACCAAATCTCAGCATCATGTGATATCATCAGGTAACAAACCTGCACATGTACCCCTGAATCTACAATTTACAAACATTTAAAAGAAAATGCTGATATAGGCACTAATTTGTTTGCTTTGCCACTTCCACTCTTGCTGTCTTCTCCTTACCTATCTGAGCGAGTGCACGTGGATTTTCTCCCAGACTCCTCCCTTTTCCCACCTGTCCATTCGGTTCCTACTGCTGCTGTAACCACAATCACCATTTGAGTGGCTTAAAACAACAGGAATTCATTATCTTCTAGTTCTGAAGGTCAGAAGTGATGGGTGGGGCAGCAGGGCTGCATTCCCTCTGGAAGCTCTAGTAGAGAATCCTTTCCTTGCCTTCTCCTGCTTTTGGAGGTGACTAGCACTCCATGGCTCGTGGCCGTGCATCACTGTGGCTATGCCTCGGCCCTCACCTCTCCTTCTCTGACCCTCCTGCCTTCCTTTCAGTAGGGACTCTTGTAATGACATTGCACCCACCCAGATAATTCAGGATAATCCCTCCGCATTAGTTTGTTTTCACGCTGCTGATAAAGACACACCTGAGACTGGGCAATTTACAAAAGAAAGAGGTTTAATTGAACTTACAGTTCCACATGGCTGGGAAAGCCTCGCAATCATGGGGGAAGGCAAAGAGGAGCAAGTCATGTCTTCCGTGCTTGGCAGCAGGCAAAGAGAGAATGAGGAAGATGCAAAAGCGAGAACCGCTGATAAAACCATCAGGTCTTGTGAGACTTATTCACTACCACAAGAACAGCGTGGGGAAACCGCCCCTATGATTCAATTATCTCCCACCAGGTCCCTCCCACAACAGGGGGGAATTATGGGAGTACAATTCAAGATGAGATTTGGGTGGGTACACAGAGCCAAACCATATCACCCTCTATCTCAAAATCCTTAACTTGATCACACCTGCAAAGTCCCATTTGTCATGTAAGGTGATGTATTCATAGACACGGACATCTTTGGAGGGCCGTTACTCTGCTTACCGCAACCTGGTTTGCTGGCCTTGAGAAGCGAAGTTCTCTGCCTTCCTCTGGGAATCCCAGGGCCTGTCCAGGAAAGCTGCCTGAGCAATCTGTGTTTTCAGCTCTATCTCGGGGTTTTCTCCACCTACCTGTTTGTTATAAGCTCATTCCTCTTTTTCTTTTCCTTTCTTCTTAAGGCTGTCTTCAGCATCTCCCAGCAAATGCTCCTTCCTTTCATGGGATGTACATGGGAAAGAGATGGGATCTCTTTCCCATGTACGTTTTTCCAGAGATAAAAGTCTATGCTTGGACTCTTTGGGTGAGCTGATTGGCCCAGAGGAAGGACTTTCAAGCCAACTGCACACAAATTGCAAACTTCTCACTCTCATTAAACAGAGATGCCTCAGCTCGGTGTGGTGGCTCAAGCCTGTAATCCCAGCACTTTGGGAGGCCAAGGCGGGATGATAGCTTGAGCCCAGGAATTTGAGACCAGCCTGGACAACACAGTGAGACCTTCATCTCTACAAAATAAATAAATAAATATTAGCCGGGCTTGGTGATGTGCACCTGTAGTCCCAGCTACTCAAGAGGCTGAGATGGGGGATCACTTGAGCCCAGGAGTTCAAGGCTGCAGTGAGCTATGATTGCACCACTGCATTCCAGCCTGGGTGACAGAGTAAGGCTATCCCTAAAAAAAAAAAAAAGATGTCTTGGGTGGGCTGATTCCTCCCTAAGTATCTGCAGAATACTCAGATGATTCCTGAGGCCCGTTTGGAGCTCTGAGATAAATTCGAGTGTTTTCCTGCAAAGTGGAACATTAAAGTAGGAAGCGGTGGAAAAAGAACCAGAAAATCACCCATCACTTTTACAATAAATGCTATGTGTTTACCTTCCCAGCTACAGCAGAGGACACAAGGTAACATGATGTAATACTAATCAGAGTCAGCCACTGCTGAGTGCTTCCTATGTGCCAGAACTGTGTCAAGCACCTTAACTACGTTAACCTATGTTAACTCCTATATTGCTCACATGCCATAAATTAAACACATAAAAACATAAACTCATAAATAATAAATATGAAAATATAAACTCGTGTATCACACACAGAATGCCCACAACATAAGAGAGGGTAGTATTACTGTCTGCATTTAAAGGTGGGGAAACTGAGGCATGGAGGCATTACACAATTGCTCAAGGCCACAGAGGTAGTAAGGGCTAGAGTCAGGATTCCAACTTAGGCCGTCCGGGGCCACAGTCAATAAATGACGTAAAAGATAATGGCTCCGGATATGTCAATGTATTTGAAGACGACGATTGAAAAATTAACCTTCATGCCAGGCTGTGCCTCCAGGGTTATCCCAGTGAAGTAAGAGTTTAGAGGAGGGAGAGATGAGCATTTGCTAGCCAGTGACCTGTATGGAGAACTTTAGAAAGGTTCTTGGAGAAGGTGGGATGCCCCCTGCTGGTCGAGTAAATTCAATTTTCGTAACTGAACCGTTGTCATAAGGTCAATTTTTAATGATCATTTCCCCGTCCTCCTGCTTTGGATCCATGAAGCGACTTTACTAGAGAAAAAAAAAGTCAGTTTTTCTCTGCTCGAGGGGACTTTGGTTGCTAGGCAACCTATACCTCAAATTTGGGACTCATCTTTGACGCTAAGGACGGCATCCTGGCATACTGGACGTTCATAATTTACTTCCCAGAGAACATTAACATTTAAAAATGGAGAGGCTATAAATGTGAGTTGCCCTGCATGTGTTTTTAAAATGGAAATCCTGATGAGTTTATTTCTCTGAGATGTCTTTTGCAACTTGTCTGTTTTGCAAATACACTCCGTCACGTATTAATTCTTAATCAATTTGCACTGTGATTTGGCTAGTTAGCAAATGGAATTGCATTTCAGCGACTTCCTGTTTACACTCAGAAACCTCAGAGTCATCCTTCATTCCTCTTCTTCATGACTTCTCGCATTTTGGCAGTCACCAAGTCCTGTAAATTTCACCTGTGAAAAGCTTCTCGAATGAATTTCTGCCTCCTTTTTTTCTACCTGGCAGATTTAAGGGATACTTCTAGACCCTCATAATTTTTCATCTGGGCCACTGTAGATTTCTAACTCATCTTTTTGTTTTGACTTTTTCTCTCTTTTGGTCCATCTACCCTCTCCCCCTCCTTGCCTTCTTGTGTTATCTTTTAAAAAACATAGATCTCCAGCCTGGCCAACGTGGTGAAACCCCGTCTCTACTAAAAACACAAAAAATTAGCTGGGCGTGGTGGCGCACGCCTGTAATCCCAGCTACTTGGGAGACTGAGGCATGAAAATCGCTTGAACCAGTGAGGTGGAGGTTGCAGTGAGCCAAGATCGTGCCACTGCATTCCAGCCTGGGTGATAGAGTGAGGCTCTGTCTCAAAAACAAACAACGAACACCCCAAAAGCAAACAAAAAACCCCATAGAGCTGACCATATTACTCTTGCTTGACAACTGGATGGTTCCCTTCAGTGTAATGATAACACATAGACTCCTTTTCATAGCATTCAATGCCTTCACCACCTGGTCCCGTTAAACCTTCCTCTGCTACCTCTCGAGCATACTCTGTCTTCTGGCCACACAAAACCTGTCACTGTTGTCCATATAATTGTCACAACTTTGTGCCTTTGCAGAAGCTGGTCTTCCTATCTAGAACGTCTTTTCTGTTTTTTTGTTTGTTTGTTTTTACAACATTGGTAGAATTTTCGTCATTTTTTTTTTTTTTCATTTTTTGTTTTGTTGGAGACAGAGTCTCACTCTTTAGTTCAGGCTGGAGTGCAGTGGCACAATCTTGGCTCACTGCATCCTCCACCTCCCAGGTTCAAGCTGTTCTCCCGCCTCAACCTCCCAAGTAGCTGGGACTACAGGTGTGCGCCACCACGTCTAACTAATTTTTGTATTTTTTGTAGAGACAGGGTTTCACCGTGTTGCCCAGGCTGGTCTCGAACTCCTGGCCTCGAGTAATCTGCCCTCCTCGGCCTCCTAAAGTGGTTGGATTACAGGTTTGAACCACTGCATCTGGAAAAATAAATTTCAGTCATTTTTTAAAAGCCCAACTGATATTTCCTTTCCTACAGATTTTTTAGACCACATGCTCATCGCTATTCTGATGGCATTGTGAGAACACATCCCACTGTGTTATAGTTGTCTGGTAACACATTGCTCTTCCTAGACCAGCTTTTTTTTTCAGAGCATGACACACTTGATCAATGATGCACAGATATAGGACACACTGCCATGTGCAATGCTGAGCGATCCAGCTGCGTCTGCTCCCTGGTTTTCTGCATATTGAGACACATTGAGACCAGTGGCATTCTAGGGCTCACCTTGAATCTCTTCTCATTTATTTCTTGAAGAGGCCTGTCATTTGCAATTATCCCTACTCTTCTCTAAGGCAAGCTATAAATGATTCATGACCAACTTCTCACCTGAAGTGCAGGTGCACTAGAATGCTATGTTTATAAACAGCTGCTCGAGTCTGTAATCCCGTAAGAACTGAACATGCTATACCTGTCTTTGTAATCCAGTCACTTTGGATGGTGCTGGTACATAATATGAACCTAATACATTCTCGTGATAGAGACATGTTGAATAGGCTGAATACTTGTGTTCTTATGGTCATTGTTATGTGGAAATAAGTTTGCTTTCATACAGTCATAGATAAAAGTTATGGAAGTCGGCTGGGTGCGATGGCTCATGCCTATAATCCTAGCACTTTGGGAGGTCAAGGTGGGTGGATCACGAGGTCAGGAGTTTGAGACCAGCCTGGCTAGTACGGCAAAACCCCATCTCTACTAAAAATACAAAAATTAGCCGGATGTGGTGGTGCACACCTGTAATCCTAGCTACTGGGGAGGCTGAGGCAGGAGAATCTCTTGAACCCAGGAGGCAGAGGTTGCAGTAAGCCGAGACTATGCCATTGCACTCTAGCCTGGGCGACAGAGCAAGACTCTGTCATAAAATAAAATAAAATAAAATAAAATAAAATAAAATAAAATAAGATAAGATAAGATAAGATAAGATAACATAACATAACATAACATAACATAACATAAATAAAAGTTATGGAAGTCCTTACTATGAGCTAGGCAGTGTGTGCTAAGTCCAAAAACTAATAGGTTACCTAAGAACTGGAGGCTGCTGAAAGGACATCCACTGCCCAAAATGGAATAATTGAAGTAGTAAAAGAAATGAGAAATGCAACAGGTAGCAACACATTGAAAATATATAAACATACATAAACATTTTACATATTTTATATACCGTGTATTTGTAATATATACCATAAACTATATGTTTATGATGTACATTTTATATACTATGTATGTATTCCAATGTGTTTCTACCAACACATACATATATAGACTTATTTCCATGGTACTTTAATATGGTAGGGGTAAAAGCTTATATGGTACCAAACTTTTTTTTTTGGAGATGGAGTTTCACTGTGTCACCTAGGCTGGAGTGCAATGACTTGATCTCGGCTCACTGCAACCTCTGCCTCCCGGGTTCAAGTGAGTCTCCTGCCCCTGCCTCCCAAGTAGCTGGGATTACAGGCACCTGCACCACGTCTGGCTAATTTTTGTATTTTTAGAAGAGATGGGGTTTCACCATGTTGGCCAGGCTGATCTTGAATGCCTGACCTCAGGTGATCGCCCCCCTTGGCCTCCCAAAGTGCTGGGATTATAGGCGTGAGCCACCGTGCCTGGCTGGGTACCAAATCTTTACTCCAAAGATTGGCACTTAAAAAGCATAAACAATCCAGTCGTGGTAGGGGGTAGGTGGTAGCCTTCAGCTACGTGGGAGGCTGAGGCTGGAGGATCACTTGAGCCTGGGAGTTTGAGATTGCAGTGAGCTATGATGGTGCCACTGCACTCCAGCATGACCCACACTGTGAGATCCTGTCTCTAAAAAAAAAAAAAAAAGGAAAAAAAGCATAAACAATATTTCACATAGCCCAAGTAACAGTAACCAAGTAGCCCAAGTTGATTAAAAAAAAAAAAAAAAAGGACACCTTCTTTATGAAGATGTCAATGAATAATTGTGGAAGAAGGTATTGCACTTGGAAGTCACCAGTTTGCCACCAAGAATGAAATACGGTGTTTGCATCAAGCAAGGCACTGTGATGAAAGAAACCATGAGATGAAAGGTTTATGGAGAACTTGACAATGCACACTTAGGGCTGTCACCCCCTGAACCTGCTGGTTGTCACTACAGTTGGCATATCAGGTAGGGTGGAGTCCCAGTGTAGTACAACCTGAAGCTCACAGCATCCATATGAAGTTGTCTTCAGGAAAAGCTGAATATGAATCTATTCAAAGCTCTAGGGCCAACTTCCATTTACAGGAAATATGAGAGACAGAGGAACAAACTAAATGATACCACAAGGGCTTCCGGAATGTGGGACAGTCTTCAGGACAGCTGACATGGTTTCTGCAACAAGTCAATGACTTGAAAAGAATGAGAAGCCAGGGAGGGTGGAGCGCATTAGAGACAAGCAGCATGTGTACCTTGTTTGTATCCTGATGCGAACAGATGATGTAAAATGACCTTTGTGAGACAACTGGGGAGGTGGGATCATGGATGAGTGTCGGATGAGTTTTTTTCATCCTGAGAATTATTATGTCTTTTGTTAATATGAGTCAGTATATAAGTTTTTTACTTAAGAAAATGTTTGTATTTTTTTTTAATAGGCATGCATTGCAGTGCGTAGGGGTGAAATGACATGATGTCTGAGAAGTGCTTTAAAATATTTTAGCAAGAAAGGGGGAAAAGATGAAGCAAATGTGGTAAAATATTGCTAATTGTTGAATCTGAGTTATGGTTATGTGTTGATTCATTTCATTATTTTCTGTCATTTTGAGCAAGTTTGAAAATTATGTGGATATATAAAGTTATACATATATATTACACACATGCATATATTCATATTTATTTACTTATTTTCTTCTTCAGTTTTAATTTTCATGATGATAAGTTAAATAGTCTACCAGTGTATAATGAGACAAGATTCTTCATCAGAGAAAACTTGCTGGTTTTGGCTGATGGAAACTCTGGGGCAGACCTAAGTGTTTGGTGACACTTGCCTTAACCTGTTTGGTCTTTGGGGACAGATGTATTCGCCAGCGCCAGCCATTACTCTTAAGTCACGATGGGAACAGTCAAAAAAATTGTATGACATTTAAAAAAGAACTTTTAATCTCAAGCATATTAGTCCTCATGCAAATGATGTTAATTACCCGTGAAACTTATTTAGCCTCTCAGAGCTGTCCTGGTTAGATGTATAAATAGAATGTTTTTCTTATCTACTTCCTTTTGTTACTGAATGCCCTTGAAAGTCATAATACTGAATTTAAAGTTTCTCTAATTCAGATCGACTTTTCACCCAATTAGTGTGAGATATGAGTTCAACTAAAAACTTGCTTGCACGTGAGAAAATATCTAAGTTTTACCTTTGCTAATTTTAGTGCAAAAAAATCACCAGTTTTCATTTAATATCTCACTTATAAAGGAAACCAAATATTATTTGGGGGTTAGCTTTTAAAGTAAGCCATGATGCCTAAAGACCAAAAATATTGAAAACATGGAAAACCCAGACTTCAGACTTTATCAAATAAACTTCATATAAAATACAAGAACAAAGCATTTCAAAATTTGCTGTTTATTTTTCAATGGAGTCTAAATCTGACAAAATGACGTTTATAGTCCCTAATTGAAATAGACATCTGCAATACGCATCAACATATTACCCAAGTGAAAAATAAAGCGGGACTTTGTCAAAGAACCTCTTCTTCTTCTTTTTTTTTTTTTTTTTTTTTTTTGACACAGAGTCTCGCTTTGTCGCCCGGGCTGGAGTACAGTAGTGCAATCTCGACTCACTGCAACCTCCGCCTCCCGAGTTCAAGCGATTCTCCTGTGTCAGCCTCCTGAGTAGCTGGGATTACAGGTGTGTGCCACCACGCCTGGCTAATTTTTGTATTTTTAGTAGAGATGGGGTTTCACCATGTTGGTCAGACTGGTCTCGAACTCCTGATCTCGTGATCTGCCCACCTGGGCCTCCCAAAGCGTTGGGATTACAGGCATGAGCCACCGCTCCCGACCCAAAGAACCCATTTTTAAGTTAGCAATCCCAGTGATTATGTATGGGATGTTACTCAATTTGACCTCTTGCACAAGTGCAGCCTTTCCCAACAGTCACACTTCCCATTGCCTTTTCTTTCTCAGAATTTCCTTTTAATGTCAAGCTGAAATAATTCTCCATGCTGAATCAGTCTCATCTAGATTTGTGGGAAGAAGAGGTCTTCCTTCCTGTTTCTGACAACACTGTTGTTCCGAGTTTCATTCCTTTGTGCAATACACACTGGGCCTTATTCTCCCTCTGAATTGCTTACGAATCTTTTTCCCGTTTTTCAGGATGTGATTTGAGCTAAATGCAAACACACCTTCCTCATCCTTTCAAATTGGGGCAGGTTAGATTAATGATAATAAAAAGCCTTAGATTCAACTTCTACCAAATGGGAGCTTCTGCCTTGGCTCTCTGAGCAAGAGCCCTTGGCTGGAAAACAGGTGGTTGGACCAGAGTGAGTTCTTTTTTGTTGCCCTGGATCAGCACTGGGTGGAGGTGCTAAGGGACATGAACCTGTTACAAAGGAGAATGCTAGAAGAGAAATAAGAAAGAGCAAATAGCTTGGTTGCCATGGTCCCTGGAGCCCTGCAGAATGACTCTTCAGAAGGGCCAAATCTCCACCAAATGTCTTTTTTTTTTTTTTTGAAATAGAGTCTTCCTCTGTCACCCAGGCTGGAGTGAAGTGGTGCAATCTCAGCTCACTGCAGCCTCTGCCTCCCAGGTTCAAGTGATCCTCCTGCCTCAGCCTCCCAAGTAGCTGGGATTACAGTCATGCATCACCACGCCCAGTTAATTTTTGTATTTTTGGTAGAGATGAGGTTTCACTATGTTGGCCAGGCTGGTCTCGAACTCCTGACTTCAAGTGATCCACCCTTCTCAGCCTCCTCAAGTGCGGGGATTACAGGCATGAACCACACTGCCCCGCCCAAATGTCCTATTTTAATATAAAACTTGGTGTAGAAAATAAGAACCCTGAGCTCTTTGAGAATAATCAAAAATTAATAACAAAAACCCTGAGCTGTTGATCAGTCTCACATTGATCCTCTGGCCAGGCCTGCTTAAGAGACATGACATAGCCTGGGATGTCTTATTTCTGTTTACCTTCCTTAAGTCTGTCTCCTCCTCCAAGTGTCCTCTTCTCTAAGTCAGGGTAAGCACTTGAAATAACAGTGAGAAGGGGCCACACAGTCAAAGCAGGGTGTTCTGGTGCATCAGAATGCTCATGTGCTCATTGAATGAATACACACATGAATGAGTGAATGAGCTCTTGTAGCTCAACTGGTTTGTGATCACGCTTAAGGATTACACCCACGCATCGCTCCTCCTCACCATTTCGGCAGGAGACGAAGGCTTTGAGTTAGATATCATACGAGGATGGCTTTGGGAGCCAGCACACCAGAAATTACAATAGGTGTTTCCACTCAGCCGCTACTGTTTGTGCTAACTTCAGACTAATTAGTCATTACAAGATGAGCTTTTGGAAGGGAGCAAGCCTCAAAATCATCCATCTTCAGTGTAAGTGTTCTTGGGCCAACAGAAAGAAGGGGATCTGGCACCAAATAGACAGGGTGGAAAATTCCTCTTCATTTCCATCCTGACATTTTAATTTTCTTTAGAGAAAATTGTCTGGGAAAGGGAGACTCTATTGAACTTTGGGCTTTCCTCTGCTGTAGTAGGCTGTTCCTGCATCACTAGGAAGAAAGACCTGAAGTTGGGTAATTTATAAAGAAGTTTAATTGGCTTATGGTTCTGCAGGCTGTACATGAAGTGTGATGCCTGCATCTGCTTCTGGTGAGGCCTCAGGAAGCTTCCAATCATGGTGGGAAGGTGATGAGGAGCCAGCATGTCACATGGTGAGAGTGGGAGAAAGAGAGAGAGGGAGGAGGTGCCACAGAGTTTTCAATAACCAGGTCTCACTATGAAGGCCAGCACTAGGACATTCATGAGGGATCCGCCCCCATGACCCAAACACCTCCAAGCAGGCCTCACCTCCAATACTGGGAATCATATTTCAGCAAGAGATTTGGAGGGGACAAACGTCCAAACTCCATCATATGCCAACAGCAAACAGCAGAGAATGCCTAGTCTTGCAGAATTCTAGCATCTTCAGGTTGGAAGAGGCCTTATGGGTTGGTCTCCACCTTTCTCACAAAGTTCCTCCAAATCCCTGGTCTGCCTGTAAGAATTAAAGAAAGAAGAAAGAGGAAAGAAACACGAAAAGTGGCTTAACAGTCAAAGACAGGTTTATTTTGGAGAATAACCCTGAGAGGAGCTTCGGGCCAAGCGAGGTCGGAGGTGCTCTCTCTTACAGACTAAGAGTTTTTAAGAGTTCAGGGTGGAAGAGCTTATCACAGGCTCAGAACGTTTCTGTGTCTCTTTGTCTTGCTTATCTGGGAGGGGGAGTTTTGTGTCTGTTCCCATACATTTTTTTTGCAGTTGCAGGCATACCCTCTGAGTTTGCTTTTAGTTTTTTTTATTTTAGTGCACTTAAAGGGAAAGGAATATGCTTATTAGGGCCCACTATTTTACTGGGGCCCATTGTATGATTGTGAAGTTTGGTGGTTACCTAAGACACTTTCCCCTCTTCGTCTGTGCCTGAGCTGTTTTATTTCTGATTTATTGTCTGTTATTTCAGACTGCTTGTTATTAGAAGAGAAGTGATTTCCTTGAAATGCTTGAGGTTAGAAAGGGAGCTGGAACTTAAAAGTGGTGGTGGTGGTTCTCACAAAGTTCCTCCAAAGCCCTGGTCTGCCTACTTCTCCATGAATACCTCCAGTACCAAGGAACACCCTCTCCAGCATGGCAGCCAGTTTTAGCTGTGGATTATTCTTCCTGGTTAGGAAATTGTTCTCTGTCCTCAGATGAAGTTTGCTGTCTCCAAATTCCACCAGTCTATCCTGGTTCTTGCAATGAGGTTGTCCAGAAGCTGACTCTTGTATCTGATGGACATCTGAGGACAGTCATGATGCTCCTCAAGAATCTTCACTCGTGTCTCAGATTGCATGCTTTCCCACCCCACTTACTGTATTCTGAATTTGCTCTGGTTTATTCTTATTTTAAAAAATGATTTGGCTCACTCCTGTAATCCCAGCACTTTGGGAGGCTGAGGTGGGCGGATCACGAGGTCAGGAAATTGAGACCATCCTGGCTAACATGGTGAAACCTCATCTCTACTAAAAATACAAAGAATTAGCTGAGCATGGTGGCAGGTGCCTGTAGTCCCAGCTACTTGGGAGGCTGAGGCAGGAGAATGGTGTGAACCCGGGAGGCGGAGCTTGCAGTGAGCCGAGATTGTGCCACTGCACTCCAGCCTGGGCAATAGAGTGAGACCCCATCTCAAAAAAAAAATGATATTGAAGTATAGCTTACATACAATACACTGCACATATTTAAAGTGTGCAGTTCGTTGAGTTTTGACTAAGTGTATACCAATAATACTGCCACCCAATAAAGAGACCAAAGATTTACATCACACCCCAAAATTCCATGATGGTCCTTGCAAGTCATCCCTTCCTCCATGCTCTCACCTCCCTGTCCCAAACTGATCTGCATTCTATCACTACAGTTCAGTTTTTGTTTTTATAGAATTGTATAGAATTTTATAAATTTTATAGAAATGTGATAATACAATATATACTCTTGTGTCTGGCTTCTTTCTCTTAGCATATTATTTTGAGATTCATCTGTGTTGTTATGTATTTGTAGTTTGTTTTTTATTGTTGGGTGGTATTCTGTTGTGTGAATATTCCACAGTTTATCCATCCACCTGTTGATGGACGTTTGTGTTTGTTGTTTAGCTAGTTTTTGACTATTATAAATAATAGGAAATTGTTCTTTATCCTCAGATGAAGTTTGCTGTGAAGTTTGATGTGATTTATAATAGTCAAAAATGTAATAAAGCTTCTTTGAATGTTTTTATACGAGTGTTTTTGTAGACATATGTTTCCATTTCTCTTGGGTAAATAGCTAAGAGTGGAATGGGTGGGATGCATGAGAGATGGATATTTGACTTTTTAAGAAATTGCCAAACTGTGTTTCAAAGTAGTTGTACCATTTTACGTTCCCACCATTGGTGTATGAGACTTCCAGTTGCTCCACATCGTTGCCAATCCTGATACTATGTCTAATTTTAACCATTCTACTGAACTGTGGTGGTATATAATTGTGTTTTTATTTGCCTTTTCCTAATGGCTAATGATGTGTATCCTTTCCTGTGTTTATTGGCTGTTTGTATTTCTTCATTTTTGAAGCCTCTTGTATTTTTTAGCTATATAAGTTCTTTACATATACTAGATATAAGTCCTTTGTTTGCATGCATGTTGCAAATACATTCTCCCAGTCTGTGGTTTGCCTTTTTATTTTCTCAACAGTGGCCTTTAAAGACCATTTTTATTTTTTATAAAGTTAGATGTATCAATATTTCATGTTGTGATTCATGCTTTTTGTGTGCTATCTAGATAATCTTTATTTCATGGTCACAGAGATTTCTCTTTTGCTTCCGACGTTTTATAGTTTTTGTTTTTCTATTTAGGTATATTATCAATTTTGAGTTCATTTTTATGTACACGATGAGAAAATTGTTGTTTATTTTTTCTTGTGGTTATTTAGGCATTCCAGCATCATTTATTAAAAACAAACAAAACAAAACTACCTTTCTTTTGCCACTGATTTACCTTAGCACCTTTGTAAAATATCCATGTATATGTGTCTCTATTTCTTGACTCTATATTCTGTTCCATTATCTAGAAGTCTATCCTTTTGACTGGGCTTTCAAAATAAGTCTTGAGATCCGCTGCAGTTAAGTCCTTTAACTTTGTTCTTTTAAAAACATTGCTTTGGCTTTTTATAGCATTTAGCCTTTGTATGTAAATTTTAGAATCCAAATTGTCAATGTCTGC
Source organism: Macaca mulatta (assembly GCF_049350105.2). Taxonomy (NCBI): domain Eukaryota; kingdom Metazoa; phylum Chordata; class Mammalia; order Primates; family Cercopithecidae; genus Macaca; species Macaca mulatta. The sequence goes on along the minus strand of NC_133408.1, from coordinate 57,508,519 downwards.
ATAAGTCTGGTTAAATTTTGATAGTAATTGCATTAACTCTATAATCAATTGGAGAAATTAATCTCTTAACAATATGGAATATTTTAACCCATAAACATGATATATATATATTCATTTAGGTCTTCCTTAAAGCCCAAATAATGTTAAATTATAACTTTCAACTTCGAGATTTTGTATAACTTTTGATTAGTTTTCTTCATATGTACTTTATTTTTCTTTTTTTAATACTACTGAAGATGGAATTGATTTTTATAGCTTCATTTTGTTATGCTCCTATATAGAAATACAGTGATTTTTTTCATATAAACCTTGTATCCTATGACCTTGTGAAATTTATTTATTCCTTTTAGAAATTGTTTTATAGATATCTTGTAAATTTCTATACAAACATTCATCTGCAAATAAGGGATCATTTTACTTATTTTAAGTTATTTTTTAAAAAAGATATTTACCTCTTTTTTTCTTGCCTTACCGCAATGGCTAAGACCTACAGTACAGTGGTAAATAGAAATGGTAACAGTGGGCATCTTTGTCCCCAGTTTTGGGGGGAAGTCTTCAGTCTTTCACTGTCAAGGATGATGTGATATATAGGTCTTTCATATATAACAGATTTTATCAGACTGAGGAAATTACCCACTATTTCTAATTTGCTGAGAGATTTTACCATGAATAGTTGTTAAATTTTGTCAATTACTTTTTTCTGCAGTCATTGAAATAGTCATAAGTATTTTCTGCTTCATTCAGTTGAAATAGTGAATTATCTCTTTAAAAAAATGTTGAACCAGGCTTGCATTCCTGGAATAAACCTTACTTAGTCATGATGTATTATATACCTTTTAATAAGTTTCTGTAGATCACTGGTTTAATTTGCTAATACTGTGATAAGGATTTTGGCATCTTTGTTCACTAGAGTTATTGGTCTGGAGTTTTCTTATAATTGCTTTGTCTGCTTTTTGGTCCATTTCACTCTTGAACACAAAGCACCAGGGCTGTGCAAGACTGACTAGTGAGGCTTCTGGCCCTAAGTCTTCTCCATCACTGGTTGCTGTGAAGGAGGGACAAATGGTCTGAATGTGATTGAGAAGGTATCAAAGCACTTCCCTGGTAGACATCTCATGCATCATTATGACATCTTCTTAGGCAAGGATGACTTCGTTTTTACTCGTGGAAAGCCTTGAAAACTAAGAGGTGGACAGGGAGTCTGAACAATGACTGTTAAAAACTCAGACTCTGGTTCAACTTTTCCACAGGTTCCATGGCCCTTACTTAGTCACAATCAGGCTGGACCCCATGGGTCTGTTCCCTGGCGGATTACTCTTTTGCTGATGAACCTGTTTGTGGCAATGGCAAAGAGGGATAATTGCAAAAGGACCAGCGGATAGAGATGCTGCTGGGATGTTTCCTGCTTTCATCAATTCTCAGTATGGTTTTGGCTCTGCTATTTATCACTACATGGGCTGTGATCTTTCTGGACCCCAGTTTCTTTGCCTTTAAAATGGGATGACGACACATTCCTTGAAAGGTTGTAAGAATCAAAGATGGGTGTGCGTGTGGACCTGTGTGTGTGTGTAAATGGTCAACATTATTACTATTTCAATATTTAAACACTCTGATCCTTAGTTTACTGATCACTAAAATAAATATAATAATACGTAAAATGAGGAGGATCCCCCAGTATTATTTTCAAACTAAAAATAAATTAACAGGACCTAGTACAAAGTAGATCTTCAAAAGCCTATTTTTTTTCTCTCCTCTCCTACTTGACATTTTAGTCCTGGATGTGGGCCTCTTTTTTGCAGGTCAACAAATTTGTACTGAGAACATACAAGGCTAAATAATACAGGTTTTCAGATGTTTTTCCTTCATTGATTTATTTGTTCATTTGTCAGCCATTTATTACAAATCATCTCTATATCAGTCACCATGCATTTTAAGAATTTTTTATTTTTATTTTTTAAGAAAATTGGGGTCTCACTATGTTGGCCAGGCTGGTCTCAAACTCCTGCCTCAAGCAGTCCTCCTCTCTGAGCCTCTCAAGTCACTGGAATTATAGGTGTGTGCCACCACGCCTGGCTACACATTTTAGGAATGTATTTTAAAAGACTTTGATTATTTGGAGGCATAGAGCTCTAGTTAGCATCCAATTCCTTGACATTCAAGTTGGATTTGATTGGAAGTCAGCTTATCTTTTAGGGGTGAAAAGTTCAAACCGGCCAATAGCTAATTTTGACTCTGTGAAATCTTTTTGTTTGTTTTGAGACTGGATCTCACTCTGTCACCCAGGCTGGCGTACAGTGGTGCAATCTAGCTCACTGCAACTTTGAACTCTCAAGGGCTCAAGCTATCCTCCCACCTCAGCCCCCGGAGTAGTTGGGACTACAGGCATACACCACCATGCCCAGCTAGTTTTTGTATATTTTGTAAGACAGACTCTTGCTATGTTGCCCATGCTGGTCTTAAACTCCTGGACTCGTGCGATCCACCCGCCTTGGCCTCCCAAACTGCTGGAATTACAGGCGTGAGCCACCATGCCTGGCTGACTCTGTGAAATCATATTCGTTGTTCAGCATCCTATTTAAAAGTCCCCACAAGTATGAGTTTCTAGTGCTTAATTCAGTTCATCTCAAATCTTTGGTAGAATATACCAAATAACTCGTCTCTCTCTCTGAAAGATTTTCCTGAAAAAATCTGGTTTCTTAGTTGTTTTGAAACCTTGATAAAGACATGACAGTGACAGATGACTTAAATTAGGCAGAGAATGACTCAGGAACACCCATCTCGGAGCTTAGGATGTAGGACTCTCTTTATGTGTGTGCCTGATGTTCTCTGTTCTCTGGAAGAAGGTAGGGGGAATGCCACTCGCCCTAACATCCAGCTTGAAATTCCTGCGACTTTAACCAAGTTATGTAAAAATGGTCATTCACTTCTTTTTTATCTTTTTCAAGATTGTTTTGCAAGTTGTTGCAGGTGCTGCTCATCTGGTTGGCTTATAGAGGACCTTGTCACGATCGAAGACTGAATGGTGATTGCTAAACATGAATAGTAAATGCTTTCTAAAGTAGCATCAGAGTCATTAAGGCCATAAATAGACAAGAGAGTAGAACTAAATGCCAGCAAAAGAAAGAGTTAGAGGGGTAGCCAGGCATGATAGTACACACCTGTAGTCCCAGCTGCTCGAAGGATTGAGCAGGATCACGTGAGGCTAGGAGCTCGAGATCAGCCTGGACAACACAGCGAGATCCTGTCTCTACAAAATGTAAAAAGAAAAAAAAAAATTAGCTGAGGCATGTCCTAGTTACTTGGGAGGGAGGATGCTTGAGCCTAGAAGTTCTAAGCTACAGTGAGCTATGATTGTGCACCATTGTACTCCAGCCTGGGTGACAGAGTGTGATCCTGTCTCTAAGAAACTAACAATAAAAATTGGCCGGCTGCAGTGTCTCACACCTGTAATCCCAGCACTTTGGGAGGCCGAGGCAGGTGGATCACCTGAGGTCAGGAGTTCAAGACCAGCCTGGCCAACAGGGCAAAACCCTGTCTCTAGTAAAAAAAAATACAAAAACTAGCTGGGTGTGGTGCAGGGCACCTATAATCCTAGCTACTAGGGAGGCTGAGGCAGAAAGAATTGCTTGAACCCGATAGGTGGAAGTTGCAGTGAACTGAGATCGCGCCATTGTACTCCAGACTGGGTGACACAGCGAGACTTTGTCTTGGGAAAAAAGAAAAAGAAAAAGAAAAAAGAAAAAGAAAATAACAATAAAAATTAAAGAATTAGAGGGAGAATGAGGATATAAGCAAGAGGCAAGCCTGCGTGGTGGCTCAAGCCTGTAACCCCAGCACTTTGAGAGGCTGAGGCAAAAAAATCACCTGAAGTTAGGAGTTCAAGACCAGCCTGGGCAACATAGAAAGACTCTGTATCTAAAAAAAAAAAAAAAATTAAGAGATGAGCTGGGTGTGGTGGCATGCACCTGTAGTGCTAGCTACTTGGGAAGCTGAGACAGGAGAATCACTTGAGCCCAGGAGCTCGAGGCTACAGTGAGGTGTGATCATACCACTGTACTCCAGCCTGGGTGATAGAGTGAGACTGTCTGCAAACCAAAGACAAAACCATAAAAACTAACAAAGCAAACAGATAAAAACAAGAGACAAGTGAGGGCCAAGGAGAGTGCATGAAAAATTTTACTTTTTTGGAGCATTTTTTTTTTTCTCTTTTAAGTTCTTTTCATATGGTACAATGAGAGTTCTGGGCCTTCATTCAATACTTATTTATCTCCTGCCACATCAAGTACGCATAAATGTGGGGAAGAAGGCGATAAAGAAAGAAATAGGGCTAGGTGTGGTGGCTCATGCCTGAAGTCCCAGCACTTTGGGAGGCCGAGGCGGGCAGATCACCTGAGGTCAGGAGTTCCAGACCAGCCTGGTCAACATGGTAAAATCCTGTCTGTACTAAAAATACAAAAATTAGCTGGGCCTGGTGGGGGGCATCTATAATCCCAGCTACTCGGGAGGCTGAGGCAGGAGAATCGCTTGAATCTGGGAGGCGGAGGTTGCAGTGGGCTGCAATGTCGTCACTGCACTCCAGCCTGGGCGACAAGAGTGAAACTCCGTCTCAAAAAAAAAAAAAAAAAAAAAAAAAAGAAGAGGAAGAAGAAAAAAAGAATAAGCAGGCATCCTTGAAGTATTTCTCAGAAAGGGGACACAAAACTTACTGCCATGAAACTGGAAGAGGAAGGGTAGTGTGGCATATTGTATTGACAGCTTATAACAAATCAAATTATGATAATAGACTGAATTAGACTACACAGGAGTCAGAACACTGTCTCTCTTACTTTTTTAGTTGCAGTCTATAAATCCAGTTGTGAAAATATATTGGAAGAGACAGATGGGTACCATGTCTAGCTTCACACAAACATTATAAATAAAACATTTCTTGTAATGCTTGGAACTTTGCTTGGTGCATTTTAAAAGATCCACATTTTAAAGCCCTGAGCTGTAGATTCATTAGAAAATATAATTTTACTACTGATGCCAAACATAAATATGTATCCATGCAATTTTCTGCGTCTTGAATAACTTTTAAAAAATTTATTCACAGGCCGGGCGCGGTGGCTGAAGCCTGTAATCCCAGCACTTTGGGAGGCCGAGACGGGCGGATCACGAGGTCAGGAGATCGAGACCAGCCTGGCTAACACAATGAAACCCCGTCTCCACTAAAAATACAAAAAAATTAGCCGGGCGTGGTGGCGGCGCCTGTAGTCCCAGCTACTCGGGAGGCTGAGGCAGGAGAATGGCGGGAACCCGGGAGGCGGAGCTTGCAGTGAGCCGAGATCGCGCCACTGCACTCCAGCCTGGGCAACAGAGCGAGACTCCGGCTCAAAAAAAAAAAATTTATTCACAGTCTAGTTCACAAATAATCAACCTTTGATTCTCCACCCTACAGATTATAGATCTTTGAATTGTCTATGTGAATATTTCAAGCTAAGATCCTCTTCCCAAGTTGTTTATTTTATGTATTTTTTTTGCTTCTTTGCAAAAATAAGTATGTGTTGAGAAAATGTAAATGAATTTTAATGCTAGCTTCAGGGGAGAAATAATTTTGAAGGGAAATTTTTCTATTAGAGAAAACCCAAAACAAGCCATCACTGTATCCCTGAGTCAGTTAAACATAGTTTCTGGCCATTAACATAGATTGCATAAATTTGACAACAATTCACATCTTGCCCAGGCAATAATTCCTTTGTTAAGTTCACAGCTACTGTATAAGCTTGTTGAGAGTGCTTAGGGAGTTATCTTTATTAACAGAATTCTATCTTCTGTATCCTGCTTTGACTATTTCCGCCAAGTCTTTGGAGCCTGGGATAAACAATTGCTGTCGCTCTCTTGACATGACTGTGATGTTTCATAAATACTCCATGAATTGTTACAAATCCAGCCAAATTACTTCAGCCAAACTAAATAGGTTGGAAATTAGGATGTTCGATGTCAAGTGCACCCTACAAATAATTTTATCCAACGTCTGCCTTTAAGGGAAGAAAAACCATCTCAGAGCTATTAAATGATTCTTTGGATTCACAGAGCATGTGACTAGCAGTGTGAAAACTAGGATGCAGCCAGGCACGGTGGCTCATGCTTGTAATCCCAGCACATTGGGAGGCTGAGGAGGGTGGATCACTTGAGGTCAGGAGTTCAGGACCAGCCTGGCCAACATGGTGAAACCCTGTCTCTACTAAAAGTGCAAAAAATTAGCTGGGCGTGGTGATGCATGCCTGTAATCCCAGTTACTCAGGAGGCTGAGGCAGGAAAATCCCTTGAACTGGGAGGTGGAGGTTGCAGTGAGCTGAGATGGTGCCACTGCACTCCAGCCTGGGCGACAGAGCGAGATTCCGTCTCAAGAAAAAAATGAAAGAAGACAAACAAACAAACAAACAAACAAAAACATGGTGGCAGGCCCCTGTGGTCCCAGCTACTGGGGAGGCTGAGGCAGGATAATTGCTTGAACCCGGGAGGCAGAGGTTGCAGTGAGCCAAGATTGCACCACTGTATGCCAAGCTGAGTGACAGAGAAAGACTCTGTCTCAAAAAAAAAAAAAAAAGAAAAAAGAAAAAACAAACAAACAAAAAGAAAGTAGAATGTTAGTCTACTGATTCTCAGTCTACTACTATTTTCGCATTACACAACTTGGTAGCAGCCCCACATACTTGGTTGACCCAGCATGCCTACTGCTGTTGTTTCTCAGCAGCATCGTGGTCCAAGGGTTTCCATCTGAATTAGTAACACAATGCATGTCAATTACTTAGAACCTAGAAAGCCATCAATAAATGTTAACATCAATAAATGTTAACAATTCTTATTTTACTTCTTCTCCTTCTTTTATTATTAACTGCTTTATTTTTACCTTGGTCTTTTCTTTTTTTTTTTTTTTCTTTGAGATAGGTGTTGCTCTGTCACCCAGGCTGGAGTATAGTGGCATGATCTCGGCTCACTGCAACCTTCACCTTCCCAGTTCAAGCAATTCTAATTCCTCAGCTTCCAAAGTAGCTGAGGCTACAGGTGCATGCCACCACCACGCCAGGTTAATTTTTGTATTTGTAGTAGAGATGGGGTTTCACCATGTTGCCCAAGCTGGTCTTGAACTCCTGGCATCAAATGATCCACTCACCTCGGCCTCCCAAAGTGCTGGGATTACTGGCGTGAGCCACCACCACACCTGGCCTACCTTGGTATTTTGATGCTAGAGGTAGCCAACAAGTAAACTCTGATCCATTCACAGCCTTTGAAGAATGCTTCGTACATTTACATAATCTGTTTGCCACTCCACTCTGTTTCCCATCTTTTGCTATTGTTTGTTAGGACTCTTAGGTAGGAGGGATATAGTTGTTAGTTTTATCAATTAGGAATGCATTTTGTAGCAAGTAATAGAAATATGGATGAATAGTGGCTTGTCACAAAGACAATGATTGCTTACTTAAGAAATTTCACCTGGGTGTGTTGGCTCATGCCTGTGATCCCAGCACTTTGGGGGGCTAAGGTGGAAGGATCACTTGAGACCAGGAGTTCAAGACCAACCTGGGCAACACCGTTGCAAGATACATGCAAGACTGTGATAGGCATGGTGGCTCATAGGAGACCAGGAGTTCAAGACCAGCCCGGGAAACACTGTTGCAAGACACGGCAAGACCGGGATAGGCGTGGTGGCTCATACTTGTAGTCCCAGATACTCCAGAGGCTGAAGTGGGAGGATTGCTTGCGCCTAGGAGTTAGAGGCTGCAGTGAGCTATGATCATGCCACTGTACTCCAACTTGGATAACAGCGAGAACCTGTCTCAAAAAATAGAAATAACAAAATGGAAACCTGAAAGTGGACAGGTCATGGCAGACACAGCAATACGTTGATATCCTCAGGTATTCAGGCTCTTTCCAGCTTTCTGTGCTACCACAGATAGCTGTGGATTTCGGTCCTCATGTTTATTGGTTTCATGGTGTCAGGAGGGCTTCCTTGCATCTAGGCATCACACAAGCATCTCAGGCATCAAAGAAAAGACCAGGGCAAAAGACCTTCACCTCCTGAGACGCTCTTTGTCTGAAAATACAACCTTTCTTCTAATGTTTTTCTTAGCCAGGACTGTAATATATGGCCAGTGCTCACTGCAGGTGAGGCTGGAACAGTGAATGTTTAGTTTTCTAGCGTCTGCAGCAAAGCATGAGAAAGGAGAAGGAGGTTCGGAAAATTGCTGGGTCAGCCACCAGGTCTGTTACACAATTTGGGTAGCAGCCTCACATACTTGGTTGATCCTAACATGCCTATGGGTGCGGTTTCTTGGCAACATCATGGTTCAAGGGTTGCCATCTGAATTGATAAAATGCAATGCAATGCATGTAAGTTGTTTAACCCGGCTACCTGGCATTACACACACAATTCATTTCCTTCTTCCCTGCATTTTATCTAGTATACGCTCAACCTTCCTCAAGGAGACAGTCCTCATGGCTTAAGTTTTATTTATTTCTGGGCAATTTTAAACGCTACTACCATGGATGAAGATATTATTTAGGCTCCATTTTTAAAATTTGATAATTTTTTTCCCTTCCCATTTTTGGTTTCTTTTCTTTTCTTTTTTTTTTTTTCTTTTTCTTTTTTTTGTTGGAGACAGAGTTTGACTCTGTTGGCCAGGCTGGAGTACAGTGGCATGATCTCGACATGCTGCATCCTCTGCTTCCTGGGTTTAAGCAATTCTCCTGTCTGAGCCTCCTGAGTATCTAGGGTGCTGGGATTAGAGGCGTGCGCCACCATGCCTGGCTAATTTATTGTATTTTTAGTAGGAACGCAGTTTCACCATGTTGGCCAGGCTGGTCTCAAACTTGTGACCTCAAGTGATCTGCCTGCCTTGGCCTCTCAAAGTGCTGAGATTACAGAAGCGAGTCACCATGCCTGGCTGCCACTTCTAGTTTCTGCCATCCTTCTTACACCTAAATGTATGGGCAGTTGCCTTGAAGAAATTTGAAACAGTAGGTTCTGGGTTCTGGTGGGCAGATACCATGCTGAACTTGTTCTTTGCTACCAGGGTCTTTAACCTTATATCTTGACAAAACATCTGCTTCCTTGTTTATACTATAACATTTACAATTTAGAAACAGTGAAATGCGTAGGGCTTTGACGCACAATTTGATGAATTTGGTAAATGTATATACCTATTCAACCACTTAAAAGTATATACTTGGCTGGGTGCAGTGGCCTATGCCTGTAATCCCAGGACTTTGGAAGACTGAGGCAGGAGGATCCCTTGACGCCAGGAGTCTGAGGTCAGTTTGGGCAACATAGCGAGACTCTGTCTCTACAAAAAAAACAAATAAAAACCCTAAATAAACCCCGAATTAAAAAATTAGCCAGGTGTGGTGGTATGCACCTGTATTCCTAGCTAGTTAGGAGGCTGAGGTGGGAGGAGAAATTCAAGGTTACAGTGAACTATGATCATGCCACTGCCCTCCAGCCTGGGTGACAGAGGGAGACCCTATCTCTGAAACAAATAAACAAAAAATGTAACCATGTTTCTGGGCTGCCATCACAAAGTGTACTATGAACTGAGTGGCTTAAAACAGTGTTAATTTATTTCCTCATAGTTCTAAAGGATGGGTGTTTGGAATGAAGGTGTCAGCTGGGCTGTGGTCCCTCTGACACCTGTAGGGAGAACGCTTTCTTGCCTCTTTCTGTCTTCTAGTGGTTTCCAGCAAAATCTTTGCCGCTCATTGGCCTATGAGAGTAGAATTCTGATTTCTGCCCTTATTATCATGTGGCATTCTTCGTATGTGTCTCTGTCTTCATATGGCCATCTTCTTTTTTTAATTTTTATATTTTGAGATGGAGTTTTGCTCTTGTCACCCTGGCTGGAGTGTAATGGTGCGATCTTGGCTCCCAGGTTCAAGTGATTCTCCTGTCCCAGCCTCTAGAGCGGCTAGGATTATAGGCATGTGCCACCATGCCTGGCTAATTTTTGCATTTTTAGTAGAGACGAGGTTTTGCCATGTTGACCAAGCTGGTCTCGAACTCCTCACCTCGGGTGACCTGCCCGACTCGGCCTCCCTAAGTGCTGGGATTGCAGGAGTGAGCCACTGCGCCCGGTCTGTATGGCCATCTTCTTAAAAGGATACCAGTCATGTTGAATTAGAAGCCCATCCTACCCCATTTTTTCTCTCTCTTTGATGTGTACAGGTTTCTTCTTTCTTGATCTTTTATCTCCTTTCTTTACATTTTTTTCCTTCTTTCTTCTTTCTTTTTACCTTTATCTTGTTTGTGGTAGTCTGATCATGGATTCATCAGGAAGCCTGGGAAATCTTCACTTGTTACATATTCAAATATTTCTTGTTTTATGTTGTCTCCCCTTCTGGATTTTCATTACAGATATGTTAAATCTCTCATCGTCTCACAGGTCACTGAATCTCCATCAGTATTTTTCTGTATCTTTTTCTTTCTGTTCTTCAGATTGGATGATTTCTATTGATCTGTCTTCAAATTCATTGATTCTTCTGCCATCTCTAATCTTCTGTTAAGCCCATCTAGTGAACTTTACATTACTGATATCATACTGTTTAGTTCTAGAATTTTTATTTGGTTCATTGTAATAGTTTTTGTTTCCTGGCAGAGGTTCTCCATCTAGTCACTCACTAGGACATATTTTCCTCTGAGTCTTTGAAGTTCATTTTAATTGCTCTTTTAAAGTACTTATCTGCCAGTTTCAATATTGGGTTATCTTGGGGTCTGTTTCTATTGACTGTGTTTTCCACTATGTGACATGTTTTTCTGTTTTTTTTTTTTTTTTCTCATCTCCAATAAATTTTTTTGTTGTAGTGCATTGTGGATAATGCCTTGTAAAGAATCTTAATTATGCTCTTTTTCTTGAATAATGTTTTTATTCTCAAAAGCAGTTAAATTATTGTTCAATCACCTTGACTTTATAGAAATTTGTTTTTATGCTCTTTTATGGCATTTTTCAATTTTGTCCTTCATGCCAGAATGAACCCCTCAGTTTTGGGACTTAGTTTTAATTTCAAGGGACTAGCCCTTCTAGTTTCAATGGAAATTCCAAACGTTTTACCAATCTCTGTAATTTGACAAGATTTGAACTCCATGCTCTGTCTCTCCAGCCTCTATGGAGGGCGGCAGCTGAAATCTCTGCTCAGCACTTTCAGCATTCTGGCAATTCTGTCCTTTTGTGCTCCTGTGCCTGAGCAGTTCAGAGGTCAGCTGTGGATTTGAAAGGCTTTGCCCTGTGCAGCTCTCTCCTTTCTGGAATACTTCCTTTCTATTTTTAACTCTTCTGGCAGCCCCAAACTTTGTATCTGACACCTTGATCCATTAAGACTTTAAGTTATCCTTAAGTTCGAACCACCTCATGACTCACACAGACAGAGGAGTACCTTCAGAAGAAAAGCCATATAAACATGTATGTATCCTCTTTATTTGTTTGTTTGTTTTTTTGTTTTGAGACAGAGTCTTGTTCTGTTGCCCAAGGTGGTGTATAGTGGCGTGTTCTTGGCTCACTGCAATCAATCTCTGCCTCCCAGCCTCAAGTGATTCTCTTGCCTCAGCCTCCTGAGTAGCTGGGATTACCGGCATGCACCACCATAACTGGCTACTTTTTTTTTTTTTTTGTATTTTTAGTAGAGACGGGATTTCACCATGTTGCCCAGGCAGATCTCGAACTCCTGTCCTCAAGTGATCTGCCCACCTTGGCCTCCCAAAGTGCCAGGACCACGGCTGTGAGCCACCATGCCTGGCCCGTATATCCTCTTTTTTTTTAAACCCCGAAGATTCTGATCCCCTTCACTTTCTATCTGCTTTTGGCCACCATCCTATGCCTTCAAATATTTATTTTCCATATTTTGTTCAGAATTTATTGCTGTTATCTGTAGGAGGATTAGTATGATAAAAGCTACTCTGCCCTTACTGAAACCAATACCTTCTGCCAACTGTTTTTATATATTTAACTTAGGGCACAGAAATTGGCTCTTAAAGCTCAAGGTAATAGATTATGTGACTCTCAGTGAATTTTATTTCCAAGTGGAAGGCAGAGAGAGCCTCTAGTAGCAAAGACGTAATTTATTCTTTCTCTGCTATAACATCAGTTACCTCTAGTCTAAGTGTTTCTGTCTTATAGAATGTTGTTGAAAACTTCTAGAAGGAACTGACATATACCAAAATCCTAATATGCATATAAAATATATATATAATATTATATCATTCCACTTCCTAGATTTGTCTCCGTGACATTACAAGAATCACCAACTTTTTTTCTTTTTTTCTTCAAGTTTTGTTTGAAGCTCTGGGCTACATGTGCAGGATATGCAGGTTTGTTGCATAGGTGAGCGTGTGTTATGGTGGTTTGCTGCACCTAGATATTAAGCCCAGCATCCATTGGCTATTCTTCCTGATGCTCTCCCTCTTCCCACCCGCCACTGCCCCCTACAGGCCCCAGTGTGTGTTGCTCTCCTCCATGGGTCCCTGTGTTCTCATCATTTGGCTCCCACTTACAAGTGAGAACGTGCGGTACAAGAACCGCCAACTTTCTAGCTCAGAATAGCTGAGTCTTCTTTGCCCAGCATTCTACCTCCTTCAAGCAGAGAGTTCTACATTTTAGGGTCTGTTGCCTCCAGCCACCATTTTAGGTACCAAATTCTAGATAATTTAGGATATATTTAGCTGTAAGTAAACAAATCAAGTGCCTTAAGCAAATATAATTTTTTTTGTCATTGTTTTATATGAGAAATCTGAGGCAGAAAGTCACTACCTTGGATTAAGCTGATTCATGACACAATTTAGGCCTATTTCCATCCTTCTCCACCGTATTCTTCTTTAGAAAGGAGAATTGACAGGACTGGGTGATTATCACCGAAGGTGAAAGAGATAGGTATTTATGAAGTCCCTGACAACCAGCTCAACAGGTAGACCAGTAATCACTGTGTTGGGGAATACAGAAAGAAGGACAGATGTGGACAATTTGGAGGTTCCCTTGAGATTTCCCAAGTGAAGGCGGGGAATCCTCCTTATGTCATCCTTTTATTTATTGAGTTAGTTTGTTTGCTTTTTTCCTCACGGTCACAAAATGGCTGTTGAAGCTCCTGCCATGGTCACCTGACTCTGTAGAAAGGGGAGGGAGAAGAGACACGGAGGGACCCAGCTCTGTCTGCCCTTTTCATCAGAAAAGCACAAGGTATCCCAGAAGCTCCCTGCCAGCTTCTGTTTAACTTGGTTAGGTTTCATTGACCAAGATTGAGTTCCATGGTTATCCCTTCAAACAAAGGAGGCTAGACTTCTTCTAGCTTTCTATCAAGTATGGAAGGAAGATGTTGGGAATGGTTGCAGGGCTAGCTTGGGGACAGTGCTGCAGCAGCCATGGTGCTGGTAACTTTTCTCCATGCAGGGTCTTGCCATCAGTAGCGTGCCCCTCCCAGGCCTCAGAATCTCAGGCTGGAGGGAGCTGAGATTCTAAGATAAGCTGAGATAATAAGTAGCTGCTTATTATAGCAGAGCTTTGAATTCATGAACCCACTGTTATTTATCTGGGTTGCAATGGATCCACAAATGTCCATGTTGTGCAACTATTAAGCGTCAGAGGCTTACTCTAGTGTCGCATAAAAATAAAGTGTTCTGGCTAGGCATGGTGGCTCATGCCTGTAATCCCAGCACTTTGAGGGGTCGAGGTGGGCAGATCATTAGAGGTCAAGAGTTTGAGACCAGCCTGGCCAACATGGTGAAACCCTATCTCTACTACTAAAAATACAAAAGTTAGCTGGGCATGGCAGCGCATGCCTGTAATCCCAGCTACTCAGGAGGCTGAGGCAGAAGAATCGCTTGAACTCGGGAGGCGGAGGTTGCAGTGGCACCAGATCGTACCACTGCACTCCAGCCTGGGCGGCAGAGCAAGACTCTGTAAAAAACAAACAAACAAACAAACAAACAACTTAAAAGAAAATAAAGTGTTTTTTTACTGCTGATGATTGTGACGAATGTCTCTTCCTTCCTGTGACCATCATGAGAACTCATCAGGGAGTCATATTTTATGGTGACCTAATCTCTCCTTAGCATCTCAGTAAAATAACCATGTTATTCTCTGTGTTACCACGTAACCTAGTGTGCAGACCCACGGGATAGGGGAATGCCAGTTGGACTTGTTTGGGTTGGTTGCCCAGACCAGCCCTTGCCTTTCTGTCTGTTCTCACCTGCTTTCACTTTGGAAGTCGCAAGGGAACCTCCAAGTTGTCCACATCTGCTCTTCTTTCTGTGTTCCCTGACACAGTGATAAATGGTCTATCTGTTGGGCTGCTGGTCACAGACTTCAGAGATACCTATTTCTTTCACCTTCAGTGACAATCACTCCACTCTGTCAATTCTTCTTTCTAAATAGTTTTTGCACCTACCCACTTTTTATTTTATTTTTTAAAAATGAAGTCTCACTCTGCCACCCAGGCTGGAGTGAGGTGGTGTGATCTTGGTTCACTGCAACTTTTGCCTCCCAGATTCAAGCCATCCTCCTGCCTCAGCCTCCCTAGTAACTGGGATCACAGGTGCCCACCACCATGTCCAGCTAATTTTTGTATTTTTTGTAAAAGCGGGGTTTCACCATGTTGGCCACGTTGTTCTCGAACTCCTGACCTCAGGTGATCTACCTGCCTTGACCTCCCAAAATGCTGGGATTACAGGCATAACCCACTATGCCTGGCTATGTTATTTTATTTCAGAGACAGGGTCTCATTCTGTTGCCCAGGCTGGAATACAGTGGCATAGTCATAGTTCTCTGCAGCCTCAGCCTCCTGGGTTCAAGTGATCCTCCCTGCCTCAGCCTCCCAAGTAGCTGGACTGCAGGCACGTACCACATGCCTGGCTAATTTTTTAAAAATGTTTTTGAGATGGGGTCTTGCTATATTGCCCAGGCTCTAGTTCTTTAAATCTCTATCGCAAGTGTCCTAGCATTGCACAGCATATCACTGAAGCGATTTTTGATTGCAATAAACAGAATACCAAACCAAAAGTGGCTTCATCAGTGAGAGGCTTTTTGTTTGTTTCTTTAAAAATCTCACATAATAACAGCCAGGCTCAGTGGCTCATGCGTGTAATCCCAGCACTTTGGGAGGCTGAGGCGGGTAGAAATCTGAGGTTGGGAGTTTGAGACCAGCCTGGCCGACATGGAGAAACCCCATCTCTACTAAAAATACAAAAATTAGCCGGGTGTGGTGGCTCATGCCTGTAATCCCAGCTACTCAGGAGGCTGAGGCAGGAGAATTGCTTGAACCTAGGAGGCGGAGGTTGTGGTTGAACTGAGATTGCACCAGTGCACTTGAGCCTGGGCAACAGGCTCCATCTCAAAAATAAATAAATAAATAAATAAATAAAATAAATACATAAATAAATAAACAAATAAATAAATCTCACGTAATAAGAGGTAAGAGATAGGGCAGCTACAGGGCTGATTCAGTGAGTCAAGAATGGCATCAAGACTCAGGTACTTTCAAACTACTTACTCCGCTACCCTTAATGCCTCAGTCCTTAGAGTCACAAGATGCCTGCAACAGTTCTCAGCACAACTTGCAGATACAAACACATCGAGCAAAGAAGAGGGATGCATCTTGCCGTGTCACTCTTTACGGGGAAGGGAAACCTACCCACGAGGCCCCTCTGTAGCCTTACTCTCAGGTCTCAGTGGCCATGATTGGGTCACTTGTTTAGGCTGTAGCTAAACGAGGCTGTGAAAGTGAGTCTCTGGCATTTTCAGCTGTTGGTGTGGGAAGCAGGTTCTGCTGGCCAGGATGAAGGTTGGGCTGGAGAGGTGGAGTGGGGAAGGAGTATTTTGGAGGAGGTATTCAATATGATCTGCCTCATGCCAACTCATCTCCTGCCTGGACTACGGCCAGGGCCTCCTACTCTTTCTCCTTGTTTCTGGTCTTGCTTCCTTTCAATCCATTCTCCCCGCATTGCTGCTGCCAGGGGGATGTTTTCAAAGTGTTTATCGTATTAATTTATGTGCTTAGTTGTTTATTGTCAGCGTCTCTTACGATAATGTAAACTACAGGAAGGAAGGGACCTTGTCTGTTCTGTTCCTGCTTTTATCCCCTAGAGCAGGGCCTCTCACATCAAAGGTATTTACTAAATATGTCTTGGCTGGCCGAATGAGTGAAATGTAAATCTGATTCTGTGAATCCTCTCTTAAAACCTTCAAATGGGCTGGGTGCAGTGGCTCACACCTGTAATCTCAGCACTTTGGGAGGCCGAGGTGGGTGGATCACCTAAGTAAGCTCAGGAGTTCGAGACCAGCCTGGCCAACATTGTGAAACCCTGTCTCTACTAAAAATACAAAAAATTAGCCGGGCATGGTATCAGGCGCCTGTAACCCCAGCTACTCTGGAGGCTGAGGCAGGAGAATCTCTTGAACAGGGAAGGCAGAGGTTGCAATGAACTGAGATCATACCACTGCACTCCAGCCTGGGTAACAAGAGCGAAACTCTTTCAAAAACAAACCAACAAACTTTCAAATAGTTTCCTTTGCCCCTGAGGTGAATTTGTATCTTCTGGAAATTGGAAAGCCAACTGAAATTGTCTGTCCCTCCATTTCCACTTGTCCTTCTTCCTCTCTTCTCCAGTTTTCTGGAACTTTCTTCAGTTTTTCAAAAATACCCTGTGTTTTTTTTCCCCTCTGTCTGCCTAAAACTTTTCGTTTCTCACTAAGTCCTTCTCTGGAAGCACATTTCAGTGGAAATGTCACCTTCTTTGGGAAACTTTCCAGACCTTTCTCTCACTAGGCATTGTTAGAAGCCCCTGAGTCCCCCCATAGCACAGGTTGGTCTCAAACTCTTGGGTTCAAGTGCTCCTCCTGTCTTGGCCTCTTAAAGTGCTGGGATTACAGGTGTGAGCCGCTGCACCCAGCCAATGTATTTTAAGGTACTTGTCTGTCTTCCTAGATCAGGAGTTTTTGAGGACATGGACCATGTCTTCTTCATCTTTGCATATCTTTGTTGTGTGCAGTACTTGGCATGCAACACATTCAACAAATATTTGCCAAATAGGTGAATGAATGAATGAATGAATGAGCTCTGACGAGTAGTTCCCATGTCATCAATCAAGATCTCCCACTAGGACAGATGGGCTCAACCGATTTGTTTGTACATTCTGCTGGTATTTGTTAATAAATCAGTACATTCTTTTATACTCCCATCAATTTGACTGGTGTTTGTGTCATTTCGTGAACCTCTGTCTCATCCATGGGGATTACAGCTCTCTGTAGGCAGAGGTTATATCTTGGTAATAATTTTGGCATCCCCTTAACACCCAGCATCACCACTCACAGAGACTTACAAGTGCGTGAAGTGCTTTGTGATTTGAAGTCTGTGCCTCTGAGGTTTTTGCAGGTGGGATTGTGATGTTCAGCCCCATCATCCTGAAGCAGCTTAGAAGGAACTGGTGGCTTCTGCGTCTCTTTCCCCCAGAGCACTCCCACCACGGGAGGTCCGTCCCTCAGAATGAGGAGATCATGATACAAACAGAACACTTTGTCCCAGTAGGGCACTCATGTCTGGATGGTGGTGAGCATGGCCCAATGTGTTTGGATGCCCAACTTGAGCTGCACCAAGCTCTGCCTGTAGGTGGCTACGGTGGTGACATGGGGACTCATGGGGCCCTTCCCCGAGGGATGGCTCTGTGCTGGCTTCCAGGCGCAGAGACAGTGATGGAGTCTTGCCTCCGGGCCAGTTAGTGTGAGCATTAGCCAAGCTTTGTGGCTTGGGTCCTAGTGTTGTGGGCCCAACTGCCTACTCGCCATCAGGCTGTCCACATTTGGGAAGATGCTGCTGGAGAGTGCCTCTTTGCATCATGATCTGAAGATACAGGGGGCTCTTCCCAGCGTTCTGTATTCAGGAGTCCTCTCTGAGCAGCTGGTCCTGTCCTATCCAAGCAGTTTTGCCTATAATCCTTCTGTTCCTTGGTTTCCTTAGGAAAACAATCTTCCATTATTTGGTAAGCCCATGCCATTCTTTTTGCTTAAACGTGGAAGCCCATTGCTGGACCCCAATGGCCTTCCAGGTTCTCCTTGGTTTGTCCTCTTCTGGAGAATCTCAGTGGGTGACTTTGGACCACTAGTTGCCTGTGTTAGCTGAATGATGGCCTCTGCAAAGATGTTCATGTCCTAACCTTGGAACCTCTGAATATGTTACCTTATGTGGCAAAAGGGAGTTTGCAGAAGTGATTAAGAGATTCTCCTGGAGCATCTGAGTAGGTTAATGTAGCCACAAGGGTCCTTGCAAGAGCAAGGCAGGAGGTTAGAGAGAGGAGAAAATGCTATTCAGCTGGCATTGAAGGTGGAGGAGGGAGCCGTGGTTGGTGTCTGGAAGCTGGAAGAGGCAAGGAATGGATTATTTGCTGAGCTTCCAGAGGGAACCATCCTGGCTACCACCTTGATTTTAGCCCCGTAAGACTCACTTTGGCCCTCTGACATCCAGAGCTATAGGATAATAAATTTGTGTGGTTTTTAAGCCATAGAGTTAGGGTAATTTGTTACAGCAGAAATGGGAAACTAATATATTGCCCCTAGGTTGGCATTCCAGCCCTCCCTAGTACAAAGGGTCTCTGTCTGGCCAAATAGGATCACTCACTTTTTGAACCCCAAATGAAACTCTGTTCGTCTGCTCAGGCTGCCATAATGAAGTATCACAGAATGGGTGGCTTAAACAACACACATTTTCTTTTTCTTTTTTCTCTTTGTTTAAGACAGAGTCTTACTCTGTCGCCCAGGCTGGAGTGCAGTGGTGCGATCTCAGCTCACTGCAAGCTCTGCCTCCCAGGTTCACGCCATTCTCCTTCCTCAGCCTCCCAAATAGCTGGGATTACAGGCGCCCGCCACCACACCTGGCTCATTTTTTGTATTTTTAGTAGAGATGGTGTTTCACCGTGTTAGCCAGGATGGTCTCCATCTCCTGACCTCGTTAAACAACACATATTTTCTAACTGTTCTGGAGGCTGGAAGTCCAAGGTGTTGCAAGATTGGTTTCTGGTGAAGCCTCTCTTTCTGGCTTGCAGATGGTCAATTTCTCACTGTGCCCTCAAATGTCCTTCCCTCTGGGAATGCACAGAGAGAGAGTGAGAACCCTGGTGTTTCTTCCTTTTCTTTTTAAAAATTAATTAATTATCATTATTTTCTTTAGAGACATGATCATGTCCTGTTGTCCAAACTGGAGTACAGTAGTGCGATCATAGCTCCCTGCAGCCTCCAACTCCTGGGCTCAAGCAATCCTCCCACCTCAGCCTCCCAAGTAGCTGGGACTAAAAGCACACACCACCAGCTAATTAAAAAAAAAAAATTGTAGAGATGGGATCTCATTATGTTGCCCTCATTATGTTGAGTTGGTCTCAAACTCCTGGACTCAAGTAATCCTCCTCTCTTCTCAGCCTCCCAAAGCATTGGGATTATAGGCATAAGACACTGGGCCTGGTTCTCTTCCTCTTCTTATAAGGACCCCAGCCTTACTGGATTAAGCCTTACCCTATGACCCTAGTTAACCCCATAACCTCCTTAAAAGCCCTACCTGGAGGTTAGGACTTCAACATCTGAGTTTTAGTAGAGGGGGACACAATCAGTCTATAACAGAGGCCCTCTGTGGTTATATCAGGGCAAAAGTGGGTAAAGGTTTCTCAGGCCATTTACATCTCGGGAGTTCAGTGCCCTTTGCAAACAAGAGTGGTGTGTAGGGACATTGCTAGCACACTGGTATCCTCAACACGGGACCCATACGAGTTTACCTTCTGCTTCTATAATCCAGAGCTTCAGAGGCTAATTTGGGATATTTGAGGATTTTTCATCAAGCGCGTTTGGCCAATCCTTCACTGATGGCAAATGAATTCTTCTGGGCCAGTCGTCAGGCATGTAGATGGCAAGCTTGGAGAGTTTTCAAGTTCAAGTTCAAGTTAGTCTTGGCCAAGGCATTTTGCGTGGTGCTGGACAAGGTGTCAACAATCCTGTAGTAGGCCCCCATCTCTCTTTTTTTAAATTTTTCTTCCCTCCCTAGTAAAAGAAGCAGTTTGTGTGGCCCTAGGTCATGATTTTGTCTTTCTAGGAGTTGAAGCCATCCCTCCCTCCCTCCCTCCCTCCCTCCCTCCCTTCCTCCCTCCCTTCCTCCCTTCCTCCCTTCCTCCCTTCCTCCCTTCCTTCCTTCCTTCCTTCCTTCCCTCCCTCTCTCCCTCCCTCTCTCCCTCCCTTCCCCCTCTCTCTTTTTCTTCCCCCTCTCTCTTCTTTCTTAGTTTGAGACTAGATCTCACTCCGTCACCCAGGCTGGAGTGCAGTGGTGCAGTCATAACTCACTGCAGCCTTGAACTCCTGGGCTCAAGCGATCCTCCCACCTCAGTCTCCCTAGTAGCTGGGACTACAGGTGTTCAGCACTACTCCCAGCTAATTTTTAAATTTATTGCGGAGACAGGGTCTTGCTTTGTTGCCCAAGCTGGTTTCAAACTCCTGGCCTGAAGCAGTCCTCCCACCTCAGCCTCCCAAATTGCTGAGATTACAGAATCTTCTACTTCTGAGCATGCTTTCCTGACCTCCCCCAGCAGTGGTGAAATATTCCAACGAGATTACAGAGAAGAGGGGCCTCTTCTCCCTCTTCCTAAAGAGGGCTTAGTAGGAGACCAGACTCGGTAAATCTGAACGAATAAAAAGGTGTTGGTCATTTGCAACGAGAGAGAAGGGAAGTAGTAACATAGTATATAGTCCTGAAAGTGAAGACCTTCTCCAAATACAGCCATCAGCTCTGTAGGGTGGGTTAAGGAGGGGCAGAGCACTGAGGTGCCTAGAGGGTGGACGTGGCCGAGGTGCTTAGAAGAAGGTGGGCGTGGCTGAGAGGCTTAGAAGAGGGTGGACTTGACTGAGGTGCTAAGAAGAGGGCATGGCCGATGTGGGTAGAGGAGGGGGGGCATGGCTGAGGGGTGGTCATGGCCAAGGTGCTTAGATGAGGGTGGGCATGGCTGAGGTAGGTAGAAGAGGGTGGGTGTGGCTGAAGTTAGTAGAAGAGGGTGGGCGTGGCTGAGGTGCTTAGAAGAGGGTAGGTGTGGCTGAGGTGGGTAGAAGACCCAGGGTGGGCATGATGGAGGTGGGCAGAAGAGGGTGGGCGTGGCTGGGGGGGGGTAGAAGAGGGTGGGCGTGGCCAAGGTGCTTAGAAGATGGTAGGTGTGGGGCTGAGGTGCTTAGAAGAAGATGTACATGGCCCAGTTCTGGAAGGGCCTGGGACATCAAAGAGGGGATGGATCTGACCTTGCCCCATATCCATGGGCTCTGGCCTGGTGTGGAATAGCAGCCCTATACCTGCTTGTTGAATGAATGAGTGAATGGGAGCCAGTGAGAAATTTGAAGCTGAAGCGAAGCATGATTAGACGTGATGTCTTTGACACACCACTCTGGATGCTGGAGGTACCGTCGACAAGAAGGGGAGGAGTCAAGGATGAATTTTTGAGGTTGAACTCTAGATGATGGCATTGCAATCTTTAGAACACATTCAGGTAGAAGGAGCAGAATGACCAAATATTTTGTTTTTCATAGAACGTGTGGGCAGTCCTGGTCCATTATTCCAGAGGTAAAATGTGTTCCAGCATGTTTTTCCATTGAGAGAACTTCCTTTTCCATTATGGTGACAGTTCCGAAAGAAAGAGTAAGGGTGGGGGCTGGGGGGACCCAGGGGAGAGAGGCCAGCCAGTGGTTCCTTCATGTGCTGTTTTATCAGGCATATTGTCGTGAAACCAATTTTCATGTTGAAATGGCTTTTCTCCCCCTAAACAAATTGCTTTTTATGTTGTTGAATGGGATGGTAGGCAGCCTCTTTGAAGATTAGCTAACTCAGTTCTCAGCCGGTGCTAAAATATGCACCTTCAGAGCCCAGCTAAGGGCAGAGTCCCCAGCTCCTTTGCTCCTCACAGCTGAATTGGTTAATACAAGTAGGAGAAAAGAGTCTCCCGAGGAATCAGGTGTAAGAGCAGAAGCTTTGAATTTTGTGAAACAGGATTTCCACTCTGAGGCTTCAGATGGCATCAATAAAATGCTCCCCAGCATGGAGAGAACACTTGTAGTCAAGCCTTCAGTTTACTCATTGTTGGTTTCATTTTGTAGAATAACATTTTGTTCTTCTCAAAAGAGCCAGATACCTGGAGACGTTTATTAAAAAAAAGAAAAAATCCAAAATAAAAATAAAGCCACCACCAAGAACTTCCCATGATCATCTAGAATTATCACCACTTGATGATAATTCCATCTTTACATGTCATATATTTCCTTTATGTCTTTTTTCCTTAGGCACATGTTTTCATAGGTTAAGCCATATTACACATATAGTTTTATATATTGATTTCTTAAGAAAACGTATTTGCTGATGTCATTTACTAAATGTGGTTTTTGAATGTGTGTAATATTTCACCACACGGATATAATTAAGTTGCCATCACATCGTCTATTTTGGTTTTACTATTTTACTTTAAATAATTTCAAAAATAGCAGAAAGTTGCATGAACAGTACAAAGAAATCCTATATATCTTTCACCCAGATTTCCTGATTGTAGACATTTGAGCACATTTCTGTATCATTCTCTCTTTCTCTCTCTCTCAAATCTATTTGATATATGCTATATTTATACCATTTATACTAAAATTTGTTCTTTTTCTAAACTTTTGTACAGTAAGCAGCAGATGTGCTGTCCTCCACTGTTGAATATGCTACAGTATATTTTTCACAAAGATGCTACAGCATAAGCATACTATAACCATCAGAATAAGAAAACTAATATCATATACCACCACCTAATCCACAGACTCTATTCAAATTTCCCCAGTTATCCAAATAACTTCTTTTACAGCTAAATCATTCAATCCAGGATCATACTGGCATACCACGTCTTATACTTCACTTTATTGCACCTTGCACCTTGCAGATATATATATTATATATGTAATATATTATATAATATATAATATAATATATATATATTTTTTTTACAAATTAAAAGTTTGTGGCAACCCCATGGTTGGGCAAGTCTGTCAGCATCATTTTTGCAAGAGCATGTGCTCACTTTGTGCCTCTGGGTCACATTTTGGTGATTCCCCTACAAATTATTCAATCTTTTTCATTATTATATCAGTTAGGACGATCTGTGTTACAGAGCAGGAGCGTCACCATCTTGAACAAACACCACCAAAGTTCTCTTTGATTAAAAACCAGCTAAATCCAGCCCCAGAGCATCAGCCTAATGGCTAATGTCAGCATAACCAGAAACATTCCAACCCAAAGATAAACCCCTCTCTGACCAGAAACATACCAACCCTGAGATAGCCTCTTCTCCGACCAGAGACAGTCCAACCCTGCAATAAACTTTCATTCACATAGAAACATTCTGAACCTATGACAAGCCCCACTTTCCAAAACCCTTAAATATCCTTAGTCTGTAAGAGAGAAGGGCTCTCTGAAATAACTTGGCCAGAAGCCCCTCTCAGGTTTGTTTTCTCTAAAATAAACCTGTCCTTAACTGTTGAGCCACATTTCATGTTTCTTTCCTTTCTTTAATTCTTACATTGTGATCAGTGATCTTTGATGTTACTATTGTGATTATTTTGAGGCCACAAACTACATCTATATAAAATGGTGAACTTAATAAATGTTGTGTGTGTTCTCACTGCTCCACTGAGCAGCCCTTCCCTATCTCTCTCCCTCTCCTTGGGGATCCCTATTCCCTGAGAAACAACATCAAAATTAGGCCAATTAGTAATGTTACAATGGCCTCTAAGTGTTCAGGTGAAAGGAAGGGTCTCATGTCTCTCACTTTAAATTACAAACTGGAAATGATTAAGCATAGCGAGCAAGGCATGACAGAAGCTGAGATAAGCTGAAAGCTAGCCTCCTGAGCCAAAAAGTTAGCCAAGTTTTGAATGCAAAGGAAAAGTTCTTGAAAGAAATTAAAAGTGGCACTCCGGAGGACACATAAATGATAAGAAAACAAAGCAGCCTTATTGCTCATATGCAGAAAGTTTTAGGGTTCTGGATCGACCCTAAATATCCACAACATTACTTTAAGCCAAAACCTAATCCAGAGTGAGCAAGGCTTCAACTCTTTTCAGTTCTATAAAGGCTGAGAGAGGCAAGGAAGCTGCAGAAAAAAACATTTGATGCTAGCAAAGGTTGGTTCATGAGGTTTAAGAAGTCATCTACATAATGTAAAAGCACAAGGTGAAGCAACAAGTGCTCATGTAGAGGCTGCAGCAAGTTATCATGAAGATCCAGTTAATAAAATTGATGAAGGTGACTACATTCAACTCAACAATAGATTTTTTTCTGTGCAGAAAAAAACCAGCCTTTTTTTTTTTTTTTTTTTTTTAGACAGAGTCTTGCTTTGTCACCCAGGCTGGAGTGCAGTGGTGCGATCTTGGCTCACTGTAACCTCCACCTTCTGAGTTCAAGCAATTCTCCCTGCCTCAGCCTCCCGAGTAGCTGGGATTACAGGTACCTACCACCATGCCTGGCTTATTTTTGTAGTTTTAGTAGAGATGGGGTTTCACCTTGTTAGCTAGGCTGGTCTCAAAATCCTGACATCAGGTGATCCGCCCATCTCAGCCTCCCAAAGTGCTGGGATTACAGGCATGAGCCACTGCACCCAGCCTAAAACAACCGTCTGTTGGAATAAGATGCCATCTAGGACTTTCATAGCTGGGGAGGAGAAGTCAATGCCTGGCTTCAAAGCTTCAAAGGATAGATTGACTCTTGTGAGGGGCCAATCCAGCTGGTGACTGTAAGCTGAAGCCAGTGTTCATTTATCATCCCGCAAATCTTAAGGACCTTCACAATGATGGTAAATCTATTCTGCTGATGCTCTAGACATGAAACAACAAAGCCTGGATGACAACACATCTGTTTATAGCATGGTTTATTGAATATTTTAAGCTCACTGTTGAGAAATACTGCTCAGAAGAAAAGACTCCTTTCAAAATATTCCTGCTATTGACAATGCACCTGGTTACCCAAGAGCTCTGATGGAGATGTACAAGGCGATCAATGTTGTTTTCATGCATTCTAACACAACACCCATTCTGCAGCCCATAGATCAAGGAGTTAAACTTTAAACTTTCAAGTCTTATTATTTAAGAAACGTGTATGAAATTAAGGCTATAGCTGCTGTACGTAGTGATTCCTCTGATAGATCTGGACAAAGTAAATTTAAAACCTTCTGGAAAGGATTCACTATTCTCGATACCATTAAGAACATTTGTGATTCATGGAAGGAGGCCAAAATATCAACATTAAAAGGAATTTGGAAGAAGTAGATTCCAGCCCTCATGGATAATGTTGAGAGGTTCAAGACTTCAGTGGAGGAAGTCACTGCAGATGTGGTAGAAATAGCAAGGGAAGGAGAGTTAAAAGTGGATCCTAAAGATGGAACTGAATTTCTGCAATCTCATGATCAAACTTGAATGGATGCAGAGTTGCTTCTTATGGATGAGCTAAGAAAGTAGTTTCTTGAAATAGAATCTACTCCTGGTGAAGATGCTTTGTAAACATTGTTGAAATGGCATTGTGAACATTGCAGAATATTCCATCAGCATATCCTTTACATAATAAAACAGTGGCAAGGCTTAAGAGGATTGACTCCAATTCTGAAATAAGTTCTACTTGGGTAAAATGCTGTCAAACAGCATTGCATGCTACAGATTAAATTTTTATGAAATGAAGAGTCCATCTATGCAGCCAAATTCATTGTTGTCTTATTTTAAGAAATTGCCACAGGCACCTCAACTTTCAGCAGCCACCACCTTGATCAGTCAGCAGCCATCAGCATTTAGACAAGACCTTCTACCAGTAAAAGATTATGAACTGCTGAATGCTCAGATGATTGTTTATATAGTTTAGCAATAAAATATGTTTAAATAAAAGTCAGTACATTTTAAAAGATATAATGCTACTGCATACATAATAGACAAAAGTAATAATGTAAATTTAACTTTTATATGCACTGGGAAACCAATAAATTGGTGTGACTTGCTTTATTGTGGTAGTCCAGAACCAAACCTGCAATATCTTTGAGGCATGTCTGAATTTAGCATCCATCGGTGGTGTCCCTTCTGTTTTCTCCAATCTGAAAAGGTTCCTTAGGTTTTGTGTTTTGTTTAGTGTCTCCATCTACTGGAGCTGCTATAACAAAATACCTTGGATTACTGGGTAATTTATAAAGAACAGAAATGTATTTCCCACAATTCTAGAAGCCGAGAAGTCTAAGATCAGGGTGCCAGCAGGAATGGTTTCTGGCAAGGGCTGTTCTCTGCTTCCAAGATGGCGCCCTGTTGCTGCATTCTGTGGAGGGAAGGAATGCTATGTCCTCACAGGGCAGAAGAACAGAAGAGCAAAAAGGGCCTAAGCTAGGTCCCTTCAGCCTTCTCAGGAGGCACTAATCCATTCATGAGGGCAGAGCCCTCATCACTTAACCGCTTCCCCAAAGGCCTTTTAATACCTTTTAATACCACTACAATAGGGATTAAGTTTCAACATGAATTTTGAAGAGAACATACTCAAACCATAGCATTTAGCTTTTCATTTTCACCACTTGGATAGTTTTTAAGGTTACAAGCCAGTTATTTTGTAACGTATTCCTCATTTTGGATTTGTCTGATGTTCCTTCATAGTTATATTAAGTTATGCAGCTTTTGCAGAAATATCACAGAAGTGATAATGATGTATCCTTGTCCTGGCACCCAATCAGGAGATATGTAGGGGTGATTTGACCCATTACTGGTCATGTTGACTTTGATCGTTGAATTCAGGTGGAGTCTGTCAGGCTTTTCCACTCTAAAGTGGCTCTTTCCCCCTTTGTAATTAGTATTCAGTGGGAAAATACTTTGAAACTGTGTGAATATCCATAATCATCAAACTTTTACCCACTAGATTTAGCATCCATTAGTGATTTTTGCCTGAATCAATTATTACTAAAGTGGTTACCATATGTAACCATATGATAATCATACAGTGGTTTTTCTAAGTCCATCATCTTTGCAACACTTTTTGTCATTATTCTGTATGAGCCTTTTCTTATCCTCATTCATTCATTTATATTGTATGGACTCTTCAATTCCTATTTTATTCAACAGATTATAAGCTACTGCTGTTATTGTTTATTTTAATATAGTAGTGGCCTCTTCAAGCTGGTTCTTAAATCCTTTTGGCATAATCTCATCATTCAAAATGATGGTCACATGACTCTATATTTCCCACTTGACAATAAATTATGAACATTTCTCATGTCATTAGGAGTCTAAGCATTATTTCTAGTCATTGTGTAGTGTCTATCAAATGAACTTAATGCTTGAACTCAGTGGTCCTCACCCTTTTTGGCACCAGGGTCCGGTGTCATGGAAGAGCATTTTTTCCATGGATAGTTGGGGGTGGATGGTTTCAGAATGAAACTGTTACACCTCAGATCATCAGGCTTCAGATTCTCATAAGGAGTGCCCAACCTAGATCCTTAGCATGTGCGGTTCACAACAGGGTTCCCGTTCCTATGAGAATCTGATGCTGCTGCTGATCTGTTAGGAGATGGAGCTCAGGCAGTAATGCTCACTCGCCCACTGCTCATCTCCTGCTCTGCAGCCCAGTTCCTAACAGGCCACAGACCGAAATTGGTCTGTAGCCTGGGGGCTGGGGACTCCCACTTTAACTTTTCTGATGGGCAACATTGTCTTGGAGAGAACCCTCTCGCATGCTAATACACTCACTTCATTAGCCAAGGACATACAATATTGTCAGAAATGGAGTTAACACACTCCAGTAGCACACAAGTGCAAATTCAGCATATGTTGACATAATTTTTTCTGGGCCCCCACCCGGTAGACTGGCTGTGCAGCTGCTGGAGAGAAACACTGCCTATGCAAGATGCAAACATATATTTATTGTGGTGGCATCCTTCATATAATTTTTTTCAGCAACCTATATATCAATTAACTGGAGATGGAATGTTCTGTAGTGATGAAAACTAACTTCAAATGGTCCCCGATGGCTTGACTTATGAATTTTTGACTATGATGGTGTGAAAGCAACACACATACAGTAGAAACCATACTTTGAGTACCCATAGAACTATTCTGTTTTTCACTTTCAGTACAATATTCAAGAAATTACATGAGACATTCAACCCTTTATCATAAAATTGGCTTTATGTTAGATGGTTTTGCCCAACGGTAGGCTGATGGAAGTGTTCTAAGCATGTTTAAGAGAGGCTAGACTAAGCGATGATGTTCAGTAGGTTAGGTGTATTAAATGCATTTTGGACTTGCGATGTTTTCAACTTATAATGGGTTTGCTGAGACACAACCTTATAAGTTGAGCATCTATAGAGCTATATTGATCAATATGTATTTGTGTGGATTGAGTTATTTGTGTATATCGATAAATATATATTGCATGTACATTGAGCCACTGGAGGACTTCATTATTCACTGAGAGTTTGGGGATGGATTTGGGAAGTGGGATTGAGGGCTTGAAGAGGATAATGCAGATCTTGAACGACAATAATGTGGGATGGGTGAAGAATTGTGTCTGGCCACAGGAGTGGAAAGACTCCTTAGAGGTGCAGAACAGAGTCACAGAGAGCTGGGAGGTAACAGAGATGGGGTTTTGGAAAGAGAGTGGTTCCAGGCAACTTCACTAGTTGGGTTGAGTGGGAAGGGTCAATGAAGGCTGACAATCCAGAGAAATGCTGAAGAGTCAGTCTTGGATTGTTGATGAGCAGACGATGGGAGTGGCAGAGTTGGGCAAATATGAGGTCATGGAATGAGAGTGAAATTTTAGAGTTAAAAATGTTAGAGTGTGAACAATGTTAGGTCAGGGCAAGATCCAGAATTTGCACATGTGTCGGGTTTCTTGAATGGAGTGGAGGTAAAGCTGTTAGAGAAGCAGTTCGGGTATTGAATTCACTTAGAATAGTAACTGAAATCTGGGAATGGAGCAAGGTTTTTGTTCTGATATCTGGTAAAAGTTTAAAAGCATGAGGAGCAGCGATAGGTAAATTTAGCTCAGCTCCCCACTGGAGGACCATGCAAATTATTAGGCATCGTTTCAGTGCTGAATCATCGGGGGAGGTCAATTAACAAATGGAGTCTGCCATTTTATCATTGACACTAAACGGAATCATCACCATAGAGCATCTTGAATCCAATTATCATTCATCTTTAAGGATCATGTACATCCCTGCTGAAAAATCAGTTTCCTCCCATGACCCCCTCCCACCTCCCTCTTCAGATTTCTTCAGTTGTGGATATTATAGCACTTATCTCCTCGTGCTGTAATGGCCTGCTGGCTTCTCTGCCTCTCTCTCCACTCTGCCCCTTCATGAGTGCTTTAAGGGCAGAAACAGATCTCACTCAGTATCATGTCCTTACCCTGTGCCATCTCTGATGACCCATGGGTGCTTAGTACACCAAGAAGTATGATTCTCGAAGGAAGAGGGCTGTGGCAATGTCCTGTAACTGGGAATTAGTGGGTTACCTTCTGTTTGCTGATTGAGATAAGCTCTTTGATTAAGTCATTTCCTGATTTTTGCCTTTTCAAAAATAACCTTCTGTTTATTCAAATTACCTAAGAAAAAATACATTCTTTGTAGAATATTGGGAAAATAATAAGAATCACCCACAATCCCATCCTTCAGCAATAACCACTGTTAATGATTTAGTATGTATTTTTACAATCACAAATTTTACTTGTTTGAATAGATAATGGTACACATTTCAACAGGTAGAAAAGCATATACTGAAAGTGTCCCTCATAACACCTATCCCTCTTCCATTTTATCACCATCACCTGGTATCCCCCTGCAGAGGCAACCAGGAATATCTGTTTCTTATGTATTATCCAGACAAACTCTACACGTTAGGTTGGTGCAAAAGCAATTGTGGTTTTGCCCGTACTTTTAATGGCAAAAACCACAATTACTTTTGCACCAATCTAATATTTACAAGCACATTGGAAGGCAGCTATGCTCCCCACTATATCACTGATGCATCTTACAAGCACATTGGTCTAGACTTTCTTCTTTTTTTCATAAGTAAATGGTAAACATTTGAATGCACACTGTTTGCATCTGGCTTCTTCATTTAACAATACATCTTGCAGGTCATTCCACATCAGGATATAAAATAAGCTTAGTCTTTTAACAGCTATATACTTGTCTTAGTCCATTTTGTGTGGCTATAGCAAAATACCTGAGACTGGGTAGCTTATAAAGAAAACAGGTTTATATGGCTCATGATTCTGGTGGCTGTAAAGTTCAAAATTGGGCATCTGCCTCTGGTGAGAGCCTCAGGCTGTGTCAAATCAGGGCAAGAAGCAGAAGGGGAGCGGATGTGTGCAAAGATATCACGGTGAGAGAGGAAGCCTGGTGGGGGTTGGTGCCAGGTTCTTTTTAACAACCAGCTGTTGAGGGAACTAATAAAGCAAGAACTCACTCACCCCTGAGGGAGGGCATTAGTCTGTTCATGAGGGATCTGCCCTCATGACTCAGACCCCTCCCACCAGACTCCACCTTCCAATATTGACACATTGGGTATAAAATTTCAACGTGAGGTTTGGAGGAGACAAATTGTAAACCATGTCCAAACCATAGCAATACTCTTCCACTGTTTGGGTGTATCATAGTTTATTTAACTTTTCTATTAATGGCTATTTGAGTTGATTCGGAGCTTTTTAATATTTGAGGTTTTATTATGGAAAATTTGAGTGTCATGAGTGCTAAGGGGGCCATCACTGAGCTTTAACTTGAACCAAGCATTTTTATTTACACTTCCATTTACCAACCCTCCTTCTTCCTATATTATTTAAAAGCAAATCCCAGACATTATATCATTTCATCTGTAATTATTTTAGCATATATCTCCAAAAATATGAGGACTTAAGAAACCCCACAAAACTAATATCACTCCTAACAAGTGTAACAATAATTCCTTAGTATCATTAAATATGATCTTTAAAATGTATCTGTCTATCTATAACACACACACACACCACACGGTATTACAACCACTGCCTGGTTCATACATTATTCTATGTGTGTGTATGCCTGAAGAATACATTTCTAGAGGTGGAATCATTGAGTTAAAGTATGCATTTATAACCAGTATGAATTGCCAAATTATAAATCAAAGAGTTTATAGTAACACACACTCCCAGCACTAATGTTTGAGAGGGCCTGTTTTCACACAGTCTTATCCATACTGTGTGCTATCAAACCATTTGATCTTTATCTGCCTCCTAGGTGAAATGTAAGTATACAAATGTACTTTTAATTTGCATTTCTCTGATTATGAGTTGGGCTGAACTTGGTGTTATATGTTTAAAAGCCATTTGTAATTCTGGCCTTGGGAACTGTCTGCTCTTGTTCTTTCAACATTTTTATTTTGGCTTGTTGGCCTTTTTTCTTATTGATCCTGTATATATAAATTTTTTAATGTGAGGGAAATTAGCTCCTCTTTTGTAACAAAAATTGCAAACACTTTTACTTTGTTTTTGATTTTTCACTTAGCTTATCCTGATTTTTGCCCTGAAAAACATTTTTTTAAAAAAATTAATTAATTAATTAATTAATTTTTTTTTTTGAGACAGAGTTTCGCTCTTGTTGCTCAGTGGCCCGATCTCGGCTCACTGCAACCTCTGCCTCCTGCGTTCAAGTGATTCTCCTGCCTCAGCCTCCTGAGTAGCTGGGATTACAGATGTCCACCACCACATCCGGCTAATTTTTTTTATTTTTAGTAGAGGTGGGGCTTCGCCATGTTGGGCAGGCTGGTCTCGAACTCCTGACCTCAGGTGATCCACCCACCTCGGCATTCCAAAGTGCTGGGATTACAGGCGTGAGTCACTGCGCCTGGCCCGTTTTGGGATTTATGTAGAACTTATTGGTCTTTTATTTTATGGCTTTTGGTTCTTGTTTCCTCCCTTATTCACTCTTAAAATTATTTTAAAATTCTCATGTTTTTGTAATAACAATTATAAGTTTGTTTTAATGCACTTAATCTTTGATTATTTTGGGATGTATTTTGGTATAAATTGTGGAGTACAGTTTCATTTTTATTTTTTTCCAGATATCTACTTAGTTGTCCCCACATTATTTTTTGGATTCATCTTTCCTCATTATTTGAAGTGTCACTCTTGTTATATACTAAATTTCTGCACGCATACAGACCAATTTCTAAACTTAATACTATATTCAACTAAATGACTTCATATTATTCATTTAGCTGATCACCTATTGCTTGTGGTTTCCTATTTTCATTATTACAAATGAGGCTGTAATAAATATCTCTTAATATATATCTCTTATTTTTTAGGATAAATTCCTACAATGGAATTGCTGGGTGCAGGGTATGCACACTTAAGAAATATTTTTATTACCAATATTGTCAAACATACCCAAAGACTGAGTTTCAACAATTTTCAACATTTTATGAATTATATTTCATCGATCACTCCTGCCCCCACCATTTTTTTTCCTGGAATATTGTGAAGAAAACCCAGATATCATATCATTTCATTTATAATCACATCAGTCTGTCTCTGTAGCTTAAATTGGCATACTTCTCTTAATTAAATTTCTCTAGTTATCTCAAAAATGTCCATTTAAGATTTGCTCTGATCAAACAAGGTCTGTATTTTTGAGGGCTCTTGCTACTTACTGTTCAATTGTACCAATTTACACTCCCACCAGCACAGTGCTAATGTTGCCATCACCCTACACCATACCAGGCACATCATCAAACAAGCCTTCTGGATTTTTCTTCCAGTTGCTGGAGTCAGAAACCTTGGAGCCTTCCTGACGTCCCTCCTTTTCTTTCATCCCACACCCCAGTTTTCAGAACACCCTGCTGGCTTTACCTTAAAACACATGCATATGTTGACCACTTTTCCCTCCTCCACTGCTGTCATCCTCTGTCCCCTGGACCACAGAAGCAGCTTCTCTCTGCTCTCAGGATATTCCAGTAGCCAGAGGCATCTTTTAAATACACAAGTCAGATCCCATGACTCCTCTGCTCTGTAACCTGCCAGAGCTCCCACCTCATTCACAGTAAAAACACAAAATATGCATAATCTGCCTTCCCACCCATTCCCTCTTGGGTCTTCTCACCTATTTTTCTCTTCCTGCCCCACTCACTTCACCCCTACTCAGTGACTCAGTATCCTTGCTGTTCCTCCAACACATCGGGCACACATCCACCTAGGGATTTAGCACTGACTGTTTCCTCTGTCTGGAACACTCTTCTCTAGACATCCCATGGCTACCACCCTTACCTCAAGTCTTTGCTCAGATATCCCCTCTGTGCCCTAACCTCTGTATTTAAATGGTACCATTCCATCCAGCAATCTACTGGATGGAATGATTGCTGGATAGAATGGTACTGTCCTTTGGGTTTTTACCCTTGGAGTCCCAAGGAACAGGTTACGATTTTTAAAAAAATTTTTATTTATATATTTATTTCAATAGTTCTTGGGGAACAGGTGGTTTTGGGTTACATGGACAAATTCTTTAGTGGTGATTTAATTCTTTATGGGTGGTTTCTGAGATTTTGGTGCACCTGTCACCCAAGCAGTGTACATTTCACCCAATATGTATTATATTCTTTCATCCCTCAACCCCTCACACCCTCCCAGTCATAAAAGAGAATGAAATAATGGCCTTTGCAGCAAATTGGATGGAGTCGGAGACCAGTATTCTAAGTGAAGCAACTCAGGAATGGAAAACCAAATATCATATGTTCTCACTTATAAGTGTGAGTTAAGCTATGAGGATGCAAAGGCACGCAGTTATGTGCCTGTAGTACGCCCAGTTAATTTTTAAAGTTTTTTATAGAAACAGGGTCTGGCTGTGTTACCCAGGCTGGTCTCAAACTCCTGGCCTCTAAGTGATTCTCCCCCCTTGGCCTCTGAAGTGTCATCTAATTATTATCGTTTTAATTCCCTCTGCTTTTTAATTTTCCAAAAGTGAATTTGGGTCTATGGTGTGATGCACAGTTGTAACTTAATTTTTTCCAAGTTCTTAACTGTTCATTGTAGTCTACGTATTGAGTAATTCTTGTTTTCTCCAATAAATTGCAATGTTACCTTTACCACACTATTTACCTTCAGAATCCCCAAATCCACACGGACATGAGTCCCTCAGCTTCCTCCTGGACTCTGAGCCAGGTCACCGTCTCTTTAGGGGAAATATGGAATGATTTGTGTGTGCGTGTGCATGTGTGTTCTGAAATAGTTAGCTAACTCTCCTGTATCTTGCTTAGGATTACATTTCTGGCAGATGGAATTCCTAGAGCAATTTTTCCACTTTTCTGAGCTGCCCTTTTAATATCAGAGGGCTGGGATGAGGTCATTCTGCCTCAGCTGATTTCAGATTTATTTTTCAAGCCAGAGCCAGTGTGAGGCTTTGGAGATAGCCTTTTCAAAGGTGTAGACTTATTTTGATAGAGAAACAGCGTGTTAAAACAAAATGAGAGAGTTGGCAATTTTAAGCAAGTAAATTGCTTCCTATTGATAATGGGATATTTATGCACCCTGCAGTGGAGAACAATTTCCTTCATAGCCAGCCCTTTATCAATTATCAGGAAGACCAAATGGACTGAGAAATAATGCGGCAGAGAACAAATGCGAGTGCTGGTGTGCAGGGATTTGATGAGCTACAGAGGGGAGCGGTTCCCTGGGCTTCCCCTGAGCTTCCCTGAGCCAGTCTCAATCCTTTCCACGATTTACCCTCAAGTGGTCTCACATTCTCTCTGGCTACCTTTTTACAGATAGTGACTCCAGGGCCTCTCGTATTTGCAAGAAAATTAGAAACAAGACATTGCTCGGTGTTTAAGTGTGCCCTTGCATATGACGACAGGAAGGACAAAGTTGATACGAGTTAAAATGGGAAAAAATCACACAACAGAAGAGGAATTCTTGTTTCGATTAGAACCAGTTCCTCCAACTCCCACCATTTGTCATTTTGTTCCACGCTTCAGTGCCATGAGTTAATTGACAGATGGCTTTAGGAGAATTTTTTGTTTCATGGGCTGAGCTACACAAGCAGAAAGTTTTCTGCTCACTTCTAGCAGGCAGCTAAAAGTCTTTGGACCCTGTTGTAGGCATCTGAGCTGTCTTGGTCTAAGACGCTACAAGATGGATGAATTAGGCGTGAGAAGTCAAGTGAATGTGTGACCATCACTGTCCTCTCGTTCTGTCGGGGTCACTGCAACAGTGGTAAATAGCCGGGACCTGCAGCCCACTCCCCGGCTCTGAATTCCCCCTTGGCCATGCAGTATTCAGAGTTGAGCCCAATCTCTCTCCCCCATAGCAAAATCCCATTGCCGTGGTCAATATAGCTATTGCAGTGGTGCTGGTTAGAGGCTGCCTTAGTGTGCTTTACAAGTATCATTGAACAATTATTTTCTTCAGCACCGCTTAGATGTCTTGTTGCTATTTATACCTTGGTCTCCTGGGACTTGGTCCTAGCACCTAGATTGCTGCCTGACATATAGTAGGTGCCTAAGAAATATTTGTTGAATTGAGTTGAATTGAATGATCCAAAGATAAACTTAGCTTTGTTTGTTTGTTTCTTAGAGACAGGGTCTTGCTCTGTCATCCAGCCTGGAGTGCAGTGGCAATGATCACAGTTCACTGCAGCCTCTAACTTCTGGGTTCCAGTGATCCTCCCACCTCAGTCTCCCCAGTAGCTTGGACTATAGGCATGTGCCACCATGCACAACTAATGTTTTAAATTTCTCATAGAAATGGGATCTGGCTATGTTGCCCTGGCTAATCTCAAACTCCTGGCCTCAAGTCATCCTTGCACCTCGGCCTCCCAAAGCACTGGGATTACAGGTGTGAGCCACCTGCGCAGCTAAATTTAGCTTCTTGAAAGGATTCCCAAGACCCTGGGGGCAGGGGAGGTGGTGCCATTCCTGAGGGAACTTCTCCCTTCTCTCCATTCACTTTTTCTCTGGTTTCTTTCTGGAACTTGGATTTTGTTCTTCTGGCCTGCATCTCTATGCTAAATCCACAAAATGATTTTGTTTCCTCAGCTGCCAGGGAGTCTCTAATCTCGGGATATTAACATTTGTAGCTTAGGAACAGTCTGATCTAATGACAAATTAACTGTATTGATTATTACCATGTTGTTCACGGATACATTCCACTCAATTTGCCACTTGCAGACACATCCAATATTGCCAAATGATGCAGTTTCTACTGTCTGACTTCGGCAGGCAGTTGGCCTAATTTTCCCTGAGAAGATGCCTGTGGCCGTGTGACAAATGACTATTTTGTGGAGGGGGTGCCAGGCTTCTCGCCTGACACTGTGGAGTTTGCTGGAAGGTGGGAAAAGGTCGATCTTTTTGTAGAACAAACTATTATATATTACATGTAATATAATATATATTATATATAATTTATAATGAATATGTAATTATATAATATATATTATAATTATAATAAACATGTTATAATCAACCATGTTTATAATAATCAAAACACATATTTATTATAATATACTTGTTTATAATAATTATGATAAAACCTTTATAATAATCAAAACATTTTTATTATAATAAACATTTGATGTCTATAATAATCAAACATGTTTCTGGGTAGATAGATAATTCTGTCTACCCAGAAATGTAATCCTAAGCAAATCACAGGCCAACTATTGCAGAACACGTGTGCACACACATGCAAATCATGTCATATTTCCTGTAAAAAGACAGTGACCTGGCTTAGAGTCCAGGAGGAAGCTGAGGGACTCATGTCTGTGTTGATTTTTGATTTTCGTATATTATATATGACATAATTATATATCTATATTGTATATAATACATAATTGTACAATATATAATTTATATATCTACATTATATATAACACATAATTGTATAATATACAATTTATATATCTATATTGTATAGAATACATAATTATATAATATATAATTTATATATTTATACTATATAATACATAATTATGTAACGTATAATTTATATATCAAGTATATATAATATAGATATATAATAGATAATATATAATTATATAATGTAGATATATTACAGATTATATAATTATATATAATTCATATATATCAATTATATATCATATAGACATATAGATAATATATAATTGATAATTATATATAATATAGATAAATAATATATAATATATATATTATATTATATAAAGCATTCCACCCCTAAAACAGTCCTGGCTCTCGAGTTAGGACAGTAGCTTTCTCCCCACTCAAACCTCTCCTTCTCCCTTTTCAGGGGAGCCCTTTTCCCCTCAGTGAGTCCTGGCCCCCTCACCTGGATTCAGATGCTCATGTGTCTTTCTTGGGGACCTCCTTAGGGCCAGGCCCTGTGCTGCATGTGGGGTTCACTCACCATCCCACAATCACGCTGCAGGCCTTTTTTAGACATAATCTGAATTACCTCCTTTTCCTTGAAGTGTAGGCTTGAAATCCTATGGATCTTGAACGTCAAGAACTAAAACCTAAGAGATAGCTGGATGAAAGGTGTATTTCCAAGGGGACTGTATTTCTGTGCCTGAAATTGATGGGAAGCAGAGGGTGGTGTAATTGATACTGCCTTTTTGAGGGCAACTTGGCAATGTGTATTAAGTGCCTGAAAAGTGTTCTTGCCCTTGGACCAGTTATTCCATTCCCAGGAAGTCATCTTTAGGAAATGGCCATGAAAATACATGACAATTTGTGTACAAAGATTTCCATTGCAACATTATGTAAAATTGGAAATTATCTAACTATCGCACAATAGGAGTTTGGTGAAATCAGTTTTGCTATGGCCATAGGATGGAATACTAAATCAACCATTAAAAATGGTGTTTTGCAGACTAATTACCAATATGGAAGATTGAAAATTGAGTATGTTAAGTGAAAAAAAGATATAAAGCTATAGAGAGAGCATGATCCTAGTTGAATTAAGAACGTTTGCATATTAAAAAGTATAGAATGAAATGTGCTAATATGTTAGTAATGGTTATTGCTGACAATGAAATATAAATAATTTTTTTTTCTATATACATTTTGGGGACATTTTTTCATTAAAAAACATGTGTTGGACATAAAGATGGGAACAATAGACCCTGGGGACTACTAGGGAGGCAAGGGCTGAAAAACTACCTATTAGTCACTATGCTCTCTACCTGGGTGACAGCGTCATTCTTGCCCCAAACCTCAGCATCGCACAATATACCCATGGAATGAACCTGCACATGTGCCCCTCTGAATCTAAAGTAAAAGTTGAAATTATTTTTTAAAAGTTATGTGTAATCTGGAAAATGTAGCCTATCTCATATGATTTGGCTGTGTCCTCACCCAAATCTCATCTTGAATTTTAGCTCCCACAATTCCCATGTGTCATGGGAGGGACCCAGTGAGAAGTAATTGAATCATAGGGATGAGTCTTTCCCATGCTGTTCTTGTGGTAGTGAACAAGTCTTACAAGATTTTATGGCTTTATAAAGGGGAGTTTCCCTACACAAGTTCTCTCTTGCCTGCCGCCACCATGTAAGACATGCCTTTCCCCTTCCACCATGACTGTAAGGCCTGCCCAGCCATGTGGATCTGTGAGTTCATTAAACCTCTTTTCCTTTATAAATTACCCAGTTTCAGGTATGTCTTTATCAGCAGTATGAAAACAGACTAATACAATATTCTACGTAGGGTTAGCTCTGTTTTTTTTTTTTTTTTTTTCCTTTCTTTTAACATATAATGCAAGTGATATGGTTTGGTTTTGTCCTCACTCAAATCTCATCTTGAATTCCCACATGTTATGGGAGGGACCCACTGGGAGGTTAATGAATTATGGGGTCAGGTCTTTTCTGTGCTGTTCTTGTGATAGTTAATATGTCTCGTGAGATCTGATGGTTCTTAAATGGACAGTTTCCCTGCACAAGTCCTCGCTCTTCTCTTTTCTGCCACCATGTAAGACATGCTTTACACCTTCTACCATGATTGCGAGGCTTCCCCAGCCATGTGGAACTGTAAGTCCATTAAACCTCTTTCTTTTGTAAACTGCTCAGTTTTGGGTATGTCTTTATCAGCAGTGTAAAAATGGACTAATACAGCAAGTTTATAACAGAGACTTTTAAAATACCGATGAGCAAAGAAAATAAACATCAGCTGTAATCTCACCACACAGAAAATTCACTGTTAATATTTTGAGGTCCGTTCTTGCAGTCTTCCAAAATATGTATCATTTTTATTTTATTAAAATAAGATCACAACATAGACACTGCTTGAAATATGTCTTTTGACTTTTAAAACCCATTCTGAACAGTTTTTCAAGCTTTTTTGGAGGAGCAGTTGCCTTACTGATCCTCTGGAGTTGCAGCTGTTGATGACCTAGCAGTGGAGTCTAGAACCACTCCAGACAAATGGAACTGATGTGTTCCAGCAATGCGAGATCCCTTCCTTCTGACTTCACTCGTCATCTGCCCAGAGGGGTCAGCCCTGAGAATTTTCTCATTTGTCATTTTGTATGGAGACCCTCCAGTGATTATCACTCTCATACATATTTAAATCTCATCCACTCATTTTCCTTTCGGCCCTGCCTGGAGCATTCAGTATCTCTGGCCGGGCTGGGCTTCCTTGTTTGTTTCTGTTCTAATTTGCTTTGTTCTTTCACTGTTGGGGAATTTTCCATTAGTTTTAACCTACCTGGCATGCTAAAATCGATTCAGCTTAATCTGTCCAGGTGTAACGTTTGGGGACAGATTAACTTTATGCTCTAGTTCTTAAACCCTTAGAAATGCCCCTAGCTTTCTGACTATCTTGTGCCATTCTAGCTGAAGAAAGGAATTACTTTTCATGACCTGGGATTCTTTAGTTAGTCAGTAGAATTTCACCATCTCATAAAGTTACCAAAATGCTCTGCTTTCAGAATGCTAGATAGAGAAGTAGTTGACTTAATTTTTCAATTAAAGATGTGATTTTGGCCACGAAAGAAATTATTTTTCATAACCTGAGATAGTCTTTGTTGGTATAATTTCACCACTTAATAAGTTACAAAAATGCCCTTCTTTCAGAATGACAGCTAGGGAAGGAGTCAGATTCACATTTTAATTAAAAAATGTGGTTTTGGCCATGAGGTAATGAGAAAGGCCAGGAGTGTGGCATGCGGGGACATCTGAGATGCACAGTAGGTTCATCCTATCAGTGCCCCACTAGCCCTGAGCACTGGGCCTGTGCACGTTTTTCCCCAACACTGCCTCCTGCCTGTTCCCAGGGTCAACAGTGATTCTTTTTTTTCTTTTCTTTTTTTTTTTTTTTTTTGAGACTGCGTGTTGCACTGTTGCTGGAGTACAGTGGTGCGACCTCAGCTCACTGCAACCTCCGCCTCCTGGGTTCAAGCAATTCTCCTGCCTTAACCTCCTGAGTATCTGGGATTACTGGTGCTCGGCTAATTTTTGTATTTTCAGTAAAGATGGAGTTTTACCATGTTGGTCGGGCTGGTCTCGAACTCCTGACCTCAAGTTATCTGCCCAGCTTGGCCTGCCAAAGTGCTGAGATTACAGGTGGGAGCCACCATGCCTGGCAACAGTGACTCATTCTTAAGCAATGTAAACCAAAAATAAAATCCTAGGCCCCCAACCAACTGAACAGACCCCAGTTTGGGCCAAGGGGACCCCAGAGCACTCTGAAAAACTGAATTCTGGCCATGATGGGAAGGGAGGTCAGACACACCTTGTTATGTCCCCTCCCTGTCAGAGTTTAGGCATAACTGACCTGCATTAAGATTAAAATGCAGATTGTAAGACTGACCAAACAGTATCTTAAGGTAATAAAATACCAAATCCAGCCTGATGGGTATAGCATCACATGCTCTCTGAGGGCTGCCACCTATGAGACTTCATCTACTTAACAAAAACCTTGGCTTCCACAATCCCCTTATTTTAACTCGAGCATTCCTTTCTTCTGACTTCTTAGGTGTGGCATGATTATAGCTCACTTTAGCTTCAAACTCTTGGGTTCAAGCAATCCTCCCATCCCTCCTTAGTAGCTGGGACTACAGGTATGCGCCAATACTCCTGGTTAATTTGGTTTTTAATTTTTTGTAGAGATGGGGTCTCACTATGTTGCCCAGGTTAGTCTTGAATTGCTGGTCTCAAATGATCCTCCTGTCTTGGCCTCCCGAAGTGCTAGGATTACAGGCATGAGTCACTGCACTCAGCCTCAAAAATCTTTGAATCCTCCTATGACCTGTCAGTACCCCCACTGTTCCCCTTCCATGTATTGATTTATGTCTTTGCTTATAATTTCTATCTCCCTAAAATTATAAAATTAACTATAACTTGACCACCTTGGGCACTTTCGCAGGACCTCTTGAGACTGTACCCCAGCCGTGATCATTCGTATTGGCTCACAATAAACCTCTTTAAATATTTCACAGAGTTTGGCTCTTTTGGTCAACAGCTGGGTGGTAGCTGGCCAACGTGAATCTGGGCTGGAGAATTTACAGATTTACAGGAGTCCTGTTCAACGCTGGATTCTCATCTTACAGCACAGATGCAGTGACTAGTTCCAGATTAATACCTGCAGCTAACTTGGAAGTATGGCTGGCCACTAGTGCTAGCTGTGCCCTTTTGCAGGGCGCCACCCAGCAGAAGCCCAGAGCTCCAACTCAGTCTCCTTCTGCTTCCCTACCCTGTTGTGCCCTCTTTGAAGGGCCTCTCCGCCATGCTTCCTCCAAGCCTCAGCCTCTCTCAGCCTCCGAGCCTCACCTCCTCCCTGTGTGTTTCCTCACAGATTTCGACTTCATCTTTCTCTCCTCCAACTCCTGTGCGTGTTTTTCCCTTAGGTAAAATTTAAGCCTTTTTTAAAAAACAGGGACAGGGTCTTGCTATGTTGTCCAGGCTAGTCTCATTGAAGTCCTTGAAACTGCCTAAAATGCTTTGGGAAATAAGATTCCATTTCAGCAAACAAAAGCGGGAAGTGTCTTCAGGACTGGGCTCGGCTCAGGCGTGCCTCTGCCATGTCTCACTTGAGCCTTCTTCTCAAGTCTGAGCCTGGAATAGAGGCACGTTCAAAGACTATTTATTGAAATGGATGCAGTCATATCTCAAATAACAAATCACCTAAGGAGTCATAATCCCTTTTTAAAATGTGCCCCGAAAAATAAAAACCAGGTTGTAGTCCATATACACAATGGACTATTATTCAGCCATAAAAGAGAATGAGATCCTGTCATTTTCAGCACCATGGATGGAACTGGAGGTCATTATGTTAAGTGAAATAAGTAAAGCACAGACAGAAAAATATTGCATGTTCTCATTCATATATGGGAGCTAAAAAAAAGAAAATCTCATGAAAATAGAGAGTAGGTTGCTGGTTACCAGAAGTAAGGAAGGAGGGGAGAGAAGGTGGGGGATGGAAATAAAAAAGAATGTATATGGCCGGGCACGGTGGCTCACGCCTGTAATCCCAGCACTTTGGGAGGCTGAGGCAGGCAGGTCACGAGGCCAGGAGTTTGAGACCAGCCTGGCCAACATGGCGAAACCCGGCTCTACTAAAAACACAAAAATCA
Source organism: Macaca mulatta (assembly GCF_049350105.2). Taxonomy (NCBI): domain Eukaryota; kingdom Metazoa; phylum Chordata; class Mammalia; order Primates; family Cercopithecidae; genus Macaca; species Macaca mulatta. The sequence continues at coordinate 57,465,940 of NC_133408.1, read as the reverse complement.
GCCTGGTGCGGTGGCACAGACCTGTAATCCCAGCTACTTGGGAGGCTGAGGCGCGAGAATTGCTTGAAGCCAGGAGATGGAGGTTGGAGTGAGCCAAGATGGCGCCACTGCACTCCAGCCTGTACGGCAGTCACTCTGTCTCAAAAAATAAATAAATAAATAAATAAATAAATAAATAATGTATATGTATAATGTATTTATCATCAGTGAACTGAACACTTAACAGTGGTAAAGATGGTAAATTATATTTTTGACCTCAATTAAAAATATTAAAAAATAAATTAAAATAGATCTTTCCATGAAAAAGTAAAAAAAAAAAAAAAAAAAAAAATTCCCGGTGGAGATGATGATGCTGAAAAAAAGTGAATTATACAAAGCAGCAGTGTATCTACCCTTCCATCTAAGTGGCTTGTTTCTGTGTCCCATGTTATTATTATACACTGTATATTATATAGTATATATTATGCACTATACATTAATATGTCCTATATAATTGTATGTTATGTATAATATATACTATGCAGTATATAATAATGTAGGACATTATGGACATTATACCATATATTTATATTATACTATATATATTATACTATACATATAATACTATATATGTAGTATAATGACCATATATAATGTATTGTCCAAAATGTCCCACATTACTAAAAATGGGAACAGTTCTGAGCTCCTGTTGCATGCCCAGCCTCCTTTTTCTCTTGTCGCTCAGGCTGGAGTGCAATGGTACGATCTTGGCTCACTACAACCCCTGCCTCCCAGGTTCAAGTGATTCTCCTGTCTCAGCCTCCCGAGTAGCTGGGATTACAGGCATGTACCATTATGCGCAGCAAATTTTTGTATTTTTAGTAGAGATGGGGTTTTGCCATGTTGGCCAGGCTGGTGTTGAACTCCTGACCTCAGGTGATGTGCCCGCCTCAGCCTCCCAAAGTGCGGGGATTACAGGCATGAGCCGCCGTGCCTGGCCCCAATCTCCTTTTTCTAGCACACTTCCTTCTGCCTTCAGAGCTCTGTCCCTTTCACCTCTGTGTCTCCTAACTACTGAAGTCAATTGGTCATATTTGCAGACTGATAGGTTATAATTAAATTAGAACTCATTCACACCAAAGCCCTCCCTGGGATTACACCAGCATTTTCTATGCAGTGATCATCATTCTATCCCCGTTTTCCATTCTTGTCATATTTTCAGCATCACCTGTCTCCAAACTCTTGTCAAATATTTGCAGCTGCTCACTAGAAGCAACCACCAGGGTATCAGTCAGACACCTGTCCTCAGTGTGGCCAAACTGCTCCTCCCTCCAAGACAGCCTGCAGTCCCTCCTGAACTGTGTGTTGTTAATGCTGTCACATAAACTACAGTGTTCTCTCCTCTCCTCTTATCTCCTCTCTCCTCTCCTCTCTTCTCTTCTCCTCTCCTCTCCTCTCTCCTCTCCTCTCCTGTCCTTTTCTATCCTTTCCTTCTCTTTTCTTTTCTTGTCTTGTCTTTACTTTTACTTTTATTTTACTTTCATTTTTACTTTTACTTTACTTCTTTCTTAGGTTTTACCATGTTGGCCAAGCTGGTCTCAAACTCCTGACCTCAAGTGATCCACCCGCCTCAGCCTCCCAAAATGCTGGGATTACAGGCGTGAGCCGCTGTGCCCGGCCCTCCAGCGTTGTCTTTCAAATCGTCCCTCTCCCAGACTCTGACATCTGAGCTCTCCCTGAGCACCATCCACTCTCTCTCTGAAAAGTCTCTCAAGCCCTTCTTTCCATAGTGTCCTCGGCCACCATGCTGGCTTAGCTCTGAGCTCATCATCTTCCCCTCAGACTCTGTGACAGCTTCTTATCTCTTGTTACTCCAGCAGTAGCCGCCCTGATGCCTGAGCTCTTAGTCTAAAAATCTCACCCTTAAAAACATATATTTTAAAACCACTGGGAGCTCCCTGTGGCCTACATGAAAGGGTCACACACTTTAAAAAGAGAAGTCCAGAGTATAAATATTTTAGTGTTTGTGGGCCACACAGTTCCTATCACAATTATTCCATCCTGCTGGTGTAGCACAAAATCAGGAGATGATAGACAACCGGTGGAGACATATAGAAACAAATGAGCATGGTTGTGTTCCGATAAAACTTTATTTGTGAAAAAAGGTGGTGAGCTAGGCTTGGCTACAGGCCATCCTTTGCCAACCCCTGGCCTGCAGGGTGGAGCCCAGATGACTCTGAAGGCCTGTTGCAATACTGCCTGTCTTAGTCTGTTTTGCATTGCTATAAAGGAATACCTGAAGCTAGATACTTTATATAGAAAAGAGGCTTATTTGGCTCATGGTTTTGCAGCCTGTATAAGAAGCATGGCACCAGCAATTGCTCGAGTGCTGGTGAGGACCTCAGGATGCTTCCACCCATGGAGAAAGGCAAAGGGGAGCCAGTGTATGCAAAGATCCCATAGTAAGAGAGGAAGCAAGAGAGAGAGAGGGAGGCGCCAGGTTCTTTTAACCAACTCTTGCAGGAACTAATTGAGGACTCATGCGACCCCTCCTGCTCCTCCCAGAGATGGTATTGATCTATTCATGAAGGATCTGCCCCCGTGGCTCACAGGCCTCCTATTAGGCTCCACTTCCAACAGTGGAGATCAAATTTCAACAGTGGAAACATCCAAAGTATAGCATCACCCTAGTGCAATTCTCCACTCTCATTTCTCAGTGTTTCCGGTTTCTCCACCCACCAGGCAGCCAGAATTGTAGACATGCTCGTGTCTTGCCGCATTTTCCCACCCCTGCCCGTTTGCCCTTCTCTTGATAGACTTGAGATTTAAAAGATTCAAGCATAACCCCAACAACCCTTCCTCAGAGTTGTCCCTTCAACATATCGACTTCCGTGGGATTTTGTGCAGACTTGGATTATAGCACTTGTCATTCTTGCTTATGAACATCTGGTCACCTCTCTGTCTCTTCAACTGTAATACAGATTTCTTGCAGCCTGGAAAGTTTCTTTTGCTACTTATCTATCCTAGCACAGCAACTGACATATAACTAAATAGCAACTCTTTGCAGAATGAATGGCTTATTAATCATCTGTAATTATTCATTTTTTACCTTTCTTCGAGAAGGTGAAACCCCTTCTAAATCTCTTTGTCATAGGCTCAGTCTCTGCCCAATTTCTTTCTTTGCATAAATAACTCTAGTTTTATATCTTACATTTTCTGGTGCATTTCCATTGCTTTTAAATAATTGTCTTGCCTAGCCTTGCTGAACCGCATCTTTCTCCAGTCTTGCAATGTCTCAGTGCCATGTATCCTCACAAAGCATCTTCTTTGTTAGTAGAGCCATCACTTTATGCAGTGAAGACCCACAATCTTCCTGAAGATATATTTCTGTGGAGAACAAGCAGATTTTGCATCGTGCACATACTGAGATAGGAAAAACTGTTGTCTTCATTACCAGTGTGAGGTGGCAAATTAGTACTGTAAATTTCACCTGATTCTTCAAAGCCAAACATCAGCCAGCTAATATCGATGCTGGCTGCTGTCTGGACTTTATCTGTTGCCTGAGAAATGAGTCTGCGCCCCGCGGTAGCTGTGCTTTTGCCGTTGTTCCTGCCTGGAATGGGCTGTGTCATTAGGAAGCATCGTGGAGCTGAGGCCTGATTGTCAGAGGGCGCTAGGTCTCAATGCAGACATTTTTTTTTTTTTTTTTTTTTAAAGAAAAAAGAAAGCCTGGCACAGTGGCTCGTGCCTGTTATCCCAGCACTTTGGGAGGCTGAGGCAGGTGGATCACCTGAGGTCAGGAGTTCGAGACCAGCCTGGCTGACATAGTGAAACCCCGTCTCTCCTGAAACTACAAAAATTAGCCATCATGGTGGTGAGTGTCTGTAATCTCAGCTACTCATGAGGCTGAGGCAGGAAAATCACTTGAACCAGGGAGGCAGAGGTTGCAGTGAGCCGAGCTCATGCCACTGCACTCCAGCCTGGGTGACACAGCGAGATCATATCTCCAACAAAAAAAGAAAGAAAGAAAGAAAAAAGAGTTACCAGCTCATGCCTGTAATCCCAGCGCTTTGGGAGGCTGAGTCAGAAGGATTGCTTGAGGCTGGGAGTTCAAGACCAGCCTGGGCAATACAGTGAGACCCTGTCTCTACAAAAAAATTAAAAATAAAAAATTAGTCAAGCATAGTGGTGTGCACTCAAGAGGCCAAGGCAGGAAGATCCCTTGAGCCCAGGAGCTCAAGGCTGCGGTGAGCTATCATGGCACCACTGCACTTCAGCCTGGGCAACAGAGCAAGACTGTCTCAGGAAAAAAAAAAAAAAAAGTTACCAGCATAATGAGAAGTAAATCTCTTGGGCTGAATAACAGGATTATTTCTTTCCAAGTCCTTGCTTGGCTCAAGATTCTCTGCTTTCCTTTAGGGAGGAGGGGCTCAGATCCCTGTGGGAACGCCGACTTCGATTCTGGCGACTCCATATGCGTGTGGAGACTGGAGTCCTTCTTTGAGATGATGCGTCTTGCCACGTGTCCTTTCATACAGCACACAATGACAGTTGGACGGGTTCCTATCACCATTGCAGACAGCACTTCTGTGGCCCACAAAGACGTCTTGGAGGTGGCTAAAATTGGCATACTACTGTCTAACGTGCACGTGTTGCATGAGATGGAGGAGTAAAATTTAATTAAAGACCAAAGATACAGCATGCTCACGTAGCCCTGAAGCACCAGAGACTTTGGCCCAAAGAAAAGGAGTACGTTTCAGTGAAAAGCACACAACATTACTGGCTGTTCTTGAAAACTTGATCTGTGGTCCCCAGTTCCCAAGGATGGGAAAGTGGCCAAAGCCCACTCAATGCTGGGAGCCGTCCTCCTAGAGCCAGAGGGATCCTGCCTGTTCCAATGTGTCCGTGGGTTTTATGGGCATATTTTTCACACCCTGTTCTGCTATTAAAAATAAAATGAGGCACACATCACATGTCTCTCCCAGACTGCAAGACCCATTTCCTTCTAATAAGCCTCTGGTTCGCCTGGGCTTTCCTTACCCTAGAAACATTAAATCTCTAGAGGTGCCTATTATGGATTTCTAGTTTTGTATTTTTTTTTCCTCTTTCTGCTATTTTGAAAAAAAAAAAAAAGAAGTTAGTGAGGTTTGTCTGCTTCTGCAGACAGACAGACAGACACACACACACACGCACACAGACACACATACGAATTCTCTACCTGGGAGCCAGGAGCTCCCTATGCAAATAGAGAATAAAGAAGGACAGATTTGTCTTACTTACCTGCATGCCACAGAAAATAGAAGCCTGAGCTGATGTGTGGCCTGCCCTGTCCTGGGCTTGGTTGGAAGAGGCCAGCCTTGCTCCAGACTACAGAGTAAGCCGTAGGCATTCAAGGCTTCAAAGGAGCAGGTCCCTTTAGCGGAGGGAAGTTCTGGAGTGACCTCCATCTATAGTGTGACTTGCTAAATCCAGTAGCCCCAAAGGTGGGGCAACCTGGAAGTCCAAAGGCTCAGCTGTCCAGGTCCTCATTTCCAGGCCATGTTCTCAAACACCACCAGCTAGGGCCTGGTGGGGTGTCGTCCAGTGTAAAGATGTAGGTTGATGTTCACCCGTAAGGTCTAGGGCATACAGGGAGACCGCAGGAGCAAGGCCTGCCAATGAAAGGAACCCACCCTGTCCAGCCATATCAGCAGCCCAGCGAGTTCAGGATTGAGTCAGAAGGAAAGGGAAGGGGAGATGCCTTGGGAAGGAGCAGTCCAGAGAACTAAGAGCAAGGCTAACTTACAACTGGCTATCCAGTGACTGTAGCCGCAGACCTTGCCATCCTCTGACATTTCCTACTGTTGTCTCGTATGTCCTGGCTCCCACGTAAAACCCTGCTATAGAGGCTGGAAGGAGATCAGACCTAGCCCAATTTTTCTGATGGGGAAATTGAGGCTGAGGGGGAAGCCTGCACCAGCTTGAAGGGCAGCGCTGGTGCTGGCTGCCTCATGGGCTGACTCTCACTTTGGGAGGCCTGGTCTCTGCATCTTCCCATCCTTGGCAATCGGGATCCGAGCTCAGGCCACATGAGGCTATGTCCTCCACTCCAGTGTCCTTGAGCACAGTGCGCCATGACCTCAAACTGAGCAGTGGCTCCAAGCTCCTTCCAGACCCGTCGGGACTTGGTAGGAAAACATATGGCTGTTCTAGGTCACCTTGAGCATATTTCATTGATGGGAAAAGCTCAAAATGCAGACAAATGCCTTGATTCAGAATTTGGGTTGGACTAAAATTTGTTTCTATACCATTGATGGAAAGAAAGGGGAGGAGGTGTTGAATAGCAGATTAATAGGGTATGTAAGAGAACACAGGCTTCCTGTTCTTCGCTTAACCACTTTAACGATGTCCACAGATTCATAGAAAGAAGGGCTGGAGGACCTGGGGGATCCTTGCAGCCAGCACAGCTCATTTTACGCATGAACAAACTGAGGCCTCCAGGGTTTGGCCGCAGACCTAATTAGCTAATACGCCTGGCTGGAAGCCTAGGGTCCTGGTGCACAGGCTGGTCTCCTCTCTGCTGGAGCCCACAGTTCATCACAGAAAGAATTCAACATGCTGCATTAGTATTGATAATGAATTTACTACTAATATATGATTCTTATCCATTCAGACTCATCATCCGTTGAACAGCTATCTGTCTAGCGCCTCCTACAGTGTGGGCAGGGAACGCATTAAGATGAAAGAAGGGTAGGAGGTGCTTACCGCTCAGAAAAGAAGCCAATTGTAGTATTTCTAGATGGAGTATGCCGGATGTCACAAGAAAGGAATGAATGACCTGCTGTGAACAGTCAGCAGAAAGGGAGATAACTTGGCTATGGTGAGCAAAGACAGTTTTGTGGAATCCATGACCCCTGCTTTGGTGTTTTGCAGTGGGCAAGTCCATGAAAACTTACTCCCAAAGTCCGAGGAAGCTGAGAGGCTGAAGAAAGAGGCTGGCATGTCTAGCTTCTCAGAAAGAAACATTTAATAGGGACTTACCCTATGCCTGTGTCTTGCGGGTTGGTGAGACAAGATGGTGGATCCCCCTGGCCTATCACCTACCAGACCCAGGACTTACATACCATAGGGAAGGAATGTGTAGGACAATTGTAGGGAGAGGCAGGAGTCTGCCTAAGGGCAGGATGTATGGTAAGTACACGGTCTTACACAAGGAACAGTAGATAAAATAGAAAAGGCATTCCCAGAATTAGAGTTTATCAGAAGTCAACAGGGCAGATTAGCATCCAAGATGGAGTCACTTTAGCATCCACACTTGACCTTGAAGGATGGATATAATTTTGGGCAAGGAAAGAAAAAGGGAAGATGTTTCGGGCAAAAACACTGGAAGCAATAGTGTGGCAATCTGAAAAGCAGCCTCCAAAGATATCAAATCCTAATCTCTGAGATTTATAAATGTTACCTTACAGAAAAGTCTTTGAAGATGTGATGAAGTTAAGAATCTTGAGATGGGGAGATTATCTTGGATTATCTGAGTGGTCCCTAAAAGCAAACACAAGTGTCCTTATAAGAGCAGGGCAGAGGGAGATTTATAGACAGAAGAGGAGAAGGTGGAGATTGGAGTGATGGGGCTACAAGCCAAGGAATGCTGGAGCCTCTGGCAGCTGGAAGAGACAAATAGATTTTCCCTTAGAGCCTTCACGGGGAGCACAGCTCTGCTGACATCAGGATTGTGATCTAATGTTGCTGATTTTGGAATTCTGGCCTCCAGACTATGAAAGAATAGATTTCTGTTGTCTTAAGTCACCAAGTTTGTGGTAATGACCATGCCAGGGCATGGCGAGATATTCAGTGAGGTAATAAGTAAATGAGTCAGAGTCAAGGGGCTTGTATGCATTTGAAGAGCGATAGAAAGTTTCTGCATGCATCTTACCATCCTGAGTGGAGTCAGGCTGAGTGGGAGAACCCCAATGCCTGGTGGATCATTTTTATTTCTCAGTATTTATTAATACTGTGCTTCTCAGATGATAGAAAGTCAATACTAGTTGCGTGGCATGGTGAATAATGACAGCTGACATGTCTGGGCTTGCACTTCGTTTATTGATGAAAAGTCAAAGCTGCTCTAGGTCTGGTGTGCTCAGAAACAATTAATGAACCTTTCATCTTCACACTGTGACCTCCAGTTCCTTGTGTTGTACATCCAATCCAGGACTGACAGCTGCAGTGGCTCTGGAGAAGGGGACTTTGGGTGGAATTTAGAGCAACTCTGGTTTAGGGGAAGAGGAGGGGAGATTGTCTGCCAGGTGAAACAGCCCTTACTGACAGCAGAGTCGAGTTCTCTGCTAGCCCAGGGACAAAGTGATTAAAGGCCTCTTTTGAGTTTTCATGATGCTCTTATTGATCTGAGGTTGTTTATAGCTACAAAACACCTGTAAATTAGGAGAATGAGATACAAACAGCAGGATACTTAACCCTTCTCCTCCTATGAGGCTGAAAGAGCTTTCTGCACAGCTCCTACAGCTGCAGGGATCTGAAATATGCCTGCAGAGGGGAACTGCATTCTCCTTTCCTCCTGAGGACTGCAGTTAAGAGGCAGCTTTCTCCTCACAGCTGAAACCAAATCCTCACCTTTGCTCAGAAAGTGTCCTTGGTTAACATGATTCTCTGCTGGGACCACCATCTAATCGTGTGCCTCCTACAGAGTTGGAGGATGCTCAGGTCCAGCTGTCTCCTTTCTTCCTTCCTCCCCTCCCCCATTTCCTATCCCCCTCCTCCCCTCCCCCACCTCCCCTCCCCCATCTCCTCTCCCCCTCCTCCCCTCCCCCCTCCCCCCTCCTCCCCTTCCCCCTCCTCCCCTTCCCCTCCCCTCCCCTCCTTCCTTCCTTCCCTACTTCCTTCCTTCCTTTTCATTTTCTTTTTTTTCTTTCTTTCTTTTTCTTTCTCTTTCTTTTCTTTTTCTTTCTTTTCTTCCTTTCCTCCTTTCTTTTTCTTTTTTCCTTCTTTTGTCTGACTGCCTTCCTTCCGTCCCTCCTCCCTCCCTTTCTTTTTCTTTCTTCTTTCCTTTTTCCTTCCTTCCTTCCTCCTTACTTCCCTCCTTCCTCCCTCCCTCCCTTGCTTTCTTCCTTCCTTTCTCCCTCCCTTCTTCCCTTTTTCCCCCTCCCTCCATTCCTTTCTTTTCCTTTCTCTTTTTTCCTCCCTCCATTCTTCTCTTCCACTCTCCCTTCCACCTTTCTCTTTTTCTCTCTCCCTTTCTCCCTTTCCTTTTCTTTCTCTTCTTTCTCATTTTCTCTTCTCCTCTCCTCCCTTCCATTTCCTTTTTTCTCTTTCCTTTTTCTTTTCTTTGTTTCTTTTCTTATGTTCTTCTTCTGTCTTCCCTTTTATCTGATTAAAGAGTTTTAACAAATCACTGTTTGTAAAGCAGTTAGGAGTTCTCGGTAGACAATCACCAATGACTGCAGTGCAATAAAGCCAACCATGTGACCACTGGACTTTCTTTGCTTTTCCATTGTAGAAATCCGAGAGGCCTTTCGGGTTCTGGACCGGGATGGGAACGGCTTCATCTCCAAGCAGGAGCTGGGCATGGCCATGCGCTCTTTGGGGTACATGCCAAGTGAGGTGGAGCTGGCCATCATCATGCAGCGCTTGGACATGGACGGTAAGACCCGTACAAGCAGCTTCTCCCCTGAGACGTGCCCTGGTCTCATCAGTGAGACGTCGGATTTATGCAGGGCCTCGCACTTTTAATTCCAAAGACTTGGTTTACATTTGAGAAACAGAAACCTGGACTAGAACAGGCTTTTTTGGTAACTTTCCATAGAGTTCTAGGGCCCTGTAGAGATTGTTTTAGGGCCACTATAGGATGGGGCAAGGAAAGAAGCCTGGCTGGTGGAGCAGTTATAGCACCTTCTTATTTCCCTTCTCCTCCTTCTCCTCCCCTCCCCCCTCCCCATCCCTCTCCCCCTCCCCATCTTCCTCTCCCTCCCCATTCCTCCTCCCTCCTCCCCTTCCTCCTCCTCCTTCTTCTTCCTCTTCCTCTTCTTCTTCTTCTTCTTCTCCCTCCCCCTCTTCCTCCTCCTCCTCTTCTAAATAACAGCTTTATTGAGATAGAATTCACACACTCTAATATTCACACATTTAAAGTGTACAATTCAGGGGTGCTTAGTGGATGCACAGGGTTTTTTTTTTTGTTTGTGTCCTCTTTCTTTATTGGATGCTTTGTAGATGTCACGCAGATCTAAAAGTTACATTGTTGAGGAATTATTTAAAAACTGGTCTTGGTCCAGAGCTCCAAGCTAGAAGCAAAAAGGAATGGAGATGGCGGGATCTTCCTCCAACATCACCAAAACCCCTCAAACAAGAATCCTAAGCTCCTGCATGGGCTAGAGCCTGGGCTTGGGCTCTTGGGCTAATCCTCAGTGTTTCTGGCTGCATCACAGGCAGGAAAAGTTCACCAGCAACGGGCTGCAGGGAACAGCCAGTAAAGTCCAGACATGGACAAATGTAACTGGAAGGAGGATATGAAACAGACAGGTAACTGTCCCGCTGTAGTTAAGAGTGCAGCTAACGCAGGTGGAGGGGCAGGGGAGGGGCCGTGGGAGCAGTGCTGCCGCACTGCGGGAGTGTAGTCCCAGTGTAGCCAGAGGAGAGTCACAGCTTTGTAAAACCAATGCCACAACGGATTTTAGTTGGAAGCCATTATCCTCAGCAAACTAACACAGGTACAGAAAGCCAAGTACCACATGTTCTCACCTTTTTTCTTTTTTCATGACAAGTCTATTTTAACATTTTTATCTTATTTTAATTTAATTTTTATTTTTAATTGTATTTTATTTATTTATTTATTTTTGAGATGGAGTCTCGCTCTGTCGCCCAGGCTGGATTGCAGTGACACAGTCTCGACTCACTGCAACCTCCACCTCCCGGGTTCAAGCGATTCTCCTGCCTCAGCCTCCAGAGTAGCTGGGACTACAGGTGCCCGCCACCACAACTGACTAATTTTTGTGTTTTTAGTAGAGATGGAGTTTCACCATGTTGGCCAGGATGGTCTTGATCTCCTGATCTCACCTTGGCCTCCCAAAGTGCTGGGATTACAGGTGAGAGCCAGCGTGCCTGGCCTAAATTGTATATTATTTTAGGTTCCAAGATACCTGTGCTTTTCCTCACTTATAAGTGGGAGTTGAATGATGAGAACATAGTGGGGAACAACACACACTGGGGCCTGTTGGGGGTGGGGAGGGAGAGCATCAGGAAGAATAGCTAATGGGTGCTGGGCTTAATACCAAGGTGATGGGTTGATCTGTGCAGCAAACCACCACAGCACACGTTTACCTATGTAACAAACCTGCACATCCTGCACACAGACCCCGGAACTTAAAATAAAAGTTGAAGGAAAATAAAATAACACCTTCATCACTCCAAAAAGGATTCTCACGTCTCTTAGCCATCACCTCCCAATCCCCCTGTCCCCGCAAGCCCTAGGCAACCACTTCTCTATGTTGTCCGAGAGACTGGTCAGTGGGAAGCAGCTGTTGGTCTCCAGACAGAGGTCCTAACCCAAGACCAGAGGGCTCACATGTCGTGCGTCCTTCTGGTGAGCTGGGGATTCCCATGTACCAGCTTCGACTTGAGGTGTTCCCTGTTGGCCAGGATGTCTCCAGGCCAGTCAGTGTCTCTGCTTCCCACAGACCCGCATTTCCTGTGCAACCTGGAAAACAAATCCTAGACTTAATCCTGGGCCAGTCACTGTCCCCATTCCTGCCCAGCAGACTGATGGAAGGGGCTTCTAGGAAGAAAACTGCGTTATCTTCCTGCCCTACCCCGCACGCCGATGTCTGCAGACTGCCTCCTTGCCTCTATGTTCTTTGGGATGGTCTGTCCCAAGGACACCATAACCCGCAGGCTTTGGAGCCTTCTGAGCTGGAGCTACTGTGTCATTCCCATTGTCACGTCCTTCGGTCTGGACGTTCCCATTGTCCAGATCTGTTCAGAGGCTTCCCTCTTAGCCTCTTTTTTTTTTTTTTTTTTCTTTTTTACCCAACTTCCATCTTCTCCAAAGCTTCAGAGAAATGACCTGCAGCTTATTCTCTGATGACTGTGGCAGTCCCCTATCTAGTCCACACCCTTCTTAGCAGAATCGTGTTTTTGGATTGAAGGATCTTGGGACCAGTAGCAAAAGCACCCTGTTTTCTACCCAACTCTCTGCCCCATTTGGCTCAGTAATCCCAAGTTGGTTAACATCTCCAAGTAGCTACTGAAGACATGAAGTGTTTCAGTTAAGGCTTTCAAAGTAGCCCCATAGGCAGAGCCATAAGATCTGGTCCTCGCCACCTGTGTCTACACCCTGAGCCCCTTGTCTTAATTCAGTAAGCAAGTACTATGCCCCTTCATACGCCATGACTGCTCCACCCAACCACCTAGACACTCTCTGCTGTGCCTCACACCCGGCCAGGACCTCACTTGGTGAATGAGTCCAAAGTCAGAACTGACTGGCTTCATACCACCCTCAAACTCATTGATGGCGTCTGCCAGGGCATCGATGGTCTCAATATCCAGGTGATTGGTGGGCTCATCCAGGAGGAGCATGTAGGGGTTCTGCCAGGCCAGCCAGGCCAGGCTAGATGCACAGATTTGTGCAACACATGCCACAGTCGATTTTAGAACATTTTCATTGCTCCAAAAAGAAACCTTGCATCTCACTTTTTTTTTTTTTTTTTTTGACGGAGTCTCACTCTGTCACCAGGCTGGAGTGCAGTGGCGCCATCTCTGCTCACTGCAACCTGCGCCTCCCGGGTTTAAGCGGTTCTCCTGCCTCAGCCTCCTGGGTAGCTGGGACTACAGGCACCTACCACCACACCCAGCTAATTTTTGTATTTTTAGTAGAGATGGGGTTTCACCATGGTGGCCAGGATGGTCTCGATCTCTTGACAATGTGATCCGCCCGCCTTGGCCTCCCAAAGTGCTGGAATTACAGGTGTGAGCCACTGCATCCGGACAAAACCTTGCACCTCTTAGCCGTCACCTCTCAATCCCTGTATTTCCCCAAGCCCTACGCAAGCACTTCTCTACTTTCCGTCTCTGTGGTTGCTTCTGCTGGACATTTTCTATAAATGGAATCACGTAATTTGCCTTCCTTTGTGAGTAGCTTCTCGCACTTACTATAGTGTTTCCAAGGTTCACCTGTGTGGTAGCATTTATCATGACTTCATTTCTTTTGATGGCCATATTCCTATTCCACTGTATGAACAAAACAGCTTGTTTTATGTCTGTTTTCTATTTACTGAGTTTCCGCATACAACCTCGCTGGAAAAAATACAACCTTGTAGTGTTTCTTTAATTTGTGACAGAGTCTCACTCTGTCTTATGCCCAGGCTGGAATTCAGTGGCATGATCTTGGCTCACTGCAACCTCCATCTCCCAGATTGAAGCGATTCTCCTGCCTCAGCCTCCTGAGTAGCTGGGGTTACAGACGTGCGCTGCCACGCCTGGCTAATTTTTGTATTTTAGTAGAGATGGGGTTTCACCATGTTGGCCAGGCTGGTCTCGAATTCCTGAGCTCAAGTGATCCACCCGCCTCAGCCTCCCAAAGTGCTGGGATTACAGGTGTGAGCCATCGCGCCCAGCCCTCATAATGTTTAAAAAGCTTTGAGAAATGGGCTGGGCACAGTGGCTCACACCTGTATCCTAGCACTTTGGGAGGCCGAGGCGGGCAGATCACCTGAGGTCGGGAGTTCAAGACCAGCCTGATCAACATAGAGAAACCCTGTCTCTAACAAAAATACAAAATTAGCCGGGCATGGTGGCACATGTCTGTAATCCCAGCTACTCAGGAGGCTGAGGCAGGAGAATCCCTTGAACCCAGGAGGCGGAGGTTGCGGTGAGCCGAGATTGTGCCATTGTACTCCAACCTGGGTGACAGAGCAAAACTCCATCTCAAAAATAAAGTAAAATAAAATAAAATAAGCTTTGAAAAATGACTAGATTTGATCATCTTTAAGGTTCTTCCCTACTCTAGAACCCTAAGTTTTATCCCAAACCAGCTAGATCTTGCCTTAGATAAAGGTCTAGGAAGGAGGCCTCTTTGTTTTGTTTTGTTAACACACACCGTTCCCCTCTGAAAAGCAGCTTAATTCTAGGCATTGGGCACCAGAGGATTGGGCTTTTGGCATCCCTGGGTTGAGCATGAGATATACACCAAGAAGCAAGGACAGAGGAGATGGGCAGGAAGTCTCTTTGGAAGAACAGACCAAGGTTATGATAAGGAGATGTTTGCTCGGCCTGCAGGCTAGTTGCAAGAGCATGGTTCTCGCCTGTTATCTTGCTGGACTTGTTGGGAGGATGATAATAAGGGTGACCATATGGTGAATGGACCCTAGGGCCAACCGCCAAGTGCAGCTGTAGACATTTATTTTCTGGTTCAGGATAGAGATGTTTTATCCAGGGTATTCAGTTGTATGAGTGGTTCCCAGCTTGTTCTCCCAATTCTGATTGCTGGTGACTCACCATGTCTTTGTAGGCCTGATTCGACCTTGCTTTATATTTTAGAGATATTTCTGAAAAGCTGGAGCAAAGCACACCTTTTCCAGCAAGATCTTACTTCCAGTGACTTCCATCATTATCTCAGAGATACATTTAGAGGAAAAAAAGTTTACTCCTTAAAATGAGAAAAGTCTTAACCTGTACCTCTGTTTCTGGAACTAAGAAGGCTTTGGGTCTTTGATTCTGCTCACACAACTCTTGTAATAAAACCTAGTCAATCGCACCTGTAATCGGAGGCTGAGGCGGGCAGATCATCTGAGGTCAGGAGTTCAAGACCAGCCTCACCGACATGGTGAAATTCCGTCTCTACTAAAAATACAAAACAATTAGCCAGGTATGGTTGCACGTGCCTGTAATCTCAGCTACTCAGGAGGCTAAGGCACGAGAATCGCTTGAACCGAGGAGGCAGAGATTGCAGTGAGCTGAGATTGCGCCACGACACTCCAGCCTGGGCGACAAGGCAAGACCCCGTCTAAAGAAACAAACGAACAAACAAAAATCCTAGTCAAATGGACTAAATGTGAATGGAATTAGCAATTAGCAACTTCTTTACACACAGGAAGGGCTTATTTTTCTTGTAGAGTGTTATTCCTAGTTATGTCTGGAAGTTATTCCTATAATTGTGGGAGAGTTATTCCTATAAGATTTAAGGATCTTGCTGGGTACCGTGGCTCACATTTTGTAATCCCAGCACTTTGGGAGGCCAAGGTAGGATGACTGCTTAAGGCCAGGAATTTGAGACCAGTCTGGGCAGCATAGTGAAAACCCGTCTCTGCAAAAATAGAAAAAAATAGCTGGGCATAGTGGTGCACATCTGTAATCCCAGCTAGCTGGGAGACTGAGGCAGGAGGATTGTTGAGGCTGATGCAGGAGGATTGCTAGAGCCTAGGAGTTCAAGACTGTGGTAAGCTATGATTACGCCACTGTACTCCCACCTGGGTAATAGAGCTAGACCCTTGTCTCTAAACAAACCCCAAAAAACAAAAAAAAATAAAAAAAGATTTAAGCGTCTTCAGCCCCAAGTTCATGCTTGTTTGTATATTCTTTCATTGGACCCCAGCTTGTGGGGAAATTTTTAGATTACTGCAAATTTTCCCTGATTTCATGAGAGCTTGGAGTCCCTTAGGGCTTTATGTGATGATATTGTTCAAAGAGCTCATCAGGGCTGAGGCATCTGGGATGCGATTTAAGAGACTTCAAGTTTCACCAATTTATTTGCAACTCATCATACTCAGCTACCAACGCTGAAAGCAGAACTTCTGAGCAAATCTCACAGCGGATTTCTATTCATTCCTTTAACAAAAACCCAAGTCATCAACTATTTCACGGTGACCCATCAGGTAAAAGTGCATTTATTTATTTTTGAAGCTCAGCTTCCTTGAAGTTTTGTTTTGTTGCCTACAAAAGATTTAGTACAAAATCCATGAAAATACGCAGCAGTGTAGGCTACAGGCATTGCCGCCACAAAATTTATACAATCCCTAAGTGTGAAAAGAGCTAAATGAAAAATGCCCAGTCTGAGGTTGAAGTGCATGTCTTGAAGGTATTTTGCCAATTTCACTTTGCCAATGAGTGAAACTTCTCAGGTACCAGGTTCTGGATATGGATAGAATGACTGCATTTAGTTGTCCTTCTCTTAGTGGGACCTTTTGAGCTGTTCTGTTAAGAAAAAAAAAAAAAATTAGGTTCTAATTATATCCTTCCTTCCTCGCTTCTGTAACTGGGAATCCTCCGGAGATTCGAGCCTACCTAATTAAGTTTCTCTTTGGTGTGGAACATGTGGAACGGCAGAGATTTTTATTAGGTTGGTGCAAAGTAATCGCACCAGCCTAGTATGTGGATGATGCCAAAAAAAAAAAAAAAAAAGAAAGAAAAAGAAAAAGGAGTGTTTGGGGCAAAGCTTAGGATTCTTTGCTATAGGATGATCATGCCTCCTGTTCTGTACACCCTGGTATTGGGCAGGCGGGATGGCAACGGTGCCTCTATCCATCCAGCTGGCTGTGATTAGAAGCAGGTCTGGCCCACACACCAATCTTTCTTTCTCTGGGGTCCCTGCCGCTTTGCCCGACAGTGAGGTCATACCTTCGGCACGAGGCCCGGCTGGAATTAGCCTGGGTTTGTCTGTGCAACCCAAGTTGACACATAAGGTTTTCATTAGGTGACTCCTTGGGAGGGGGGTGCCTTGCTGGCTGCACATGGAACAGTCATCTCCCTGGATTAGGGATCTCGCCTGGATTTCCTGGACACGGATCCAGCCAGACATTTCCAGGGGACAGAATGGAAGGCAGGCAGGAGGGTCTGGGATTGCTCACCTGGCCTGTAGCCAGTTTGCCCTCAGTGGTGGGACTGGCTGTGTGTGTATGTGTGTGTGTCTGTGTGTGCATGCGCCTGCATGCACATGTGTGTGCCAAATGGGCTGAACTGCTCAGAGTTATTTTATTTTATTTTATTTTTTGTAGAGACAAGGTCTTGCTCTGTTGCCCAAGCTGGAGTGCAGCAGTATGCAGTAATTGCTCTGTGCAGCCTCAAACTCCTGGTTTCAAGCTATCCTCCCACGTCAGCCTCCCAAATGGCTGGGACTACAGGCTGCCCCACCCAGCTAAGTTTTTTATTATTCTTTGCAGAGACGAAGTCTCACTCTGTTGCCCAGGTTGCTCTCAAGTTCCTGGCCTCAAGGGATCCTCCCTCCTTAGTGTCGCAAAGAGCCAGGACTACAGATGTGAGCCACTGGGCCCAGCCTGAACTATTCAGTTAAATACACAAAAAGCCCAAACTTCTGCCCAGTGCCTGGGGTCTCCTCTTTGGCTCATCACTGCAAAAGTTATTTCTTGGAACTTTAACTCAGTTCTTTGTTCTCTTGTGGTCACTGTTCCATTTCTCTTCCATCAGCCTCTGCAGCTAAGGTGACTTTTACCAAGCACCAGTTGAGGACCAAGATCCGCCTTTCCTGGATGCCTATTTTTGGGGGCCAGGATCTCTCCATCAGCCCTGATTCTGGAAGCCTGCAGTTCTTTTCCACCAGGCTCCTTGAGCCCTTTAAACCCAATTCCCAAGGTGTCCTTTGCATGTCAGGAATCAACTTTCCTCCTATGCATCATATTAGTTATGTATCATCCTTGGATTGGCTGACAAAATAGTCACTCAAAGCCCTGGCACGGTGGCTCATGCCTGTACTCCCAGCACTCTGTGAGGCCGAGGCAGGTGGATCACTTGAGGTCAGGAGTTTGAGACCAGCCTGGCCAATATGGTGAAACCCCGTCTCTACTAAAAATACAAAAATTAGCTGGGCGTGGTGGCGGGCTCCTGTAATCCCAGCTGCTCAACTGGTTGAGGCGGGAGAATTGCTTGAACCTGGGAGTCAGAGGTTGCAGTGAGCCGAGATTATGCCATTGCACTCCAGCCAGGGTGTCCCGGCGAGACTGCCTCAAAAACAAAAAAAGAAAAAAGAAAAACAAAAGTCACTCAAAAAATTGTCTCCAAAGCTGTATTCTGTTTATTTTATTTTTATTTTTATTGGTAGACACAGGGGGTCTCACTTTGTTGCCCAGGCTGTCTTGAACTTCCGGCTTCAGGTGATTCTCCTACGTCTGCTTCCCAAAGTGCTGGGATTATAGGCATGAGCCACCACACCCAGCCAAAGCTGAATTATAGAAGCAAGTTGAGAAAAATGGCTTCTTGAAGTCACTGTGGGCTGGGCTACACCCTATGTGTTCCCCTTAGTTCTGTGATCCGCACAAGCAGCTGTTTGGCTGATCTCAGAGCTTCCTGCAACATTCACTGGGGAATAAAGGCTTGGTATCCTCAAGACCTAAGGGATGTCTTCAATTGATTTCTGCATTCTCAGTACTTTCAAAACCACACTACTGGGTCATCTGGAGTGAATCCAGCTAACTTTGCAAATGCTTTCCTGAAACAATCAAACCAGGAAACATTCTCAGCAGCGCAAGGGCCCTTGCACCAGCCCCACTCACATTTCCTAATGCAATTCTTCTTCCAACCCGCGCCCACCTCTCCTCTGCGAGGAGAACAAAGGTCCTTCTTTCAAACAGTTGAAGATCTTGCCCTCTTCCTCCTTGATTTACCTTCTGTTCCTCAAAGATGTAGAATCTCATGCAATTCTAGCATGTGTGTTGGAGTTTGGAAATTCATTCTCATTTCTCAACTTATTTGTAATTTGTTTTCAAGGTTTGCCACTGCCTGGATAGGTGAATTTTATTCAGTTCAGTTAAATTTAAAAAGGATTTATTTCGGGCCCTTATGTGTGAACTTCCTTATTTTTATGGTTGGCAGGATTCACTCATGGTGTGTTTTGAGACAAACTGCTGAGCTGCCTAAGAACAAAATCATGGCCTGAGTCACATGAAAGATATTGGTGGTGTCCCCAATGTCAGCCCTCCTGTCCCCATCATCCCCTTTTCAATTGCCCATTCATTAAGAGTATTTATCCTGTGCTGATAAGTCACATTAATATGACTTTTCTGTTTTCATTTCCAATCTCGTAGAAGACAGAAAGGGTATATAGTATATATAATGCCAAGCAGTGCTCATTTCCATTTCACCTTCAGACATGTCAGTGTGCTGGTCAGAATGCTCCAGAACTTGCATTCGGTCTCTTTGGTGAGATAGAACACACACTTCTTTCCTGTGCGTGAGGCAAGAAGCTCACCCACAGACTGCAGGAAGTGGAACTACCTGGCGAAAGGGGAAAGCGGGTGGAGATTTTAGCCTAAAGCAGAGGTTCCCAAACCTGATTACACATCAGAAGCACATGGGGAGTGTGTTAAACCCAAAAACAGGGCCAGGTGCAGTGGCTTACGTCTGCAGTCCCAGCACTTTGAGAGGCCAGGAGTTCGAGACCAGCCTGGACAACACAGTGAGACTCCCGTTTCTACCAAAAGACACACACACACCACACTCACCACACACACTCACACACACCACACACACTCACACACACACACCACACAAAATAGCTGGGTGTGGTGACTTGCACCTAGGATCCCAGATACTTAGGAGGCTGAGGAAGGAGGATTGCTTGAGTCTGGGAGCTAGAGGCTGCAGTGAGATATGATTGTATCATTGCACTTCAGCCTGGGCAACAGCACAAGACTCTGTCTCTACAAAAGAAAAAAAAATAGATTGATAGAATCAGAATCCCCAAGCGTAGAGCCCAGGAGCCTGTAGCCCCCCTCCCTTTTTTTTTTTTTTTGAGACAGAGTCTTGCTCAGTTGCCCAGATTGGAGTACAGTGGCACAATCTCTGCCCACTGTGCAACCTCTGTCTCCCCGGCTCAAGGGATTCTTGTGCCTCAGCCTCCCGAGTAGCTGGAATTGCATGTGCATGCCACCATGCCCAGCTAATTTTGGTATTTTTAGTAGAGACGAGGTTTCTCCATGTTGACCAGGTTGGCCTTGAACTCCTGGCCTCACGTGATCCTCCTGCTTGGCCTCCCAAAGTGCCGGGATTACGAGTAGCTGGAATTACAGGTGCACGCCACCATGCCTGGCTAATTTTTGTATTTTTAGTAGAGATGGGGTTTCTCCATATTGGTCAGCTTGGCCTTGAACTCCTGGCCTCAAGTGATCCTCCCGCCTCGGCCTCCCAAAGGACTGGGATTACAGGTGTGAGCCATCATGCCCGGCCATGAGCCTGATCCTTTAACATCACATCAGGTTATCGTGCAGCCATATGTCCATTGACACAATTGGGTGGGGGGGACCCTGGGTTAAAAGAAAACTCTTTGGCTACAGAGTAGTCATCGAGCTTGCGGATATTTGCATGAGCAAGAAGGTCTGTGTGGAAGGTAAATGTGAGGTGATAAGGAGTTTTTCCTTTGGGAACCTGATGAAGGAAGTAAAGTCTGTCCTTAGAGGTTCAGTCACCCCTGTCTGAATGCAGGTGGCCCTCAAAGTGCTTGCATGTGCAGAGACCTGGTGTCCTCCCTCCTCCACGTGTGGTCTGAGGACAGTCAGAGTCAGCATCACCTGGAAGCATGTTTAAGATGCTCCATCTCAGGCCCTACCCCTGACTTGCTGAATCAGAATTTTTCTTTTGTCTGTCTATCTATCTATCTATCTATCTATCTATCTATCTATCTATCTATCTTTCTTTCTATCATCTATCTATCTTTTAGAGATAAGGTCTCTCTCTGTTGTCCAGGCTGGAATGCAGTGGTATCATCATAGCTCACTGCAGCCTGGTCTCCTGGGCTCAAGCCATCCTCCTCCCTCGTCACTGGTACTACAGGCGTGCGTCGTCACCACGCCTGGCTAATTTTTATTTTTTATTATTTGTAGCAATGAAGTTTTGCTATGTTGCCCAGGCTGGTGTAGAACTCCTGGCTTCAAGCAGTCTCCCACCTTAGCCTCCCAAAGTGCTGGGGTTACAGGCGTGAGTTACCATGCTTGGCCCGGAATTTTCCTTTTACCGAGATTCCCAGATGTTTCATATGCACATTGAAGTCGGAGATACCCTAGTCTGGGGCACACTTTGACAAATGGAAAGCAAACCCAATTATGTTTCCTTTTTTGAGGGTCTCTCTAGGGAGTGAAGCCCCTCCCTAGTCTCCTACAGGGAACTCAGTGCCTGGAGATTTGTACGTCTACGAATGACATAATTCACAAAGCCACTAGTGTTGGTGAAGAACAACTAAAGAAAAATGTCTCTGCAAATGCTTGCATTTGTGAATAAGCATAATTGGTATTAAACTCTTTTGTATTTCACTCTGTGTTAGTGAATTATGGCTTGTATGCTTTTGATCTTACTGTAGCAAGTTTTAACTGGATAATTAATGATAAATAACACTTATGTAATGCTCACCAGGACCCCAGTGATAACACTGGATAACAATAATACTAGCTAATGCATGCAGAGTTTTCATCATGGGCCAAAGACTGTTCTAAGCACTTGATTTATTAACTTACTTAACTATTATGATTCTCATTTTGTGGATGAGGAAAATGAAGTACCGAGGTTTCTAGAAACTTGCACAGGTCATGCCACTAGTAAGAGCCATGTGACTCTAAGATCTTAACCAGATAGCTTTTAGATATAGTATTCTTTTTGTAATTTTAGTGGATATAGGTCACTGAGGGTGACAACAGGACATTGAAACTCTTAACTGAACACACACATACACACACACACACACACACACACACCCTTGAAATACCTTGGTATTTCAAACCTATATGTGAACGTTTTGGCTTCCAATTGCTTTCCAAAATAGTCTCTAGAAACATGGGGTTCTCATGAGGTTACCTTTGGTTGGGCAAAAGACCCTAGCCACTCCCCAAAATGTCCTTGTATGAGAGCAGAGGATGTGAATTGAAGACAGTCTTTAGGTTTCTCATTGTTTTGGTGAAGGGAGAATTCTTCAGACTTGCTTGGGACATGGAATGGTACTGGATGATCATGACATTTCCTCTCCAACGTTCCTATCTCCCTAAGCAAGTCCATCCTCTATAGCATGCTCAGAAAGGTATGCCATCTCCATCTTACTAACATTGACCATGTTGAATTCAAGTTTCAGCCGATGACTAACTAGACTGTTTGAGTCACTTCTAGCTATTCAAGCCAATATATTAAAAAAGAATTCTGGGCCAGGCATGGTGGCTCACACCTGTAATCCCAGCACTTTGGGATACTGAGGTGGGGGGATCACCTGAGGTCAGGAGTTCGAGACCAGCCTGACCAACATGGAGAAACCTCGTCTCTACTAAAAATACAAAATTAGCTGGGCATTGTGGTGTGTGCCAATAATCCCAGCTACTCGGGAGGCTGAGGCAGGAGAATCACTTGAACTCGGAAGGCAGAGGTTGCAGTGAGCCGAGATCGCGCCATTGCACTCCCGCCTGTGCTGCAAGAGTTAAAAAAAAAAAAAATTCTGGTATGTGCGCCTATTCCAATAAGAGCAGCCTCATCCAATTTTACAGTCTGTCTTCTTTGATTTAACACCTAGAGTTCATTGTTACACCTATTCCCCAGACGTAAGCTGATTGCAATTCTCTGTTCATTCACATCAGACCTAGAACGTTCCCTCTTGGGATATGCCAGTCTGATTCTAGCCATGGGCTTGGAGACAAGGAAACCTGGTAGGGGTAAACCTTGAAGAAATAGGCATCCCCTATCAAGGCAACTGCCTTAGCTGTGTTTATTACAGGTCTTCATGGTCTTCGAGTTGATCTTCTCTGAGCTGTAAGAGAGGACGTAAGGGAGACTTCGGGAATCAGTTTTCTAAACCCACCTAACAATTCCTGTTCTGAATCTCAGGTCCCACTCCTTTTCCATCGGGACCTGAAATTTCACATAAGAGATTTGATGAGTCTGTGATTTCAACCTATAATTCTACAGAGTGCACAGTTACATTTGGCATCTTCCCTGAAGGGTTATAAGAAATAAGAGATTATTTTAGGACCTCCATAGAAGCACGCTAGTTCTCTGTGACTTGAGCTGAGAGTCTAAAGGTCTGAGCTTGTTTGCTCTTACAAGGGTGTTCAGAAGCAGCCATCCCAGCTGGCAGTCCTGGTAGTCATCATCGTTACCATAAAGGTCAAACCTTGGAGCCACTTAGGTCTTCCAAAGCCTTACTTTCAATAATTATCGTATCCCAAGAAACCACAGATGACAGTTAATTAATCATAATGCTAATGCATGCGGTAGATACTCGTATCCCCTTTTCAGTGGGCAAGGAGGTCAGTGGTTAAAGGCAAGCAAACCAATCTCAGAATCTCACTTTGGAAGTTTGTTTTCTCCCTGGTACGAATGTACGGTGCCATCTTGAATGCAAAAACCATGCTGGATTCCTACAAGTGAGATTACTATGTGAAATATAGGAAGTTGCTAAAATTCTTCATGCTAAATAATATTTTCTTAGGCAATGTTTACCAAAAGGAATGTATGAGAATGCCTGTCTTAGAATGTTTTAACTAATATTGAGTATTATAATTTTTAAAAATCACGAGTAACATGATGGTGAAAAGTGGCAATTCATTTTGCTTTAACTAGTATGGGAGAGGAACAATTTTTAAAATATATTGATTGGTTATCCATTTTTTCCCCTTTGCAGGCTGCCTACTTTGTTTTCAGATCCGTTTCAGTAAGGATAGGCTAAGTTATGCTGCAGCAATAAATATACCCCCAAATAGCAGTGGCTTAAAACCACAAAATTAAAGCTGTCACTCAGACTGTGTGTTCACTGTGAGTTGGTTGGGTCTTTTCTCCATGTCATCCTCACTCAAGAGTTCTGGCAGAAAGAGACTCCAGCCTGTCTCTCCTTCCATGTTCGCTAAGGCAGGGGAAAGAGACCCAGGAATCACACAGTGATTCTCAAGGGTTTTGTCACTTCTATTCACATTTCACTGGTTAAAGCAAGTCACATGGCCATGACTAATATCAAAGGATGTTGAGGAGTACAACCCAACTCTATGCCCTGGAGGGAATGAACTGGAAATATTTGGTGAACAACACCAATGATAACTTTAGAATTTTAGGCTTCTCCTTTTTTTTTTTTTTTTTTTTTTTACTAGAATACCATATTCATTGCAAAAGTTTTATCGCAGGGCAAGTTCTTAGAAGTACCATGAAAAGGGGAGAAACACAATTATTATGGGAGACTTTACACATGCCTTTCCATTTGATCAAGTGGACAAAACGAAGTAACACAATTTGAATGACATGGAATGTGTGTGTATTAGTGTGTGTGTGTGTGTGTGTGTGAGAGAGATATAAATTTTATACCCTTAAAAAGAGAATAGCTTTCTTTTTAAGTGATTCTGGAACATTAAGTAAAACATGACTATGTATTAGGCTACAAAGGCAAACTAATTAAATCCCAAAGAACAAGTAATATAGGCACATTCTTTGACTACAATATAATAAACCAGAAATTAATAACACAAGTTTGAATAAGAATCCCACCCACTTGGAAATTTAAAAATTAAAAACCAAAAACCTTTCAATCTCATGAACAGATCCAAGCACTGATTCTTTGAAAAAGAAAAGAAACAAATTCACAAAGCATATTTAATTAAGAAGGAAAGCATTATCACTAAAATAAACTAGATGTGAAAAGTAAATATGGGAGATTTTTAAAAAGAATACTTGATACAGCTTCATATTAGTGCACTTAAATATCTACATGAAATGGAGATTTTTCTGGAAAAATGTAAATTATTGAAATTGGTTCAAGCTGAAGTCAATAGTCTAAATCAGAAGTTGCATACTTGCGGCCTACCAGCCAAATACAGCTCATAGCCATGTTATATTTGGCCTGTACACCATTTTATAAAGCAGAAAATCTCACATTAAAAATATACATTCCTCCTGTTAAAATATTGGAGAATTTGGCAAGACTAGACCTGCATTCCTTCATTGCAATAATTTGGTGAAGTTGAGTGGCCATCCCCTCTGGGTAGGGCATCTGCCACAGTCTCCATTATTCATTAGTGTTTTATGCCTGCCTACTCCCGTTTTGATGGACTGGCTTGGTCTCTATAGGCTTTGGAGTTTGCGACCCTACCTGTACGGACCAGCAATAAGGGCATATTTTACTATTCTATTTTCATTCCTCACTTCCCTTAATTATAGGGAATTAATTTTTCTAGTTTTTAATTTTTATTTATTATGGATATATATTAGTTATACATATTTGTGGGGTACATGTGATATTTTGATACAAGCATACGATGTGTGATGATCAAATCGGGGTAATTCAGGTATCCATCACCTAAAGCGTTCATGATTTCTTCGTGTTAGGAACATAGCAGTTGCACACTTAGTTATTTTGAAATACGCAATAAATTACTGGGCTGTGTGTTTGTCTGTTTGAGACGGAGTCTCACTCTGTCGCCCAGGCTGGAGTGCAATGGCGAGATCTCAGCTCACTGCTACCTCTGCCTACTGGTTCCAGCGATTCTCCTGCCTCAGCCTCCCAAGTAGCAGGGATTACAGGTGTGCACCAGCAGGCCTGGCTAAGTTTTGTGTTTTTAGTCGAAATGGAGTCTCACCATGTTGGCCAGTCTGGTCTCAAATTCCGGACCTCAGGTAATCCGCCCACCTCTGCCTCCCAAAGTGCTGGGATTACAGGCATGAGCCACTACACCCGGCCAATAAATTACTGTTAATAATAATCACCTATTGTGCTCCTGATCACTAGGTCTCATTCCTTCTAAATAACTGTATTTTTGTACCCATTAACCGTCTCCTTTTATCCCCCACACCCACTACCCATCCCAGCCCCTGTAACCATCATTCTACTCTCTTTCTGCATGAGTTCAGTATGTTTTTTTAAGCTCCTGTAGATCAGTAAGAACATGTGATATTTTCTTTCCGCATCTGGCTTATTCCACTTAACGTAATGTCCTCCAGTTCAACCCATGTTGTTGTAAGTAAAAGCATTTCCTTCCTTTTATGGCTAATATTCCACTGCGTAAATGTGCCACATTTTAAAAATTCATTCATCCATTGATGGACACTTGGATAGATTCCATATCTTAGCTATTGTGAATAATGCTGTTGTAAACATGAAAGTGCAAATAAGGGAATTGATGTTTTTGTGGGTTTTTGTTGTGTATCTGTTACCATTTCTAGCTACTTCAATAGATTACTTATTTTATTTTAATTCTTTATTATTTAATAATTAAGGCAACTAGGATGGGAAATTGGACACTGAGAAAAGCCTCAGTGATATCTCTCAAATTTTGATAGATGGTTTTGATGTTTTCATTATAATGTTTTATTGTATTTTAAAATTGGGCTATAACCTCCTTCCTTCCTTCTCTTCCTTCTCTTCCTTCCTTCCCTTCCTTCTCTTCCTTCCTTCCCTTCCTTCCCTTCCTTCATTTCCTTCCCTTCCTTCCCTTCCTTCCCTTCCTTCTATCTCCTTTCTTTCTCTTTTCTTTTTTCTCTTCTCTTTTCTTTTCTTTTTGTTTCTTTTCTTTGTAAATTTTATAGAAAACTATCTTACAATTTAATTTCTGAGTCACTGGATTTTTAAGTTCCTAGTTTACATTTTAATTTTTTTGTTTCTTTTTTGGATGGAGCTCTGTCACCCAGGCTGGAGTGCAGTGGCGCAATGTCAGCTTACTGCAACCTTTGCCTCCCAGGTTCAAGTAATTCTTCTGCCTCAGTCTCCCAAGTA
Organism: Macaca mulatta; assembly: GCF_049350105.2. NCBI lineage: Eukaryota > Metazoa > Chordata > Mammalia > Primates > Cercopithecidae > Macaca > Macaca mulatta. Next base: position 57,439,308 of record NC_133408.1, on the reverse strand, counting down.
GCTGGGATTACAGGCACACACCACCACATCTGGCTAATTTTTGTATTTTTTTTTAGTAGACACGGGGTTTCACCATGTTGGCCGGGCTGGTCTCGAGCTCCTGTCCTCAAGCGATCTGCCCACCTCAGCCTCCCAAAGTGCTGGGATTACAGGCGTGAGCCAATTTTCTATTTTCATTGCATTGTGCAAAGTAAGTATAACCTGATATTTGCTAAGATTTTTCTCTGTAACCAAGAATAAGATGAACTTTTGTGAAGGTATTGGCTCTATGCTACAAGGCTTTTTGTATGTGCATAGAAGTTATCTTCACATTACCCATGTGCCCTGTAGCCCTATTTTTGGTTATTTTGTCCAAGATAAATTATTGTGATGTACTGATGCTATGTTACTTCCTGGATTTACTTCCAACGGTTTTTATTGTAATTTTCAGCGCTCTGCCCTCATAGTGGATTTCACCTTTCATCAGTGCAAATGTTCTTTAAATGCTTTTGAGTTATGCTTTTGAGTCCTGTTGATTTTTTGCCACATAACCTTTTTGCTTGTGTTTGTATAACATTTATCGTTATGTGCAGTGGTCACTGGGGCCATTCACAATTACGCAGTTTCTTCTCCTTCCAAGAATACGGTACACGATGCCCTACCTTTTTCTGTGATTTTGTTAGGGGTGAAACCTTTACCCAATATACATGATTGTGTTGTAATTTTTAATTATTCTGAGAGCCTTTTTATTGGTACACTTAGTCTTTTATATTTATTTCACATTAAGGCTGAGTCTTAATTCTGTCATTTTGTTTTGTGGGGGTTCTCCTGTGTACCTACTATGAAGTTATTAGTTTGTGACTATGGTTGTGTTTTTGTTTTTTATATTATCCACTCAACTGTGTGGAAGGTAGATATCTTACTTTTACTCTCTTTAGTGATGGCTGTAAAGTTTTTTGTGAGCTTATCTCTAACAGCTAACATCAGTTACAAATGAGTAATACCTTTTTTATGGAAGATAAGAAATTAAATGTTATCTCTTTTCTGTTCTTTGTTAATTTTAATATATGGTGGTTATAAATATGTTCCTCCCATTTTTTATAAATTTTATTATTTTCAATTTAAATAATATATTATCAGTTTTATAATAATATTAGAAACATTTATCTTGTCTGTATATTTAACTGTCTTTAGTGCTTACTCCCAGCCATACTTAACTCTTTTTCTGTTTCTTATTTTTAATTAATATATATTTGTTCCAGCATAAACTTTCCCAAATTTCTCTTTTTTTTCAGGAAGTTTACTTTAAGCATTAATTCTCTTAGTTTTATAAATCTGAGAATATCTTTCACACATATTCACACAAATCTGAGAATATCTTAACACACATAAACAACTGGGTTAGATATAAAATTCTTGGGCTATAACCTCCTTCCTTCCTTCTCTTCCTTCTCTTCCTTCCTTCCCTTCCTTCTCTTCCTTCCTTCCCTTCCTTCATTTCCTTCCCTTCCTTCCCTTCCTTCTATCTCCTTTCTTTCTCTTTTCTTTTTTCTCTTCTCTTCTCTTCTCTTCTCTTCTCTTCTCTTCTCTTCTCTTCTCTTGTCTTTTCTTTCTCTTGAGATGGAGTCTCACTCTGTCTCCCAGGCTGGAGTGCAGTGGTGTGATCTTGGCTCACTGCAAACTCCACCTCCTGGGTTCAAGTGATTCTTGTTCCTCAACCTCCCAAGTAGCTCAGATTACAGGCGTACGTCACCACACCTGGCTAATTTTTGTATTCTTAGTAGAGACAGGGTTTCAACATGTTGACCAGGCTGGTCTCCAACTCCTGACCTCAGGTGATCCGCCTGCCTGGGCCTCCCTAAGTGCTGGGATTACAGGCGTGAGCCACCACGCCCGGCCTATAACCCTTTTCTTTTAAAGGTCTATGAGTGCTTCTTCATTATCGTTAGGGTTTAAATATTGTTAAGTTTGTGATAACCTGTTTTTCCTTCCTTGTGAGTAATCTAATTTGGCGTAGGATGTAATCATTTTCCAGGAGGTTTGAAAATGTCACCAGTTCATATTCATCTCTGTGTTCTAGTAGTGGTGGTCCTTGGTTTTGTGTTGTTGTTGTGGTTCCTTGGAATATGATTCACACTCTCAGTTTTTATTTATTTACTTATTTATTTTTAGAGACAGGGTCTAACTCTGTGTCCCAGGCTAGAGTGCAGTGGTGCAATCAAAGCTCACTGTAACCTCAAACTCCTGGGCTCAAGCGATCTTCCTGCCTCATCCTCCAGAGTAGCTGGGACTACAAACACGTGCAACCACAACTGGCAATTCTTTTCATTTTTTTTTGTAGAGGCGGAGTCTCACTGTGTTGTCCAGGCTGTTTCCAAACTCCTAGTTTCAAGTGATCCTCCTGTCTCTGCCTCCCAAAGTGCTGGGATTACAGGCGTGCACCATCACGCCCAGCCTACCCTCTCAATTTTTAGACCGAGTTTTCTTTCTGGAAAACATTTGTTCAACCCTTTTTTGTTTTCTGCTTTTGCTCCGTGTATTTCAATCTCTCTTACTAGCCGTATCCACAGCTTAGATCCTGAGCTATGGCCTTCCAATACCCCTCATAGCTGTTCTTTCTCTCTGTTTTTGCTCATCCTTTTATATTCTCATACATATATTTTCTGCTTCACTACTTGGAGGTTTTCCGGTGACTAGTCTACTGATCACTGGATTTCATTTTTGTAACAATGCTTTCTCCTCTCTGTGAAATTATCTCTCGTTCTTTTTCTAATCTGGTTGTGACATCTTTTCAGTGTTGTCGAGGACATAAACTAGATACTTTTCTAACACTCTTTGGTGGATCTGTTTTAGTGCTGGGCAGTTGCTGAGTCAGACAATTGATTGGTGGTGGCTGTCTCAGCCTCCCAAATAGCTGGGATTACAGGAGCACATCACCACGCCCAGCTAAGTTTTGTATTTTTGGTAGAGACAGGGTTTCACCATGTTGGCCAGTCTAGTTGAAAACTCCTGACATCTTGATCCACCCGCCTTGGCTTCCCAACGGCGTTTCTTGTAACAAAATGCTCCCTGAGGTTTTGTGTCTGTGCTATGAGAGGTACTTCTTATTTTTCATTTCTGCCTTATTTCAGTGGGTGGAACTTTTGGATCAAAATAATAGTAATAACTGTTATTTCAGACACTCTTTTGTTTCTGACTTTAATGATACTGATCCCCAGAGTTCTGAGTTTAAACTTGAAATTTACATCAATTGTTGTCTGAGATGGACACTATTTATTATGGTTAGGGTAATATCTTACTTGTGGTTTACCCCTTTTTTCTTTTTAAATCAATAACAACTTTGAATAACTTTTTGACATCTATTGAGATAATCATGTCGTTTTATTATTTGACTTTGTGATGAAATCAGGTCTTTTTATTATTTGACTTTTGTTATTTGACCCTTATTTAACTGGATTTACAATAATCGAAAAACTGCCGCAGTTTATGGATTACTTCTCTTTAGCTGAGTTTCTCTCTATATATCCTGTTGTGTTTGACTATTGTTTTATTTTTTAATTTAGGTTTTGCAAATATATCCATAAAAATAATTGGACCGGCCACAGAGGCTCACCCCTATAATCCCAGCACTTTGGGAGGCTGAGGCAGTCGGATCACTTGAGGTCAGGAGTTTGAGACCAGCCTGATCAATGTGGTGAAACCTCATCTCTACCTAAAACTACAACGTAGCCAGGCATGGTGGTGTGCCCCTGTAGTCCCAGCTACTTGGGAGGCAGAGGTGGGAGAATTGCTTGAACTCCGGAGGTAGAAGTTGCAGTGAGCTGAGATCGTGCCGTTGTACTCCAGCCTGGGCTACAGAGCGAGGCTCCTCTCAATGAAAATAATAATAATAACAATAATTGATCCATTTCGTTTTCTTTCCATTTTCAGAGTTTTAATACCAGAGTTAGGCTAAATGTATAGGATATTTGGGACTTTTCCATCTTTTTTGCACTGGAAAAGATTACATAATAACCATTTTTGAGTATTTGAACACATATTTCTGTGAAATCACATAAAACTTAAAACAGTTTAGGGCAATTCTTTAACAATGTTTAGTTTATATCATGTTCATTAATTTACACAAGTGATCATTTTCTTTAGTGAATCCAATTATCTATTCATTTCAGAAATCACTAATTTCTTTTGGATTTCAAATGTATTAACATAAATGTATACTTGCCATTCTTTTATATTTTAGTGACTTTTAATTCTGTAAATACACCATCTTTGCAATTTCTAACTTTATATATTTTTGTTTAATCTCTTTTTTCTTAACCCGACTTTCAGATGATTTTTCTTATACATTTGTTTTTACCCAGAGAATTATATCACTGTCTTGATTAATAGTGGTATTAGGTCAGTTTTTGGAGGGAAGATTTACATTGTGGATTTTAATTCTGCTAGGAGTTATTTTAGTTTGTTGTATTTTTGCTTTGTTTTCTTCAGCCTCCTTTTCATCTCAGCCTGTACCACCTGATTTTTTACTTTTTAAGTGAGACGTAATTCAAATACTCTAAAATGTAAAGCTCTTGAGTTCAGTTTGATGAATTTTGACAATTATAAACAGCAGTAAAACGCATACTCCAATACAAAGTATAAAACATTTCTATTACCCCAAGTAGTCCCTTGACAAATAATTTTTCCCATTCTGTGGCTTACATTTCATTTCTTAATATAATAACCCCTCCTTATCCAAGGGACATACGTCCTGTGACCTTCAGTAGATGCCTCAAACTGTACATAGTACCAAACCCTGTATATACTATGCTTTTTCGTATGCATAGTTACAATAAAGTTAAATTTATAAATTAGGTCCAGTGAGAGGTTACAATAACTAATGATAAAATAGAACAATCTTAACAATATACTCTAAAACAATTTAAGTGAATGTGATTTCCCTTTCTGTCAATGTATCTTATTCTACTGTACTCTCCCTTGTAAAACATTTTTTAAAAATTTGTAGAGATGGGGTCTTGCAGTGTTGCCCAGGCTGGTCTCAAACTCCTGGTCTCAAGCAATCCTCGCACCTCAGCCTCCCAAAGTACTGGGATGACAGGCTTGAGCTGCCATGTTCTTCTTGTGATCATGTCAGATGATAAAATGCTGCTGTGATGAGATGGGGTGAATGGCATGGGCATAATGACATAGCATTTGGCTGCTATTGACCTTCTGACCATAAGTCAGAAAGAGGATCATGTGCTTCAGGTGATCCTGGTCATTGTGGAGCCATGACAATGTCAAAAGTAGATGGCAGCAGTGACTAACAGGCAGGTAGTCTAGACAGCTTGGATATGCTGGACAAAGGAGTGATTCACGTCTCTGGCAAGTTGGAGTGGGAGAGCATGAGATTTTATCACGCTACTCAGAACAGTGTGCAATTGGAGACTTATGAATTGTTTATATCTGGAATTTTCCATTTAATATTTTCCAACCGCATTGACCAGTTAACCAAGGGTAACTGAAGCCACAGAAAGTGAAACCACAGGTAGGGGGGAACTACTGTAGTATCTTTTGATGAGCAGACATTTGAAACTTTGATTAAATCCAGTTTATCACTTTTTTCTTTCATGTTCGGTGCTCTTTGGTTCCTGTCGAAAAAAATCTCTGCCTGCATCAATGTTATAAAAATATCGTAATCCCAGCGCATTGGGAAGCCGAGGCGGGTGGATCACTTGAGGTCAGAAGTTTGAGACCAGCCTGGCCAACGTGGTGAAACCTCACCTCTACTAAAAATACAAAAAACAATGAGCTGGGCCTACTGGTGGGTGCCTGTAATCCCAGCCACTCAGGAGACTGAGGCAGGAGAATTGCTTGAACCCGGGAGGTGGAGGTTGTAGTGAGCCAAGATCAGCCCACTGCATTCCAGAAAAAAAGAAGAAAAAAAAATTTTACTATATTTTTTTCTGGAAGGTTTATGGTTTTAGCTTTTACTTTTAGGTCTATGAGCCATGATAAATTAGTTTTCCTATGTGGAGTGTGGTAGAAGTTGAGGTTTGGTTTGCCCTGTACAAAGTTTTGGTTATTGTAAGTGTAATCTGTTTTTTTTTTTTTTTTTTTGAGACGGAGTCTCGCTGTGTCACCCAGGCTGGAGTGCAGTGGCGCGATTTTGGCTCACTGCAACCTCCGCCTCCCAGGTTCAAGCAATTCTCCTGCCTCAGCCTCCTGAGTAGCTGGGACTACAGGCATGTGCCACCACGCCCAGCTAATTTTTTGCATTTTTAGTAGAGATGGGGTTTCACCATGTTAGCCAGGATGGTCTCCATCTCCTGACCTCGTGATCCGCCCACCTCGGCCTCCCAAAGTGCTGGGATTACAGGCGTGAGCCACTGCGCCCAGCCAGTGTAATCTGTTAAAACTACTTTTCTTTCCTCACTGAATTGACTTAGAAGCTTGATTGGACATCAATTGACCATAAATATGACAGGTCATTTTTGGATTCTCTATTCTGTGTTTTGGATCTCTTTGCTCTCTTTTGTACACTAATAGCACACTGTCTTGAAGATAGTACTTTTATGCTAAGTCTTGAAGTTAAGCAGTATAGGTCCCGAAATTTTGTTAATTTCAAAATTGTGAATAACTGTAGAATGAACATGGGTATCCATGTATCTCTTAAAGAAAATGTCTTTATTTTGCCCTTATGGTGCAGATGGAAGACCTTAAGGTGCAGATGGAAGATTCTAGGTAATAGATTTTTCTTTGTGTAACATAAAGATATTTTATCTTCTGGCCTTCATTAGTTCTGACGAGACATTCACAAATATTTTTAGTGTTATTTTTAATTATATAGTACGTCTTTTGATTTTTTAAATTTTATTTATTTATTTATTTATTTTTTAGACTGAGTCTTACTCTGTTGCCCAGACTGGAGTGCAGTGGCATGATCTTGGCCCACTGCAACCTCTGCCTCTCAAGTTCAAAGGATTCTCCTGCCTCAGCCTCCTGAGTAGCTGAGACTACAGATGCACACCACCACACCCAGCTAATTTTTGTATTTTTAGTAGAGATGGCGTTTCACCATGTTGGCCAGGCTGGTCTCAAACTCCAGACCTCAAGTGATCCACCCACCTTGGTCTCCCAAAGTGCTGGGATTACAGGCGTGAGCCACCGCACCCAGCGATTATTATGTAGTATGTCTTTCCCATTGACTGTCTTTAAGCTTTTTTTGCAAGTTTTTGGCAGTGTGTGCTGTACCTAGGCATGGTTCAAGTGATTCTCCTGCCTCAGCCTCCCAAGTAGCTGGGACTACAGGCGCAAGCCACCATGCCCAGCTAATTTTTGTATTTTTAGTAGAGAGGGGGTTTCACCATGTTGGCCAGGATGGTCTCAATCTCTTGACCTCGTGAACTGCCTGCCTTGGCCTCTCAAAGTGCTGGGATTACAGGCATGAGCCACTGTGTCTGGCCTGTATGTATTTTTTCATTCCTTGCATTTTCATTTATTTTTATTTTATTTTATTTTTTTAGAGATGACGTCTTGCTCAGCCGCCCAGGCTGAAGTACAGTGGCATGATCATAGCTCGATGCGGCCTCAAACTCCTGGGCTCAAGTGATCCTCCTGTCTCCGCCTTACAAAACTCTAGGATTACAGGCACATGCCACCTCACCTGGCTGATTTTTAAACACAATTTTTGTAGAGATGGGGGTCTCACTATTTCTTTTGAAATAATTTCCATATCTCTGCTCAAACCACCAATTTGTTCACATTTTCTATTTCACCATGAGATCCTTTGGCACATTTATCATACTTATTTTAAATTCTGATCATTACAACATCTGGACCATCTTTTAAGTCTGCTTCTGTGAAATTTTCTCTTGCGTATCAGTCACACTTTCTTGCATCTTTTTTTGAGACAGAGTCTCTGTCTGTTTCTCAGGCTGGAGTGCAGGGGCGCGATCTCGGCTCACTGCAACCTCTGTCTCCCAGGCTCAAGCGATTCTCCCACCTCAGTCTCCCAAGTAGCTGGGATTATAGGCGCCTACCAACACACCTGGCTAATTTTTTGTATTTTTAGTAGAGACAGGGTTTTGCCATGTTGGCCAGGCTGGTCTCGAATTCCTGACCTCAGGTGATCTGCCCTCCTCAGCCTCTCAAAGTGCTGGGATTACAGGCATGAGCCACCACACCTGGCCTGCTTTCTTGCATCTTCTCATAATTCCTGATTGAATGCCAGATACTGCATGTAAAAAAAAAAACCCCGCAAGTCTAAGATAAATAAAATGTACGCACCAAATAGCAGGACCCTCCTGCCAGGCACTAGAGTCAGGCTTTCACGCGATGTAATCTGTAGTTGAGCTGGATAGGAGTTCTGTTACAGCTTTAGTTGAAGTTGGTTCACAGCCACTTCAAAGATTTCGAGGGTAGCATCAGGACTTTCTGTTTTGCAGAGCTTGTGATGGGGGCAATGGGAAGACTCTGCAGATGTCTTTATGCTTTATAGTGGAGCTGCCAAGCTTTCTGAACCACGCTGACTTTTTGCTTACTGTCTTTTTCTGTCCAGTTCCATCCTGGTTTTCTGGGTTTTCAGGAGGTCTCCTTCCATTCTGTTTCTAGTCCTCAAAGAGCAGGTGCAGAAGGGACCTCAGCCATGGAGGGAGGGTCTCAGAGGGACTTCCCTCAGCTTCCTGCCCTATCCTACCTTCGCCGTACTAACTGCCTACACCCAGTTAAGGTCTAAGGACTAAAGAAGTGGCGGGTGCAGCGTGCTCTTCAGCTGGGGCTTTTTGGAATGTGAATCTGTCACAGCAGCTGTTAAAAGTTTGTTCCGGCTGGGCGCGGTGGCTCACGCCTGTAATCCCAGCACTTTGAGAGGGTGAGGTGGGCAGATCACCTGAGGTCAGGAGTTCGAGACCAGCCTGGCCAACACGGTGAAACTCTGTCTCTACTAAAAATACAAAAATTAGCCGGCCTGTTGGCACATGCCTATAATCCCAGCTACTCAGGAGGCTGAGGCTGGAGAATCTCTTGAACCCAGGAGGTGGAGGTTGCAGTGAGCCGAGATTGCACCACTGCCCTCCAGCCTGGGCAACAGAGTGAGACTCTGTCTCAAAAGAAAAAAAAAAAAGTTTGTTCCAAGTTAGGCAGCCTCCTCCTGAAGCCCATGTCTACTATGAATGATAACCTCTGGGAGCCTCTTCTCTCCTAGGAAGGCCTCATTACTTTGTAGAATTTATCTCTTTTAGATTTCTTTATTTCTTAGCTCTTTGATGGATTAGAAAGATAAAGGAGGCTGGGCAGAGGTATCTGGGGTAGGAGAGATACCCACTCCAATTACGAAGACATCTGGATAAGTTCTGGCTAGTCCAGGAAGGAGCTGACAGCTGTTCTCAGGAGGTTTCTTAGCAGGGCTCACAGCTGTAATCCCAGCACTTTAGGAGGCTGAGGCAGGAGGATCACTTGAGCCTAGGAATTTGAGACCAGCCTGGGCAACATGGTGAGACCTCGTCTCTACAAGAAGATTTAAAAAACTAGCTGGGCGTGGTGGTGTACTCCGGTAGTCCCAGCTACTTGGGAGGTTGAGGCGAGAGGATTGCTTGATTCCAGGAGTTGGAGGCCGCAGTGAGCTATGATTGCACTTGGGCAACAGAGCAAAACTCTGTCTCAAAGGAAAAAAAAACCACATACACCAAAAAAACCCAACCAAAAAAAACAAAACAAAAACAAAAACAAAAAAACTATGATTTTGTGTCTTATGCCAACTGTTCTCATTGTTGGGGTGAAGGAGATGGGGTCTTGTGACTTTCTGCAATTCTAACCATAATTGAATTTCCCCTAGTTTCTTTAGGCTTGTGTTTCACAGTTCATGTTTTCTAGAAGTTTCTGCTAACATAACCTAGACCCTTTCTGCTGTTTCTTTTGATTTCTATGGTACAGTTTGTGTCAATAGTATGCTGTTTCTGAAGATGGTTTTTTCCATAGCAAAATCCTTCACACACCCTACGGATAGGATGCTCTCACTGCTGTACATCAGTCCTTAAATGAGGAACAAATGACCAGGCCTGACCTGATCAATTGCCAAAAGTGAGGGTGGGCGCATTGTCCTCAGCTGTCCCTCAGAAAGTTCTCATTTGCAAATCTGAAACCAATTCCAGATTAGGTGAAGGGGGCTTTGAGAAGGCCACTGGATTGGGCCAGGATACTAGACCAGCAACAAACAGGGACAAGTTGAAAACGCACCTAACTGTCTCCTGTATCCTTTCTCTGTAATGCACACACTAATATGATATCAAACCTGCTGAGAACAGCTATCAGCTCCCCCTGGGCTAGAAAGAGAGTGGTTTGCTGATTTTAGTGGGCATCTTTCCCATTCCAGATACCTCTGCCCAATTCTCTGACCCATCAGAGCATACAGGGTGCGTGGTGCCTCCCTGCCTGGAGTCTGTGTGAAAACCCACCCCTCCTAGCACGCCTTGTTCAGCAGGCACTTCCTCATTCTTGTGCTGACAGCTTTCCTTTTGTATCTAATACCCCACGGCACAGTACACCAGGGACTCTCTTATCCTGCTTCCACCCTCTACACCCCACATTCCCAATTAACAACCAGCTTGTTCATTCCACAGACATTAATTGAACACCCTCTATGTGCCATTCCAGGCACTTGGCATAGATCCAAAATGAAACAAACAAACAAAATCCCTGCCTCTGTGTGTTACCTGCCAGGTCCAGGTCTGTTCTGCCAGCACGCAGTAAATCAATCCCTGTGACGCGGGTTTTGTAAAAGAGAAAAGATTTATTTGCAAGGGCACTGAGCGAGGAGGCAGGAGAACAGCTCTCAAATCCACCTCCCCAGAGATAAGGCTAAGGGATTATTTGTGAGTTAGGCAAGTGGGGTGGTTTAAGGCATAGGGAAAGGTGATTAGCAGTAGGGAAAACAATGAAGTAACAGGTTCATTCTGCACAGGTATAGTTGGGTTCATGGCGTTCCATAGGACGTGTACAGAAAATGTGGCATTAGTATGATCTGAGGGTGGGGTTTTTCACCCACCGATATCCAAAGGCAACCTCTTGGGCCAGGCGCGGTGGCTCACACCTGTAATCCTAGCACTGTTGGAGGCCGAGGAGGGCAGAACACATGTGGTTAGGAGTTTGAGACCAGCCTGGCCAACACGGCGAAACCCCATCTCTACTAAAAATACAAAAATTAGCTGGGCGTGGTGGCAGATGCCATGTAATCCCAGCTCCTTGGGAGGCTGAGGCAGGAGAATCATTTGAACCCGGGAGGGGGAGACTGCAGTGAGCCAAGATCATGCCACTGCACTCCAGCTTGGGCGACAGAGTGAGGCCTCGTCTCAAAAAAGAAAAGAAAAGAAAAGAAAAGAAAAGAAAAGAAAAAAGACAACCTCTTGGGCACTTGCACAGGCCTAGTTGAAGGGCCAGTGGTCTCAGTGAGTCTGAACTGGTCAGGAGCGGGCCCAAGTTCCTAAAAAACAACAGAAGCGACTCTGACCACGGTGACCTAGAAATGCTATCTATAAAGTAGCCAGTCTTCATTTAACCTTCGTTAAGTTTCAGGATTTATTAGGTTGGTGCAAGAGTAATTGTGGTTTTTGCCATTACTTTCAAAATGGCAAACACCAATTGCTCTTGCACCAACCTAATAGCTGTGTGGCCATGAGCTACATGCCAAAAGGAAAAGTAACAAAAATAACAAAAAGCAAGTGGCCAAAAGCAAGCAGGTCAGGAAGACCTGGCCAAATTAACAGCTTGGTTTTATACGAGTTTATATTCTAGTGGGAATATACTCCTCTTACCTGTCTTAACTCGGTGTTATCCACACAGTAACCCTAGGAAGTAGGTTCTTTCATTGTTCTCATTTTCCAGATGAGAACATGGAAGCACAGAGAAGTTAAGTCGATTGCCCGAGGTCTTCCAGCATGATCTAAACAATGATGTCTTTTTGCTTTACTTGACTTTTCATCCTTGAAGGTCCTCAGCCATTGTGAGCTTTGCATCCTTGAAGAATTCACTGAGCTTGGTTTTCTATTAGCCTAGAACAGAGCTGGCATTTCATAAGGCTGCCGAGATCACGCCATTGAACTCCAGCCTGGGTGATAGAGTGAGACTCCGTCTCAAAAAACAAAACAAACAAACAAACAAACAAAAAACTGCCAGGGAGATGAAGATGAGAAAGGAAGCTGCCCGTCTGTATTGGAAGTCAGTCCTGTTGAGAACTTATGCTTCACTTGGCTGCTGCAGTTTCACATTTTGAAATGAGGTCCTTATGAAATACCAGGCTCTGTTCTAGGCTAATAGAGAACCAAGCTCAGTGAATTCTTCAAGGATGCACAGCTCACAGTGGCTGAGGACTTCATTTCAAAATGCGATACTGCGGCAGCCGAGTGAAGCATAAGTGCTCAACAGGACTGACTTTCAGTACAGACGGGCAGCTTCCTTTCTCGTCTTCGTCTCCCTGGCAACTTTTTTGTTGGTTGGTTTGTTTTGTTTTTTGAGACGGGATCTCACTCTTATCACCCAGGCTGGAGTTCAATGGCGTGATCTCGGCAACCTCCATCTCCCAGGTTCAAGCAATTCTCCTGCTTTAGCCTCCGAAGTAGCTGGGATTACAGGCACCCACCACCACACCCAGCTAATTTTTGTATTTTTAGTAGGGGCGGGGTTTCACCATGTTGGCCAGGCTGGTCTCCATCTCCTCAGGTGATCTGCCTGCCTTGGCCTCCCAAAGTGCGGAGATTACAGGCATGAGCCCCTGCACCCGGCCCTCCATGACAGTGTTCTTACTCAGAGGGCGGAGGGGCCCATCTCAGTTCCTCTCCTGGGCAATGGAGTTGCTCGACAATCTGGGAATCTGGGCTCCAGTTTTTGCTTGTCTCCAGTATCAGTTACTGTTGCCAGTTTTTGTCTGTTTATGGGTTTTCATGGGCATTTTAATTAGGAATCAGGGGAGGAGAAGTCAGATACTGCTCATCTGCTGCCAGGGACCGCTTGGGAGTCTCTGAGGCCTTACTTGAGACTCCCAAGTCCCAACTACCCAAGAGGCCACAGAATCCACTGCTTGTGATAGAAGTGATGGCTGCAGTTTTCCCAGAGGGACCCAGAGTACAGGTGGGATCGTCTCATGTGTTTTTGGTTAATCCTCGCTCCCTTCTCAGGGTAGCTGCAGAGTAAACCACTCTATGAGGAGAACACCCCATATAACCATTTCTCATGGGGAGCTCTGAAAGCGAACATTTATCCAAAATTTTTACCAAGCATATGCTTTTCTAACACATCACTCCTCACTCCCCTAAGCTTCCAAAAGGGCAAACACTTAGAACGACTGGCAAACGATGAATAGATTCTTCCCTCATTTACATACCTAGTCATTAGCCGGGATTGCCATGGTAACTCTACCTTCCAGACACAGACCTGTGGGCCCAGCACAACTTCATTTTGGAAACTGTCTAGATGCCTTGTGCTCCTCTCTCAGCGTTTGACAGGTGAGGAGAGTTTCAGGGGGCAGGAGGAGTCTCGATGTTTCCAACAGTCTGTAAGTGACAATTATCAGGTACCTGGCATAGAAAGGAAGGAAAGCACCTTGCTGGAAAGCAGTCTGCAAAGTGACGGCTTTGGTTTCCTGACCGCCTCTCTGTCCCTGGGAGCACGATGAACAAATGCAAACACCATGGATGTGGTCTTATTTCACCAGTGTCATTTGTCCCCTTGGACACACCCCCATCTGTGTGAGATCCTGGTTTGCAAACACATATACACACATCCCTATAGATCTGTCCAGGGAAAACAAGACTCCTTTGAAGAAAGACAGGGGTTGGGAAAAGAAAAAGAGAAAAAAAGGCCAGGCACAGTTTGTTCACGCCTGTAATCTCAGCACTTTGGGAGGCCGAGGCGGGCAGATCACTTGAGGTCAGAAGTTTGAGACCAGCCTGGCCAACATGGAGAAACCCTGTCTCTACTAAAAATACGAAAATTAGCTGGGCGTGATGGCGTGTGCCTGTCATCCCAGCTATTCAGGAGGCTGAGGCAGGAGAATCACTTGAACCCGGGAGGCAGAGGTTGCAGTGAGCTGAGACCGCAGCACTACACTCCAGCCAGGGTGACAGAGCAAGACTCTGTCTCAAAGAAAAAAAAAGGATAAAAGAAAAAGAGAGAAAGGATACCAGAGACACTTAGAAAGATGTGTTTTCAACTTGTTTCTGTTACTTGCTGGTCTAGTATGCTGGCCCAATCCAGTAACCTTCTCAAAGCTCCCTTCACCCAACCTGGAATTGGTTTCAGATTTGCAAATGAGAATTTTCCAAGGGATACGAGATAGTCTCTGAGGAGCCACTGCCCACTGCTGCTTTCATTCTGGAGAGGTGGGTTTCAACTGGACAGGCAGCAGGAGGAAATGTCTTTGCCTTTTTTTTTTTTTTTGAGACAGAGTCTTGCTCTGTTGCCCAGGCTGGAGTGCAGTGGCGCAATCTTGGCTCACTGCAAGCTCCGCCTCTTGGGTTCACACCATTCTCCTGCCTCAGCCTCCTGAGTAACTGGGATTACAAGCACGCGCCACCATGCATGGCTAATTTCATATTTTAATAGAGACGGGGTTTCTCCATGTTGGTCAGGCTGGTCTCGAACTTCCGACCTCAGGGGATCTGTCCGCCTCGGCCTCCCAAAGTGCTGGGATTACAAGAGTGAGCCACCACACCCGGCCTGCTTTTTTTTTTTTTTTTAATTTTTAATATTTTAAGTGCCGGGGTACATGTGCAGGATGTGCAGGTTTGTTACCTAGGTAAACGTGTGCCATGGTTGTTTCCTGCACCTGATAACCCATCATCTAGGTATTAAGCCCAGCATGCATTAGCTCTTTTCAGCTGTTGCAGTTTCACATTTTGAAATGAGGTCCTCGGCCACTGTGAGCTTTGCACCCCTGAAGATTTTCACTGAGTTTGCTTCTCTATTAGCCTAGAACAGAGCTTGGCATTTCATAGGTGCTCAAGAAGTATTTATGGAATGAATGAATTGACCTCATCTGTGCTGGATTTTATCCTTCCTCTCCTCCTGACATTCCCTCTCCCCCATGCCCATAAGTACCTATGCCCTGTGCCCCAGAGACACATCTGCTCTCAGATCCTTGAGAACTTTTACCCTTCCTCCCCAGCACATTTGTTCTCTCTGCTATTTAGCTTCCCCTAACACCCAGATGTCTCTATTTGTTGAAACCTAACCTCCCATGGCCTGAGGGTTGTGAAGATAGGACAGGGGGCTGGATACAACTATCAGACAAAAGGAGCAAACTTAACAGTGAGAAGCCACCAGTGTCACAGGGAATCCGAATACGTTGGTGCAGGGATGGAGCTGGGCAGGGCCAGGGTTGGGCTTGAGCATTGTCACCCAGGCCAAGACAGGGACAAAGCTGGTCAACACAGGCTGGAAGAGGAGCGCTAATTTTCCACCAAATGTTTACTGAGTGCTTTCTTTGTAGCTATCACCTTTCAAGGTAGGCTGTAGAGTAAGGCACAGGCTCAACCGGTAGACAGAAAACTACAGTAAACTAGGTAAGCTCCAAAATTCTCTAAAGATAGAGACTTTGTTTCAGCTGAACTAAAAGGTGAGATGTTCCAGCCTCTGCATTCTGACTTTCGGCCTGATGGTCTTTATTCCTGCTTGAGGCAATTAATCTTATGTGTCAACTTGACTGGGCCACAGGGTTCCCAGATATTTGGTCAAACATTCTTCTAGGTGTTGCTGTGAGGGTGCTTTCCGATGAGATTAACAGTTCAATAGGTAGATTGTGTAAAGCAGATTATCTTCCCACCAGTGGGTAGGCCTCATCTGATCAGTTGAAGATCTGAATTGAACAAAGGCTGACCATCCCCTGACTTAGAGAGAGCTCCTCCTGCCTGATTGCTTGAGCTGGGACCTCAGTCTTTTCTTGACTTTGGACTCAAGCTGAAATACTGGCTTTTCTTGGGCCTCAACCGTCCTGAGACTTTTGGACTGGAATGACACCATCAGCTCCCCTGGGTCTCCAATGTGGCTGGAAGTAATGCTTCCATTCTTCATTTTCATACCGTTTAATTAATACATTTTTGACTTCTGTTTATTTATAGATCTTACCTCGTGAGACTATTAACTTCTTCGAGGTATGATCTACTCTGATTTATGTTTGGCTCCCCAGGCTCCCAGCCTAATGTCCTACACATGGTAGACATCTCATGAGTATTTGTTGATTAGTGGAGTAAGTGAATGTTTGTGGGCGTGGCAAGTAGGTTGTCAGAGCACTGAATCTGATGCCAGGTTTCCTGTAAAAGGGGTAGATTTGGGGCCATGTGCAGTGGCTCACTCCTGTAATCCCAACAATTTGGGAGGCCGAGGTGGGTGGATCACCTAAGGTCAGGAATTCGAAACCAGCCTGGGCAAAACTAAAAATACAAAATCTACTAATCTCTACTAAAAATACAAAAATTAGCCTGGAGTGGTGGTGGGCACCTGTAATCCCAGCTGCTTGGGAGGCTGAGGCAGGAGAATCGCTTGAACCTGGGAGGCAGAGGTTGCAGTGAGCCAAGATTGTGCCACTGTGCTCCAGCCTGGTTGACAGAGTGAGACTCTGTCTCAAAAAAAAAAAAAGGTATATTTGCTAATCTGTTATTGACAGAGGGGAACTGGTCACAAAGAGTCATTGAGGTGGCCCTGAGAGGTCCTGCCCCTATGACTAGGGCACTGTGTTTCCTCTGAGACCTACATCAGACTGCATCTTCTCTCTGGAAACATTTTCGTTCATGGGTGATGATATTTTTCTTCTCTGAACCCACAGCATGATCTTTTATATCTCCTCACTGGTTCGCTTTCTCAGTTAACCAAAGGCTGGTTTTGACTGTCTCATCTAGAAAGACTAATACAGTAGTTGTGTTCAAGTTTTAACCTGCTCTGCAATGGTTAGTTTCTTCAGGGCAGGGACCTGACACTTGATTCTCCCCAGTGCTTAACCAATTCCTTGTACCTAGTAGGTGCTGATCAGATATTTATTGAAAGAGGTACCAGGCCAGGCATGGTGGCTTTTGTCTGTAATCCCAGCACTTTGTGAGGCCAAGGCAGGAGGATTGCTTGAGCTGGAGAATTCAAGACTGAACTGGACAACATGGCAAGACCTAATTTCTAGAAAAAAATCAAAAAATTAGCCAGACATGATGGCATACACAGGTAGTCCCAGCTACCCAGGAGGTCGAGGTGAGAGGATAACTTGAGTCCAGGAAGCTGAGACTGCAGTGAGCAGTGTTTGTGCCACTGCACTCCAGCCTAGGTGACAGAATGAGATCCTGTCCCAAAAAGGAAAGAAAGGGAAGGGAAGGGGAAGAGGAAGGGGAAGGGGAAGGGGAAGAGGAAAGGGAAAGGGAAGGGAAAAGAAAATAAGGCAAGAAGGAAGGTATGGAGGCAGGGAGGGTGGGAGGGAGGAAGGAAGGAAGGAAGGAAGGAAGGAAGGAAGGAAGGAAGGAAGGAAGGAAGGAAGGAAGGAAGGAAGGAGGGAAAAAGAGAGAAAAGAAGGAAGGAAGGAAGGAAGGAAGGAAGGAAGGAAGGAAGGAAGGAAGGACTAAATGCAGCCCTAATTCCACACAGATAATTATTCCACTCCCCTCCTTCTCCAGGCTGGTGTTTAATAACCACACTTGTAGTCTGAAATTGTGGGTTTTTGAAGCCACAGAAAAGCAGAAAGAAAGTAGATCTTATCGGAGGTGCTGCATCTGTTTTTGTTTTCCATTTTTTTATTGTGTAAAATAAACAATATAAATTTTACCATTGTAACCATTTTGAAGTGTATAGTTCAGTGGAAATAAGCAAGCAAATATTGTTTAATAAGTACCACTACTGTCCATTTTTGTAACATTTTTCTTCTTGGAAAATTGAAACTGTATTCATTAAGCAACAACTCCCCATTCTCCCTTTCCCCCAGTTCCTGTCAACCATAGACACTTTCTGTCTCTATGCATTTGACTACTCTATAAGTATCTCATATAAATGGAATCATGCAATATATGACTGGCTTATTTCACTTATAAAATCCTCAAGTTTCTCCCATATTGTAGCACATGTCAGAATTTCCTTCCTTCTTTTAGATTGACTGATAAGTAGGTAATTACTTCTGTCATTCACCTATTTGTTTCCTATGTACCTTAAAGCTTTTTGTCCATCATTTCCTGAATCGCTCTCTTCTTTTGCGTGTAGTGATCTTTTTGTAGTGAAATATTTAAATTACTTTCTCATTTCCCTTTTGTATATATCTTATGTCTATTTTCTTTGTAGTTACCATGGGGATTACATTTAATATACTAAAGTTATACATTCTAATTTGGATTTATACCAGCTTAACTCCAATAGCATATAAAAAATCCTGCTTTATAACTACATCCCCACTTCTTTTACTTGTTGATGTCATAGAAATACCTCTTTATATATTATATGGGCAAAATAATAAATTGATAATTTTTAAAAAATATATTAACCTCTTAAATTGTGTAGAAAACAAAATGTACAGTTACAAGCCAATGTTACCATAATACTAGATTGTATAATTGCCCACATAATTGCACCATTTTTTGTGATCTTTATTTCTTCATATAGCTTCAAGTTACTGTCTAGTGTCCTTAAATTTCACCCTGAAGGACTCCCTACACTATCTGTTGCAGGGCAAGTCTAGTGATAACAAACTGCTTCAGCTTTTGATTATCTAGGAATGTCTTAATTTCTCCCTCACTTTTGAAGGACAGTTTTGCTGGGTATTGGATTCTTAGCTGACAGGCTTTTTTTCTTTCAGCACTTTGGCTATATCAGCCCACTGCCTTCTGGCCTCTGAAGTTTTTGGTGAGAAATCTGCTCATGCTCATATTGGGGAATTTGTGGGGAAATTAACTTCTCTCTCACCACTTTCAAGATTTTCTCTTTGTCTTTGTCTTTTGAAAGTTTGACCATAGTATGTCTTGATGTAGGTCTCTTTGAATTCATCTTAGATAAAGTTCACTGAGCTTCTTGGATGTTGATATCAATATCTTTCATCAGATTCACCAGCCATTACATCTTCAGATATTCCCCTACCCCTTTCTCTTTCTCAGATTTCCATGATGTGTATGTTGGTTCACTTGATGTTGTCCCACACATACTTTATGTTCTGTTTGCTTTTCTTCAATCTTCTTTTCCTTCTGCTCTGAAGAAGTGATCATTTCCTTTATGCTAGCTTCAAGTTCACTGATTTTTTTTTCTTCTGACTGCTCAAATCACCCACCTTGTTTATACATTGTTTTCTTGACTTTCTCTCTGTCTTCCTTCTTTGAGCATGTTTAAGACAGTTGTTTTAAAGTATTTGTCTATTAATTCTACCAGTAGGTCTTTTTGAAAGAAAATTTTTGTTGATTTATTCTTTTTTTCCTTTGAATGGACCATACTTTCCTGTTTCTTTGCATGTCTTGTGACTTTTTGTTAGAAAACTGGACATTTGAATCTAATAATGTAGTACCTCTGGAAATTCAATTCTCTCCGTTCTCCAGCGTTTGCTGGGTTTTTTGTTATTGTTTCTCTTTGGTTTTTAATTGTCATGGGCTATTTCTGGGCCAATGATCAGTGTGAGGTGTAAATGTAAGATCTTCTCAGGTCTTTTCTGAACCTGCACCTTTTCATGTGTATACCTGATTTTTTTTTCTTATTTCTCCTGTATGTATGATTGTTTTTAAATATCTTTGTCTTTGATATCTGACTTCCAAAAGAGGGAAAGAGAAAAATGAAAGGGGGTAAAATAGTGCTGACTCTAAATCCTCTGGAAATCATTTCTGCTGCAAGGCAGGGTTGGGGGTTGGGTGGAGCTTACACAGTGGGTGGAGGTGTAGCAACAGGGGCCCCTGCCTCTTTGTCTGCACCTCTCTGATCAGAGCACAGGACCCCTCTATTTGGAGGACAGGGTGGGGTTTTTTTGCCCAATCTGATTCCTGCTAGATGCATGCAAGCTGCTCCAGGAACATGTGCACAGCTCCCTGCCATGGGATTGGGAGTAGGGGATGGCTAGCAGCTACTGTGCTAAGAGCTGAAATCGATGGAAATTAACTGCAATTTACCAGCCAAGCCTTCCCCTGGAAGTTGTAAGCCTTCAATAGCCTGGAGTTTCAAAATAGTCACACAGGACAAATTCTGCTAGAGTGGTTGTTGTCCGGGTGGGGAGACGGATTCCTAGTGCTCTCTGCTTTGCCATCTTCTCCATCCAGTTTTGTTTTGACTTTCTGGGTGAACTCAATTAAGCCTTTGCATTGGAAGCTTTTCTATTTTATTTCACAGCAGGCTTCATGAACCAAATGTTCAATAGGACTTAAGAAATTGAATCATAGACAGGGGAGGAGACCTTATAAAAACTGCAACGTTTGGTCCCTTCAGACTGAAGTGGCAAAGTCTAACGGGGGACAAGATTAAAATCTATAATGTAACTATAGAGCATCGGCCCAGAATCATATGTCGGATTTGGAAATTGATACCTTGTGGTCCCTTTTGCCTTGAATGAGAAGTTTTGGATACAAAATTAAATCCTAATTCATAGTGCCACAATAAACTCAGAGAACTCTTCATATCCCTTGAAGAAGAAAGAAGTGGAGAAATAAATAAATTCCAAAAGGATCCAAGCAGAATCACGAAACACCAATAATTATGAAGAGCAGGTGGAATACATTTAATATTTGAGGTTGCCATCAGGAAGGAGAACCTAGCTGAGTCTCTGAGGTTTCTGTAACCAACAGAATGCTGGGCCAGGCAGAGCCTCATAGACCTGCAGCAGTTAGACAAATTCTCTGTCTCAGGACATACCTCATATATTTTGCCCCGGGCTCCTGAGGAAGCAATGTAAAAGCGAGGACCTAGTCCAAGTTTTCTTCTAGTGCAAGTTTTTACATTTTGGGAGAGAGAAAGATGAGAATGCCATAACGATTCTGCATTCCCAAAGGCATTTCGCCTTCCTCTGCCCTCCCTTTCATATGTGTTGTTATAGTTGACTGACCAAACTAGTTTTGACAGAGAGGCTGTTTTCTTTGCAGGGACAAGGATTTTTCCTAAGGCAATTGGAAAATATCAGGTAGAAGAGAGAATAGGATGGATCATGGCTAGAGGGAGTTGCCTGGAGACTGTCAGGTTCTGGGACTGTCTCTCTTCTGTGCCCCATAGGGTTTGGGGACAGATGTTGTTCTTGGGAAGGGACACTCCTGGTGAGGACCTCGGGACATACCCAAGAGGTCATAGTTGCACTCGCCCTCCCTTTTCTGACTGCTTTTGCACTCATTATGCCACTTATGTAACACCTTACTTTATTTGTACCGAATACTGTTGCTTATGCATAAATCATAGAATCCTAGTATCTCAGGATAGAGGGAGATTGGGAGGGGTATGGTAGGCCGAAAAATGGCCTCCCAAAGATACCAAGTTCTCCCTCTTTGAACCTGTAAACTTTACCTTATTTGGAAAAGAGGTCTTTGCAATCCTTTGTAAGTTAAGGATTTGGGGGGAGATTATCCTGGATAATCAGGGTGGGTTCTAATTGCCATCACATGTATCCCTCTGCAAGGGAGGCACAGGGAGATTTGACATGCAGAGAAAAAAAGGCCTTGTGAAGATGGAGCAGAGATTGGAGCAGTGTAGCCACAAACCAAAGGATACTGGAGGCACCACAAACCAGAAGAGGCAAGGAATGGATGCTCCCTAGAGCCTCCAGAGGGAGTGCTTTTGATTTGGCCCCAGTGATACTAATTTCAGACTTCTGGCCTCCAGAACTGTGAGATCATTCATTTAGGTCGTGTTTTGTTTTTTTCAGCTGCCAGGTGGGTCATACTTGGCTACAGCTGCCTCAGGAAACTAATCCAAGATGTCACCTCATTACACCTATCCACCGAGGACAATGTCCCATTAGGTTGGTCCCTGACAGGTGTCTGCATGAGCAGCGGAGACCCATTACCTGGCTGTGACAGCTCATCCTGAGGTCAGAGTTCTGACGGTCGCAGTGGTTCTCCTGAAGTCTGCGATTCCGCACGGACGTCTCCAGCCACTCTGCAGCGTCACTTGTGCTCTCTGTGTGCACTGACATCTGCCCCTCTGGTTGACCAGCCAAATTGTTCTTGATGGGAAAACAATTTTCATCGTACTCTAAAGCAGTTCTGAACTCTCCTGCAACTTAGAATCAGTCCACATCTACTTCCAGGTGTTTTCAGTGTACCTGTTTCCTCCAGCTTTTCCACCGTCTTCAATCAATAAGATAGTCACGATAATAAAAATAGCATTATTTTGCATCTATGTGATGGTTTAACCATTTGGGAGATTTTTTTCTTTAACCATCTTATGTGAGGTAGCTAAGTGAGTATTATTAATCCAACAACAAAAATATATATATACAAAATGAGGCCCAGACCCAGTGTGGTGGCTCACACCTGTAATCCCAGCACTTTGGGAGGCTGAGGCAGGCAGATCACTTGAGGACAGGAGTTCGAGACCAACCTGGCTAACGTGGTGAAACCCCATGTCTACTAAAACTCCCCCCAAAAAATTAGGTGGGCATGGTGGCGGGCATCTGTTATCCCAGCTACTTGAGAGGCTGAAGCAGGAGAATTGCTTGAAACCAGGAAGTGGAGGTTGCAGTGAGCTGAGATCGCGCCACTGCACTCCAGCTTGGGTAACAGAGTAAGACTCCGTCAAACACACACACACACACACACACACACACACACACACACACACACACACACGAGGCCCAAAAAAAGAGGCCCAAAGAGGAGGAACGACTTGGTTTAGGTCAACAAGCCATGATTACAATCCAGGATTTGTTTAACTTCCTCATGGTTGATACCACTGGGATTCAAAGTGGTGTGTGTGTAGTTAAAGGGTTGCGGGAAAAATCCATTGGGGTATAAAAAGAAAATATTAGAACCTTCTCATATCTATTTCTCATCTAAAATTAAGAAGAATTGATCTCTGTTAATATTTGATGAGTAAATAGTGTATGTATATAATTTGCGAATAAATGAATGTCACGTATATTTTTGAATCTTTTGCTGGTGGAGGTGCATGCATTTAAAAAGTAGGGAAATTGCTCTCCCCCAACCCTGCCCCATCGTTGTTCGTTTTAGCCAAGACTGATGATTTAAGCTTTAATTGAGGATGATATTTATGCATGAACATGTGGATGCAAATTGGTTGGTGATAATGAGATTACTGAATTAGTTTAGTTTACCCATTATCTGGTAGGCAAGCCAGACTTGTAAATAATGACTAAGATACAAAGTACACAGAAGCAGAGACAGAGGGAATAACTTTGGAAAAATTAAAACATTCTGCAAAGTTGCAAGGCAGTGTAGAATCAGCTGACTTTGCTTGTCTATGACTCCTTCCTGGTCTGTATCTGCCACTAAATGCAGATGAAGAGGACAGCAGAAGGTGGTCTGAGGTCAGCCCTTCCTGGACCCGGGACCCAAGCATACTGAGTGCCACTGCCCAGGTACATGACAGAGGCATGCCATTTGGTGGATCAGCAGTCAGCTCACTGGACTCCTCCTTAGCAAAGCGATTCATTGTAACTTATTGACTGATTCCCCTATACGCTTTTATTGAGAGATATCTGATACAATTGTTTATTTTTCTTTATAAGATACCGCTTTCCAGAGTGCTCTGGAGGCTTGAGAGAGTCATAGAAAAATTATGGCGTGGCTGAGAGTGGTGGCTTATGCCTGTAATTCCAACACTTCTGGAGGTTGGGGCAGGAGGATCGTTTGAGGTCAGGAGTTTGAAACCAGCCTGGGCAACATAGCAAGACCACATCTGTATTAAAAATAATAATAGAAAAAAATTGACTGGGCATGTAATTAACTCCTGTAGTCCCAGTTGCTCTGGAGGCTGAAGCAGGAGGATAGCTTGAGCCTGGAAGGTAGAGGCTGCAGTGAGCCATGATCACACCACTGCACTCCAGCTTGGGTGAAAGAGAGAGACCTTGTGTCTAAGAAGAGGTATGGAGAGACCCATTTTGGCTCTGTAGATGTCAGGCTTTACCTAAATTTCTGCCTCTTCCCATCTCTGCATCACTTGACCAAAAGACGGAAGAAGCCTCTCCTCTGATTTCAGACCCGTCTTACTTGGGGAGTAAATACCTGAGAATTATAGTTCCGGCTGGGTGCGGTGGCTCATGCCTGTAATCTCAGTACTTTGGAAGGCTGAGGTGGGTGGGTTGCCTGAGCTCAGGAGTTCAAAACCATCCTGGGAAACATGGTAAAATCCTGTCTCTACTAAAATTTTAAAAAAATTAGCTGGGCATGGTGGCACATGCCTGTGATCCCAGCTACTAGGGAGGCTGAGGCGAGAGAGTATCTTGAGCCCAGGAGGCAGAGGTTGCAGTGAGCCAAGGTCGTGTCACTGTATTCCAGCTTGGGCAACAGAGTGAGACTCTGTCTCAAAATAAATAAATAAATAAATAAATAAATAAATAAATAAATAAATAAAGTAGCTGGGCCTGGTGGTGCGTGCCTGCAGTCTCAGCTGCTCGGAGGCTGAGGCAGGAGGATCTGCGGCAGGAGGATCACTTGAGTCAAGGAGTTCAAGGCTGCAGTGAGCCGTGATGGCGCCACTGCACTCCAGCCTGACTGACAGAAAGACACCCCGTCTCTTAAAAAAAAATCATACATATAGTAGCCGTTTGCAAAGGCAGATTGAAGCAGGTATGGTTGCATTTGGTTGTAAAGCAGTAAGCAGAAAGGGACAGTTGGTTCCTGGAAACATCCACTTTTATCGAAAAAAAAAAAAAGTACTGAAAATAAGGAAAATGAGTGTTTTAGACAGAGTGAATCTGGATTTCACCAAAGCATTTGACAAGTTTACATTGATGAATTTAGTATGTGTGTGGTTAAGATAGAAAATTATGAGCTGGATACTACTGCAATTAGGTAGAATTAGAACTGGGTGAATAATTATGCCCAAAGGAAGACTCCCAGTATAACATGCCCCAGGGCTCTGTCTCCCGCTTTATTGTGTTGAAAAATTTTAGCAGTGATTCCCTGAAGCCAGTGCCTGATGGAATTAAGATCCGAGAAGGTCTTGACAGGCTGGGACAATTAGGCCGAATCCAACACAATGAGATTTAGCAGAAACAATTGTAAGGTCCTGCATTTGCTTCCAAACAACCAACTATACAAAAACGAGGAGAAAAGTGTGACAAGAGCGGGACCGGTTTCCAGCACAGGTGCAGGTGACGGGCTTGAGCTCAGATGTGGATCCACAGAATAACGGGACTATCAACAATGCGGATTTTACTTGGAGGCTGCACTGTTAGACGTATTGCATCACATCAAGATAAGTAATTATCCTCCTATCCTTGCAAATTTTACTTGGAGGCTGCACTGTTAGACATATTGCATCACATCAGGATAAGTAATTATCCTCCTATCCTTGCTGTTTTTTTTTTTTTTTTTTTTTTTTTGAGATGGAGTTTCACTCTTGTTGCCCAGGTTGGAGTGCAATGGTGCAATCTCGGCTCACTGCAAACTCCGCCTCCCAGGTTCAAGCGATTCTCCTGCCTCAGCCTCCTGAGTAGCTGGGATTACAGGCACCCGCCTCCACGCCTGGCTAATGTTTTGTATTTTTAGTAGAGACGGGATTTCACCACATTGGCCAGGCTGGTCTCGAACTCCTGACTTCCACACACATGAAGTGTGGGGTTCAGTCCTGCTTTCCTCACCTTGAGATCACACAGACGACATGTGGAGGCAAGAACTGGGATCTCGATGGGACTCCAGAATACGTTCTGTAATGAATCCGAGATGGGATTGGGAATGCTTGCTTTACAGAGAAGAATAGGTGAAGATATGGTAGTTGTCTAAATTTAAATAGTTTAGGTTGCCACTTGATATTAGAAGGGTTGTCGTGCAAAGAAGGAATCTGTTTCTGGGGTGACTCTCAAGACTATAACAGGGACCAGCTGGGGTGGGGGGGAGTGTGGGGGGGTCGGGGAAGCCACTGCTGTGAAGGCAGAGTTTGATGCAAAGTAGAGTTATGTGGCTACTGAAACTTCCAGCAGTCAACAGATTGGGCTGTAGTATGAACAAACAGTAAAACTAATAGTTGAGATTGCTGGCCATGGTGTGTTGTTGATTTAAAGGTAGCCCATGTTCTGTGAGATTTCAATTGTCTGGGTGACAAAGGTCATTAACATATTAATATTTTAATGTTAATATTTTAAAAAATCAATATATTTTACATATATTAATATTAACACATATAAATATATTTTACATATATGAATATTTTTAAATATTAATATATTTTACAAACAGCCTGATGTCTGTTTGTGCCCAAGTGTACTGCAGCTATGTTTCTGCACAGAAGTGGTCTTAGAGCCACATAATAACAGAGCTCAGATTTTTTTTTTTTTTTTTTGAAACCCAGGAGCAGCTTAAATGCTTGAGCAAGCACCAAACGTCCATAAAAGCTATGCAGGTTGAGTATCCCTTATCTGAAATGCCTGGGACAAGAAGTATTTTGGATTTTTGATGGGGGGATGGATTTTGGAATATTTGTATTATACTTACTGGTTGTGCATCCCTAATCCAAAAACCCAAAATCAGAAATCTGGAAGGCTAGAAGTCTTGCATCACGGATCATGAAAGAAATGACCTTGAGTTCGAAGATTCTATGTCAGGATTTAACAACCATCCCTGTCTATGTTAAAATAATAGTTGTTGCAAAATATATGATTTTTACTGGGGTTGTATCAGGATAACTTGTCAGGATTTGCTGGCTACAAAACCCTTCCCCACCTAACTGGATCAGTTACCGAATCTAATAGAGCTGTTTAGAATTGTCCATCTGGCTAACAAAAAGTACCTGCCAAAAGTGATTAGTTTTGCATTACCGTAATTGATTTTGAGTAATTTTGTCCTCAGAAAGTTCAATTGCACCTTGAGGGGTTATAGAATCTTCATAGAGAAAAACAAGTTTTCATTTTTATTTTTACTTATTTTTAATTAATTTTTTTTTTTTTTTGAGATGGATGGAATCTTACTCTGTCGCACAGGCTGGAGTGCAGTGGCACGAACTTGGCTCACTGCAACTTCTGCCTCCTGGGTTCAAGTGATTCTTCTGCCTCAGCCTCCTGAGTAGCTGGGATTACAGGAGCATACCACCACGCCCGACTAATTTTTGTGTTTTTAATAGAGATGAGATTTCACCATGTTGGCCAGGCTGGTCTCAAACTCCTGACCTCAGATGATCCTCCTGCCTTGGCCTCCCAAAGTGCTGCGATTATAGGCATGAACCACCATGCCCGGCCAGAAAAAGAAGTTTTTAAAAATGCTATTACAAGAAGGCATATGTCCAGTTCATCCATAAAAGCTATGCAGGTTGAGTATTCCTTATCTGAAATTCCTGGGACTAGAAGTATTTCGGATTTTGAATTTTTTTTGTGGGGCGGGGGGATGGATTTGAGAGTATTTGCTTTATACTTACTGATTGGGCATCCATAATCCCAAAATCCAAAATCTGAATGCCCCAATGAGCATTTCCTTTCCACGTCAGGTTGTCACTCAAAATGTTTCAGATTTTTTAGCATTTCTGATTTCAGACTTTAGGATTAGGGATACTCAACCTGTATAAAGTAATTCAAATATATATTCAGGTATACTATCCAAGTTATGCTTTTTTCAACTGCCAGTACATGAAATGATTTGGTTTCGTTGGCTCTCATGGCAAGTCTGGAGATAAGATGAGCTCTTGGCTGGTGAATGTAGCCACTCAAGATGCCAGGCCTCTATCTAGCTCAGCAACTCTGCAGTTCTCTTGGCTTCTCCTTGTGGATACAGGATAGCTGCTACATATTACATCTTCACAGGACAATATGCAAAGCCAGAGCTGTCCCCTTTTAAGAGACAGGAAAACTTTCCCAAGAGACTTATGACATTGCATGTCATACCATCTTGAAAAATTATTGTATGGCTTTGCAGATGTTGAAACTGGCTTCTTAACGCAATCTGAGAGTTATGGCCCTAAAACATTTTTATTTTTAAAATTTAAATTTTGGGCCGGGCGCGGTGGCTCAAGCCTGTAATCCCAGCACTTTGGGAGGCCGAGACGGGCGGATCACGAGGTCAGGAGATCGAGACCATCCTGGCGAACACGGTGAAACCCCGTCTCTACTAAAAAGTACAAAAAAACTAGCCGGGCGAGGTGGCGGGCGCCTGCAGTCCCAGCTACTCGGGAGGCTGAGGCAGGAGAATGGCGTGAACCTGGGAGGCGGAGCTTGCAGTGAGCCGAGATCCGGCCACTGCACTCCAGCCTGGGCAACAGAGCAAGACTCCATCTCAAAAAAAAAAAAAAAATTTAAATTTTGAATTAATATACAGTTGACATTTGGGGGTGTACCATTCTGTGAATTTTAACATGTGTAGATTCATACACATCTACAGATCAACACATTCAAGATACCGCTCAAGAACAGCTTGATCCTTGTTTTGATCAGGTTTTGACACCAAAACAAACCTT
The DNA here is from genome assembly GCF_049350105.2 of Macaca mulatta. Lineage (NCBI taxonomy): Eukaryota > Metazoa > Chordata > Mammalia > Primates > Cercopithecidae > Macaca > Macaca mulatta. The sequence continues at coordinate 57,410,823 of NC_133408.1, read as the reverse complement.
ATGTTATGTCTTTGTGTCTAAGTTCATGAGAGATATTGGACTCTAGGTGTTTTTTGTTTGTTTGTTTGTTTTTGTAATGTCTTTGGTTTTGGTATTAGGGCAATGTTAGCTTTATCAAATAAACTGAGACGTGTTCCTCTCTCTTTTATTTTCTGGAAGGGATTGTGTAGAATTGGCATTATTTATCCATAAAGAAAAAAATTCTTTAAATGTTTTGGTAGAATTTGCCAAGGAAGCCGTCTGGACCTGTAGATTTCTTTTTTGGAAAGTTTTAAACTATGAATGCAATGTCTTTAATAGGACTATTTAGGATGTGTCTCTCTTTGTTGGTGAGTTTTGTGTTATCTGAAGAATCGATCCATTTCCTTTGTCATTCTCGCTAAAGGTTTAGATATTATATCAACCTACATTGAAAACCACACCAGAAAACGTTATAATTTTGGTTTCAACCATAGAACATTTTTAAAGAACCAAACAGGGTAAGAATAATCTTATATTTACCCATATATTTGCCATTTCTTACGTTCTAAGTTCCTTTCTGGTATCATTTTATTTCTTTTTCTTTTTTCTTTTCTTTTTTTTTTTGAGATGGAGTCTCACTCTGTCACCCAGATTGAGTGCAGTGGCACCATCTTGGCTCACTGCAACCTCCATCTCCCTGGTTCTCTCCTGCCTCAGCCTCCCAAGTAACTGGGACTACAGGCATACACCACCATACCCAGCTAATTTTTGTATTTTTTAGTAGAGATGAGGTTTCACCATGTTGGCCAGGCTGGTCTCAAACTCCGGACCTCAAGTGATCCACCCACCTTGGCCAAAGTGCTGGGATCACAGGCGTGAGCCACTGTGACCAGCCCTAGTATCATTTTATTTCTTTCTGGAGAACATCCTTTAAAATTTTTTTTTTAGAGCAGGTGTGCTGACAATGAATTCCTTTTCTTTTCTTCATTGGAAAATGTCTCCATTTTGACTGCATTCCTGAAGGTTGTTTCCACTGGATGTAGAATTTTGAGTTGATGGTTTTTATCTCTTGGCTCTTTAACAATGTTGTTCCACTTCCTTCTGGTCTCAGTGTTTTATGATGAGAAATCTGTATCATTGGAATCATTGCTTTCGGTTGGTAATGCGTCATTTATTTCTAACTGATTGCAAGATGTTTTTCTTTGTCTTTATTCTTCAGCAATTTGATTATCGTATGTCTGAGGATTTCATTATTTTAGATTTATCCCATTTGGGGTTTTAAGGGCTTGGTGAATCTGTTGGTTTATTTCTATTGAGAAATTTAGAAAGTTTTTGGCTATTATTTCTTTAAACATTTTTTCTTCTCCGCAGCCTTTCTTATCTCCTTTTGTGACTCTGATAGTAGCAACGTTAATCACAGAATAAGAGGAGAAAGACTCACACCTTTTATTGATCTGTCTTCAAATTCACTAGCTCTTCTGTCACCTCCATTTCTACATTGAGCCGAGCGTCTTTGCTGTTACTGGTTTTTTTTTGTTTTTGTTTGTTTTTTTTTTTTTTTTAGTTCTGAAATTTTCATTGTAGTCTTGTTTATATCATTTATTTATTTGTCAAGACTTTCTATTTTCCCATTCCTCTCAAGACGATTTGCAAATGAGAGGAGTGGAAAGATAGAAAAAGATAAAGACCCCTCAATAAAGAAATAAGTTATATAAATAAGAACACAGTGTTAACGGTTTCATTAACATCTTTTTCAGATAATTCCAACAACTGTGTCAGTAGCATCTGGTGATTGTATTTTCTTATACAGGTCAAAATTTCCTGCTTCTTCATATGCTTATTAATCATGTATTATAGTCTGGACATTTTGAACATTATGTTGTGATACCCTGACTCTTCTTTAAATCCTCCAGAGAACGTTGATGTTTTTGTTTAAGCAGGCAAATTGAGTTGGTTGGGTGTAGGCTGAAAATTCTGACCAGCTTTCTTAGGATTGTGGTCTGTTCAGTTTTCCAGGGCTTTGCAAGGCTATTCAGATCTCTTCTGCTCATTGGCCATTCTGGGAGTTGTATAGTACTTTGTTCCGCTGAGTTAGTTGTTGCTATAGAGGAGTTTGCCTTGCTAAGGAGAAATGCCTGAAACTGAGTAATTTATAAAGAAAACAGATTTATTTGGCTCACAGTTCTGTAGGCTGTACAAGAAGCATGGCACCACATCTGCTTGGCTTCTGGTGAGGCCTCAGGAAGCTTTCAGTCATGGCAGAAGGGAAGGAGAGCTGGTGTGTCCCAAACCAAGAGAAGGGAGCAAGAGAGAAGGGGGAGATCCCAGACTCTTCTAAACAGCCAGATCTTACGTGACTCACCACCACGCATCATGGTGAGTAGGGCACCAAGTCATTTACAAAGGATCTATCACCATGGTCCAACATCTCCCACAGGCCCCAAGTTCAACATTGGGGGTCACATTCCAACATGAGATTTGAAGGGGACAAATGTCCAAACCATCTCACATGTTTTGTAGTTTTCAGAGTCTAGGGCATGCTGTTTAGGATTAGACAGGTATGAACAACTTACAGGTGAGCCCAGGATTTCATACACAAAATGACGGGGTAGCTTTGCCAACCTCTTCACTCTCCAAGACCTCCTTGGTACTATCCATTTCTTTAGGACTCTACTTTTCATTCCTATGTCCAGCAGGCTGAGGCTTTATTTGTCCTACTCTTATGCATACTTTCCTTGGCTGTATCAGTTTCCTGATCCAGCTACAAGAGAACAGAAAGAGAAAACGGCATCAGGCATTTGTTCCTGCTCGAGACAATGGTTTCCTGATCAGAAGGAAAGGTTCTCCTTCAGACCCTTTTCCTACCCCTCAAGCCAGAACTGGAAGCTTCCTGGAGCTCTCACGATCCACACCCATGCCCACTGCCAGGAGTCTTTAGCATTGCATCTAGCTGGGCGGGGTGGGGGGAGTACTCAAGGAAAAAGTATAGTAAACTCTTTGCTGGTTTGGTGTTACTTTAAATTCAGATCTTCTTCTCCAAATCACCTGCTACTACGACTTACTTCTCAGAATCTCCAAATAGCTGCTCCATGCGTTCTCTGCATGTTCCACAGCTGCCATCAGTGGAAAGAAGCAGGGTACAGTGTTGCTTCCTCTATCCATCATCAGAAACTCTTAGAAATTTTTCATAGGTTTTTTTCAACCTAAGTAGTTAGTTGAATGTTTTATCATAAATGAGGTCACTATAACCAAGTTATGAAATTACGGGAGGACTGGGATTGTAAAACACCGAGTGAATGCCACAAGAACTCACCAAAAATTGGGATGTCAGCTATCATGAGTCTTTTGCTGTGGGTACCCGGAGTTCACAATTGGCAATCATTTGCAACCTTGAAAGCTAAGCTCTGAAACCTATTATAGTTCAATTTCCTTTTGGAAATATTGTGCTTCTAACAAGATTTGAGAGCAAGGTAATTTCCAAGTAGTTTCCTTTAAATTTAGCCTGAAGTATTGACATATTGGCTTTTTCTTTCAGAAAACTTTTGCCAAGGCAAGAATGAGGATTGGGAGTTCCTAAGTATTAGGGATTCTCAGGGTTTGGTTCAGTTTGCCCATATTTTCTTGACATGGGTTATTGAAGGAATCTTCATCCCTACAGCTGTCATTTGAGCATTCCTTTTGTATACCATCCCTATCATACCATTGCTAATGAAGACCAGGTAAGTGGCAGGAGAAAGTAATCCTCTGATCTATTTTAGGAGGTCTAGAGCTTGGAAAGAGATGAATGGAGAAAGATTTGTGAAGACCGTAGATGGAATGACATTCCTAAGAGTGGTTTGTTCATTTTCCTTGATAAAGGTTTTTGAAAGTGACCATTGAAAAGGAATCCGTTCTGCACATCTCTTGTGAATCCCAGAAGTTTTCAACTGCTTAATCCATTTCTAAAGTTTTAGTTTAAAAATATAATTGAAAGTGGATATTCACAATCCAGGAAGCATAACATTTGGGTTTAAGTCCAAGTTTAAAACCTTGACTCTTCAACGAAATGGAAACATGTCAAAATGATTACACTTCCCCCTGTTGACAGCTGGGTTTTAAAGCCAGACAGCGTTCTTCGTTTTGGACTTTTGTTTTTTTAATGCAGAATGCTGTGGCTTCTTTTGCGCGTCACTGTCCTTTTGCACTGCATTGCAACTCAGCATCCCTTGTGCCTATGATCTATAGGGGCAAAGGCATACTTTTCAAAGAGAGCTTGTGAAGTTATTCTTCTCCACTATTTGAGTTCAGAGCTTACCGTCTTCCAAAGTCCTGCCCCCTCGGCCCTCTGCCCAGGGTGTGGACAGACACGCTTGGGTGTTCCCTAAAGACTCCAGCTTGTTGGCTGAGTGTGGTTGCTCATGCCTGTAATCCCAGCACTTTGGGAGGCCGAGGTGGGCAGATCACCTGAGGTCAGGAGTTTGAGACCAGTCTGACCAACATGGTGAAACCCCGTCTCTACTAAAAATACAAAAAAATAGCTGGGTAAGGTGGTGGGCACCTGTAATCCTAGCTACTTGGGAGGCTAAGGCAGGAGAATCTCTTGAACCCGGGAGGTGGAGGTTGCAGTGAGCCAAGATCACGCCACTGCGCTCCAGCCTGGGCGACACTGCGAGACTCCATCTCAAAAAAAAAAAAAAAAAGATTCCAGCTTGTTGCAGCTTCTAGCCACCCCCAGCAGCCACTAAGAAATATTTACTCCCGGCCGGGCGCGGTGGCTCAAGCCTGTAATCCCAGCACTTTGGGAGGCCGAGGCGGGCGGATCACAAGGTCAGGAGATCGAGACCACAGTGAAACCCCGTCTCTACTAAAAATACAAAAAATTAGCCGGGCGCGGTGGCGGGCGCCTGTAGTCCCAGCTACTCAGGAGGCTGAGGCAGGAGAATGGCGGGAACCCGGGAGGCGGAGCTTGCAGTGAGCCGAGATCGCGCCACTGCACTCCAGCCTGGGCAACAGCGTGAGACTCCGTCTCAAAAAAAAAAAAAAAAGAAAAGAAATATTTACTCCCACTTTTTACTCAAGCGAGTTAATTTCTAGAGGTGAAACAACTGCTCTTAAAATCATCCAGGGTCTATCTGGATAAGACTGGTAGCACATACAGGTATTTAATGTGGTGTGATTATTTAATATGTGGTATAGTGGTGCGGCCCCAGAAGAGCAATTTTCTATACAATTCTAATTTTGCATGAAATGATCCGGATGGTGGTTGTATAACATTCTGGATAATATGGGTTGGTGCCAAGTGACATCTTAACTTCTGCACAACTTGGAAAACTGTGCTGCGTGTTCTATAGAGGAAATTATCAGCATTCAGCAGCAGTGTTTGCTTGCCAGAACCATTACCCCTCAAGAACGCTTTCATGTAGACACTCGAAGGCATGAAAAAGAGAAATAACTTCCTGTTCTATTACAAACATATTTCATGCCAATACAGAAACGATAAGACCACACCAAAATAGGAGATCAATGGAGAAATATATGGCTTTCTGTAAGAAGTCATAGAACCAATTTTATTATGAAGAGGTTTTTTTGTTTTTGTTTTTGTTTTTCCCACTAAGCCTTTTGCACTCATTATTGTAAAGAGTTTTAATAACATGTGTAATCTTCACAATACAATATCAAGTAAAAAGGACTGGAAAACATAATTTTAATTACTTTGTTTATTTGCTTAGAAGAAAATGAGGAGAAAATGCACATATGTTATTTCTGGACAGTGGGTTGATTTTTCTTTTCCTATTTATATTCCTTATTCTTTTCCATTTTTCACTGTTACAAATAGTGTTACGATAAACAGCATGATGCAGAAATATTTGTCCAAATTTCTGAACACTTCATCGGGACAGATTCCAGAAAAGGAATTATTGAATCAAAAAAAAAAAAAAAAGGAACTTTTATCTAAATGCCATTGCCAAATTAGTATCCAGAAAGTCCATACCCATGTTTGTTACCATCAGTATTAGTGAGAAGACTCAGCAAACTGTGTACTCTCAGTCTTTTCACTTAAAAATAAAATCTGGCCAGGCTCCATGGCTCAAGCTTGTAATACCAGCATTTTGGGAGGCCAAAATGGGAGGATTACTTCAGGCCAGGCCTTCAAGACCAGTCTGGGCAACACAGTGAGACCCCATCTCTACAAACATTTTTTTTATTTTTTTTTTTATTTTTTTTTTTTGAGACGGAGTCTCGCTCTGTCGCCCAGGCTGGAGTGCAGTGGCGCGATCTCGGCTCACTGCAAGCTCCACCTCCCGGGTTCACGCCATTCTCCCGCCTCAGCCTCCGAGTAGCTGGGACTACAGGCGCCCGCCACCACGCCCGGCTAGTTTTTTTTTTTTTTTTTTTCTCTACAAACATTTTTTAAAAACAGCTGGGCTTGGTGGCATGTGCTTGTAATCCCAGCTACTGAGGAGGCTGAGGCAGGAGGGGCACTTGAGGCCAGGAATTTGAGACTGTAATGATCTATAATCACGCCACTGCACTCCGGCCGAGGTGACAGAGTGGGACCTTGTTTTTAAAACAAACAAAACAACAATGACAAAAACGAAATAACGTTGCATACTGAGGATATGGAACATGCTAGCTCATTATTGCTTTAATTTGCATTTATTTTCATATTATTGAAGTTGAACATTTTCTACATGTTTAATATTTGTATTTGTCTTTTGTGGATTATCTGTTTGTATCTTTTAGTATTCATCTTTCAATGAATTTCTTCATATTTGAAGAATGCTATTCTTTTGCCGTATTCATCGCATAGAGTTTTCTGAGATTATTGCTAAGTATCTAATTTAGTCTCTGATGTTTTTAACATGCAGAGTATGTTAGCAAGTCTGTGAATCTTTATTTTTTTGTTATTCCTTTATTGATTTTAAGCTTAGATAAGATTTTCTTCATTTTACCTATATATTTCTCTAATTTTTTATCCTCTAATTTGTGTTCTAGAGTAAAATGCCAAGTGAGGAATAAAATCAATTTTTCATTTCAAATTCTTAACCTATCTTTTCAGCACCATTTGTTAACTAAGTCTCATTTTTTCCATTCGATTATTTCCGTTTATTATCTTTATTTACTAGGGCTTATTTCTGAATTGTCTTGTTTTTTTATCTCCTACTCAGCCCTCATCAGTATTTTTTTATTGTAGTTTTATAATAGATTTTATTACTGATGTAGCATTATGGTCCTTAATTACTTTTAGAGGTTTTCTTTCCTGCTCATTCTTCCAAATGACCAATTCACTGGGACATTTTCAAAAAAATTCCATAGGGATTTTTCCTGAAATTGCATTAAACATATCCATTAATTTAGGAAGAATAAAAATTGTTAGAATAATCCTTCTCCCAGGATGCATGGTATTCTTTTATGTTTTCTTTTAAAGGCTTTAAAACTATCTAACTGAAGTTGTATAGATTTCTTCATATGGGTCCTAAATGTCATTTTTTTTTTAAATAGAGACAGGGTCTTGCTGTGTTGCCCAGGCTGGATTGCAGTGGTGCGATCATAGCTCACTGCAGCCTCAGCTCCTGAGCTCAAGCAATCCTCCTGCCTCAGCCTCCTGAGTAGTTAGGACTATGGGTGTGTGCCACCAAGACTGGCTACTTTTTTTTATTTTTTTATTTTTTGTGGAAATGAGGTCTTGCTATGTTGCCTAGGCTGGTTTCAAACTCCTAGCCTCAAGCAATCCTCCTGCCTTGGCCCCCCAAAGCATTAGCATTACAGGTGTGAGCTGCTGAGCTTAGTGCTAAATGTCATAAACTAGTAATTTTTCAATAAAATTACTCATTTCACAAAAGTTTTAAAATGTATTTGCTTTCAGTTATATAAAGGACAGTATTTCACAATTGTTATCTCCTCTGTATTTGTTGCTACATAGTTTTTCTCAGTTGCAATTTTATTTGAATGTTTCTAGATTAGATTTGTTAATTATTCATATGTTTTATAGTTTTCTCAAAGAATCCTCTTTTTTTGCAACGGTGATGACCATATCTATTTGTGTATTTCCCAATTAACTAATTCTGCCATTCCCTTAATTCTGTCATTACCCCATTACCATATTTATGTTTAACTTTTCTAAAGCTTTAATTTCCTGGTTATTTATGTCTTTATTTGCATTGGGGTTACTTTTTCTGTTGTTTAATCAGCCTCTGTTAATCTTTACCAGCCTGGTTAAAATGATGGATCCTGCAGTTCGACTGCCAAATTCGGAACCCCCACCTCACCCTGCCCCACCCAGCCCCAGGCCTGGCCCGTGCAAACTGAGCATAAGATCTTCTGATTTCCACTTCCTGTTTTAGGACATGAAATAATAATAATATCTACCTCGTTAGTGTGGTGTGAGGATTAAATGAGTTAACTCATGTACTATGATGCCTGGCAGACAGAAAATGCTCCGTGGATGTCAGCGATCATAAACAGCATTTCTCCTCCATCTGTTCTTTCGTTGTTTCTTTGGAATTCCTGTCCTCATCAGGTTAGATCTCAGGGATCTTAGTCTCCAGGTCTCTCAGCTTTTACCTCCCAGTCTCTAGCTCTGTGGTTTCTGTTTTGTTTTGTTTAATTTTTATTTTAGGTTCCAGAGTACATGTGCAGGTTTGTTATGATAGGTAAAGTCGTATCACAGGGGTTTGTTGTACAGATTATTTTGTCACCCATGTAGTAAACCTAGTACCCAATAGTTATTTGCGGTACTGTCTCTCCTTCATCTTCGAGTAGGCCCCAGCATCTGTTGTTCCCCTCTTTGTGTCCATGTGTTCTCATCATTTAGCTCCCACTTTTAAGTAAGAACATGCAGTATTTGGTTTTCTATTCCTGCATTAGTTTGCTAAGGATAATAGCTTCCAGCTCCATTCATGTTCCTGCAAAAGCCATGATCTCATTCTTTTTTTATGGCTGCATAGTATTCCATGATATATATATATGTACATACATGCAGCCAACAAGCATATAGAAAAAGCTCAGTATCACTGACCATTAGAAAAATGTAAATCAAAACCACAATGAGATACCATCTCATACCAGTCAGAATGGCTGTTATGAAAAGTCAAAAATAACTACACTGCTGGTGGGAATGTAAACTGGTACAGCCACTATGGAAAACAGTGTGGAGATTCCTTAAAGAACTAAAAGTAGAACTACCATTTGATCCAGCAATCCCACTACTGGGTATCTATCCAGAGGAAAAGAAGTCATTATATGAAAAAGATACTTGCACACGCATGTTTATAGCAGCACAATTCACAATAGCAAAATCATGGCACCAACCCAAATGCCCATCAAAGAGTGGATAAAGAAAATGTGGTATATACCTGTATATATGATGGAATACTACTCAACCATAAGAAGGAATGAATTAGCAGCATTTGCAATGACCTGGACGAGATTAGAGACTATTATTCTAAGTGAAGTAACTCAGGAATGGAAAACTAAACATCGTATCTTCTCACCGATATGTAAGAGCTAAGCTATGAGGACACAATGGCGTAAGAATGATATGATGGACTTTGGGGACCTGGTGAAAAAGGTGGGAGGGGGGCAAGGGATAAAAGACAACAAATATGGTGCAGTGTATACTGCTGAGGTGATGGGTGCACCATAATCTCACAAATCTCCACTAAAAAACGTACTCATGTAATCAAATACCACCTGTACCCCAATAACTTACAGAAAAATAAAATCAAAAAAATAAATAAACTTTGATAAAGGTTGCAAAAGAAAACTGAAGTTGCTACATAGATCTAAAAAAAAAGACAGATGCTGGTAAGGTTGGGGAGTAAAGGGAACACTCCTATGCTGTTGGTGAGAGTGTAAACTTTTTTTTTTTTTTTTTTTTTTTGAGACGGAGTCTCGCTCTGTCACCCAGGCTGGTGTGCAGTGGTGCGATCTTGGCTCACTGCAAGCTCCGCCTCCCGGGTTCACGCCATTCTCCTGCCTCAGCCTCCCAAGTAGCTGGGACTACAGGCACTCGCCACCATGCCCAGCTAATTTTTTTGTATTTTTAGTAGAGACGGGGTTTCACCGTGTTAGCCAGGATGGTCTCAATCTCCTGACCTTGTGATCCGCCCGCCTTGGCCTCCCAAAGTGCTGGGATTACAGGCGTGAGCCACTCTGCCCGGCGAGAGTGTAAATTAGTTCAACCCTTGTGGAAGGCAGTGTGGCCATTCCTCAAAGAGCTACAAACAGAACTGCCATTCAACCCACCACTCCCATTACTGGGTGTATACTCTGAGTTTTTGTTCTGTGCAGACCAGCTGGTAATTTCAGAGTGTCTGTGAATCTGCATATTTGAAAATCATGCTTTTTAGTTTCTGGGAGTCTTTGGTGTACTCTGGTTCCACTCTTTGGGAGCACATATTCCTTTTGTTTGTTTGTTTTTTGACATAGAGTCTCTCTCTGTTGCTCAGGCTGGAGCGCAGTAGCCAGATCTTGGCTCACTGCAAACTCCACCTCCCGGATTCAAACGATTCTCCTGCCTCAGCCTCCCAAGTAGCTGGGATTACAGGTGCCCACCACCACATCTGGCTAATTTTTGTGTTTTTAGTAGAGACTGGGTTTCACCATACTGGCCAGACTGGTCTCAAACTCCTATCCTCAGGTGATCCTCCCGCCTCAGCCTCCCAGAGTGCTGGGATTACAGGCGTGAGCCACTGCACCTGGCCACCCTCTAAGTTCTTACCGACATCTTCTTTCTTTAGTTGTAGCCAGTGGGAACCAAGTGCTTCGAAGGCTCATTGGGTCACCCTGTCTCTGGTCACTGAGACAGGGTGAGTTGTCATTTCTGAGACTGAAGTGAGTTGTCATTTCTCTTCCTGGCTGTAGATTTCCATCCGCCTTCTCTGCCAAGTCAGGGCAAAGGCACACCAACGGGTTGGGGGAAGTTCGGTGGTTTTTGTGTCCACCTGACCAGAAACAAGGGTGCCTCCTTCCTGAGGTCAAGGAGGAAGCCCCCTCTCTTTAGGGAACATCCCACCCAGGAGCAGGAGACACGGGCTATAGAGCAGTTTTTCTTTGGGTAGTCAGTAGTCAGTGAGGTCAAGATCATCATCCCCAAGCCCCCAATCCCCCCAGAGCCTGCTGGAGTAAACAGGTGTGGTCCTTCCTCGGGGAGCTTCCTGGGGAAGGTGTAGATCCTCTGTATCCTCTCTCTACCTTCCCTCCAGAGACCTGCCTTCCCTGGCCGGCGTCCACTCCAGAGGCGACTTGCCGGGACAGCAGATCGGGAGTTCTCGCTATTGTATACTCACAGCCCCTGAACTCCGCATTTGCTCCATTTTCTAAATGGTTATTGCTGCCACACAAGAAAACAATTGATTTTTTTAAATGTTTGTCCAGGACCCAGCCACTGTTAGTAAACTCCCGGAATTACAATGGAGTCATTTCTTTTTTTCTAGATAGACAATCATACTATCCCCTGACTAGTGATCATCTTGTCCCACGAATTCCTTCAGTCATCTTTCTCACTTGTATCTCAAGTCATAATATTGGCCAGAACACGGCGAGCAACATTGAATAAAAATGATAGCGAGCGTCCTTGGGGCATTGCTTATTTTAATGGAAATTCCTCTGGTGTGGGAGAATATGCTTCTGCCTTGAGATAGATCACTCTTACTTTGTCGAGAACGGATTATTCTTGTCCTCGTTCTAAAAAGTCCTGAAGGAATCTTATATTTTCCCCAGCACTGTTTGCAGCTTCCATAGAGATCACCAAACTTTTTATTATGTTATTGATTTGATTTCATATATGGATTGATTTTTCTAGTGTTAAATTGTACTCAAGTCCTGGAATGATCTGTACTTGGCCATGGTCAGCTATGTTTGGAGCATATTTTAAATTAGATTTTCCAGTTCCAGCTTTAGGGTTTTTGCATGTGAGATGTGTTGGTTGGTTTTCTTTTGCATATTTTTGTATGAGAGTTATGTTAACTTTTCCACTTTTTCTTCATCCCGGAACAGTTAATTTAACATGAGGAGTATCTACTTCTTAACAACAGGAAAAAACTCAGATATAGTTTTTCCTAATTTGAGAAACTTTTCAGGTATTTTTAAAAAATAGTTTATCAGTTTTAGAAATCTGATTTCATTGTTTTTCTGCATTTTCTTAAATCAATACTAATGAATCTTTTTTAAATAAAGTCATTGGTTTCACAAAAAATCTAAAATAGATTAGCTTTTGGTTATACAAAGTACAGTATTTTATCTCTTCTATATTTGTGGCTGCATAGCTTTTCTCAGTTGTAATTATATTTTCTTCTTTCTGGGTTAGATTTGTCAATCATTCATATATTTTATAGTTTTCTCAAATAATTCTGTTTTTTGATAAAACGCATATATATTATTTGTGAAGTTCCTAATTAACGAATTCTACCATCCCCATAATTATATCATCACCCCATTATCTTTGTGTCTAAGTTTTCTAAATTTTTAAAAGAGTTTTCTTTACAAATAATAAAATATTATTTATTTATTTATTTATTTATTTATTGTGGTGGAGTCTTGCTCTGTCACCCAGGCTGGGATGCAGTGGCACAATCTCGGCTCACTGCAACCTCCACCTCCCGGGTTCATGCGATTCTCCTGTCTCAGCCTCCCAAGTAGCTGAGATTACACCCTGCTTGGCTAATTTTTGTATTTTTTTAGTAGAAACAAGGTTTCACCATGTTGGCCCAGCTGGTCTCGAACTCCTGACCTCAAATGTTCCTCCCACCTTGGCCTCCCAAAGTGCTGGGATTACAGGCGTGAGCCACCAAACCCAGCCCAAAATAATGGAATTATCTTAATGCTATGAATTACCTCTGAGAATAACTTTGATTAATACCTACATATTTGAGTTATGTAATTTTCTCACTGTCGTTTTCTTTAAAAGTTGTTGTCTTGCATTTGTATTCTTCATTGATCAGGAGAGTGCTTTCCATTTCAGAGTGATCTAGGGCTCTCTGCTTGAATGTTTACTGTAATATTAAATCCTAGTTTATTTGGTTTTGAGTAGGAGAATGAGGTTTGTATATTTCAGCTTTGAAAAATTAGTTGTTTTTTTGTGTGATCTAGCGTACAATCCTGTTTTTATAAGTGTTTCATGAATGTTTTAAGAGGTATAGCCTTTTTTTCCCACAGCATTCTGTATATTACCTCTTATTTTACCATGTGTATAGCTAATAATCTAATAATTGCCATTGTACTGCTGAAATTCTTATCTTGAAAGAGAACATGGCATAATGGGAAGAAAAGAATGTTTTAGAGTGAAGGTAAATCAGGGTTCAAATCTGAATTTTATTACAATTAGTGGCATAATCTTGTACAGGTCACCTAATATCTGAACCTCCCTTATGCCTTATTAAAACAGGAACATCAATTAATACCTACTTTCGGCCGGGTGAGGGGGCTCACTCCTGAAATCCCAGCACTTTGGGAGGCCGAGGCAGGCGGATCATTTGTGGTCGGGAGTTCGAGACCAGCCTGACCAGCATGGTGAAATCCCCGTCTCTACTAAAAATACACACACACACACACACACAAAAAGAAGTTATAGCCAGGAGTGGTGGCACAAGCCTCTAGTCCCAGCTACTCGGGAGGCTGAGGCAGGAGAATCACTTGAACTTGGGAGGCGGAGGTTGCAGTGAGCCGAGATTGTGCCCTGCACTCCAGTCTGGGTGACAGAGTGAGACTCCATCTCAAAAATAAAAAATAAAAAAATAAAAAGGAGTAGGCGCCGGGGCTAACGCCTGTAATCCTAGCACTTTGGAAGGCTGAGGCAGGTGGATTACATGAGGTCAGGAGTTCAAGACCAGCCTGACCAACATAGTGAAATCCCATCTCTACTAAAAATACAAAAAAATAGCCAGGTGTGGTGGCACATGCCTGTAATCCCAGCTACTTGGGAGGCTGAGGCAGGAGAATTGCTTGAACCCAGGAGGCAGGGGTTGCAGTGAGCCAAGATAGTGCCACTGCACTGCAGCCTGGGCAACAAGAGAGAACTTTCATCTCGAAACAAATAAATAATACCTACCTTTCATTGCTGTCATATAAAGTAAAATAGCTTAACAATATGCTTGCCCTGTAGTTCATCACGGTGAGTGATGTTATTAGTATTTGCTTATTTGATCTGCTATTGATTGATAGCACGTGAAAGTCTTCCCTTTCTTAGCTCAGAAAAATTGTCTCATTACTATACCTTCTAGTATCCTCGGATCCTTGTGTCTTTCCCTCTCGTAAAGTTCAAGTCTCCAATTTCTGTGTTTCATGTGTTATCTTTCTCTCTCATCATTTTACTTCTTTTTTATTTTCCCTGTCTAGACTAGGTCAGGGCTGTAGGTTATTGATATGATTATCTGTGCTGCTGCTGTTGCTATTTATTCTGCTATGGGAGTTGTTCTTTTCCTACCCCAGATAATATGATATCATATTTTCTGACTGGGTGCGGTGGCTCACACCGGTAATCCCAGCACTTTGGGAGGCCAAGGTGGGAGGATTGCTTGAAGCTGGAAATTCTAGAGCAGCCTGAACAACATAGCAAGACCTTGTCTCTACCAAAAATACTAATAAAATAAAAGTAGCTGGGCATGGTGGTGTGCGCCTGTAGTCCTAGCTACTTGGGAGGCTGAAGTGGGAAGATTGCTTGGGCCCAGAAGGTTGAGGCTATAGAGTGCTATAACCATGGCACTGCACTCCAGCCTGGGCAACACAGCGAGACCCTGTCGAAAGAGAGAGAAGGAAGGAAGGAAGAAAGGAAGAGGAAGGAAGGGAGGAAGGAGGAAAGAAGGGAGGAAGGAAGGAAGGGAGGAAAGAAGGCAGAGAAGGAAAGAAGGAAGGAAAGTAAGGAGGGAGGCAGACAAGAAAGGAAGGAAAGAAGAGAAGGAGGGAGGGAGGAAAAAGGGAGGCAGAGAAGAAAGGAGGGAAGTGAGGGAGGGAGGAAGGAAGGAAGGGAGGGAGGGAATGAAAAGGAAAGAAATTATATTTTTCAAAAAGCACTTATGTTTACCTCTATAAAATTAATATACTAATACGCTATTTTAAGCAACATGAGGAGTATACGAAGTTGAAGTGTATAAGTAAAAAGTTCATATCATGCAGATTTCAACTTTTCCATTACACAGTGGCTTCCCTTTCTGCCCTTCCCAGCTCCTGTGTCCTACCCAGTCCCTGTTTTTTCCTTATCAAGTCACCTGCAGGCACTACTCTACTCATACATGGTGGCCCTTAAAACGCATACCCCAAAAACAGAAATTGAAAACGATGATTAAAAAGAGATATGGGCTGGGTGGGGTGGCTCACGCCTGTAATCCCAGCACTTTGGGAGTCTGAGGCAGGTGGATCACTTGAGCTCAAGAGTTCAAGCCCCACCTGGCTAACATGGTGAAGCCCAGTCTCTACTAAAATACAAAAATTAGCCAGGTGTGGTGGCACGTACCTGTAGTCCCAGCTACGTGGGAGGTTGAGGCAGGAGAATCACTTGAACCTGGGATGCAGAGGTTGCAGTGAGCCAAGTTCATGCCACTGCACTCCAGCCTGGGCAACAGAGCAAGACTCTGTCTCACAAAAAAAAAAAAAAAAAAAAAAAAAAAAAAAAAAGCAGCAATATGAATGAATGAAGCCTCCGATATCTGTGCCCACACTGTGATAGATGCTTATGAGCATCTCTTACTTTGCTCACATCGTGGAGACCACTGCCCCAGACAATATCCAATTTCCCTGCATTTTCCTTCTGCAGCATTTTCCCCTTTTTAACACACACACCCTTGTGAGTCCTTGGTTGTCTGTGCTCCCAGCTGAACTCTAATTTCCTAGAAGACAGTATCCACGTGGCCCCTGTTCACTGCAGTATCCCCAAGGCCGAGCACGATGGCTGCCACATCAGGGGTTTGGGTAAATATTTATTGACGTGAGTTAGAAGTTGCAGTTTCCTGCCAAAGCATCCCAGGTAGGCTTTGACTTTGCTGGTGCATTGTTATTGTTCTTGCTTTTCCTCCTCACTGAAGCCAGACTCTATTTTCTTTTTTCTATTTCATCTTATTGAGACAAGGTTCTGCTCTGTTACTCTGACTGCAGTGCAGTGGTGCCATCATAGCTCACTGCAGGCTTTAAGTTCTGGGCTCAAGCAATCCTCGTGCCTCAGCCTCCCAAGTAGCTGGAACTACAGGTGCTCACCACCACACTCAGCTAATTTTTTATTTCTTTTGTAGAGATGACATCTTGCTATGTTGTCCAGGCTGGTCTCAGACTCCCAGCCTCTCACCTCAATCTCCCAAAGTGCTGAAATTACAGGTAGCCACGACTCTCGGCCTCCTTCCACTCCTGTTTCAGCCTCTTGTATTTTCATTTCATCTTAGTATGTCTATACAGACTCTTATTTGTGGAAGGCTTTCACTGGCCATATCTAACATGAAGCAGGTGTTTCTTCCCCTTTCTTCTCTCTGATAGTGAATAATTTGGAGGGGTTAATTTTGTCTTTGTACATTGAAGGGCAATGCTTGCCTTCTCTGCTGGATTAAACCTTATGATTCCCCACTAGTTTTCAATTTTATTTTATTTTATTTTATTTTATTTATTTTGAGACAGTTTCACTCTGTTGTCCAGGCTAGAGTGCAGCGACACAATCTTGGCTCACTGCAGCCTCGACTTCCCCGGGTTCCGGTGATTCTCCCACCTCAGCTTTATGAGTACCTGTGACTATAGGCGCATGCCACCATGCCCAGCTAATTTTTGTATTTCTTATAGAGACAGGGTTTTGCTAGGTTGCCCAGGCTTGTCTCAAACTCTTGGGCTCAACCAATTCTCCTGCCTCGGCCTCCCAAAGTGCTAGGATTATAGGGGTGAGCTACCGCACCTGGCCTTAGTTTTCAATCCTTTTTTTTTTTTTTTTTTAAGAGGGAGTCTCGCTCTGTTGCCCAGACTAGAGTACAATGGCACGATCTCGGCTCACTCAACCTCTGCCTCCCAGGTTCGAGTGATTCTTCTGCCTCAGACTCCAGAGTAGCTAGGATTACAGGCACCTGCCACCACACCTAGCTGATTTTTGTATTTTTTGTAGAGACAGGGTTTCACCATGTTGGCCAGGCTGGTCTCAAACTCCTGACCTCAGGTGATCCACCCGCCTCCACCTCCCAAAGTGTTGGGATTACAGGCATGAGCCACCACATCCCGCCTCTCTACAAAAAAATTTAAAAATGAATCAGGCATGGTGGTGTGTGCCTGTAGTCCCAGCTACTCATGGAGGCTGAGGCAGGAGAATTGCCTTGGCCTCAGAATTGGAAGTGCAGTCAGCTATGATTGTGTCACTGCACTCCAGCCTGGGCAACAGAAAGAGACCCGTCTCAAAAAAAAAAAAAAAAAAAAAAAAAGAAAAGAAAAAGGAGGAAGAAAACTGGAGCCTGTGGAGCCTATGGCTCCCACTCATTGCATTACTTTCTGGTGCTGGAACTTCTCCCCATGTAATATGCTGGGGTTGTTCCTGCAACTCTGGGGTTGTTCCTGCAACTCAGGGTCAAAACAGAGGCACCAAGAAGGGAGAGGAAATGGATAAAACAGAAGGGGGACAAGATGCCAGACTTCCTGGTAATCCAAGCACACATAGTCAGGAGCTGGCTGTCTGGGTGCCTTGATTTTGCAGACCTGGGTCTCCCAGCTTGGGGCAGGCAGCGTATGCTGTTCACGCCACTTCCTACCCTTTCCTGGCAGGTGCTTTCTAGTAGTGCTTGCAGAGACCACCAGCTTCACTTCTCCATCCACTTCACTGGAGCCATGCTGAGTGTACGTTCCCCAGATTCGTTCAACTGGATGACTATCTTCAGCTTCTAGGACCGCTGTGACTTTGTGTCTTTTTCTAGTTTCATGGAGACTTCCATGAGAAGTTGAGCAAAAACGTCGGAAATTGGTATCTCCGTGCCTCTTAATCCTGAAGTCAAGATTATTCTGCAGTCATTGCATCCATATTCTCAAAACGCCTAACATATTTCAGATCAGAAGTTTTAGGCTGTGGCTGGGTGCAGTGGTTCACACCTCTAATCCCATTGCTTTGGGAGGCTGAGGTGGGAGGATTGCTTGAGGCCAAGAGTTGGAGATCGGCCTGGGAAACATAGCGAGACCCCATCTCTTCAAATAATTAAATAAGTAAAAAATTAGCCAGGCATGGTGGTGCACACCTGTAGTCCTGGCTACTCAGGAACTTGAAGCAGGAGGTTCGCTTGAACCCGGTAGTTTGAGCCTGCAGTGAGCTGTGACTGTACCACGGCGCTCTAGCCTGGGTGACAGAACAAGACTCTGCCTAAAAAATAAATAAATAAATAAATAAATAAATACATACATACATACATTTAAGCTGCAATTATTCTCTGAAGGTTAAAAAATACCCTGCAACCATCGGAGTAGATAGAAGGTGAGGTTTGATGCAATTGAGAGGCCTTTTTCTGTCTTGCCTGGATACTTTCTCTTCCATATGGATCCCTGAGGGAGGCATGTGTATAGGAGAAGTTGGAATGGGAAATAAAGCTCCCCTTTATATCTGCCTTGCTCAGCCGCCATCTCCCCGTGCAGAAAAGAAGACAGGGGTAAGGTGGCTTGTCCTACTCTGAGGAGGCTGGCTCTGGATGAACCTACCACATAGGTGAGAAACACGACCAGAAATGGGCTTCAGCTCTGAGCACAAACTTTTAGCACATCCTGGGAGCCAACCCCATGTGATCTGCTCCTGCTGTTCTGCTCTTTGGAGGAGAGGAGAGAGAGGGGACAATAGCAGCACTAGGAAGTGCTGCCCCAACTCTTGTATTCACCCCTGATATGGTTTGGTTGTGTCCCCACCCAAATCTCATCTTGAACTCCCGCGTGTTGTGGGAGGGACCTGGTGGGAGGTAATTGAATCGTGGTGGGGGTGGGGGGACTTACTCGTGCTGTTCTTGTGATAGTGAATAAGTCTACAAGACCTGATGGTTTTAAAAAGAGATGTTCCCCTGCACAAGCTCTCTCTCTTTGCCTGCTACCATCCATGTGACTTGCTCCTCCTTTGCCTTCCGCCATGATTGTGAGGCCTCCCCAGCCATGTGGAACTGTAAGTCCAACTAAACTTCTTTCTTTTTTAAATTGCCCAGTGTCAGGTATGTCTTTATCAGCAGCATGAAAACGAACTAATACAACCCCATTACCTCTTTTTTATTTAAGAGACAGGGTCTCACTCTTGTCCAAACTGGACAACTGCAGCCTCAAACTCCTGGGCTCAAGCGATCCTTCTGCCTCGACCTCCAGAGTGGCTGGGACCAAAGCATAGGACCATCACACCTGGCTAAGTGTTTTTAAAATTTTTTGTAAAGATGGGATCTGGCTATGTTGTCCAAGCTGGTTTCAAACTCCTGGCCTCAAGCTATCCTCCCGGGTCAGCCTCCCAAACTATTGGGATTCTAGGCATGAGCCACCATGCCTGGCTTGATTTTCCTACTCTGCTATGGTTAACTGATATTTTTCATTCTAATCTAAAGTGTACATAAAAGCATTTTTTTCTATTTTTATTGTTCTGCATTATGTAATACATATAAAAACTTTGTGCTTATTGTTCCACTCCCCTGGGAAATGGGCTTCCTGGGGGTGCTGGACTGGTGAAGGCAATGAACCTCTCTGGGTTGTCCAGACCTTTATTTAACTTTGACCAGCTGTGTGGGGATAAGGTAGTTCAGGAACTAGGAGAGCCTGCTGAATGTAAAATTCCATGAACAGAAGCAGAGAATGACGAGACTGTGCTAGTTCTTTCAGAATAACAGCAGCACCCTTGCACTGCACAGAGTTAAACATCCCAAATCTGGAAGGACCCTACCTTGTGTCACCAGCAGCTGCAAGATCTATATTAGGGCCTCTGAACCACGAGAAGCCATGCATCTATTCCTGCTCTAGGTCGAAATGTTTATTTCTATAAATTTTTGTGGCCTGGGCTCAATGACTCAGGAACTCAGAATGAGAGTGGGGGTGTGTGCAGAAGTGTTGGCCTAGCAAGATATCCTTAGGATGGCACATTTGCAAGGCTGGCCCTTAGCTGCTTTCTGGAAAATTGGAGTTTCGGAGGGGTCCCACCGTTCCTAAAACTCTTAAGAGTGGTTCATCATGGCCTGTTTGTTCAAACAATATGGTTTATGCTAAGCACCATTTTCCTTTTGGGAGTCTTATTTATTTATTTTTAAGAGGTAAAGTCTCACTCTGTTGCCCAGGCTGGAGCGCAATGACACAGTCAGAGTTCACTGCAGCCTCAACCTGCTGGCCTCAAGCAATCCTGCAGCCTCAGCCTCCCAAAGTGCTGGGAGTATACGTGTGGTCCACTGCTCCTGCCCCTGTTTGAGTCTTGAATTTGAGTACATGCCAGGCAGAGAGTGCCAGCATGACCAGCCCCCGGTGAAAACCCTGGACATTTATTCTCTAGTGAACTTTCCTGGCGGGCAGCATTTCACATCTATTGACACTACTCGTTGTTAGGGGAGTGATGCCTGTCCTGTGGATGCCACTGGGAGAGGATTCTGAAATCTTGAGTCTGGTTTCCTCTAGATTTTTGCCCCACACTCTGGATCTTTTAGATGATTGTGTGTTGTATTCTTTCTTCGTAATAAATTATAGCTACACTTACAACTGTATGCTCAGCCTTGGGAGGACTTGTACCAAACTATTGAACATGGTAATGGGTCTTGGGTGTCCCTCCGACACATGGCCCACCCACCTAACGTGAGATACCTCCAATGCATAACCCGTCTGAAAGCCTGCAGCCCCCTTTGAACCAAGTTGCTACTCCTAAGTCCCTTTTGTAAAAATTCTGGTGCTGCTGTCAGGGCAAGAACATGGTTTTTGCCATCTTGCTATTCTGTGTTAGTCTGTTCTCAGGCTGCTAATAAAGACTTACCCGAGACTAGATAATTTATAAAGGAAATAGGTTTAATGGACTCATAGTTCCACATGGCTGGGGAGGCCTCGCAATCATGGCAAAAGGCAAGGAGGAGCAAAGCCACGTCTTACATGGTGGCAGGCAAAGAAGGAGAGGCCATGTGCAGGAGAATTCCCCTTTATCAAACTGTCAGATCTCATGAGACTTATTCACTGTCTAGAGAAAAGCACAGGAAAGACCCACCCCCATGATCCAATTGCCTCCCACTGGGTCCCTCCCATGACACGTGGGAATTATGGGAGCTACAATTCAAGATGAGGTTTGCACCAGGTGTGGTGGCTCATACCTGTAATCCTAGCACTTTGGGAGGCTGAGGTGGGCAGATCACCTGAGGTCAGGAGTTCGAGACCAGCCTGGCCAACATGGTGAAACCCTGTCTCTACTAAAAATACAAAAATTAACTGAGTATGGTGGTGTGCACCTGTAATCCCAGCTACTTGGGAGGCTGAGATGGGAGAATTGCTTGAACCCAGGAGGCAGAGGTTGCAGTGAGCCGAGATTGCACCACTGCACTCCAGCCTAAGTGACAGAGCCAGATGCTGTCTCAAAAAAAAAAAAAAAAAAATTGGGGTGGGGACACAGCCAAAACATATCACACCCCGATCCCCTCACTCCGGTAATCAGCCCCACAATGTCCCTTTCTCGGTCTTCACCCTACTTGGCCCTCTGTGGCATTGAACATTACTAGAGACTAACCAGCTGCCCTTGATTGGAGGTCTCCCTTGATCTCTCAGGCACCTGCCTTTCTCTTGGTTCTCTTCTCAGACTATTTTGTTCCCATTGTCCTTCATCTCCCGCCTCTTAACATGGAGTGTAATAGGATATCAAAAGGGCACTCTGTTGCCTCAATTTCAGGCCCTAAAGCTGAAGAATAATACAGTAGATGCCAACTTTTCCTCCTAGAAGTACATGCTAGACCACCCCCAAGCTAAGATGGCATCAGCTCTGCTGCCATTTTCCTATTGTTCTTCCTCATCTTTGTGTATCAGTGTGCTTGGGCCGCTACAGCAAGATACCACAGACCTGGTGGCTTCATCAACAGAAATTTATTTATTTATTTATTTTTTGGTAGTTCTGAAGGCTGAAAGCCCAACCTGAAGATGCTGGTTGGGTTGGTTTCTACTGAAGCCTCTCTCCATGGTTTGCACATGGCCACGTTTTCTCAGTGTCCTCACTTGGACATTTTCTCTGTGCGTGTGTGCATATGGATTAAGGTTCCATAGTTATGAGGCAATTTAACCTTAATTTCTTCATTAAAGGCCCTGTCTCCAAATACAACCATATTGGGAATTAACCTATGAATTTGATGGGACCCAATTCAGTCCATAACACTTTTTAAATTTAATTCAACTGTATTCAATTAATTTATTTTTTGAGACAGTCTTGCTTTGTTGCCCAGGCTGGGGTGCAGTGGCATGATCATAACTCACTACAGCCATGACTTCCCGGGGTCAAGCCATCTTCCTGTCTTAGCCTTCTGAGTAGCTGGGACTAAAAGCACATACTGTCACGGCTGGCTATTTTTTTTTTTTTACTGTAATTTTTGTAGGGATGAGCTCTCACTATGTTGCCCAGGCACAACATTCCTGGGCTCAAGTGATCCTTCTGCCCCAGCCTCCGAAAGTGCTGGGATTACAAGCATGAACCAGGGATTCATGGGCATGGGATTACAACCATGCCCAGCTTCCTAACACTTTTTAAGAGGTTGACATTAAAGGATTAGGCAAAAGAATTCTCAGGGTGGGGAAGGGGTGTTTTCTCATTCCATTTGAGCTAAAGATGTTTCCTAAGCGCCATTTGTAGAGATTGACTTCTGATTGCTGCAGCATGAAGCATACAGCAGCTTATGTTTGAGCCATCTGCAAAAAGTTTAAAGGCCCGGGCTGGGGCGGGAGCTGCTGTTGAGTTTAGTAACCAAGCAGAACAGGAGAGGGTTGCCTTTGGAAGAGCTGCCATCTCAATGATACATGGGACAATGGAGGAGCCTGCTTGGGGATGTTTTGAGGACCTCCTAGAGTGCTAATATTGCCTCAGAGGAGGGAGAGACCTTCAGAAGCCCAGAGGTTTGGAAGGACATTTTCAGTAGCCCAAAGTGGGAGAGGCCCGGGCCCCCCTTTTCCTTTACTCTTCCAAGTCTATCCAACTATGGTGTGGCTAGAAACCATAGCTGCACAGTGGGGAAGAAGGTGGACTCAATAAGAGTGGTGGTGGTGGGGGAGACCTTGATCTATTCCTCTTCCTCACTCTAGGTTTACTAGCCTGGGTCAAGCCCAAGTCAAAAGAGGGAAGGTGTTTTCTTTCAATGGAGGGAAGTCTGTGGTTATGTGGTTAGTAGCCTGCACGGGATCTTTTATTATCTAAAAGTTACTGGATGACTTTTGATTCCTTAAGAGTCTATAACAAAGCCATGGGACAGCCCAGTGCTCTCTTCAGGGAAGGATTTGAGACAGGGAAGCTTGAACAGGGAGTTGTGAGAAAGAGCAAAGTGTTTCTGCTTGCACCCTGTGGAGTCTAGCTCATCCAACACGCCACCTACACAGCTGCTCCTCATAGTCCTCTTCTCTTTCCTGCCTTGCTCCTTTCCTTCCTTTGCTCTTGATGAGTTCATCTGGCTAGATACAAACAACTGAATTCACTGTTGAGTTTTTAAATTTTATTTACCTTTTGAACAGGTAAATGGTTCTGAACCTTTTCTGAACAGGTAAATGGTTTTGAACAGTCATATGGTTCAAATATAAAAAATTATGAAAAGATATTTAAGGTTAGGCAGGGTGGCTCACACCTGTAGTTCTAGCTCCTAGTGTTACAGGAAAGGGGTCCTGATCCAGACCCCAAGAGACAGTTCTTGGATCTCATGCAAGAAAGATTGTGGGGTGAGTCTGTAGAGTAAAGTGGAAGCAAGTTTATTAGGAAAGTAAAGGAATAAAAGAATGGCTACTCCATAGACACAGCAGCCATGAGGGCTGCTGGTTGCCCATTTTTATGATTATTTCTTGATGATATGCTAAACCAGGGGTGGATTATTTATGCCTCCCCCTTTTAGACCATATAGGGTAACTTCTTGATGTTGCCATGGCATTTGTAAACTGTCATGGTGCTGGTGGGAGTGTAGCAGTGAGGAGGACCAGAGGTCACTCTCGTTGCCATCTTGGTTTTGGTGGGTTTTGGCCAGCTTCTTTACTGCAATCTGTTTTATGAGCAAGTTCTTTATGACCTGTATCTTGTGCTGACCTCCTCTCTCATCCTGTGACTTAGAATGCCTAACCTTCTGGGAATGCAGTACAGAGGATTTCAGCCTTATTTTACCCAGCTCCTATTCAAGATGGAGTTGCTCTGGTTCAAACGCCTCTGACACTCGCACTCTGGGAGGCCGAGGTGGGAGGGTGACTTGAGGTCAGGAGTTCAAAGTTACAGTGAGCTGTGATCACACCACTGCACTCCAGCCTGGGTGACAGAGCAAGGCCCTATCTCAAACAAGAAAAAAAAAATAGATGCTAGGTTGATGCAAAAGTAATTTCAGTTTTTGCCATGCTGATGGAATGGGAATTCTGGAGTCCATGGAAGGCTTGAAACTTCCAGGAGAAGGCTTGGGGGTGGTGTAAAGGTACCTCCCCATTCCTCACCTACAGCACTGTACTTGTGTTCCAGGAAGCTGTGTATGCATTCCAGGAGCAGCGTGCACACAATTTGTGAGAACTCGGTTAAATAAAAACATCCTGTCCTCCAAATACCAGGGACCTGTGTTCTGATCACTGATCAGTGGTTCTGATTACAGAGGTGCAGACAAAGAGGCTGGAAGCCATTGCTGGTGCACCTGGCCCCCTGTTGCAAGCCCCTCCCCCTCTGATTGAAGTTGCTTTCAGGAGATTTTAAGGTTCAGTGTCCTGTCCCTCCACCCCCCTCCCCCCACTTCCCCACTTTTATTTTCCCTCTTTGGGGAGCCAGACATTAAGTAGCAGGACATTCAAAAGCAATTGCCTCTACAAGGAACACTAGAAAGTGACTACACAGGCCCAGGGAAAGGTACAGGCACAGAAAAGACCTGAGAAGACATTCAGTTTAGTCAGATTGATCACTGGCATAGAGACAAGATATTCAGGCTTGGGTGGTAAAGGCAGCTCCCCATTCCCCACCCACAACCCTGTACTAGTGCTTCAGGAAACTGTGTATGAATTCCAGGAGTAGCTTGCACACAGTTTCCGAGAACTAGGTTAAATAAAAACATCCTGTCCTCCAAATATCAGGGATCTGTGTTTTGATCACTGATCAATGCAGTGTTTGCTTCCTCTGAACCTTGATGAGTTCATCTGACTGGATACAAACAACTGAATTCATTATTTAGTCTTTACATTTTATTTATTTTTTGAAGAGTTAATAAATGATATGGTTCAAATACCAAAAGTTATGAAAAGATATTTAAGGCTAGGCAGGGTGGCTCACACCTGTAGTCCTAGCTCCTAGCACTTTGGGAGGCCGAGGTGGGAGGATGGCTTGAGGCCAGGAGTTTGAGGTTACAGTAAGCTGTGATCACACCACTGCACTCCAGCCAGGGTGACAACCAAAAGAGTAAACAAAAACTAAAACAATACAAGTAAATCAAAACAAATATAAAGTGACAAAGTAATAACAAAAAATAAATCCTTGGGAGAAGGGAGAATCTGATTTCCAGAGATACCACTTGTTACATTAACATATCCAGTTTTCAGCAAAACAAAATCACAAAGCATAAAAGAAACAAGAAAGAATGGCCCATTCAAAGGGAAAAAAATAAACAGAAGCTGTTCCTGAAAAAGACCTGATGGCAGATCTACTACACAAAGAATAAAGAAAGACATTAAGAAAGTCAAGAAAATAATTTTGAAGTAAGTTGAAATATCTGTAAAGAGACAGAAAACCTAAAATGAAACGTAAGAGAAATTCTAAAGCCGAAAAGTATAATAATGGAAATGAAAAATTCACTAGAGGGGTTCAAACAGGCAGAAGGAAGAATCAGTAAACTTGAAGATAGGACAAAGGAAATTACCAAGACTGGAAAAAAATAGATTAAAGGAACATGAACAAAACCTAAGGAATCTGTAGGATACCATCATGTGGGCCAATTGACCTATTGTGGGAGTCCTGGAGGAAGAGATCATAGAGGAGGGGATAGAGGGAATATTTGAAGAAAGAATGGTTGTAAACTTCCTCAATTTGATGAAAAACATTAATATAAACATTCAAGGAGCTTGACAATCTCCAAGTAAGATGAACTCAAAGAGTCCCACAGCAAGACACATTATAATCAAACTTTCAAAAGACAAAGACAAAGAGAGAATCTTTGTAGCAGTAAGAGAGAGGCACCTCATCACATATGAGATTGTCAGTAAGATTGTCAGTGTGTTTCTCACCAGAAACTTTGGATGCAAGAAGGCAATGGGCTGATATATTCAAAATGATAAAAGAAAAAACATCCCGGTCAATCAAGAATCCAATATCTAGCAAAACTGTCCTTCAAAGGTGAGGGAGAAATTAAGACATTCTTAGATAAACAAAATATGAGGGAGGTTGTTATGACTAGATTTGCCCTGCAACAGATGCTAAGGGGAGTCCTTCAGGCTGAAATTTATGGACACTAGACAGTAACTTGAAGCTGTGCGAAGCAATAAAGATCACAATAAAGGTACAATTATGTGGGCAATTATAAAAGCTAATATTATTGTAACATTGGTTTTTAACTCTACATTTTGTTTTCTACATAATTTAAGACTAATGCATTTTCAAAAATTACTAGTTTATGGTTTTGGCCATGTAATGTATAAAGAGGTAATTTTGTGACATCAACAATTGAAAGGAGTGGGAATGGAAATGTAAAGGAGTAGTATTTTTGTATGTTATTGCAGTTAAGCTGGTATAAATCCAAATTAGAGTGTATAACTTTGGTATATTAAATGTAATCCCCATGGCAACTACAAAGAAAATAGACATATACACAAAAAGGAGATGAGAAAGGAATTTAAATGTTTCACTACAAAAAGATCAACTACACACAAAAGAAGACAGCAATGCAGGAAATAAGGGACTAAAAACTTTAAGGCATATGGGAAACAAATAGGAAAATGACAGAAGTAAGTTCCTCCTTATTAGCCTAAAAAAGGAAGGAAATGCTGGCATAGGCTACAACATGGATGAACCTTGAAGACTTTATGCTACTTGAAATAAGCCAGACACCAAAAAGACATGATTCTACTTGCATGAGATAGTTGGAGTAGTCAAAATCCAAGAGAGAAAGTAGAATGGTGGTCATCGGGGGCTGGAGGGTAGGAGCAATGAGGAGCTATGGTTTCATGGGTGGGGGTTTCAGTTTTGCAAGAAGAAAAGGATTCAGAGGATGGACGGTGGTGGTAATGGTTACACAACATTATGAATGCATTTAATACTAGACCTGTACCCCTAAAAATAATTGTGATAGTTAATTTTATATTATTATGTCTATTTTACTACAAGAAAAAAAGAAAAGGAGCTGTCATGAGAACACGCTCTACTATTCCTGTGCCCCACCTGCCAGACGTGCCGATGAATAAATTGCTATTATTAGTTTTTGGGGAGTGGGTATGTGTCTGGATATTTTTACATAAATACTTATGCAGAGAAATCAGACTATATATTCTCCTTGACCTCCCCATTTTTTTGTTTGTTTGTTTGGTTTGGTTTTTTTGTTTGTTTGTTTTTGTTTTGAGAGGGAGTCTCGCCCTGTCGCCCAGGTTGGAATACAGTGGCGCAATTTGAGATGGAGTCTGGCCCTGTTGCTCAGGCTGGAGTACAGTGGCGTGATATTGGCTCACTGCAAGCTCCGCCTCCTGGGCTCACGCCATTCTCCTGCCTCAGCCTCCCCAGTAGCTGGGATACAGGCCCCCGCCACCACGCCTGGCTAATTTTTTTGTATTTTTAGTAGAGACGGGGTTTCACCATCCTGTTAGCCAGGATGGTCTCGATCTCCTGACCTCGTGATCCACCCACCTCAGCCTCCCAAAGTGCTGGGATTATAGGCGTAAGCCACCGTGCCCGGCCGACCTCCCTGTGTTTTTTTTTTTTAACCAAATTGTAGCATACTAAAATACAGTTCTATACCTTGCTTCTTCAACTTGAGAAGCTATCTTGAAGATCTGAGAGATCTTCCCATAGATCCTGGAGACTTTTTTTTTTTTTTTTTTTTTTTGAGACAGAATCTCACTCTGTCATTCTGTTGCCCAGGCTGAAGTGCAGTGGCATGATCACAGCTCACCACAATCTCCGCCTCCCAAGTTCAAGCAATTCTCATGCCTTAGCCTTGTGAGTAGCTGGAATTACAGGCATGCACCACCATGCCTGGCTAATTTTTGTATTTTAGTAGAGATGGGGTTTGCCGTCTTGACCAGGCTGGCCTCCAACTCCTAGCCTCAAGTGATCTGTCTGATCGGCCTCCCAAAGTGTTGACATTAAGGCGTGAGCCACCGTTCCTGGGCACATCCTGGAGACTTTTAAATCCACATTTTTTAGCTGTCAGGCACTCCCTGACACCAGGCACTCCCTGACTCCCTGACTGCACCTCAAAACCAGCATTTCCCCAGCACGTCCTCCTCCTGACATCTTTGTTATTCCTAATTAGTTTCATTGTCCCTTCGGTGTTGCAAACCAGACACCTCAGCGTCACTCTTGCCTCCTGCTCTTCCTACCCTTCCAGTCAGTTGCCATGTCTCGTCAGTTCCATCTGAAATGCCCTTTTCTTGTATCCAGTCTTCTCCAATCCCCATCCTCCACACTGGCTGCCTTCCCTATTGTCTTAACTAAGACCCCTTCCCCAGTCAGCTCTGCCCCATCCAGTCCAACCTTCATACTGTCCCCAGATTGATCTTTGGTGAGCAAAGGTCTGGCGCTTTCATACCCAAACCTGGGCAGGTCCTACTGACTCTGCGTCGAAGATGAGCCCCTCAGCCTGCCTTAACCTTCTGGGCCCAGCTGGTCCTGCTGTCTTCCTATGGGGATCCTCTATCCAGCTTGAAGGGTGATCGGTCACCTTCCCTCCTTCCTAGCATCCTCACCCTTGCTCAGGCCACTCAGCTCATCTCCCTTTGCAGTTCATTAGAATCCTTCCCTCTTTTAAAGGCTCACTGCAAAACCGTGGAGAGTGACCTCTCTGGACCCTGCGTTCCTGACTTTGTCCTGCCTTAGCACAATGCTTTGAGGTCAATTACAGCACTCCCTTGATTCTGCCTTGGGTAATGGATTGCAAGCCCCTGGAAGCTAAGCTGTGCCTTATGCTTTGGGGATTTAGTCAACTAATTTGAATGGAGTCTCAGATAGACATTTTTTCTTGTCTCCTTGTTACCCTTTGAAGCCCACCGATTTTTCCTGTATATTCCTCTCTTCCCTTTTATTTTGCAGTGATTTTTTTTTTTAGGATTATTTTACCTCCTTGTGAGAATTTCGCCTGGTTGGTCTTAATGAATGTTGTACAGTCCTGGCACTCCTGCAGCTTCCTGCCCTAGTTCAAGTTCATTACTTTGACTCACATAGCAGTGGGAAACCACGAGACGCAGTCCTTGGCAGGTTAGCTTTCTGTGCTTCTTGCTAAGTGGATCATGATATTTGGAAGCTGGAGAAGGGAAAATGAGGCCTGGTCGGAGTGAATTACATTCTTTCTTTCTGCAGCTACTTGCTTGTTCAAGAGTCATAAAAGAAGTTAATCAAAGTTTTTGCATTTAGAACCTCCTGAATTCCATGAAAGATTGCAGATCTGGGAAGAGGGTTACCTTTGTCTTTTGGGGTTATGTGATTCTGTAATGGCAGTTTGATGGGACCCTGCAGGGCCTGGACAGGTTTTGTTCATCAGACCAGTTCTTTTCTGGTGGAGGAGGTTTCAGACGTGTGCAGGGTTCTATGTGAAAGACCTGAATCCCCTCCCTGACAATGGAGCACCCATAGAGAATTACTAACATCCTGACTGCAGTCAAAGAGGAGATTTGAGGAGCATCTGTTTAGACAGTTGCCATTTGCATTAAAGCCCTTGATAGCCATCTCTCCCAATTTCCCACTAACTTCCTTCCTAAACGCCCAGATAGGAAAACACACTATAACTCTCAAGCTTTGAAAAGAGCTTGAGATCCTGTGATCCTATGCCAGGACCAAGAGCTGGGGTCTCTGATGTCAAGGGAAGGCAGTACAACATTGGGGTTAATACCAGGGTTCTGATCGGGTGCAGTGGATCACGCTCGTAATCCCAGTGCTTTGGGAAGCTGAGGTGGGAGGATCACTTGAGGCCAGGAGTTCAAGTCTAGCCTGGGCAACATAGTGAGACCCTGTCTCTACAAAAAATTAAAAATTAGTCAGGAGCCGGGTGCAGTGGCTCACGCTTGTAATCCCAGCACTTTGGGAGGCCAAGGCAGGCGGATCACCCGAGGTCAGGAGTTTGAGACCAGCCTGGCCAACATGGTGAAACCCCATGTCTACTAAAAATATAAAAATGAGCCGGCCATGGTGGCGGGTGCCTATAATCCCAACTACTCAGGAGGCTGAGGCAGGAGAATCACTTGAACCCGGAAGGTGGAGGTTGTGGTCAGCCGAGATCGTGCCATTGCACTCCAGCCTGGATGACAGAGTGAAATTCTGTTTCAAAAAAAAAAAAAAATTAGCCAGGCGTGGTGGCAAATAGTGGTGGTCCTAGCTACTCATGAGCCTGAGGTGGGAGGATCACTCGAACCCAGGAGTTCAAAGCTGCAGTGAGCTATGACTGCACCACTGCACTTCTGAGTGAGAGAGTGAGATCCTGTCTCTAGAAAAACAAAAAACAAAGCAATTATGGTTCTGAGCTGAGCCCCCACTCTGCCTCATGGTAGCTGCATGGCTTTGATATAGTTATTTTTAACCTCTTCTTTTCTAAGTTTTCTCATTGATAAAATGTGGAAGGGGAGAACCTATTTATAGTGTTGGCATAGAATTAAACAAGGTAATACATGTAAAGCCCTGAGCTCAGTGCCTGGCACATAGCAAGTATTAAATAAGTGGTTCCTATTACTTGTTATCACTCTCTGAAATGATGAAGAATAGCCTCTGGTGGCTGACCTGAGATGCAAGAGCTAGACCACAGGGAGCCATTTAGATTTCAGTTTGACTCTGTGTACCTGGTGCCGTAGCACTCCCTTGGTAAGAAAAGCCGGGATCAGGAGACAGTGACTCAGACAGACCATGTCAATGAGTGACCTTTTGAAAGGCCATAAAAAGCACAGGCAGACTGCTGGGGCTGGAATCTCGGCTCTACTCCCTGCGTAAGTTTCTGCAAGCTACTGAACCTCTTTGGGCCTCAGTTTTCTCATTTGTCAAATGGGCAACAGGAAGATGTAAATGAGTTAGCAGAGGTCCCAGCACTTTGGGAGGCTGTGGCAGGTAGATTGCTTGAGGCCAGCCTGGGCAACATAGCAAGACCTCGTCTCTGAAAAAATTTTAAAAGATTGGCCAAGAGTGTTGGCATGCTCTTGTGGTTCCAGGTACTCCATAAGCTGAGACAGGAGGATCGCTTGAGCCCAGGAGTCTGGGGCTGCAGTGAGCTATGATGGCGCCACTGCCCTCCAGCCTAGGTGGCAGAGCAAGACCCTGTCTCTAAAAAAAAAAAAAAAAAAATCATATGTGGGTATTTTAAAAAACCATGTCCACTGCATTGTGTGTGCCCAGTAAATGTTAGATAGTATTATGATTATCAGGTTTCCTGGACCTTGCTTCAGCCTGGCAGCTTGGGAATGGTTTTTAGGGACTTAGTGTAAAACCTACCTCTGAGATTCTATTTGTCTCTGTTCCCCTGAGACTGAGGTTGTGGGGGCATACAGATCAGACTTCTGGGTACAATGCTGATAACTTTTGGGGCATATTCCCAGCCCTGTTTGTCTGTTAAATTAAAATCTGCTGAAGAGGTCATTTCCATAGTCTAAATCGGAATAGAAACTTCATGTTTACCAGTAGGGTTGGCACAGAATTGTGGATTAGAAGGAAGAGTCTTCATTTACTGAAGGTCTGTAGAAAATGTGCTGTGTCCTTACATACTTAGGAACCAGAGCTGAGAAATATCAGGAGACAGCTAGAGATATGGGAGACCTACCCTGATTACTCCTCCAACCGTGGGCCTGGAGAAACCCCCGTTTCCTCATTGAGTAACAAAGAGATTGTATAAGAAAAGAAGACTGTTTTCCCGAGACTCTCATGCTCAAGACCAAATAGACCAAAGTGTGGGTTTTTCTCCCTCACCAAGCAATTCCCCAGTTATCTGCAAACACTGGACTGGATGTCCTACAATTAAATTGAATTCTGTTACTATCTACCTGAAGTTAGCATTATTTGAGGAGCACCTGTTTAGACAATTGCCATTTACATTAGGTCCCTCGGGTCAAGGGCTCAGTCCCACAAGATTGCTCCCACTTAGGACACCATTTCAAAGTCCACGTGGCCACCTGTGCTTCTGACCACAAATCACAGGTTTCCTCCTTGGGTTCATTCATTTAGTGGAGCAGTTCACAGAATTCAGGAAAGCACTTTACTGATTATTACCCATTTATTAGAAAAGAATACAACTCAGAGAAAGCCAGAGAGGCATAAGGTAATAGGAGTGGTACATGCAGCTTCCATGCCCTCTCTGGGAGCACCATCCTCCCAGCACCTCTGTGTGTTCACCAACCTGAAAACTCTCTGAACCTCATACATTAGGGACCTTTGTGGAGGTTTCATCGTGTAGGCATGATTGATTATTAACCCAATCTTCAGCTCATCTTTCCTCTCTGGAGGTTGGGGAGATGGGGCTGAAATTTCCAAGGTTCTAATCATGGTTTGGTGTTTCTGGTGATCATCTCCCACTGGAAGCCCACCAAGAAGTGCTTCATTAGAATAAAAGACATTCCTGTCACCCAGGAAGTTCCAAAGCATTTAGGAGTTCTGGCCAGGAACTGGGGTCAAAGACCAAATATTAGAACAAAAGATGCTCCTTGCACCCCTATCACTTACAGAATTATAAGTGTTTTATGAACTGTGTACCAGGAAACAGAGACAAAGATTTCTATATCTATATCTATTATCTGTCTGTCTATCTATATGTATGTATTCGAGATGGAGTGTTGCGCTTTCACCCGGGCTGGAGGCCAGTGGCATGACCTCAGCTCACTGCAACCTCCACCTCCCAGACTCAAGCGATTCTCCTGCCTCAGCCTCCTGAGTAGCTGGGATGACAGGTGTGCACCACCACACCCAGCTAATTTTTGTATTTTTAGTAGACACGGGGTTTCACCATGTTGACCAGGCTGGTCTCAAACTCCTGACCTCAAGCGACCCACCCGTCTCGGCCTCCCAAAGTGTCGGGATTACAGGCATGAGCCACTGTGACTGGCCAATATGCATTTCTTATTATAAATCACAGTATCACAAGCAAAAAACACGTATCGACCAATCTGGGATTCCAAATGTCCTCTCCTAAATGACTGGAAGCAAATACTTCCATGATCTGGACCTCTTCTGCCAAGTCACGTGTACTCCACGCCATAGTTGGCCCTGCCCGTAGGATCCTGAGTGCCCTTCCCCGTCGCTTCTTCTCTGGCCAACAATTTGGAATAGCAAATGAGCTGCTCCCTTTGCCAGGACCAGGATGTGTTTCAGAAGCATCGTTTCTGCTTGTCAGCTTTTGGTCTGTAGTTCCCAGCCAAGTGCACCATCTGTGAGCTCTGCCTGGTGCTGTGATGATTTGGTCCAGAGCTCCATGTGGACCTGTGAAATGCACCAGTTCCAAACTGCTGCGCTCCCTGCACCCTAAGGCAAGGTTTCAGAGAGGTGGGTGGTCTCGCTCCTCCTCCTACCTTGAAGGTGCAGTGTTCAAAGACGGCCTCATTCTCCTGGTGCTGGCAAGCATGGGTTTTGCCACATCCTGTAAACTGTGAGATTCCCAAGTGGGAGGGAATGGTGCCCGTTATATCACGGTCAGGAGCTTAAGTAGCCTGGCGGACATATCTTAGATCAGGTCTCATGTGTTTTTTTGTTTGTTTATTTGTTTTTTGTTGTTTTTTTGTTTTGTTTTGAGACAGGGTCTCACTCTGTCACCCAGGCTGGAGTGCAGTGGTGCCATCTTGGCTCAATGCAACCCTCGCCTCCCAGACTCAAGCGATTCTTCTGCCTCTGCATCCCACGTAGCTGGGACTACAGGTGCCTACCACCACACCTGGCTAATTTTTGTATTTTTAGTAGAGATGGGTTTCACCATGTTGCCCAAGCTGGTCTCAAACTCCTGGCCTTAAGTGATCCACCCTCCTCAACTTCCCAAAGCGCTGGGATTACAGGCATGAGCCACCGTATCCGGCCCTCATGATGTCTTTGCAAAAATTTAGATCCACGTCCTTGAGCTTCTAAGCCTGTATGAACAGTTGGACCTCACTGTGGGTGCAGATAGTGGGATGATGCCCACTGCTGATAGACCCGCATTCCAGAGGGAGTACCTAGGAAAAAGAACCACAGTACTTGGGGCATCTGCTAGTCCAGTGCTTCTTAACCTTCCTCTTCTTTCTTTAAATAAGCACCACCCAAGAGCCTTTTCAGATAGGCATTTTTCCAGTTGTCCCACCCCCTTGAAATTTTATACAGATACACTGTGTATTATGTACTGTGCCCTAGGAGAGCCACAAGCCTTTGTAATATCTAACATTGGCTAATGTTATTTTGTTCCCTAAGAATCCATTTTAACCCCATTGTTGGTGATACTGTCTCTCTTGAGAATGCATAATTTAGTCTGAGACTGGTCATCCAGCCCCACCTATAACCAGGGGAGGTGATTTGGGCTGAGCAGAGAGTTCCTGCACGTGTGTAACAAGCATGTCTGTCCAAGACGTGGAGCCACATGGAGTTAGCTTTCAGAGGTGTCAAATTCTAGTAGACTGGGCCATTCTCTTTTCCCTCTAGCTTTCTACTTTTCACTTTTACAAACACTGGTTGAGTATCTATCTGTAGGCAAATATCTTGTTCTGTATTCGAGATAATGTTGTTTTGTTTTTTCTTTAAAAATGAAGTTATTAAGGTCAGGTATGGTGGCTCATGCCTGTAATCCCAGCACTTTGGGAGGCTGAGGAAGGAGGATCACTTGAACCCAGGAGATCAAGACCAGCCTGGGCAACATAGCAAGACCCCCCTCTCTATTTTTTTTTTCCCCAGACGGAGTCTTGCTCTGTCGCCCAGGTGGGAGTGTGGTGGTCTTATCTCGGCTCACTGTAACTTCTGCCTCCCGGGTTCAGCGATTCTCTTGCCTCAGCCTCCCAAATAGCTGGGATTACAGTCGCCTGCCACTAGGCCCAGCTAATTTTTGTATTTTTAGTAGAGACAGCGTTTCACCATGTTGGCCAGGCTGGTCTCGAACTCCTGACCTAATGATCTGCCCACCTCGGCCTCCCAAAGTGCTGGGATTACAGGCATGAGCCACCTCACCCAGCCCCCCTCTATTTTTTTAGGTGAGTTGTTAGATCCAAAGGAAACAGCACTTTACAGGATCTTGATTGGTACTTCCTGTCTATACCTGGGACAAATATACCAGGAATGCATTATAGAGGCGATCTCTTGGTATTTCTGGCAGCGTCGATTAGTGTGCTTTTGGAAGTATTTGCTAATTTTGAAGGCAAGATGGTAACTCATTGTTGCTTGAATTCGCTTTCTTATGATTATCAGCAAGAGTGAAATTTTAGAAGTATCTTGTTGAATGATGAGGTAAATCGATTTCTTCTCCAGAGGCCACTGAGGGCCCCTCGTCACTTGGTGGTTAAATCCTCCCTTTCCCATTGACTTGCCACGCCTCCCTAATCCTTTAGGAAGTTTGACCTCTGCTGGGATCTGTTCCTGGACAATCTGTTCTGAATTATTGGCATCTTGATGCTCACATCTGCTTGGCATGGTGAGATAGGTTTTGAATGAATATTCTTTGAAGGTGAATGCACTCTGAGAGGGCATTGATTTATGTGTGGGCATTCGGGCAAACTCTTGTGTGCAGACACCTGGCTGTCTGTGCTGGCTGCAGCCAAGATAGGGATGTGGTGAACTTTTGATGGAGTTGCCCTTTTGAGCAGTTCTAAGGGTGCAGAATGCTACACTGATGACTCCTGGAGGATCCAATAATGCCTTGCAGGTTCGCTTTTGTCTGTTGAGTTGGCTCAAGTCCACCTTCTGGTTACTGTCAGCTCTAGCATGAAAGATCCAACAGATGCTGAATTGAACAAAGAAAGAACGAGCAAGAGACATCATTCATTCATTGTACAAGTACATACTGAAGGCCTGCTTTGGTGTTCCATATACAAAGATGTTTCAGACCAAGTCCTTGACCTTGCAGAACTCACTATCTTTCACTTGTGAGATAGGCATGCAAATCAGTGACTGGGATATAAGGTTTTCTTTTATTGTATTGTTTTATTATTATTATTTTTTGAGATGGAGTCTCGCTCTTGTTGCCCAGGCTGGAGTGCAGTGATGCGATCTTGGCTCACTGCAACCTCCGCCTCCCAGATTCAAGCGATTCTCCTGCCTCAGCCTCCCAAGTAGCTGGGATTACAGTTGTGGGCCACCACACCCAGCTAATTTTGTACTTTTAGTAGAGACAGGATTTCACCATGTTGGTCAGGCTGGTCTCGAACTCCTGACCTCAGGTGATCCACCCACCTCGGCCTTCCAAAGTGCTGGGATTACAGGCATGAGCCACCGTGCCTGGCCGGGTTACATGGTTTTAAATTCTACAGTAGGTACACATGGAGTTAGTAGGAGAGAGAGAAAAAAAGTTCGACCAGTTCTGCCTAATGAGATCAGGAATAAAACAAAAAGAGAACATGGCATTTCAGCTCTGTCTTAGAGAAAGAGATACTCACCAGATAGACAAGTGAGAAAAAGCATCTTGGACGGAGGGACCAGCATACACATGCACGCAGAGGTGTGAAGGAACTTGCATCTTATGCAAAGGTTGGGGACAAATGGATGCAAAAGAGATAGTGAGGCTTGAACGCTATGCTGAGGTGGTATCCCTATTTTCAATCAAAGGTGCTGTTCAGGCCAGGTGCAGTGGCTCATGCCTGTAATCTCAGCACTTTGGGAGGCCAACGCAAGTGGATCACTTGAGGTCAGGAGTTAGAGGCCAGCCTGGGCAACATGGTGAAACCCCATCTTCTACTAAAAATACAATAATTAGTTGGGCTTAGTGGCTCGCTCCTGTAATCGCAGCTACTCAAGAGGCTGAGGCATGAGAATCGCTTGAACCTGGAAGGTGGAGGTTGCAGTGAGCCGAGATTGCACCACTGCACTCCAGCCTGGGCAACAGAGCAAGACACCATCTCAAAAAACAAAAAAAAAGTTTGTTCAAATGTGGAAAGCATGATCAGATTTGGTTTGGGGGAATTAAACTGAGAACTGCATAGAAGAGGCTGTGAAGGTAAGAGTGTAAAAGCCATGCTGCTCATAACAGAATTGTAGCTACGAACATTAATTCTTGGAAGGATTTTCTCACCTTCGTTGTTGAAAAGAGAACTAGCCATTGAGTAATGAGGAAGACACAGCAGCCACAGATACTTAAGAGGTGGAATCAAGAAGGCTTGATGACTAAATGTATATGTGGGTGACAAGGATGGTGGAAGAGATGGGGTGAAACTGCCACTTCCATCATGTCCAACTGGGCAATTCGGAGTAAAAGGAGAAGTAGGGGTGAGGTATAGCCGTGTTAAGTGGGAAGTGGTGGTTGGACATTTAGCTAGAAATACCGTCAAATGTTTAGGAATACGTGGATGTACTAATAATTGCCAGTTTCTTGTGGTACTTTCAGTCACTGAAGAACATTGAACAGTTTTAAGTAAGGTTACCAGCTCTTCTTCACTGACTGAGGTCACGCCAAGAAGAAAAGCATAGAGGTGTTTGTTGCCTCGGGGACAGTAGGTCAAGTTCAGCTTGTTTGCAACTCATATTTACATCTTCTCCTTGCAGGGGATGGCCAGGTGGATTTTGATGAATTCATGACCATCCTTGGCCCCAAACTGGTGTCTTCAGAAGGTCGCGATGGTTTTCTTGGAAACACGATAGACAGCATATTCTGGCAGGTGAGTAAGAATTTTTTTTTTTTTTCCAGACTGAGTTTGACAGTAAACATGTCTGAGAGTAACTTTTGCCTCTGAATTCTTGAGCTTCTGTTTGGCACATGAAGATCTCTTCTGGGCTGAGCGACATATGTTCCCGAACAAAGAATCAAAACTATTACTTTTTTAGGGTTTGGAGGAGTGAAATATCTTCCCATTTTTTTCTCATAGGATTTTTTTTTCTTTTTCATTTGGGAAAAGTGAAGTTATTCTACTGCTCATTCACAAAAGTCTTTTTCCTGGGGACACTGCAGAGGGGCACACGGATATTATCTGAACCGGTTCTGTCTTTGACCCCAGTTCCGGGATATCTTTGCTGAGAGAACGGCATGGTTGCCTGGTACATTTGGATCCCATCAATATCCTTGTACTTAATGAGAGAGCATGGTTTTGTCTAAGAATGTATATTCAGTGCTTCTCAGTTAGCTCCTATTTCTGTCTTGTAAAATCTCTTAGGAAATTCCAAACATCTAACATTCTAATTATTAAAGTATAATGAAATCATTTTTATATTACTTCTCTACTCTTAAAATGTGACAATTATTTTATGATTATAAAATTTAGGGAGTGGGTTATCAATCAGTATTTTAAAAAATTTGAATCAAGTACGTTGTCTGTCAAATTAAATTAAATTACTGGTTAGATACGTAAAACGCCATTCAGACACAGCATGGTGTTTTGAAAATTTCTTGATACTGTTTTTTCCCTTCGCTGAGAGATTTCTCTAACCTAGCTAAGGGTTGCAGTTGACATGTCTTTCTAGTCTTATTCAGGTACCCATATTGCATAGAACCAACAAGTATTTAGTAAGAACTTATGTATGCTATAATCTGTCAGTCTTTGTGGGTTTTACAAAAGGCATTTGAGACTCAGACCTAGCTATTTAAGAATTTGACTGGGGAAGCTGAATTTGGTGGCTCATGCCTGTAGTTCCAGCACTTTGGGAGGCTGAGGCAGGAGGATCGCTTGAGGCCAGGAGTTCAAGACCAGGCTGGGCAACATAGCAAGATCCTGCCTCTACAAGCAATTTAAAAAATTAACCATATGTGATGATGCATGCCTGTAGTCCCATCTAGTCTTGAGGCTGAGGCAGGAAGATGGCTTGAGCCCAGGAGTTCAAAGCTACAGTGAGCTATGATCACACCACTGCACTCTAGCCTGGGCAACAGAGCAAGACCCTGTCTCAAACAAACAAAAATAATAATTTGGCTCGGGAAACACAATTAAGAAAGGGAAAACAAACAAGTGATTAATTAGTGTGATGGTCACTAGACTGTAACTCCTTGAAGCACAGGGCTTCAGAGTTGTAGCTCACTCGGTGCATGCTGTACACAGCAAGCCGTCAATAACTATTTGTTTCAATAGATGAATGGAAGGGCAAGAAAGGAGGAAAGGTCTTGAAGGGTCAGAAAAGAATTTAGGGAATGTGACACTTGCTTTGAACCTTGAAATATGGGTGGAATTAAATGCAAAGAAAGAAAAGAGGGCATTCCAGGCCTGCTGTGATGAGAGTTTGAAAAGGGGTGGGCATGGGGAAGTCATCGACCACAACTAAGATACCATTTGAAGGGCAAGACCTCAGGACCCACTGGCAGAATGGATTTAGGGCCTGAAGAAAGGGAAGAGGTGAGGCTGACTCCAAAGTTCCCAACTTGCTGTTATTGGCAGGGGTCAGATCATGGAGCAACAGAGAAGTCTTGTAGGGTTGAATCCTCAGTTGAACGTGCTGAGTGGAAGGTGAGGGTCAAGTGGCCAAGCAAAGGGAGGAAGTCTATGCACAGCTGAAATCAGTCTATGAACACCGGATTGAGATTCATGAGAGCTGGTGGGTAAAATTGTAGGCAAGGATGAGCTCACGGAGGGAAAGCGCATAAATGAGGATGAGCAGAGAGACGGGACATGGTCCGAGAGGACATCCAGGGTCAGGGGAGAGTGAGACAGGGGCTCTTGAAGTCCCCACTGCCGATAGGAAAACGCCATCTCCCTGAACTGATGTTAGGATCCAGAAGATCTCCAGGACCTGACTCACCACGCAAGAAGAATATTGCAGTGCTCATGGAACCTTCAGTTATGACTTGCCACTTGCAAGGACAGACAGGTAGAGTCCCCTGGTGGAAACAGGAAATGACCCAGAGTTCAGAAGATGAAGGAACATCATTTCCCACCTGGCCATCGTTTGGCCCATGGAGGTTTACTCTGATGGGCCTTGGCGAGTTGCTTCTCCCCTGGGTCTTTCTCCTTCATTCTCTCATTCTCCATCTGTTGTCCTGAATGCCTTTTTGTGTGTTTGTCTTTTGTGTATTTTAAAGACAGGGTCTCATCCCGTCACCCAGGCTGGAGTATAATGATGCAACCATAGCTCACTGTAGCCTTGAACTCCTGGGCTCAAGTGATCCTCCCACTTCAGCCTTCCAAGTGGCTGGAACCACAGGTGCAAGCCACCAAACCCTGCTGTTTTTTTTGTTTTTTGGTAGAGATGGCATCTTGCTATGTTGCCCAGGCTGGTCTCAAACTCATAGCCTCAAGCAATCCTCCTGCCTTGCCTCCTAAAGTGCTGAGTTTACAGGAGTGAGCCATGGCACCTGAGCCCCTGAATGCTTTCTACTCTTTACCTCCATCCTTAGGGCCCACTCCAGCCTAGGAGAATGTTCCAAGGGCTTGTAAGCTCTAAGCATTCTTCTTTCTGGCCCTCATCTGGATGGGAAGGAGCTATGGCTACTTAATCTACACTTAAGCAGAGGCCTCTTGTCTTCCAGGTTCATCACAGTAGAGCATGTGCACTGCAAGGAACTATTTCTCTTACAGTATATGGACTGCCTGAAGCTTAATACAGACATGCTATAATGCTCACAAAGTCTCCGTGTTTTTGTCTTACACAAGATTTTCTTCCACACTCAGGGTGAAAAGACAGGTTGGAGAAAGGAGAGTAAAAGGGGAAAATTCCATCTTGAAATATTTAAATCAGTGCTGGAAGGCACAGACTTAGTGGCTGTGGCTTTCCTCTCCTGCTGGTGCTCACCCAGCTCAGAATTTTATGACTAGCAAGCGAGAACAAAAACATCCATCAATTCTCAGTAATCAGCCTCCCCCTTTTCCCCCTGTGACTGCCTGCCCCTTCAGAGACAGCGTGAAAAAATGGTATTTAAAACGTCTACAGCATTGGCTTGTTTCTGGAAAAGAGTTCAGGTTCCCAGTGCTTGAGCAGTTTTTCAGGTTTAGAAGAAAGCTGAGTGTGTGCCTGTGTGTGTGCCCATATATATACATGTGTGTGTTTCCTTCCTTGAAGTGATTGAAGATAATGTACAAAAAAAGAAGCAGAAAAGTTGCTTTCCCAACACGGTGAGACCCTGTCTCTACAAGCAAGTTGAAAAATTAGTTGGGCATGGTGGTATGCACCTGTAGTCCCAGCTACTCTGGAACTGAGGCAGGAGGATCGCTTGAGGCCAGGAGTTTGAGGCTGCAGCGAGCTGTGGCTGTGCCACTGGACTCCATCCTGGGTGACAGAGTGAGACTC
The DNA here is from genome assembly GCF_049350105.2 of Macaca mulatta. Lineage (NCBI taxonomy): Eukaryota > Metazoa > Chordata > Mammalia > Primates > Cercopithecidae > Macaca > Macaca mulatta. The sequence goes on along the minus strand of NC_133408.1, from coordinate 57,369,293 downwards.
TGTCTCAAAAATAAATAAATAAATAAGAAAGGTAGCTTTTCACCTCCAGATATCCAGGCAGAAGATATTGATCTTAGACTCTAGCAAGGCTTTCCCTCCGTAACTAAGTCAGTTTCCCATGGAAACAGACATGAGACTACCTCTGGAAGGGTATATATCTGTGATCTATGGCTGCATAATACATTACACCAAAATCTAGGGACAGAAAATAACACTAAATATTTCCTATCTCACTTAGTTTCTGTGGGTTGGGAATTTGAAAAGCTGGCTAAACTGGGTGGTTCTAGCTCAGAGTCTCTAATTCAGTTGCAGCCAAGATGCTGGCTGGAGCTGTGACCAGTCGTGGGCTTGACTGGACTAGAAGATGTGCTTCCTGGTGGCTCACTCACCTGGCTGGCAAGGTAATGCTGGTGGTTGACAGGAGCTCTCAGGTCCCTACTACACGGACCTCACCACAGTGCTGCTTGAGTGTCCTCCTGACATGGCAGCCAGTTTCCCTCAAAGCCAGTGATCCAGGACAGTGCTAGGCAAGATCAATGATATCTTTGATGCCCTAGCTATGGAAGTTGAACACCATCATTTCTACAATATTGTCTTGGTTACACAGGTCATCCCTATTCAGTGTGGGAGAGAACAGCCTCCTGGTGAATGTCAGGAGTCAGGAGCTGTTGTGGATCACTGTGGAGGTCAGCTACCACAAAGGGTAAAGATTCTGTCATTGGACTTCAACTTCTGATCTGACATTGCTGCCCCAAGCCTTCCATTTTCCCCAGGCTTTGGTTTCTTCCTATCTTAGAGGAAACCTATAACCAAGGCTATTCTCTGTATCACTGAGAAGCAATCCTATCAAGCACTAGGTGCCTTTTCCTAATGAAATCCTTTCTCCAGGTCGGACAGAGTGGCTTATGCCTGTAATCCCAGCACTTAGGAAGGCCGAGATGGGCGGATCACTTGAGGCCAGGAGTTTGAGACCAGCCTGGCCAACGTGGTGAAACCTCATCTCTACTGAAAAAAATACAAAAGAAAAAAAAAATTAGCTGGATGTGGTGGCAAGCACCTGTAATCCCAGCTACTCAGGAGGCTGAAGCATGAGAATTGTCTGATCCTGGGAGGTGGAGGTTGCAGTGAGCTGAGATCGAGCAGTCACTCCAGCCTGGGTGACAGAGCAAGACCCTGTCTCAAAAATAAATAAATACATACATAAATTAATTAATTAATTAAATTTTTTTCAGTGCTTTCCTTACTGGCGTTCTAGCCTATACTGCCAAGGGTAGAATAAAATCAAATGGGATTCAGCAAAAACAACTGTTTATTGGTTGGCACTAGTCACAAATTTATGAGCCCCTGGCTCTTTTCAGGAAATTGGTTATCAGTGAAGGGGGAATACAGTTGGCTACGAATGCAGCTTCCTTCCCAGGGAGGATGGTCTGAGAGTCATGCCCCAGGGTATCTAGTCCTCCCGGGATACGCTCAGCCCTCTAGGTATGAGACTCTTGCCAGCCTGTTCAGAACCACTTTCCTGTGCATAATTTGTAAAGCTGTGATTGTGTCCTTAGTCTCTGTCCATCAAGCTTCTGTGTGTTTGCTGTTACTGCAGTGATATATTTGCTGAGGAAAGGTGAAGCTGTGTTTGGAGTCAGCCTTAGGATATGGTATACGGGAATGGCAGAGAGGAGGGGAAGAAGGGACAGAGCGGGGCTGAGACTCGGGACTAGGGGGTGGCCTTCCTGCTCAATGCTGCAGGTTAATTGCAACTGCCGAGAAGTCAAGTGTGGTCCTCAGGGTCCCTGCTTTTCCACTATTTATTTACATCACACATCATGTGCCTACTTGTATCCAAGAATAAGAGGCTTATGATACAGTAGATGTCCCCAAGTGGCAGAGGAAAGAGCTCTGCTATTTTATCACCGTGTTTTCATGAATTCACCCCAGCAGCCTTTTTCATTTTCTCCTCCTTGACCTCAAGCCCCGTGCAACAGTGTTCTGCCGCGAGTTTGCAGACAGCAAGCTGTAGCGAGCATACATGAAAGGATCATGGGAGATTAAACAGGTCTGCCAGTCCCAGGGGCCAGCCAACACTTCCGTTACACTCTTTTCCCTCCGCAGAAACAGAGAAATGAGTCCTACATTTGGTGAGGAAAGCCGAGCTGTTTGCATGTCTTACTTTTGCCCCCATGAGGTTCAAGAACACCTTGGCCAGAGTGATGCCGAAAACATCTCATGTAAAACTGGGTTCCTTTGCTCACATTTTTATCTTATTCACAATCAAACCTTATTCATGAAGACTTCACTAATTTAGAGTTTCTGTTTTAAGAAATGAAACATTCATAGTTGGTGAGCCAATAGATCTGCTCACTGGATGGTGCTGGTCGTGTTGGAATGAGTCCGGGGCTAAAGGTCGGAAGACAAGAAGCCCGTAATAGCTCCCTGGTCTTTCTGCATGCTCAGGACTTTTGGGCAATACTCCCGAGCACACACGAAGTCCAGCGAGCCATTCTGCAAGCTGGTCTTTAGAATAGCTTGCTTATCCCACAGCTGTGTGCAATGTGCAAGACATTGTAAATTACCCTAGCCTAATAGTGCATAGGGCACTCCCCTCGATTTGGTAGGGATCAAAGTCAGTTTGCCACGCTGACTTGCTTTGCCCCTCCCTGGTTATCAATCACGGGTCTGCTGCTGTCCAATCCTCACTCATCTGGTGGGAGAGTATGCAGCAGGTGCAGTAAAACGCCTGCATATGCTCCCCAGAAACCTTTTCCGGAAAGGCTTTATCTTTTGTCTCTCCATCCCAGTTCTTGCTGTGGTTACATGTCTCCTGTGGCTTTCCATTTCTGCTTTGGTCCTGGAATTTTTTTTTTTTTTTTTTTTTTTTAATTTTTGAGACAGAGTCTCCCTCTATTGCCCAGGCTGGAGTGCAGTGGCACCATCTCAGCTCACTGCAGCCTCCACCTCCCAGGTTCAAGTGATTCTCATGCTTCGGCCTCCCAAGTAGCTGAGACTACAGGTGTGTGCTACCATACCCAGCTACTTTTTTTTTTTTTTCGTAATTTTAGTAAACATGGGGTTTTGCCACTTTGGCCAGGCTGGTCTCAAGCTCCTGGCCTCAAGTGATCCACTCATCTCGGCCTCCCAAAGTGTTGGGATTACAGGCATGAGCCACCGTGCCCAGCCTGGTCCAGGAATCTTGATCTCTGTCTCAGGTTCTGATCCAAAACCTAGTTCTTCCCAGCCCAGGGCCCAGGTCTTTGTCTGGGACATTTTATAAGCTGGTCCCAGGGTGATGGCAGAGATGGGCAGGTGGTTTGGTTTAAAAATTATTGACTTTAGGCCAGGCACAGTGGCTCATGCCTATAATCTCAGCCCTTAAGGAGGCTAAGGCAGGAGTTTGAGAGCAGCCTAGGTAATGAGTAACACGCCTTCTGTACAAAAAATTTAAAAATTAGCCAGGCGTGGTGGTACACACCTGTAGTTTCAGCTACTTGGGAGACTGAGGCAGGAGGAATGCCTGAGGCCAGGGCGTTGAGGCTGTTGTGAGCTATAATCATGCCACTGCACTCCTGCCTGGTCAACAAAGGAAGATTCTGTTTCAAAAAATAATAATAAAATAAATAAAATTCTTGACCCATGGACAGTTGAGAGCGTTTGCATTTCATGGTTGTGACATGTGAAGGAAATGTTACATACAAAAAGCTACAATACAATGTGACTCCAAATCTGTTATGCGTAAAAAGACTGGAAGGAAATATATCCAACCACTGACAGTGACTTTTTTTTTGTTTGTTTGAGACAGAGCCTCACTCTGTTGCCCAGGCAGGGGTACAATCTCAGCTCGCTGCAACCTCCACTTCCCGGGTTCAAGCAATTCTCCTGCCCCAACCTCCCAAGTAGCTGGGATTAAAGGCACCCACCACCATGCCCAGCTGATTTTTGTGTTTTTATTAGAGATGGGGTTTCACCTTGTTGGCCACGCTGGTCTGGAACTCCTGACCTCAGGTGATCTGCCCACCTCAGCCTCCCAAAGCGCTGGGATTACAGGCATGAGCTACCGTGCCCGGCCTCTCTTCCATTCTTAATCATCTCATGGAACCTTAATAGTTTTCAGCAGTGCTGCCCATATCAAGGCCTGCTAGACTGACAGCAAGCCTTCAATCCCCATAGGGATCTTACCAACTGTGGAAAAATGGAATATGGAAAACATTCATGCCAACAGTGGTTCTCAAAGTGTGGTTCCTGGACCAGCAACATTAGTAATACCTGGACCTTGTTAGAAATGAGAATTCCGTCCTGGCAAGTGGCTCACACCTATAATCCCAGCACTTTAGGAGGCCGAGGTGGGAAGCTCTCTTGAGCACAGGGGTTCAAGACCAGTATGGGCGACATAGCGAAACTCCATCTCTACAAATAATACTAAAAATATTAGCCTGGCGTGGTGGCACATGCCTGTAGTTCCAGTTATTCTGGAGGCTGAGGCGAGGAAATTGCCAGAATCCAGGCAGTTGAGGCTGCAGTGAGCCATGATTGCACCACTTCACTCCAGCCTGGGCAACAGAGTAAGACCCTGTCTCAAAAAGAAAAAAAAAAAAAAAAAGCAATGGAAACTCCTGGGCCCCACCTATTGAATTCAATATTCAATACTGACCTGTTGAATCAGAAACTCCAGGCCTGTGGCCCAGCAGTCTGTTTCTATAAACCCTCCGGGTGATGTCCACGCTCACTTGAGTTTGAGAACCACTTAGTTACAGCATTTTAATGAGCCTGACATTTAGGACAGGGCAGTGAGTTAGGTTTACTGATCTGGTTCTGACCCTGGCTTCCTTCTAGGTTTGGTAATTTGGGTGTTTCTTTTAGTTATCCTTATTCATAAGTGTAATTGATCTTCAGTCTATTTAACACGATCATTTTAAACTGTTTTGAAAAGGTAGAGAAATTACCTATCAATGTGTAGCTAATTTCTAAGTAAGAAATAACTTTCTAAGCATTGGAAGCAATGGAAGAATCAAATAATACTACTAACTTATACTATTAAATTATAAGAATATTTAAAAAGATAACAAAGGCTGGACTCAGTGTCTCACGCCTGTAATCCCAGCACTTTGGGAGGCTGAGGCGGAGGATCGCTTCAGCCCAGGAGTTTGAGACCAGCCTGGGTCACAAAGCAAGACCCTGACTCTACAAACAAATACAAAAATTAGCCAGACATGGTGCTGCATGCCTGTAGTCCCAGCTACTGGGGAGGCTGAGGTGGGAGCATCAATTTAGCCTGGGAGGACGAGGCTACAGGGAGCCACGATCATACCACTGCACTCCAGACTAGACAACAGAGCAAGACCCTGTCTCAAAAAGCAAACAAACAAAAAAGCTAACAAACTGGCATAAATATGGCAGTTTATAGAATAAAGCACATGTACAAAACATTTCTAAAGCGATGTGAAACCTCTTGACAGTAAGTGGGATAAAGAGAAATAGACAACTGATAGACATTTGAAATAAACATTAAAACAGCTTGACCTCACCAGAAATCTTAGAAGTGTTAATTAAAATAGGGATTGGTTAACAGTTGTCTTCTCAGAATGTAAACTAAATCATGTAATCCTCAAAAGTTGTCAAGAGCAAGATAAAATAGGCAAACTCAGTTGGGTGCAGTGGCTCACACCTGTGATCCCAGCACTTTGGGAGTCTGAGGTGGGCGGATCACCTGAGGTCAGGAGTTTGAGACCAGCCTGGCCAACATGGTGAAACCCTGTCTCTACTAAAAATACAAAAATTAGCTGGGCATGGTGGCGCACACCTGTAGTTCCAGCTACCTGGGAGGCTGAGGCAGGGGAATTGCTGGAGCCCGGGGGACGGAGGCTGCAGTGAGCCGAGACCAAGCCACTGTACTCCAGCCTGGGCAACAGAGTGAAACTCCATCTAAAAAAATAAAAAATAAAAAAGGGGGCAAACTCATATAACACTGATAGAAATGTAAATAGAAAGAAATGTATTTACAGTTTATTTGTAGAAATGTAAATTTGTAAATTGTACAACTTTTCAGAAAACTATTTGGTGATACTTAGCCATAATTTTCAAAGCCCTATAATTTAAAATATGTTCAAACCCTGTGATTTAAAGTAATTCTACGTTTAGTAATCTATCATATAAAATCAGTCAGAGATGTAGGAAAATGCAATTATAAAGATAAAATATTATATAATTATTAGAAATAATATTTTCACTTTATACTAAAAGAAAAAGCCAAGATAGAGATGGAATTTACAGTGTAATTACATTACCATCCTACATCTATTATATGCCCATTTATATTCATCTATTATGCGTCCATTTATAGTCAGAGAGAAAAAAATGGAAAAAATTCTGATTGTACTTATTTTGACTGGCAGAAAAGTGAATGTAATTTTTTCTTTATACTTGTTTGTATTAGGCTATATGGTCTATTCTGTTATTATTCAGTAAAGTTAACAAAATCTCAAATTAGTCTGGGCGTGGTAGCTCATGTCTGTAATTCCAACACTTTGAGAGGCTGAGGCAGGAGGATCACTTGAGCCCAGGAGTTTGACAGGAGGCTAGGCGACATGGTGAGACTCTGTCTCTGCCAAAAGTCAAAAAATTAGCTGGGTGTGGTGACATGCACCTGTGGTCTCAACTACTGGGGAGGCTGAGGCAGGAGGATCACTTGAGCCCAGGAGGTTGAGGCTACAGTGAGCCATGATCACGTCACTGCACTCCAGCCTGGGTGACAGCCAGATCCTATCTCAAAAAAAAAAAAAAAAAAAAAAAAAAAATCTCAAATTAGCAAAATTACATTATCCAACAATTGTTTTCAGTGGCAAAAACAAAAAGGAGAGAAGTGATTGGAATTTAAAGCATTTCTAGTTCACATGCCCATGGTTGCGGTAAACAGAGCACAAAGTTGATATGAGAGTATAAAAGCTGGCTGGGCACAGTGACTCATGCCTGTAATCCCCGTACTTTGGGAGGCTGAGGCAGGTGGATCACCTGAGGTCAGGAGTTAGAAACCAGCCTGACCAATAAGGTGAAACCCCGTCTCTACTAAAAATACAAAAAAAAAAAAAAAAACAATTAGCCAAGTGTTGTGGCGTGCACCTGTAATCCAAGCAACTCAGGAGCCTGAGACAGGAGGATCGCTTGAACCCAGGAGGCAGAGGTTACCGTGAGCCAAGATCATGCCATTGCACTCCAGCCTGGGTGATGGAGCAGGACTCTTTCTCAAAATCAATCAATCAATCAATAAAGCCTAAAATCAAAATTAATGCAGCTGCCAACTGCCAGGAGGAAAAGAACTCATTGGAGACCACTGAGTGGCAGCTGTCACCTAAAGCCGCTGTATGACCCTCTGCTGCAGAGGCTGCAGGAGACCCAAGGCAGGACTGTCACAGATGCTGCTCTCCACATATCAGCCTTATGTCTAGTTAGTATGCTGAAAACTCATCTTTTGGGAGAAAATCTGAAATGATTTTATGATCACAAAAGATAAATTGATTAAATGTAATTTTTGTTTTGTTTTGTTTTGAGACGGAGTCTCGCTCTGTTGCCAGGCTGGAGTGCAGTGGCATGATCTCGGCTCACTGCAGCCTCCGCCTCTTGGGTCAAGAGATTCTCCTGCCTCAGCCTCCTGAGTAGCTGGGACTACAGGCGCCCACCACCACACCCAGCTAATTTTTGTATTTTTTGTAGAAACGGGATTTCACCATGTTGGCCAGGATGGTCTCAAGAGGACCTCGTGATCCGCCTGCCTCGGCCTCCCAAAGTGTTGGGATTATATGTATGAGACACCGTGCCCGGCTGATTAAAAGTAATTTTTTAAAATCCCTTCAAAATATCCTCATGGCTGGTACTTCAGCCTGTAGCTGAGATGAGCTGACCAGCGGCTATAGGTGGGGAGAGGAGAAAAATCACTGGTCACTTCATCAGGAAAGTCCTGGCACCAGTGGTTTCATATCTCTATTCCGTAGACCCTTCCCAAATTATATTTAAACATATATTTTTTAATTCAATCTACTTATCCTCAAGTGTTTAACCCATAGGATATGATGTGAACTGTAGACACCCAGGAAGGTGCAGAATTTTCATTGAAAGTTATCTAAATGGGCTGAGTATGGTGGCTCATGCCTGTAATCCCAGCACTTTGAGAGACTGAGGACTGCTTAAGTTCAAGAGTTCAAGACCAGCCTGGGCAACATACAGAGACCCTGTCTCTACAAAAAATCTAAACATTAGCTGGGTCGGGTGGTGCATACCTGTGGTCCCAGCTACTTGGGAAGCTGAGGTGGGAGGATCACTTGAGCTCAGGAGTTTGAGGCTGCAGTGAGCTAGGATCGTGCCACTGCACTCCAGCCTGGGTGTCAGAGTGAGACTCTCTCTAAATGAAGCAAACAGGAGAGAAAGGAAAGATGATTAGGATGGATGCTATCAGAAGTAGAATCTTGGCCCTGAACTTGTTAAATTTCAGAGGAAGTAGAGAAAGGAGCGAGACAGGCATGGAAGCTGATGGGGACCTCCTGGGGTCAGTCAGGTAAATCCCTTTAAACCCCAAATAAGAAGTAACCAAAGGCAGGTTCAGGAGAGGGAACAAGGGTCTTCCTTTGCTTCAGGGATGGTGTCCTGGAGGAGCCTCTGACCACGGCTCTAATGCTCTTGACCCACGAGATGGCGTTCTGAGGTTCAAGGGTGCAGCCAAGACACCAGGGAGGTGGTTACAGCCACCTGACTCTCTGGTCAGTGGGCCCTGATCCCCACACTCCTGACCCCCTCCCAGACATGGGGGAGCAGACCCTACAGTGTCTTGTTGAGGTACTGCTGTTTTTTTGTTTGTTTGTTTTTGTTTTTTTCCTATATTTGCCATGGTGGATAGGATTTTAATTTTCCTTTTTTTTTTTTTTTTTTTTGCCGGAGTCTCACTCTGTCGCCAGGCTGGAGTGCAGTGGCGCCATCTCAACTCACTGCAACCTCCACCTCCTGGGTTCAAGCGATTCTCCTGCCTCAGCCTCCCAAGTAGCTGAGACTATAGGTGCATGCCACCATGCCCAGCTAATTTTTGTATTTTTAGTAGAGACAGGGTTTCACCGTGTTGGCCAGGAAGGTCTTGATCTCTTGACCCCATGATCCACCCACTTCAGCTTCCCAAAGTGCTGGGATTACAGGCATTAGGCATTAGCCACTGTGCCTGGCTAATTTTCCTTTTTCTTTTCTTTTCTTCTTTTTTTTTTTTTTTTGAGACAAAGTCTCCTCTGTGGCTGGAGTGCAGTGACACAATCTTGGCTCACTGCAACCTCTGCCTCCCAGGTTCAAGCGATTTTTCCGCCTCAGCTTCCTGAGTAGCTGGGATTGCAGACACGCACCACCACATGCTGGCTAATTTTTGTATTTTTAGTAGAGATGGAATTTCACCATGTTGGTCAGGCTGGTCTTGAACTCCTGAACACAGGTGATTAGCCCATCTCGGCCTCCCAAAGTGCTGAGATTACAGATGTGAGCCACCACGCCTGATTTTAATTTTTCGTTAAATGTTTCTAACCCCTTTTTGTCAGTATGGTGAAAAATGGCTTTGGAATTTTGGGCTTCATCTGGCCACCTTACTGAATTCTCTCATTAGCAAGAGTCTAGGTGGTTTAGGCTGCAATAACTAAATACTACAGACCAGGTAGCTTTTATAAACAACAGAAATGTATTGCTTACAGTTCTAGAAGGTTCTGGTGAAGGCCCTCTGCCAGATTGCAGAGTTTCAACTGATTTCCTTGGGTCCTTTTATCCCTTCATCCCTTGGGAGAAGGGAGTAATCCTTTTTATGAGTCTCTACCTTCATGATCTAATCACCTCCCAAAGGGCCCACTTCCTAATACCATCACAATGTGGGTTAGGATTTCAGTATATGAATTTTGGAAAAACACAAACAGTGGTCATGGATTTTTCCAGTGATTTTCTTAGGTTCTTTATCCCTGCAATGACTTTGTCTACAAATTGCAGCAATTTTGTTTCCTTCTTTTTGGCAGTGTATATTTTATCCCATTTGTATTGACTGAAAACTATTTACTACTAATAAACCATAAGGGTGATAGTTGATTTTAGGAAATTAACCTCTTTCTTACTGTATTAGTCTGTTTTCACACTGCTGATAAAGACATTCCTGAGACTGAGTAATATATAAAGTAAAAGAGGTTTAAAGGACTTACAGTTCCACGTGACTGGGGAGGCCTCACAATCGTGGCAGAAGGTGAAAGGCATGTTTTACATGGCAGCAGACAAGAGAGAATGAGAGCCAAAGGAAAGAGAAACCCCTTATAAAACCATCAGTTCTTGGAGACTTGTTCACTATCATGAGAACAGTATGGGGGAAACCACCCCTATGATTCAATGATCTCCCCCTGGGATGGCCCCTCCCACAACACGTGGGAATGATGGGAGCTTCAATTCAAGATGAGATTTGGGTGGGGACACAGCCAAACCATATCTAACTTACCAACAGTTTTTTAAAACCATGAATATATGATAGCTTTTTCTCAAATGTCCTTTGAATCTCTCATAATAGGATCATGTGATTATTCTTGTTTGGACATGATGTGATAATCAATAAATTTCCTATTATTAAATCATTTTTGTATTCTTAGAGTTAATATTAGTTGTCATGGTAGGCCATTTTCTTAATGCAATTTGAATTTGTAATGTAAGTTTTGAATTTGATTTGCCATTTTTATTTTCTTCATTCATATTTATAAATAAAAGTGCCCTATAGTTTATACAAAACTACAAGGATCGTTGTTAGGTCTTGAAACATAGTTAACCTAGCATGATAAAATTCATTTGTTTGCTTTCTGTTATTTTCTGTGATCTACAATTAATTCTATACAGTATGGAATCGATTTATAATTTTGACTTTAGGCTTGCTAGTTCATAAACTGCTTTTTTGTTTTGTTTTCATTTTTTTGAGATGATTATTTGATAAACATTAGAAGTTAATTGTTCTTCAGTCTATTTTGAAAAGTTAATATTATCTTCAGGTTACCAATTCCTCAAAACTACTTAGTTTATTAGCATTTACTTACATATAACATTGTTTAGAAATTTATTTGAGGCCGGGTGCTGTGGCTCACACCTGTAATCCTAGCATGCTGGGAGGCAGAGATGGGTGGATCACCTGAGGTCAGTAGTTTGAGACCAGCCTGGCCAAATGGTGAAACCCCGTCTTCACTAAAAATACAAAAATCGGCTGGGCGCGGTGGCTCAAGCCTGTAATCCCAGCACTTTGGGAGGCTGAGACGGGCGGATCACGAGGTCAGGAGATCGAGACCATCCTGGCTAACACGGTGAAACCCCGTCTCTACTAAAAAATACAAAAAATTAGCCGGGCGAGGTGGCGGGCGCCTGTAGTCCCAGCTACTCGGGAGGCTGAGGCAGGAGAATGGCCTAAACCCGGGAGGCAGAGCTTGCAGTGAGCTGAGATCCGGCCACTGCACTCCAGCCTGGGGACAGAGCAAGACTCCGTCTCAAAAAAAAAAAAAAAAAAAATACAAAAATCAGACAGGTGTGGTGGCAGGCATCTGTAATCCCAGCTACATAGGAGGCTGAGGTAGGAGAATCACTTGAACCCAGGAGGCGGAGGTTGCAGTGAGCCAAGATCACACTGCCTCACTCCAACCTGGGCAAAAGAGTGAAACTCTGTCTCAAAAAAAAAAAAAAAAAATTGAAAGTATTCTCATACCATTGTTTTAGCTTCTCTTAATTATAATTTTTATTTTTCTCACTTTTTATTAATTTGATATGCCAGATGATTTTCTGTTTTAGTGATTTTGGGGAAAATCTATGCTTCTATTTAATGAATAATCCTTTTTTCTCTGTTTTCATTCTGGTATTTTCAGTTTTTCTCTTCCTTTCTCTTGCTTTCTTCTTGTTCTGATCATTTGTTATCATTTATAATAATAATTTGTGTAAATTATTTTATTTAGTTTTTTCCTTTTTATTAATGAAATAATTTAGATATGAATTTTCTTCTTAGTATAGCTTTGTCACCATTCTGGAGATTTTTATATGTATTGTGATCCCTTATTATATGGTCTATGATTGTAGATAATATTTTTGTTCACTCAATAGTTATTTGGGAGAATATTACTAAATGCCTTGTTTAAATACTTGTTATTGATTTCTCATGTTTTTGCATAATAATCATAGAATATCAGATATATAATATCTTCTTCATACTACTTATTGTATCCATTTATTGTGTCTCAATATGTGTTTGATTTCTGCAAATGTAATATGGTAATTGAATAGACTGCTTGCACAATGTATAAGAAATAGAGCTATTGATCCATGACTCCTTTCCACTAAAAATTACATTAAAATCATGAATGTCCCCATTTATTTTTTATCTACTCACTGGCTTAGACTGATAGTGTTAACATTTGTCTCAATTCTGTTTCTGACACTTTCTCTTTGTGTGTGTCTGTGTGTATTTGATATTGCCAGCCATTATTTGATTGATTGATTGATTCATTCATTCAACAGAGGCTTATTGAAAATCTTTTGAGATTGGGCCCAGTGACTCATGGCTGTAATCCCAGCACTTTGGGAGGCTCAGGCAATAGGATCGCTTGAGGCCAGGAGTTCAAGACTAGCTTGGGCAACATAGCAAAACCTCATCTCTATTGTTGTTTAATAAAATAATTTTTAAAAGTCTCTTAGATAGAGCACAGATGTTGTGGTGATCAATAAACAAGGCTCTCGTGCTCATGGAATTTACATTTTAGTGTAAGGGGTAGGAGAAAGGCATTAAATAAATGAATAATGAATAAGGAAATTTCAGATAATATTAAGTTGTTTTGTTCGTTTTGTTTTGTGTTTTGAGACGGAGTCTCACTCTCTTGTCCAGGCTAGAGTGCAGTGGTGCGATCTAGGCTCATTGCAATCTCTGCCTCCTGGGTTCAAGCAATTCTCCTGCTTCAGCCTCCCAAGTAGCTGGGACTACAGGTGTGTGCCACCATACCCGGCTAATTTTTGTATTTTTAGTAGAGACAGGGTTTCTCTATGTTGACCAGGCTAGCCTTAAACTCCTGACCTCAGGTGATCTGCCCACTTCAGCGTTCCAAAGTGCTGTGATTGCAGATGCGAGCCACTTCACCTGGCCACAAGTCCTTTAAGAAGTTGCAAATATCACTTCTATGTATGTTCCCCACCAGATGTCAGTCACATGGTTGGTGGAAGTCAGTCACGTGGCCATACGTGGCAGCAAGGGAAGCTGGGAAATGTCATCTTTATTCTGAACACTTCTGGTTCAAGAATTTTCAAAATTGGGGATTTCGTTGCTGTTAAGAAAGGGTGAATTGACACTTGAGGAAGAACTGTCTCTCATCTCGTCAAGGTGTGGAGTTTGGATATGATTTCTTGTACAAGCAGTACTCATTGGAGTGTTTTAAGAACTTGAGTGGATTGATTTAATTTATATGCAAAGTACATCATTTGTTGCTGTGTGAAGGAGTGTACGGGCTAGAGTGGAAATGGGGACCAAGTTATGAAGTTATTTTAGGAGTCTGGGAGGCATGTGGATGGCTTGGACTAGGGTTGGAGGAGCTGAGATGGTGTGTAAGGAACAGACATGAGCTTTATATTGGAATTACAGCCTATTCATTAAATTAATATATGGCATTTCCATTATGCATCCATGATTACCATTTATACCTATAAATAGCATTTGTGGTCCAATCATTATTTCTGTCTTGAATCCTCCTTTTCTAATATTAATACTAACCTAATCTCATTTTCTTTTGATTTGTTTTGACTGGGCATAACTTCATTCATTCTTTTTCTTTAAAAAAAATCTGCTAGGTGCCCCTCTCTTTATAAAAATCATGGTGTCACATTCATTTTCATAAGCCGGTCTGAGAGAATTTGTCTTTTAATAGAGTGGTTTAATCCATTGCCAATCCTGTTATAACTGTTGCTTGTTCGCAGTTCATTGGCCCCATATTATTCTTTTTGCTTTTAAGCTATTTTATTTTCCATCTTTTGCTCTACTGATTGTTTTGTATATTTTATCTCCTAAATTAAATAGAACAATAGCTCTTCTTGTTAGAAGCCTTTTACTGATTTTCTTTACCTTCATGAAATATGTATTTAAAATTATATTTGTCTGAATATTAAGTTCAAAGGAAAAACTAACCTCTTACTTTTCTTGGAAGAAAATTTGGCTTATATTTACATTCCTCATTTACTTCCCAATGTCTGTTAAATTAATCTTGCACTATGCAATCTTGATTTTTTTAAGTTATTGAAATGGCTGTAGATTCACATGCAGTTGTAGGAAATCATTCAGAAAGATTCCATGTACACTCCACCCAATTTTCTCCTAATGGTAACATTTTCCAAAACCATAATACAATATCATAACTGAGATTTTGATAGTGATACAAACTGCTAATAGTCTTCGGAGTTCCCCAGTTTTGCTTGTACTCACATGTGAAAGTGTGTTGACTTCTATACAATTTTATCACACGTGTGTAGCTTTCTGTGTCTACCACCACAATGAAGCTATTGAACAATTCCATCACCTCTGCTGCCCTTTAAGGACAACATCCCCACATCCCTACCCCACCCCTAACTCTGTCAACAAGGGCTTGGTTTTCTAAGTCTAAAATTTTGCCATTTTAAAAATTGTATATAAATGGAGTCATATACTATGTAATTTTGGAGTGGGCTTTTTTTCCCCATCATAATATGCTTGAGATTCATTCAAATTGTTGTATCAATAATTTGCTCTGGGCCAGGCATTGTGGCTCATGCCCATAAGCCTCGCACTTGGGAGGCTGAGGTGGGAGGATTGTTTGAGCCCAGGAGTTCAAGACTAGCCTGAGCAACATGGTGGAAACCCCATCTCTATAAAAAATGCATAAGTTAGCTGGGCATGTTGGCATGTACCTGTAGTCCCAGCTACGTGGGAAGCTGAGGTGGGAAGGTGGCTTCAGCCTGGAAGTTCCAGGCTGTAGTGAGCCGTGATCGCGCCACTGAACTCCAGCCTGGGTGAAAGAGCAAGCCCCTGTCTCAAAAAAAAAAAAAGAGTTTGCTTGTTGTTATTGCTGAGTAGTATTTTACAGAATGAAATATTTCATGGTATGAAATTTATTTAACCCATTCACATGTTGATGGACACCTAGGCTGTCTCAAGCTTTTGGCTTTTATGAATAAAGTTACTACTACCATATGTATGCAGGTTTTTGTGTAAACATGTTTTCATTTTTCCAGGATAAAATAGCTCAGATGCCCTTGCAGGGTGGTATCATAACTGCATGTTTTGTTTTATAAGAAACTGCTATTTTTTCTTCCACAGCAATGGTAACATTTTACATTTTCACCAGCAATGTATGAGTGATTCAGTTTTTCCGTATTCTCACCAGCTTTGGTATGTCACTATTTTATATTTTAGCCATTCTGGTAGGTGTGAAGTGATGTCTCAACTGTGATTTTGCATTTCTCTGATGGCTAATCTTTAACAGTGATCATTTACCATCTGCATATCCTCTTCTGTGAAATGTCTGTTGATGTCTTTTGCCCATATTCTAATTGGTTAGTTGTTTTTGTTTTTTGTTTTGTTTTGTTTTGCTCTTGAGTTTTGAGAAGTCTTTATATATTTTGTATACTACTCCTTAATCAGATATATTGTTTGCAAATGTCTTCTGCAAGTGTTTATCTTTTCATTATCTTCTTATAACCTTTAGAAGAACAAAAGCTTTTAATTTTGATGTGGTCTAGCTTTTCAGTTTTTCCCACTGTGGACCGTGATTTTGGTGTCAAGTCTAAGAACTCTGCCTAGCCCTGGATACTGAAGATTTTCTCCTATTTTTTTCTTCTAAAAGTTTTATATTTTTATGTTTTACATTTAAGTCCATGATCCAGAATTTAGTTAATTTTTGGATAAGGTTCACACCTTATTACACCTTTAGGTCAAGATTCATTTTATTGCCTACAAATATCCACTTACTCCAGCATCATTTGTTGAAAGGGCTGTCCTTTCTCCATTGAATTACTTTGATGACTTTGCCAAAAATCAATTGAGTATATCTATGTGGGTCTATTTCTGGGTTCTCTATTCTGTTTCATTGATCCATGTGTCTGTCCTGCTGCCAATTCTACACTATTTTGATTACTGTAACTATATCATAAGACAATATCAGGTAAGTGATTTCTTGTACTTTGTTCTTTCCTGTCAGGATTGTTTTAGCTCTGCTAAGATCTGTGTATTTCCATATAAATTATAGAATAAGCTTGTCTGTGCCTACTAAAATTTCACCAGTGTATTAATAAGAATTGCGTTAAATCTGTAAGTCAACTTGGGAGAACTGTCATCTTTATTATGTTGAGTCTTCTAGTCCAGTGGTCTAGGGATAGCATCATCAACCTTTTTGGCACCAGAGACTGGTTTCGTGGAAGACAGTTTTTCCATAGACCAAGGTGGGGGATGGTTTTGGGATCATTTAAGCACATTACATTGATTATGCACTTTATTTCTATTATTATTACATTGTAATGTATAGTGAAATAATTATACAACTCACCATAATTTGGAATCAGTGGGAGCCCTGAGCTTGTTTTCCTGCAACTAGATGGTCCTATCTAAGGGTGATGGGAGACAGTGACAGATCATCAGGTACTAGATTCTCCTAAGGAGCACACAACCTAGATCCCTTGCTTGTGCAATTCACAATAGGGTTCGTGGTCCTGTGAGAATCTAATGCCACTGCTGATCTGACAGGAGGCAGAACTCAGGGGGTAATGCAAGCAATGGAGAGTGGTTGTAAACACAGCTTAAGCTTCTCTCACTGACCTGCCGTTCATCTCCTACTGTGAAGTCCAGTTCCTAAGCATTGCTCACCTCCTGCTATCTGGTACTGGTCCATGGCCTGGGGATTGGGGGCACCTGTTCTAGTTCATGAAAGCAACATGTGTGTCCTTTAATTAAGTAACTGATTTCTTTCATCCACATTTTGTAATTTTAAGAATAAAGATCCTATACTTGTCTTGACAAGGGTATACCTAAGTATTTCATCTTCTTTGGAGTGAATGTGACATGTTTATTGTTAGTAAATAGAAATGTGATTTTTTTGTGTTAATCTTTTTAAATTTTTTAAATTAATTTTTCAGGTAGGCAAATAAAAATTGTATAGATTTATGGTGTACATGATATTTTGATATCTGTATACATTGTGGAACGGCTAAATCAAGCTAACATATCAATTACTTCACATACTTACTGAGATCATTTAAAATCTAATCTCTTAGGAATTTCAAATATACAATAGACTGTTTCTCCTACTGCATAACTGAAATTTTGTATCCTTTCATCACTATCTCCCCACCTCACAACTCCTCAGTCCCTGACAACCGTAATTTTATTCTCTGTTTCTGTGATTTCAGCTTTTTTAGATTCTACATATAAGTGAGATCATGAAGTGCTTGCCTGGTTTATTTTTCATTTAGCATAACATCCTCCAAGTTCATCCTTATTGTCACAGATGACAGGATTTCCTTCTTTTTAAAGGCTGAATATAATATGTCTTACAACCTTGCGATCTCACTTAATTGTTCTAGGCGGGATTCCTTTGTAGATTTCTTGGGATTTTCTACATCGAAGTTGATGTCATCTTCAAATAAAGACAGTTTAATTCCTTCTTTTCCAATCTGTATTCCTTTTATTTTATTTTTCTTATCTTATTGAACTGACTAGCAGTTCTGGTACAAACATTCCCTGACTTATGGTGATTCAGCTTAACAATTTTTCAACTTTATGATGATGCAAAAGTGATATGTATTCACTAGAAACTGTACTTCAGTTACCCATATATCTACTTTGTTTTTTACTTTCAGTATAGTGTTTAATAAATTACATAAGATAGTCAGCATTTTATTATAAAACAGGCTTTGTGTTAGATGATTTTTGTCCAAATGTATGCTAACATAAATGTTCTGAGCATGTTTAAGGTAGGTTAGGCTAAACAGGATGTTTAGTAATTAGGTGTATTAAATGCATTTTCCACTTAACCATATTTGCAATTTACAATGGTTTATCAGGATCAAATCCCATCATAACTCAAGGAGCATTTGTATTATATTGACTAGCAGTGGTGGGAGTAAATATTCTTGGCTCATTCCCAATCTTATAGGGAAAGCATTCAGTGTTTTCAGTCCTTCACATTAGCTATAGAATTTTTGTAGTTCTTTACCAAGTTCAGTTGATTCTTCTCCTCTTAAATTTCTGAAAGTTTTTATCATGAATGGGTGTTGGATTTTGTCAAATGTTTTTTCTGTTTCACTTGGTATGGTTATATGATTTTCTTCCTTAGTTTGTTGATATGGTGGATTATGTTGATTGATGTTTAAAATATTAAACACGACTCGATTGATTTTGGGTTGTTGAACCAGACATGTTCACCTGACATGAATCTGACTTGGTCATGTTACCAGTGGCCAATCTGTATGGCTCTGCGGCAACCACAATTCTTGCCTTCTCAGAAGAAAGAATTCAACCAAGGGGCATAAGGCAGAGTGAGAGACTGAGGCAAATTTTAAGGCAGGAGTGAAAGTTTATTAAACAGCTTTGGAACAGGAAGAAAAGGAAGTAAAGTACACTTGGAAGAAGGCCAAGTGGGCAGTGTGAGCTCTCAAGTGCATGGTTTGACCTTTGACTTAGGGTTTTATATGGTGGCATACTTCTGGGGTCTTGTGTCCTTTCTCTCCTTGTTCTTCCCTTGGGTTGGGCTGTCCACATGTACAGTGGCCTGCCAGCACCTAGGAGAGGCCACATGTGTATACAGTGTGTGTACTGGAGTTGCACTCATGCTTTTTTGAGTTGGATGTTCCTAGAAAGTCATGTACCTGTTAAACTCTGCCACTTTGCTATTAGTGCACATACGTGAGCCCATTCACCCAACTCCTGAGATCTTATTGAGAAGCTGATCACCAGTTTTGGGTTTTTCTACCTGTTGAGAGACTGCCTTTCCCTGCCGCTCGGGAAACCAATTACTGTTACTGAGTGCATATACTTGAGCCCATTTGCCCAACTCCTGAGATCTTATTGAGAAACTGATCACCAGTTTCAGGTTTTCTACCTATAGGGAGACTGCCTTTCCCTGGTGCTGGCTATGACCAATTACTATTTTAGAGAGACAGCTTAACAACTACCTGCCCATCACCTGATGGTCGTCTGACATTCCTGGGGGAGAGGTGAACCCTCTCCTGCCCTGCTGATGTCTGCCTGACTACCTACTGTAACAGTCATGGTGCATGATTCTTTTTATACATTACTGGATTCAGTTTGCTAGTATTTTGTTAGGATTCTCACATCTAAGCTCATGAGAGATGTGGTCTGCAGTTTTGTTTGTTTGTTTGTTTGTTTTGTGCTGTCTGGTTTTGTTGTGAGGCCTTGTAAAATGAATTAGTAAGTGTTCCTATTTCTTTTATTGTGTGGGGAGTTGTGTAAAACTGTTTATGGGAGAGATGGTATAAAATGGCTTTTAATTCATATTTAAATGGTAGAATTTTCCAATGAAACTATTTAGGCTTGGAGATTTTTTCTTTTTCTCAAAAGCTTTTAAATTATTAAAACAATTTCTTTAATGGTTGTAGCATCATTCAAATTATCTATTTCGTCTGTTTTAGAGGTTTGTGGTTTTCCAGGAATTGGTCCAATTCTTCTAAGTTGTTGAATTTGTGAGCGTAAAGTTATTCATAGTATTCTCCTATTCTCTTTTTAATGGTTGCAGGATATATAATAATATTACCTGTTTCGTTTCTGATATTGGTGATTTGTGTTTTCTCTGGCTGTTTTCTGTCACTCTTGCTAGAGGTGTGTCAAATTTATTAATTTTTTTTTTAAAATATGCTTTTGTTTCATTGATTTTTCTCTCTTATTTTCTATATCCAATTTCATTGTTTTCTGCTCTTAGCTTACTATTTTCTTCTTTCTGCTTGCTTTGTAGTTTTTCGTTATGTATTGTTCTTTTTTTAGTTTCTTGAGATAGGAACTTCGATTATTGATTGACATTCCACACTTACTTTCTTTCAGTTCTCTGTAATTTTATTTACTTTGAGACTTCTTTGAACCTTGAGTTTAGCAGCGTGTTGTTAATTTTCCAGGTATTTAGAGGTTTTCCTGGTGTCTTTCTGTTGCTAGTTTCTAGTTTCATTTCAGTATAGCCAGATAACATATTCTGTGTGATTTCAGTTATTTATATCTTTGTGGTTTGTTTTATAGCCTTTATGTTATCTGTCTTGGCCAATGTTCCATAGTCATTTAAAAAAAAAATGCATATGGCCGGGCACAGTGGCTCATGCCTGTAATCCCAGCACTTTGGGAGGCTGAGGCTGGTGGATCACTTGAGGTCAGGAGTTTGAGACCAGCCTGGCCAACACGCCAAAACCCGTCTCTACTAAAAATAGAAAAATTAGCAGGGCGTGGTGGTGCATGCCTGTAATCCCAGCTACTTGGGAGGCTGAGGCAGGAGAGTCACTTGAACCCAGGAGGTGGAGGTTGCAGTGAGCCGAGATTGTGCCACTGTGCTCCAGCCTGGGCGACAGAGTGAGACTCCAACTCAAAAAAAAAAAATTGCATATGCTGCTGTTGGATGTAGTGTTCTGTGTATATCAGTTAGATCCTACTGGTTGATTCTGCTGTGTAGTTCTCTGTATACATACTGATGGTTCTCTCTAGCAGTTCTGTCCTTTGCTGAGAGGAGGCTGTTCAGGTTTCCAACTATAATTGTGGATTTGTCTGTTTTTCCTGTTAACTCTGTTTTTGCTTCATGTATTTCAAAGCTTTTCGATGTGTCCGTATTTAAGATTGCATATCATCCTGGTGGATTGATCCTTTGACTATTATATAATGTCCCTCTTTGCTTCTATTAAATAGTAATTTTCTTTGCTCTGAAGTTGACTTTATTGGTATTAATGTAGCCACTGTTGCTTCTTAAAATTAATACCTTCAGGTTATATAATTTTCCATCCTTCCTATGTTGTTGAATTTGAAGTCACTTTCTGGTAAACAGCATAAAATTGGATTTTGTCTCTGTCTACTTCGCCAATCTGTTTTTTATTGGTGTACTTAGACCATTGACATTTAAGTTAATCATCTATGTAAGTCTACCATTTTATTAAAATTGTCTATGTAAGTCTACCATTTTATTAATTTTTTCCTGTTTGGTCCCTCGGGTTCTTGTTCCTCTGTTTTTCTTTTCGTGTAGGGTACTTGAACAGTTTTTAGGATGCCATCTTGATTTTTCATCACATTTTAAAGTATATCTTTTTGGCTGGGTGCAGTGACTCACACCCGTAATCCCAACACTGTGGGAGACCAAGGCAGGTGATTGCTTGAGTCCAGGAGCTCAAGACCAGCCTGTGCAATATGGTGAAACCTCGTCTCTACCAAAAATACAAAAATTAGCTGGCCATGATGGTGTACACTACTCAGGAGGCTGAGGCATGACAATTGCTTGAACCAGGGAGGTGGAGGTTGCAGTGAGCCAACATCTTGCCACTGCATTCCAGCCTGGGGAACAGAGTGAGACTGTCCCCCAAAAAATGAGTATATCTCTTTGTTTGCTCTGTGACATCACACTTGACTGGTATCAACATTTTGCCTCTTCAAGTGGAACATGAAAACAGCGTTTCCTTTTAGAACCATTACTTTCCCTGCTCTTAAATATCATTGTCTTGAGTACAAGAGGTTGTTATAATTTGTGTCTCAATCGTTAAATATAATTTACACAACTTAGAAGGAGAAGGATAGTCTATTGTATGTACCCAGATTGCTACCATTTCTCTTATTTCTTCCTCCTTCTTGATGCCCCAAGCTTGATTCTCTTCCCATTTCTTTTCTGTTTGAAGAACTTCTTTTAGGGCAGTTTTTAAGGGTAAATCTGATCATGGTAAATTTTTTGTTTTTCTTTATCCAAGAATGTTTTTATTTCCCCTCATTTCTAGAGAATAATTTTGCCACATGTAAAATTCATAGATGGGCTGGGCCCTGTGGCTCATGCCCATAATCCCAGCACTTTGGGAGGCTGAGGCAAGTGGATCACCTGAGGTCAGGAGTTTGAGACCAGCCTGACCAAGATGGTGAAACTCCATCCTTACTAAAAATACAAAAATTGGCTGAGCATGGTGGTGCACACCTGTAATTCCAGCTGAATCACTTGAACCCTGGAAGCAGAGTTTGCAGTGAGCTGAGATCACGCCATTGCACTCCAGCCAGGGGGACAAGAGCGAAACTGCATCTCAAAACTAAATAAGTAATAAACTTAAATTCATAAATAAAAATTCTTTTTATTTTTCAGAACTTGAAGAATGTTGTGCCACTTACTTCTGGCCTCTATGATTTCAGATGGGGACATTGTTGTCATTTGAATTGTTTTTTGCCTGTAGGTAATACATCATTTCTTTCTGGATGCTTTCTAGAATTTTTCTGAGTTTTTAGTTACCAGGAGTTCAGTTGTAACATGTTTTTGCATGGGATTATTTGGATTTTTTTCTGTATGAAGTTTGATCAGTTTGTTACATCTTTGGTTTGTGTTTTTCACCAAATTTGGAAAATTTTGGCTGTTACTTATTTGAATACTCTTTAGCACTATTTTGTGGCTCTTCTCCTTCTGGGACTCTGATGAGCATTGGAGTTTTTAATTGCGCCTGAGGATCTGTTAAATACCATTTCGTCTATTTTCTTTCTGGTATTCATAATGAGTGAATTTTATTGATCTGTCCTCACAATCACTGATTTTGACATCTGTCATCTGTCCTCTACTCTCCTATCCAGTACATTTTGATTTTTTTCAGTTTTGTAATTTCCATTTTGTTCCATTTGATTCTTTCTTTCTTCTTCTTCTTCTTCTTCTTTTTTTTTTTTTTTTTTTTTTTTTTTTAGGGACAGGATCTTGCTCTGTAGCCCAGGCTGGAGAGCAGTGCCCAGGCTGGAGAGCAGTGGTGCAATCATAGTTCACTGCAACCCCCAAATCCTGGGCTCAAGCCATCCTCCTGCCTCAGTCACTTGAGTGAGTAGCTGGGACTATCAGTGCATGCCACCACAACCAGCTAATTTAAATATACATATACATATACATATATATATACACACGCACACACACATTTTTTTTTGTTTTTCTTTTTCTTTCTTTTTTTTTTTTTTTTTTTGTAGAAATAGAATCTTACTGTATTTTCCAGGCTGGTCTTGAACTCCTGGCCTCAAGCAATCCTCCCACCTTGGCCTCCCCAAAGTGCTGGGATTATAGATGTGAACCACCAAGCCCAGCTGGTTCTTTTTTATAACTCCTATTTACTTGAACCACCAAGTCCAGCTTGTTCTTTTTTATAACTCTTATTTGCTTGTTGAGATTTTCTTATGTTTCATTTGTTTCAGTAGACTTTTTAGTTGATTGTTGAAACATCATGATGACTTCTTTTTTTAATTTAATTTAATTTTATTTTAAGGATACATGTGTAGGACAGTGCAGGTTTGTTACATAGGTAAACGTGTGCCATGGTAGCTATATCAACCCGTCATCTAGGGTTTTAAGCCCTGCATGCATTAGCTATTTATCCTGATGCTCTCCCTTCCCCTTACCCCGCTGACAGACTGGATAAAGAAGGTGGTACATATACACCATGGAATACTATGCAGCCATAAAAAGGAATGAGATTATGTCCTTTGCAGGGACATAGATGGAGCTGGAAGCCACCATCCTCAGCAAACTAACCCAGGATCAGAAAACCAAACACTGCATGTTCTCACTTATAGGTGGGAGCTGAAGAATGAGAACACATGGACACAGGGAGGGGAACAACAGTCACTGGGGCATGATGGTTTCTTTAAAATCCTTTATGGATGATTTCAATGTCTGATTCATCTCATTATTGATGTCAGTTAAGTGTCTTTTCTCTTTCAAGTTGTGAGTTTCTTGGTTCTTGATGTGATGAGTGATTTTCTATTATTATCGCAGATACTTCATCTAGTAGCTTAGTGGACTCTGGATTCTATTTAAATCTTTTATTTTAGCCGGCAGTTACCTTGTTTAGGTTTAGTCATATTTAGGTTTAGTCACCTCGTTTAGGTTTAGATTCTGGTATACTTTTGCAGACCACGGTTGCAATGAGAACTTGTTTGCAGAACCTTTATGGTGCTGTGTTAGCCAGCCTGGTTCCTACAGGGCTGCTGGGGTCCCACTGCTTCCTCCTGGTGCTGCTTGACGGAGCAGAAAAGATTTTCTTAGGCCAAGATGGCAGGTGAGTCTCTGCGGGAGGAGATTCTCAGGCAGGAACAAGGAGGCTTCCTAAGCCAAGTGCCTTTTATGATGAGATTCTGCTCTGTGGTGGGGTACAGAGAGCACTCCCCAGGCCAGGCACTTGTGGTTGAGTCCACTATACTGTTGCCTCCAATCTCTGGGTGGGGTGTAAAGGCTCTGACCCACAGGATCAGGCTGTTTGTTTTGGTGGAGATCCACCTTGCTGGGCCTGCCGTGTTATATTCTGGTTGGAGAGGGAGATTTCAGGCCTGCCAGGGAAGGAAATCACCTCCCTTAGCTTTTTACTGTTAGTGGCGTTCCAGTAGATCCTCCTTGCCTATCATGTGGGGTTGGTCTGGGGCTGTCTGAGGGACTTCAGTTCAATCTTGGAAAAAAATGAGCCTACTTGGGCTCCCTTCTGTTGTTACGTGGGGGACAGCACACATCAGCTGTTGATTGCCTTCTTTTGTTGGGTCTAGTTCCTCCAGAGCCAGGTCCTCAAACTCCTTTCTAGTTTGCCTAGTTCTCCCCCCTCTTAGCACCGTTGGGAGCTGTCCTTTGATTAACTCTTACATTATTTCTGGCTTATTGTTGCACTTAGCAGAGAGAAATGAGTCCACACCATCTTCCATTTTCTCTGGATCAGAAGTTCCATTATCATTAAACAGGTTTTTTTTTTTGAGATGGAGTCTTACTCTGTCGCCTAGGCTGGAGCACTATGGCGCGATCTTGGCTCACTGCAACCTCCGCCTCCCGGATTCAAGCGATTCTCCTGCCTCAGCCTCCTGAGTAGCTGAGTTTTAACCATTAAATGTTCTTTTTCCATCATATTTTGGTCTTTGTGTTTAGTTTTTTGTTTTTGTTTTTGTTT
The DNA here is from genome assembly GCF_049350105.2 of Macaca mulatta. Classification (NCBI taxonomy): domain Eukaryota; kingdom Metazoa; phylum Chordata; class Mammalia; order Primates; family Cercopithecidae; genus Macaca; species Macaca mulatta. The sequence goes on along the minus strand of NC_133408.1, from coordinate 57,344,153 downwards.
TTTTGACATGGAGTTTTGCTTTTGTTGCCCAGGCTGGAGTGCGGTAAAGTGATCTCGGCTCGTTGCAACCTCTGCCTCCTAAGTTCAAGTGATTCTCCTGCCTCAGCCTCCTGAGTAGCTGGAATTACAGGTGCCCACCACCACACCCGGCTGATTTTTGTATTTTTAGTAGAAACGGGGTTTCACCATTTTGGCCAGGCTGGTCTCGAACTCCTGACCTCAGGTGATTCATCCACCTCGGCCTCTCAAAGCACTGGAATTACAGGCGTGAGTCACCACGCGCGGCCTTGTGTTTAGTTTTGTATCATATTTACAATAGTTAATTTTGATACAGGAGCTAGAAAGAAATTACTTAGGCAGATAGTGAGGCTAAAGGAATCCTAGGCAAGGCTTCCCTTTTAACAAAAAGCACCCCCAAAATAATTTCTCTTCTAACAAAGAGCAGCCTAAAAAATCTAGCTGCAAACATAAATAAGGAGGCTAAAGCTTGCACAGGTGAATGACGGCGGGCTAATAATGGAGGGCTACCTGGAAGCCAGGTGTGGTCAGCAGGGAGGCTCCGTCTTCCCTTCTCTCTTCATCACGTGTACAGTAAGGACCAGGTAACATGGCCCTGGCCAGGTAGAGAACCCATGTGCATAATAAAAAATTAGGATGGGGCAGCCAGCTTCTTCGTGAGCTATGCAAATGGCACACCTGGTCCAACCAATCTTTCGTCCCCTATGTAAATCAGACACCGCCTCCTCAAGCTCCTCTATGAAACCTTCTGCATTTCACACAGAACTGGCAACCCATTTTTCTCCAGGAACCCTCTCTGCACAGCGGGCTCTCCTCTTTCTTTCTCCTATTAAACTTCTGTTCTTAACCTCACTCTGGTGTGTTGGTATCCTTAATTTCCTTGGCATGAGGCAATGAATCTCATGAATTACTCCAGACAAACAACAGCACTTCAATTTTACTATCTCTCTCTCTCTCTTTTTTTTTTTTTTTTTTTAGAGGAAGTCTCGCTCTGTCACCCAGGCTGGAGTGCAGTGGCACGATCTCGCCTCACAGCAACCTCTGCCTCTGAGGTTCAAGTGATTCTCCTGCCTCAGCCTCCCGAGTAGCTGGCATTACAGGTGTCCACCACCATGCCCGGCTAATTTTTTATTTTTAGTAGAGACGGAGTTTTGCCATGTTGGCCAGGCTGGCCTTGAACTCCTGTCCTCAGTTGATCCACCTGCCTCAGTCTCCCAAAGTGCTGGGATTACAGGCATGAGCCACTGCACCTGGCCCAATTTTACTATCTGTAAACAGTTTTTACTTACATTGTCATTCCTTTGTACTTTAAATTTCTTATATCTGAATTTTAATTATAATTCATCTCATAACATTTTTGAAAATTTAAACATTTCTTAAAAATTTTCATAGTAGGGGTTGGGTATTACTCAAGAGACATATTTTTTCAGGCCTTTGCAGATCTGAAAATATGATTCTATTAACTTTACTGACAAAATTAAAATAAGACTGAATATAGAGTTTGGGGGTCACAAAATTTAAATTTCACTCTTAAAATTCAACATTTTTTGTAGTAAAAATGCTTCATATTAATTCATCTCTTGCAGGTTCATAATGTACATTAGTTTAATTAAGGCCTCATTTGAGAAGCTTAATTTTGTTTAGCGTATCATGTCTCAACTGATAAAATGATGATATTGGAATTTTTGTGTGATGTGCTTTTCCTGTTATTATTTATATCCTCAGACCGGGCGCAGTGGCTCATGCCTGTAATCCCAGCACTTTGGGAGGCCAAGGCAGGTGGATCACTTGAGCCCAGGAGTTGGAGACCAGCCTGCCCAACATGGCCAAACCCCATCTCTACTAAAAATACAAAAATTAGCTGGGCGTGGTGGCACACGCCTGTAATCCCAGCTCCCCAGGAGGCTGAGGCAGGAGAATCGCTTGAACCCGGGAGGCAGAGGTTGCAGTGAGCTGAGATCGTGCCACTGCACTCCAGCCTGGGCGACAGAGTGAGACTCCATCTCAAAAAAAAAAAAAGAAAAATTATATCCTCAGAACCTCATTGTTGCCCAGGCTGGATTGCAGCAGTACATTCATAGCTCACTGCAGCCTCAAACTCCTGGGCTTGAGTGATCCTCCCACCTCAGCCTCCCAAGTAGCTAGGACTACGGGCACACACCATCCACTAAGAGATATAAGTGGGCACTTACCTATATCTGAAAAAGAACCCAACAATGACGTAAATACTAAAGACACAGACCTAACAAAAATGGGCGGTCAAGGTGGCAACAGAGGCTGGTGATGTCTTCCTGGGTCTGTGCACCTCGGTCTTCCACTTTACACCCTCAGTCTGTAGGAAGTACATCCTCATCCATGTGGCCTTCTGGCTACAAAAGGGCTGCTACAGCCTCAGACACCAGAACTATATTTGGAATGGGGTGGGGGTGGTAGCAAAAAAATCCTTTTTTCTCCAGTGGTTCTCTTTCTTATGAGCGAAGGGAACTCTTTCTCAGAAATCTCCTAGCAGCTTTTCCCTGTCAGTTTCATCAGCAAGATCAGAATGGTATGCCTACTCCTGGCGGCAAGAGAGGCTGAGAAAATAGGAAAAGAGGCACACGATAGCATGATTGGCTTAGATCTGCTATTATCCACCCTTGGAGCTAGAGTCTGTCAACCTTAAGTAACGAGATTTAGAAAATATGATTAAGTATAGAGTTTATTGCAGCCCAAAGCTAAGAATAGCCATTCAGGAAACACAAACTCCAGATAAATGGGGTCAGTGCTCTCAAGTTAAAAGTTAAGGTCTTTGCGGGGTGCGATGGCTTACATGTATAATCCCATTGCTTTGGAAGGTCAAGGCTGGAGGATTGCTTGAAGCCAGGAGTTTGAGACCAGCCTGGGCAACATAGGGGGACCCCATCTCTCCAAAAAAAAAAAAAATTAAAACTTAGCTGGGCATGGTGGTGTGCACCTGTAGTCCCATCTACTCAGGAGGCTGAGGTGGGAGGATTGCTCAAACCAAGGAGTTTGAGGCTGCAGTGAGCCATGATTGCACCACTGCACCGCAGCCTGGGCAACAATGAGGCTCTGTCTCTAAGAAAAATAATAGTAAAAAAATGTTAAAGTCTTGCTTATATAGGCAGCAAACGAAGGAATTTAGTAGAATTATAACATTTTCTTATACAAGGCTAGTGTATGAGCTACAGCAATTTAGTTAGTTACAGTTTATTTTCTTTTCTATGCAGCTTGTATTTATTTCCTTTCCAATTTGAAAGTGTATTTAACATTCCATCTTAGACAATGTGATAGTCACAATGTCTTTGTCTTACAAAGGTAAGTGGGAAGTTAATCTATAATGAAGATACACAGTGAGCAGGGAAGGGGTCTTCCCTGGTGTGCTTTCATCATTTACAATTTCTAAAACAGTGTATTACCAGGTAAGGAAGAAAAATAATCTATAATCAGACAAACAAAGGTTATAGCTGCCTGTTTATGTGACTCAGTTCCCATAATCACATACGCTTAAGGGTCAAAGTATTTTAAAGTTTCAACAGCTTAGATTTGGAATTACTTATTTTTGCAACTCATTATTATCAAATCAAATCAGTTTTTTGTTTTTGTTTTTGTTTTTTTGTTTTTTTTTTTAAGAAAGGAGGAGGGGAAGTGAGTGACTTCTGGCCATACCACAAATGGCACCAGCCACAACCTTCCTCTAAGTAAAATTGTAGGCAGAATGCCTCACTGGAAATACTTTTATTTGTTTTCTTGTTCTTTGTAGAAAATAAGTTTGGACGTGGCTCGATTATATTCCTTGTAGAGAATCTGTTTTGTACAACCTGCCTGGTGCTTATGATTTTTTTTCTTATTTGTTTAAAATCATGTTATAGATTGGTCAGAATGGTTCATCTTTATTACTTTGCCTGGATCTCAGAGAGCACTTCTAAAATGTAGGCACAGGTCTTCCATCCAGTGCAGTTTTCTGTTATTCTTTTTTTTTTTTTTTTTTTTTTTTTTTTGAGATGGAATCTCACTCTGTTGCCCAGACTGCAGTGCAGTAGGATGATCTTAGCTCATTGAAACCTCTGCCTCATGGGTTCAAGCGATTCTCCTGTCACAGCCTCCTGAGTAGGTGGGATTACAGGCACCCACCACCACACCTGGCTAATTTTTGTATTTTTAGTAGAGACAGGGTTTCACCATGTTGGCCAAGCTGGTCTCAAACTCCTGACTACAGATGATCCACCCACCTTGGCCTCCCAAATTGCTGGGATTACGGGTGTGAGCCACCTTGCCCGGCCTATAATTTTCTTTTTTAATTCTTGCTTATACTCTCATTTTGTTCTTATTCAGCCTTATGGTTGTCTCCTGTGTGGCACATCGAATTCTTACTTCTGTTCTCTTCCTTCATATTTGTCGACCCCTCTCTCTCTCACTGTTTCATACCTTTTCCATCTGAACTCAGAGAAGTTCTAATGTTGGTCCTCTGCGTTAATACTCCTGATTTCTGGAGTGTATGTTGTGCTATATGAAACTGTTACCAGAAACGGGTCCCGATCCAGACCCCAAAGAGAGGGTTCTTGGACCTCGCACAAGAAAGAATTTGGGGCGAGTCCTTAAAGTAAGAGCAAGTTTATTAACAAAATAAAAGAATGTTATTAAGAAGTAAAGGAATAGACTGTGTGCAGTGGCTCATGCCTATAATCCCATCACTTTGGGAGGCCGAGACTGGTGGATCACTTGAGGTCAGGAGTTTGAGACCAGCCTGGCCAACATGGTGAAACCCCATCTCTACTAAAAATACAAAACTTAGCCGGGTGTGGTGGTGCATGCCTGTAATCACAGCTACTCGGGAGGCTGAGGCAGGAGGATTGCTTGAACCTGGGAGGCAGAGGTTGTAGTGAGCCGAGATTACGCCACTGGACTCCAGCCTGGGCGAAAGAAAAAAAAAAAAGAAAGTAAATGAATAAAAAAAAGGCTACACCACAGGCAGAACAGTGACATGGGCTGCTTGACTGAGTATTCTTATAGTTATTTCTTGATGATATGCTAAACGAGGGGTGGATTATTCATGAGTTTTCCAGGAAAGGGGTGGGCAATTCCTGGAGCTGAGGGTTCCTCCCCTTTTTAGGCCATATGACATTGCCATGGCATTTGTAAACTGTCATGGTGCTGGTGCTGGTGGGAGTGTTGTTTAGCATATGCTAATCTATGATAATTAGCATATGATGAGCAGTGAGGACGACCAGGGGTCACTTTCATCGCCATTTTGGGTTTAGTGGGTGTTGACCAGCTTCTTTCTGGCTTTCCTGTTTTATCAGCAACATCTTGGTGACATGTATTTTGTGCCAAACTCCAATCTCATCCTGTGACTTAGAATACCTTAACCTCCTGGGGATGCAGCCCAGTAGGTCTCAGCCTCATTTTATCCAGCCCCTCTTCAAGATGGAGTCACCCTGGTTTCAAAGCCTGCACAACCTACAACGTAATTTTCATTTTGCTCTTCGTTATTTTCCTAACATCCTCTTCTGTCTTATTTCAGTCCCTTTCGGCTCCGTCCCCTTTTCAATTTCTTCTCCTGCTTCTGTTCTAGAGTGTGCCTGAATTTTTTTTTTTAAGACACTAAACTGTGTTAAAGCACCATCTTTGTTTGCTAACAGTGATTTTTGGAGTTGTTTTTCTCCTGTAATCAGGATGTTTATTTTCCTTCATTACCTTTTCAAAAGTGTTATGTTAACTCCCCTCCAGCCCCTCACCCTGGATCCACATTTTCCCACTATCCTGGGGTTTGTCACAAAGTGCAAAGGCTATTTATCCTGGTTTCCCAATTTCTATGGGGCTGTTTGTCTTCTTGTGGTTCAGAGAGTGTAGTTGGTGGTTTCTTTCTACATTGTTTCGCAGACACATGGCTGAATTAGACACATAGTTGAATTAGTGGAAATTCCTCTCAGATATTGGCCTTGTGATCATCTTTTTTTTTTTAATAGATGGAATCTTACTCCGTCACCCAGGCTGGAGTACAGTGGTATGACCTCCGCTCACTGCAAACCTCCACCTCCCAGGTTCAGGCAATTCTCCTGCCTCAGCCTCCCAAGTAGCTGGGACTACAGTAGCTGGGACTACAGGTACATGCCACCATGCCCAGCTAATTTCTATGTTTTTAGTAGAGATGGGGTTTCACCATGTTGGCCAGGCTCCTCTCGAACTCCTGACCTCAGGTGATCTGCCTGCCTCAGCCTCCCAAAGTGTTGGGAGTAGAGGTGTGAGCCGCTGTGCCTGGCCAGTCATCTCTTTTGTACAATTCACAGTCGGCACTATCTTTTTTATTTATTTCTTTGTGTATTCTTCTGGGAAATTAGCAAGGAAATTTGGTTTGACTCTGGGCCAGCATGCAGTTGGCTGATACTTGCAAAATTCTCAGTGAGGAGTAATAGAAAAAAGCACAGGGATTTGAGGTAAATAATCTTATTCCCAGCTGTGCCTCTTGTTTGCTGTGGGACTGTGAGCCTGTTACTGTGCCCCTCTGCGCCTCTGCTTCCTCGGCTCTCATAGGAATGTCTGCATGACAAGGTCATTGTGAGGATGAAATGGGAGACCACATCTGAGATGCTGGACACACTGTCACTCACTGCGTGTCCAGTCCCCTCCGTCCTATTCCCAATGCTCTACGTGGAAACGGCGAACATCAGACTTCTTGTGAACCAGCTGTCGTCGATGGCCCAGGTCAGAGGTCTGTGCCTGGATCTCATTCTTATAGCTAGGGCCCTGCTATTAGCGCCTCGTATGCAGAGACTTCTGCTGATTTCCCAGAAGAATACACACAGAAATAAATTAAAAAGATAGTGCCGACAGTGAACCGAAGACAAAAGATAACCACAGGCCTTTATCTGGGAGGAGTTTCCACTAATTCAGCCATGTGTCTGAGAAAGGATGTAGAAAGAAACCACCAAGTATGCTCTCTGCGTCTATTCCATGTGGACTGTGGACTAGGAGCACTGACTATGCCTTCCTGAGAGCCTCCGCTGCCGCAGTGTCTCTGCCTGGCAGGATGCACGTGCACACACCTTTGGAGACACAATATGGTGTTGTGGTTAGGCTCATAGACGCTGGAGCCAACTGGCTGCTTCTGAGTGCCAGACCTGCCCCTCACAAGCTGTGGAAGCACAGTCCTTCTCCTTATTTCTGCTTCATTTCCTTCACCTTTAAAGTGGGGATATGATTTACCCACCTCCTAGGGTTAATGTAACTGTGTAAAGCATCAAACACTTCCTGACACATGACAAGTACTGATATCAGTGTCTGCTGTGATGATGATGATGATGATGAAGACGGCCATCCTTGTCATTGTCATCAGACATTGTCTCCTGTTGCAGACTGTTTGCTGACGCCTGTTGTCACACCTGGGCACGCTGTGCCCTGCTGCCTGACGCGGCCTCCCTTCCCCCACTGCTCTCCAGTCTGTGTTCCCAGACCCGCTGGATTCCAGGAGTGAGGTCTCATTCTCTTCCCCATCTGTCCTGCCCTGCCCAGTCACCTTCTCCACTCCCAGCTCTGTGTGCCCAACACTAGAAAAGGTAAAGGACGGAGACTCTAGAGGCTGTCCTTAGAGACAATACAAAAGAGACGAGCCTGCTATCCGGAAACATTTAGACATTTATCTGCCTGCAGGCCAGAGACTGAACTGGACGATCCTTCAAGGTCATGACTCTGCTCAAAATCTTTCAAAGATTCCACTTCTCCCCTCAGGACAGTCCAAATTCCAAAACCCTTCGTGATCTGCCTCCTAAGCCCAGTTCCCTCTCACGGGCGTTGTGTTAACACTTTCACAAGCCTACCCTGAGACCTCCCAAATTACTCATGGTCCCAGCACATCTCCACACTTGCCCGGTGGCTCTTCCCTGTGCCCATGGGCCCGTCCCTTTCTGCTCTCCTCCCTGAAGCTAATGCCCCCATCATGCGTTCATAGGCTGCTTAGTCGTCAGGGCTCACTGGGGAAGCAGACTGCCTGGCCCGCCCCCTGGGGACCCTGCTCCCGTGTCCTCACAGCCTCCCGCGTGGACTTACGCAATAGCACGTGGGCCCCTGTCCTGAAGCCGGTGGTTTCTCGTGTTCACAGACGCTGAATAAGCACAACTCGTGACATAATCAAAACACAACTTTTATTTTTGTCCTCTGTTGCCCCTTTAAAATGTACCCTATCAGAGGAATGTCACTTTGTCCCTAGGTGAAAACTCTGGCAGGCCTGTGACTTGCGTGTGGAGGAGATTTTTTTTTTTTTGACACGAAGCCTCACTCTGTCACCCAGGCTGGAGTGCAGTAGCCGGATCTCGGCTCACTGCAACCTCCGCCTCCCAGGTTCAAGTGATTCTCCTACCTCCACCTCCCGAGTAGCTGGGATTACAGGCGTGTACTACCACCCGGCTAATTTTTGTAACTTTAATACAGATGGGTTTTCGTTATGTTGGCCAGGCTGGTCTCAAATCCCTGGTCTCAAGTGATCTGCCCGCCTCAGTCTCCCAAAGTGCTGGGATTACAGGCATGGGCCATCGTGCCTGGCTCCACAAGACTTTTAAGAATTAAATATTGTACTCCTACAGCAAAGTACAGAGCAAATATAAGAAACACCACGTTATATAACAAATCACCTGTACTGAACAAATGTTAAACTATGCAGTATTTGCTTCAGAATTTCTAAAGAAGTGACATATTGTACATCTGTGTCCTCTTAGCTTTCTTCCCGGTTTTAAGTTCTCTTTTTCCCACTGGGCTACAGTGGCTGTTATCTTTTCTAATCACATTTTTCTGTTTTTACGATGTAGGTATGTAGTGTAAACAGTAATGTGCTTTACATAAAAGGCATCAATGAAAGGTGATGTCTGCAGCTGAAGATCAAGACCTTTATTCTGCTCAGCCAGTTTCTGTTCACCCACACTGTGCGTGTTGAGAATATCTTGTATAATTTTATCTAAATGGTGTAAGACTGCAATGAGCTGGTTTTATATTTTTAAGCATCTAGATGCTTTTTAAGATTTATCTGGCCAGGCGCAGTGGCTCACACCGTAATCCTTGCACTTTGGGAGGCCAAGGCAGGTGGATCACCTGAGATCAGGAGTTCGAGACCAGCCTGACCAACGTGGTGAAACCCCATCGCTACTAAAAATACAAAAATTAGTTGGGCGAGGTGGCAAATGCCTGTAGTCCAAACTGCTCAGGAGACTGAGGCAGGAGAATTGCTTGAACCAGGGAGGAGGAGGTTGCAGTGAGCTGAGATAGTGCCACTGCACTCCAGCCTAGGTGCAAAGCAAGACTCCGTCTCAAAAAAAAAAAAAAAAAGATTTATCCATGTTGATGTGTGTCAGTATAGACTATTTTAAATGCTGCAAAATATTTCATTATGCCATCATCGATACATCCAGTCTCCTACCATGGATCATTTAGATTGCTCCCAAATTTTTATTATTACAAGTCGTGCTGCTATTGAAATTTTAACTACTGGCCGAGTCTAGTGGCTCACACCTGTAATCCCAGCACTTTGGGAGGCCAAGGTGGGTGGATCATCTGAGATGGGGAGTTTGAGACCAGCCTGGCCAACATAGAGAAATCCTGTCTCTACCAAAACTACAAAAATTAGCAGGGCATAGTGGTGCACACCTGTAATCCCAGCTACTCAGGAGGCTGAGGCAGGAGAATCGCTTGAACCTGGGAGGCAGGGGTTACAGTGAGCCGAGATCGTGCCGCTGGACTCCAGCCTGGGCAACAGAGCAATACTCCATCTCAAAGAAGAAGAAGAAGAAGAAGAAAGAAATCTTAACTACCTGTACAGCATGAGTTTCCTTAGGACGGTGTTACTGGGAATACATATCTTTATTTTTAAAGTAGAGATGGGGTCTTGCTATGTTGCCCAGGCTGGTCTTGAACTCCTGGGCTCGTGCAGTCCTTCCACCTCAGCTTCCCAAAGTACTGGGATTACAGGCATGAACTACTGCACCCAGCCTGCTGCGTTGCTTTTTATAGATTTGTTTCAATGCACAATCTCAGCAATACCTTATAAAAGCTCCCACTTACCTGCATCCTTGGTAACTTAATCTTTGCCAATACGCAGAGTGCGAAATGGTATTTCATAGCTGTTTTGATTTGCTCTGCTTTTAACCTCAGAGAGGCTGACCATTTCCCCATCTTTATTGGCCAGTTGGGTTCTCTCTTTCGTAGCTTGCCTATTCTTCGTCTTTGCCAAGTTTTACAATTTGGCAGTGTCTTTTCCTTCTTTGTTTTGATTCATTGTTCTACTCCTACTTGGAGTAACTCAGTGCTCCTGGGCAGTAGCAAGCAGAGAAATAATAACTCAAGCTGCAGTCCGCCTGGACGGCTCCAAACTCAAGCCAACTTTCCACATCCCCAGGAGAGACAAAGAACTTCCATCTTTCCCAAGTAGAAGAATCTGGGCAGTAATGAATGAGGAAAACAGCCAACCATGTGTGGATATGTAATTCCATGAATCTGCAACTCCGTGGTTCATTTCTTACATAAGCTTAGCCAGAGTCACTCAGGTGTGTTTGCCATACAGGTTACTCTAACGGTATGCTAAAGTTATTGCTGTCAGCTGCATTTACCCCACAGCTGGTCTGGGATGGCCTTGTGTGGCAAGACCCAACTCCTGCCATAGGTCTCCCATATCCCTCCAGAAGGGTACCAGCCCCTGCCATGGGTCTCCTGTACCCCTCCAGTGATGTTCACATGGTGGGGCAGGATTGAAGAGGGAGAAAGTATGCACCTCCACAAGTTCATGAGTCACTGGAGGCTAGAACCAGTCAGCATGATCGAAATGTTCTCTGCAGTGCGTGGGGGCAAGTTAACCCTTCTATACATCACTCAGATTCTTCCCCTGGATGACATCGTTCTTGCTATTTTGGTTATTGTGACTTTGAAGGACGATCCACTACATCTCTCTTCAAATTACCATTTATTTCATGAGATGAGTGGATTCTGATTCTAGAGCAACCAGGAGTGGCTTACACACCTTGCAACCTTGATCAAGCATTTCATTCTACTTGGCTGTATTCCTACTACTCTCTTGGCCTTCTCATTTAAATAGTCAAAGGCTCCCAATCATTTCACACTTCTGCCTGTTCCCCCTCTCACTCTCTCTCTTCCACCCTCCACTATGCAAAGAGAAAGAGTGTTTATTTGGCTGATCTATGCTGTTTCGCCTGAATTAACCTCACTAGCTAGATAGCCATCATCTTTTCTTTCCTCCTTTGCAAGAGAATATTCTTTTGATTAATTATATACACTTAAGAGTTTATATAAATTTTTTTAGATTAACTAGACGCCCATCTATGTTATTAGTCTTTACAAACTATTATCTTTTGGCATGGTTATCATCTCCTCTGTTTTTTAGGTCATAATTTATTAACGTCTCCTCTTTAATATAGTTTGATTCTATTTATTTTCAGCATTTCTGTGTGTTTTTACTTGGGTTTGTCTTTGTAAGTAGCATATAGCTGGATTTAAAAGCATCCAGTTGACCGGGTGCAGTGGCTTATGCCTGTAATCCCAGCATTTTTGGAGGCTGACGTGGGCAGATCACCTGAGGTCAGGAGTTCAAGACCAGTCTGGCCAACATGGCAAAACCCCGTCACTATAAAAATACAAAACTCGGCCAGGCATGGTGGCGGGCGCCTGTAATCCCAGCTACTTGGGAGGCTGAGGCTGGAGAATCACTTGAACCCAGGAGGCAGAGGCTGCAGTGAGCCAAGATCGCCCCATTGCACTCCAGCCTGGGCAACACTAGTGAAATTCCATCTCAAAAAAGGGACAAAAAAAAAGCATAAAATCAGATAGTCTTTGTCTTTAAAGAAATAAGTTTAATCTTCTTCCTCTGTGTGTATGTGTGTGCACGTGTGTGGGTGTGTGTATGTGTGATTAGAGACACTGTTGGACTCATTTGTACTATCCTTATTTTGCGTTTTCTGTATAATTGGATAGATTGCATTATTTATGCAATCTATGAGTAAATTAACCCTCTTCTCATTTTGTTTCCTTCTGAATTGGCATCATTGTCTGAGGTAAATACCTGAGGTTCATGCCTCAGGCCGAGGAAATCAAGGACACAGACACACACAAGAAGTGAGTGAGTGAAGGTTTAATAGGCAAAAGAAAGAAAGGAGAATAGCTTGCTCTTCGTGAGAGAGAGGGGTGCCTGAGTGGGACTCCAGCCCGCAGCAGAGTGCACTGGATTTTATAGACAGGCTTGAGGAGGTGGGGCCTGATTTACATAGGGCCCTCAGATTGGTTGGACCAGGTGTGATGTTTACATAGTGTGAGGGGAAGCTGGCTGCCCCACCCTAATCTCATTATGCAAATGGGCTTTCACTTGGCCTGCACCAGGTTGTCTGCTCCTTACTGCACTCATGGTTGACAAAGAGAAGGGAAGATAGAGCCGCCATGTTGGACATGCCTAGTCCCAGGTAGCCCCTTTCCTGCTGGTACAACTGCATTCACCCATGCAAGCTTCTGGCCTGCCTTTCTATGTCTGCAGCTCAATTTTATAGGCTGCTGTTAGAAAAGGAAATGATTTGGGGGCTGCTTTCCATTGAAAGGAAAACCTTACTGAGGACTTCCTTACCCTCACTATCTGCCCAGATCATTTCTTCTTAACTCCTATTTCACTTCCTTGGTTTGGAAGCTATAAATTATTTTCTGTTAATTTAGAGGTTACCCTTGCATTTATTTTTTTGTTTTGTTTTGTTTTGAGACACAGTTTCACTCCTGTGGCCCAGGCTGGAGTGCAACAGCATGTGATCTCGACTCACTGCAACCTCTGCCTCCCGGGTTCAAGTGATTCTCCTGCCTCAGCCTCTGGAGTAGCTGGGATTACAGGCATGTGCCACCATGCCCAGCTAATTTTGTATTTTTAGTAGAGATGGGGTTTTGCCATGTTGGCCAGGCTGGTCTCGAACTCCTAACCTCAGGTGATCCATCCACCTCCGCCTCCCAAATTGCTGGGATTGCAGGCATGAGCCACTGTGCCTGGCCAACCCTTGCATTTTAATATCTTTTAAAATTTTTTAATGACATTCAGAATTAATTATTCAGCATCTCTGTGGCCACTGCCACCTTCATTTTTTCTTGATTTTTTGGGTGACCTTGATAATATCACAGAGGCAGGGAGACAGACGGGCTTCACATTGGCTGACCAGAGGTGTCTGGTACTCACCTCATTCACAAGAACCAAAACAGCCAGTCGATAATCACACATTGAATAGATCACCCAAGAGAGAAAGCTAGAAGTCAACCAAAAAGTGACAAGAAACACCTAAGCAAGGCGAGGGAAGCCAGGCAGCCTGCTGGCTGGGATAAACTGGGAGCCTGCTGTGCTTCCCTTTGCAGGAAAAGGGTGAGTGTTTCAGAAAAACTCTTCAACTGTGTTTTTTCTCGACTCTCATACGACCACCACAACAACTGTCAACACGGAAGAAGACTTCTGTGACCAAATGCGCAGGGTTTTTTCCTCCCACACCAAGCAACAGACACAAGCCGTGTGTCCTTCAATCCCATTCTGACACTATCTACCTAGAGATAGGTCGGTAGTTCCACTCTCCAGAAACTTCCACGTGTTCAGTGATCCAGAAGTTCCCCAGACTGAACCCTGTCCTCTTTTTGTTTGTTTGTTTTGTTTGTTTTTTGAGACAGGGTGTCGTTGTGTCACCCAAGCTGGAGTGCAGTTGTGTGATCTCTGCTCACTGCAACCTCCTCCGCCTCCCAGGTTCAAGTGATTCTCGTGCCTCATCCTCCTGAGGATGACTATAGGTGTGTGGCACCATGCCTGGCTGATTTTTGTATTTTTAGTAGAGGCGGGGTTTCACAATGCTGGTTTCGAACTCTTGACCTCAGGTGATCCTCCCGCCTCAGCCTCCCAAAGTGCTGGGATTGCAGGCATGAACCACCACGCCCAGCCCCTCTTGGGTTTTTATGGATGCCTCATGATGTCGGCATTTCGTCCCCCAGGGTTTAGGGGAGGACCCTCTCTGGAAAGGGTCTTAAGACCCACAATCAGAAAGGCAGGGGAAGATTAGAGTCCTGCCTTTGGGCAGGTAAAAGGAGGGCAGAGGAAAATCAGAGAGATTCTGTCTCCTGAGACTTGTTCCTAAGATCTAGCACACTAAATATTATAACGAAAGACAGTGACGAGGGCTGAGGGAGTTACGAACCAGGAACCATACACAAAAACCAATAATCTAGGACTAGAAATACCATTTGAGCCAGCCATCCCATTACTGGGGATATACCCAAAGGATTATAAATCATGCTGCTATAAAGACACATGCACACGTATGTTTATTGCAGCACTATTCACAATAGCAAAGACTTGGAATCAACCCAAATGTCCATCAGTGATAGACTGGATTAAGAAAATGTGGCACATATACACCATGGAATATTATGCAGCCATAAAAAAGGATGAGTTTGTGTCCTTTGTAGGGACATGGATGCAGCTGGACACCATCGTTCTCAGCAAACTGTCACAAGAACAGAAAACCAAGCACCACATGTTCTCACTCATAGGTAGGAATTGAACAATGAGATCACTTGGACATAGGAAGGGGAACATCACACACCCAGGCCTATTGTGGGGAGCGGGGAGGGGGGAGGGATAGCATTAGGAGATATACATAATGTAAATGATGAGTTAATGGGTGCAGCACACCAACATGGCACATGTATACATATGTAACAAACCTGCACGTTGTGCACATGTACCCTAGTACTTAAAGCATAATAAATAAAAAAATATATATATATCTCTCTCTCATAGCACCACGGTGAATGATTCCCAATGTCCACATTCCCACTGTAGACTCCTGTAGTCTTAGCCAGGGAGCCAGGGACAGTGTGGCCGGCGTCCTGGTGTGTGGTTTTTCTGCTTCCTGTGGCCCTCTTGAGATCAGCTCCATGTCAGCCCCAGGGTTAGAAAGAACCCTGTGGCCTCTTTTCCTGAATTGAGGAGCCTGCTCTCAGCACCTGCTTTCAAGGAGTGAGCTGAGCCCAGGTGTCTCATTTTGTAGGGGGCAATTTTAGACCTCTTTCCACAGGAGTGGAGGAGTGCCCTGCTACCTCTGTCTGTTTCCGTACCGGAAGTCAGCAGGCCTTCAGTTTCAGGGCAATTTTCTGCATTACATTTGGGTTCCGTTTTTGGCCCGTAGAAATGATTACTTTGTTCTTTAGATAGACAGTGTTTTTCCTTTCCCTTATTTATGTTGCAGAGGGAGTGGAAGTGGTACTCAAAGCAGGCCCTTCTATTGCCCACTGGACTGGTGCACTGCTGCTAGATCCTGAGTTATTTGAGGATGATAACCAGTTAAAGTATTTCATTTGTATATCCCTATGAGGAACACTATGCCATTGTAAAGTGGTGTCAAGAATTCTGATGTGTCGGCTGGGCATGGTGGCTCACATCTGTAATCCCAGCACTTTGAGATTCCAAGACAGGAGAATCACCTGAGGTCAGGAGTTTGAGACCAGCCTGGCCAACATGGCAAAACCCTGTCTCTACTAAAAATACAAAAATTAGCCAGACGTGGTGGCGCACACTGTAATCCCAGCTACATGGGAGGCTGAGGCAGAAGAATCACTTGAACCTGGGAGGTGCAGTTTTCAGTGAACAGAGATCGTACCACTGTACTCCAGCCTGGGCAACAGAGTGAGACTCTGTCTCAAAAAAAAAAAAGAAAGAAAAAGAAGAAGAAGAATCCTGATGTGTCTGAGATTTTATACTACTTGCATACTAACCAGTGACTTGCCATGCTTTTCTGGATGCCAACAGAAGACACGAGACACCTAAATTATAGAAAGAACTTTATTCCTCAAGCCATAGCAGTGGACAGAGTATCGTTATGTTTAGTGGGTCCCCTGAGCCCCAGTTCCCATAGAGCAGGGGTCCCCAACCTCCGGGCCATGGAGCGATACTGGTCCATGACCTGTTAGGAAGTGGGTTGCACAGCAAGAGGTGAGAGGCGGGTGAGCCAGCCAAGATTCATCTGTATTTACAGCCGTTCCCTATCACTCACATTCCCACCTGAGCTCTGCCTCCTGTCAGATCAGCGGCAGCCTTAGATTCTCATGGGAGCATAAACCCTATTGTGAACTGCGCATGCGCAGGATCTAAGTTGTGCGCACCTTATGAGAATCTAATACCTGATGATCTGTCACTGTCCCCATCACCCCCAGATGAGACTGTCTAGTTACAGGAAAACAAGCCCAGGGCTCCCACTGATTTTACACTATGATGAGATGCATAATTGTTTCATTATATATTACAATCTAATAATAATAGAAGTAAAGTGCACAATACGTGTAATGTGCTTGAATCATCCCCCAAACCATCCCCTCTCCCCGGTCCTTGGAAAAATTGTCTTCCATGAAACCAGTCCCTGGTGTCACAAAAGTTGGGGACCACTACCATAGAGTGATGCTCACAGGACACATTGTCACCTGCATAAAATTATAGGGGAGGACCCCTTAGCTAAGGGGTAGTAGGCTTGCCTGACCTCAGTCCTGGAGGGGCACATCATCTCTACCATACTGGGCAGTAATTAAATTTGCACTTTCTCTGGAGGGAGACACTGTATCTTCAAAGGCAGTTCTCTCTGCAAACATCCTTGAAAAGACAGTGCTGAACAAAAGCATTTGGTGCCTGTGCTTATAAGACATGCAGAAATGTAAGGGATCCACAGAGAATTGTCTCCCAACAAATAGTTGCTCAATAAAGTCTCTTCTGCAGTTCCATTGTGTGCATAAATGTATTACAGTGATAGGATATAGTGAAAGCATAGTAGTCACCAGAGATGGAGGATGGATCTCTAGTGTTGCCTATGACTCTGGGAATAAACTGCCATCAACTCAGGGAAGCTTGGTCTCTCTCTCTATGCACGATGGGAGGCAGTAGGGCCAGGCAAAGGCCTGTCAGCAATAGTCTTGTGACAACACCTGGAGCCACAGCTGGCGCTGCCTTTGCCCTCATTGCTAAGGCTGCTACTATCCTTCTGCCAGCACCATAAAGAATTCTCTAGAGTCCCTGAGGTTTTGCAATACTGGCTCAAGATTTAGCATCCCGATTGAATGCATCAGGTTGGACGATCCTTAGGCATAGAAGCTGACTTGTTTGAGAGTTTATTCTCAGGAGCTCAAATTCCCACCAAGACTCTTATGATGGGGAAGCTTCCAGATGTAAGAAAGGAAAGTAGATCTTGAGCCTACACTTTGCTTGGACACATATCTTTAGCAGCTGCTAAGATGTGCGTTAGTCTGGTTTTGCTTCAGGAGCTGGTGGGCATGAAGAGGGACGGATGATTTTGGTTTTCTTTGCATTGCTTTTTTTTTTTTTTTTTTTTTTTTTTGAGACAGAGTCTCACTCTGTTGCCCAGGCTGGAGTGCAGTGGTGCAGTCTCAGCTCACTGCAACCTCCGCTTCCCAGATTCAAGTGATTCTCCTTCCTCAACCTCCCGACTTGCTGGGATTACAGGCACCCGCCCCCACGCATGGTTAATTTTTATATTTTTAGTAGTGATGGGGTTTCACCATGTTGGCCAGGCTGGTCTTGAACTCCTGACCTTAGGTGATCCACCCGCCTTGGTCTCTCAAAGTGCTGAGATTACAGGCGTGAGCCACTGCATCTGGCTCTTTGCATTGCTTTTTGTAAGCACTGTGGAGACATATGCGTCTCAGGTAAGCTCCCAACAGGTGTCCATAGCCCATGAGACAGACCTATCTGGCTGAACTCCAGGTACCAGCCCCTCTGATTGTAAAATCTGATGGGAGGAAGCAGGTGCAACACTGTCTGGTCTGAACTCTCGTCAAGCTCACGTTTTCATTTTTATTTACTTAAAAATTTTGAAGCAGGGTCTTGCTGTGTTGCCCAGACTGGAGTGCAGTGGTACCATCAAAGCTCACTGTAGCCTTGAACTCCTTGGCTTAAGTGATCCTCCCACCTCAGCCTCCCAAGTTCCTGGGACCATACAGGTGCACGCCGCTATGCCAGCTAATTTTTTTCTTTTTCTTGGTAGAGATAGGGTCTCGCTATGTTGCCGAGGCTGGTTTCAGACTCCTCCCTTGGCCTCCCAAAGCACTGGGATTAGAGGCATTGTTATCAAGCAAGAGGGGCTTGCTGCCCAGTGCACTAGAAGCCAATTCTGTGACATCAGGTTTTTTAGAAAAGAAAAGCTTTATATGGAAAATCAACTCATAAGCAGACAGAAGTGTCAAGATAAAATTCGTTTGTGTTGCTTCAAGGCAGTATTTTATTAGAAAAGGTTTAGGGTGGATTTTGAGATTAGGTGACTGGTGGAAAGAAAGAGGTGGTCTGAAACATCTTTGGGCATGCACAGTTATCTCTTCACGTTAGCTTACGGGTTGCATGTGCAAATTTCAGGGGGAGTTAGTCTGAAACAGGCAGGGGAAACTCAGGTTGTAACATCAGCAGGCTCCTTCTGTGCAGACTCCAGCCAGCCATCTTGGTTCCGATGGATTTCAGTCAGTTCTCTTGTCTCATAAGCAGAGGGAGTTTCAGCCAGTTGTTTCTTTTTCTACTAGCCATCCTGCAGACTCAAGAATTCCCATTCACCTTTGGTTTCTTTTAACTCTTTGGGGGCACAGTTTCAGTGTGAGTCACTGCACGCAGCCTCTCACATTTTCAGTAGGATAAGGATCAAAGGGAGGACCTGGTTCATTTCACATCTCTGGGAACATCTTAGCCCTCCCTGTGCCCAGCACTCCTGTCTCTGGACAGAACCTAGGCTCCGGTTCCATGCAGGAGTCTGTAGAGGCCGTCTATGCTCCAGGACACAGGCTGCTGCTATTTCTGCACTTGGGGAGGGAGAATCTCTGGGAGAAGGAGCCAAGCTCAGTGCTGGGAATGTGTGGTCCAAGACCATCCCCATGACCTAGCTCCACAAAGGAAGGGCCCCTGGAAGGTCACATCCGGCTACCATATTTGCCTTTCTCTCTGGTTCTCAGTCCACCCTGCTTGGGAATGTTACGTTATTCGTCACCTTTCAGTCATTGCCATGACCAGATGGCCAGCGTTGTGATCTACCCCCATGTGTTTTACACCAGTGTATCCTCTGAAGCTCTTTGGTTCCTGACCGAAATCATTGTTCAAATAAAGTCAATGGTGGACACGAGACCAGCGACGGGAAATAAATATTTGTCTTGAGAATTCTCTCAGTCTGGTGCGAGTGGTTGGAAATTGTCTCTCGTGGAGACCAGAGTCTGGCATAATTAGAGTGTACTTGAGATCTCAAATTTTAAAAGCCTTAATATAGCTGGTAATACTATTAAGTTGGTGCAAAAGTAATTGCACTTTTTGCCATCAGAAGTAATGGCAGAAGCCGCCATTCCTTTGGCACCAACCTAACCTGATGTGTTTTGTACTGGAACTGCTATCATGAAAAGAGGATGGAAGAGCAAGAGAGTGAAAGTTAGTGACTAGGGGTAGGATTAAGGGCATGGGTCTTCATGGTTAAAAATAATTATTGGTATGATCTCATTAAAAAACTAAATAAAAAAGAGGCCAGGTGTGGTGGCTCATGCATGTCATCCGAGCGCTTTGAGAAGCTGAAGCAGGAGGATCACTTGAGGCCAGAAATCAAGACCAGCCTGGGTCACAAAGCAAGATCCTATCTCTAGAAAAATAAAAATAAAAAATTAGCTGGTTGTGGTGGTGCATGTCTGTAGTCCCAGCTACTGTGGAGGCTGAGGCAGGAGGATTACCTGAGCCCAGGAGCTGGAGGCTGCAGTGAGCTGTGATTGCACCACTGCACTCTAGCCCAGGCAACAGAGCGAGACCCTTTCTCTAAAAAAAATAAAAATAAAAAAAATAAAAGAGCACAGGTGTGTTCCAGGCAGCGCATGGAAGATACCGGGTGTGGATTGTGCCAGGAAAATTAACAGGGGAGGTGGTGGATGGGATAGAGACTACAAATATTGATTCTGCCATTGGATTTAAACTTTATTGTTTTTTTTGACTGAGGACACGGATGCCACCCACCAGAGGAGTGAATGTCAAATTGGTAGAACAAGAAGCCAGCACAGGGCTCACATCCTTCCCTGAATGTACCTCTGTTGCAGGACCTGTCTCTGGGATTGTTTGTTGGGATGGGTTTGCCCAGAGCAGAGTATCTATCCCTGCACAGCACCCTTCTTGCTGATGAGAAGAAACACAGCCTGTGACTAATTGGATTTGGTGAAGGCCCCAGCTGGCTGGGCGGGATCTGGTGACTGATGTGCCGCCCTGCTGTGGGTTCCTGGCATAAGGACAGGACCTTCTTTCCCCAGACAGAAGGTTAATGAGAACAGAGAGCAAAACATCTCAGGGGCCTTCATCTCAGCTCCCAGAACTATTGCCCAAATGGAACCTATGCTGGCTTCCAACCTAATTACTAATCCGAGCGGAATTGCACTGGCCCAACCCCGGAGCTGCAGAGCCGTGGGCCAGGTGGTGACCGTCTTCCTTCCCAGAGTGCCAGAAAGTTTGTTCCAACTGACAGCAGGGCCAGGGGAAAAGAACATCTGTGGCTGCACTTTCCAAGTCACAGATGTCTCTGCAGATGGTTTGTTCCCTAGAACTTGCTGGTACCTGCCCACTTATGCTTGTCAATTCATCCAGGTCACAGATTGTCACTAGAGTCCACTGCATCCTGCCCAGAACCTTCAAGGACAGAATGATGGGTAAGCATCGTAGCAGAAGAAAACCCCCAAGGGGTGGTGGAACAGGCACCTAGCCCGTGTATTCTTTTCTATAAAGGACTAGATAGCAGTATAAGCTGTGGTTTTTTTTTTTTCTTTCTTTTTCCTGTTTTTTTTTTTTTTTTGAGATGGAGTCTTGCTCTGTCACCCAAGCTGGAGTGCAGTGGCATGATCTCAGCTTACTGCAACTTCCGCCTCCCGGGTTCAAGCAATTCTCCTGCCTCAGCCTCCTGAGTAGCTGGGATCACAGGTGCGCACCAGGCCCAGCTAAGTTTTGTAGTTTTAGTAAAGAGGGGTTTTGCCATGTTGGCCAGGCTGGTCTCGAACTCCTGACCTCAGATGATCCCCCTCGCCTTGGCCTCCCAAAGTGCTGGTATTACAGGCGTGAACTACCATGCCCGGCCAAGCTGCGTCTTTATTGCAAGGATGATCCAAGTTAATAAAGATCATCATTTTGTTTACCATATATTTGGTTGAATTACATCAATTCAGACTATGCATTGAAGGCCAGCCTGGACTGCTTAGATGCCTAAATCTCATTATTTAGGCATTTTGAAGAAATGCAGCTTTATTACAGCTCATCCCCACGTTTTTGTATATCGAAGCTAATTGGAACTGCTACTTTTAAAAAGTATTTTTAAATGGAAGCGCTGAGATCCATTGATAATTAGAGCATCCTTTTATACCCTCAATTAAAACGCCAAAGTCTCTGGCAGTTTTCTTTTTTACTTAAGTCACTTAAACAAGGTCTGTCATTTTATTTACCCTTTGTTTGCCCAGGGAGCTCATTTTCAGTGATAATGGAGACGAAGACTTAGGCCCTCCCCTCATCAAATTATCATACATCTTAAATGTGCCAAATCTAAAATTCTTAATGAGGGTTTACAGTTCATAAACACGTCTCTGGGTTTAAAAGCCTCATCTTCCGCAAGGAGAAGATGCATTTCTGCTCTCACCACGCAGTGAGACAGCTGTATATTGGCTCGCAGATACGTATCTTCTGGCTTAGCCATTATTTCTATGGTGCAAACATCAGAAGCAAGGAATACTCAAACCAGAATTCAGGCTGGGCGAGGTGGTTCACGCCTCTAATCCCAGCACTTGGGAGGCCGAGATGGGTGGAACACCTGAGGTCAGGAGTTCGAGACCAGCCTGGCCAACATGGCAAAACCCTATCTCTACTAAAAATACAAAAATTAGCCAGGCGTGATGGTACACACATGTAATCCCAGCTACTCGAGAGGTTGAGGCAGGAGAATCGCTTGAACCTGGGAGGCAGAGGTTGCAGTAAGCCGAGATCATGCCACTGCACTCCAGTCGGAGTGAGACTCTGTCTTAAAAAAAGGGGAAAAAAAAACAAAAATAAAACAGAATTCCATTTTCAGGAAATGCAGTGCAAGATTATTTTTTCAAAAATAGAGAGAGAGCACCTACTTGTGTTGCTGTTATGAGACCATCAACTGGAATAGATCAGCGTTTGCCTTCAAAGAACCCACCCTCCAGTTAGGGGATGATGTGAGGGCTTTGGAGGACAGTTCTCTGACCTGCCTGACAATTCCTGGAGCTCAATGTTGATAGAACTGTCCCTCTTTTCATGAGTGAACATCAGATGACTGTTCCAAGCTGCAAAATCTGGGGAACAAACAAAAGATCGCAAGAGATCACACTCTGCCCACATGCCTTGCAGGTCTCAACATCAGCCTTTCTTGGTTACAGCTGAGACAGCCTTGATTGCTATATAGGAATCAAATTAGGGGAGCTTAACGGCTCATCAATCACTGCCAACCACACGTGTGAATGAAGCACGCACGAAGCCGAAAGCTGCATGGTAATCAACAGAGAGTGGCTCATTAAAATCCATTAAATTTCCTAAGTTGGAAATTGATTGCTCTCTCTCTGTACACCTTCTAAATCTCATCTGACAGCTTTGTCTGACATCATTTATCACTTGTGACAAAATACCAAAGGAAAAGAGGACACACCTTTGGCCAAATTATCCCACTTTAGGTCTGTTCCTTCTGCATGTGTGGAAGTGTTGCACTCTCTCTTAGCAGATGAACATAAAAGAGAAGGCAAAAATATTCTCCTTTCAGATATAAACTAAAACAAAAAATGGATCAGACTTCCAAAGGATCATTTCTCACAAAGGCCACCATTCTATAACCAGATGTCATTTGGCCAACACAATTTTTGAATCAGATATACATGAAGTTTCTTTTCTCTGAGCGTGCAACAAAATGCAAACATCCACTATTGAAATGGCCTGTGGGGTGTTCAGAACGAATTGAATGTCATCATTAAGCTTTGGACCTGTGAACCCCTAGAAGGCTGAAGGTTTCTACATTATATTTTCCTTTTTCTTAAGACAGAGTCTCACTCTGTTGCCCTGGCTGGAGTGCAGTGGCATGATCTCGGCTCACTGAGCCCCAGGAATTGTCAGGCAGGTCAGATGAAAATTTAAACATATCAGGGTCCACATTTCTGGAGGGTATTGTGGATTCATTTGCTGGTCTATTTGTGAGTACTAAGTCCATATTCACCTCTTTTTAGTTGGGTCGAACTTGGGCAAATAGCATCACCTCTCAGAGCCTGTATTCCTTTCTTTCTTTCTTTCTTTTTTTTTTTTTTTTTTTTTTTTTTTTTTTTTTGAGACAGAGTCTCACTCTGTTGCCCAGGCTGGAGTGCAGTGCAGTGGTTCCAGTTTGAAGTGGAGTGACTATGAATAGAGCTATGAGCAATCACAGCCCAATGTAGTCTCAACTTCCTGGGCTCTAGTGATCCTCCCATCTCAGCCTCCTGAGTAGCTGGGACCAGAGGTGTACGCTACCATACCTGGCTAATTTTTTACTTTTTTGTAGAGACGGGGTTTTACCATGTTGCCCAGGCTGTTCTCAAAGACCTGGGCTCAAGCGATCCACCCGCCTTGGCCTCTCAAAATGGTGAGATTACAGGTGTGAGCCATTGTACACGGCCCTGTATTTCTTCCCCTGTATAATGAGAATAATAATATGACCTTGCTTCTTGCAGATGTGACAATCAAATGAGATAATGCATATAGAATACTTAGTTTCGTACTTAGCACATACAAGGGGCTCAGTAAATATTCGTTTTGTTTTGTTTTGTTTTGTTTTGAGGTGATTTCACTCTTGTTGCCCAGGCTGGAGTGCAGTGGCACAATCTTGGCTCACTTCAACCTCCGCCTCCCAGGTTCAAGCATTTCTCCTGCCTCAGCCTCCCGAGTAGCTGGGATTACAGGTACCTGCCACCATGTCCAGCTAATTTTTTGTATTTTTAGTAGAGACGGGGTTTCACCATGTTGGGCAGGCTGCTCTTGAACTCTTGACCTCAGGTGATTTGCCCGCCTTGTCCTCCCAAAGTGCTGGGATTACAGGCGTGAGCCACGGCGCCCAGCCTCATCTCCTTTCTTCGGCCTCTTTTGTAGTGTGTCTTCCAGCAGACACACTCATTACTCCCTATTTACCAGTCCTCTTTTGTAGCTGTGTGTCTGTAATTCTCAGTCATACTGCAGTACTGGTTTTGCTCTTTCCTTTACTAGTTCCTAGTGTCATAATCACACCTAGCATGCCTTCAGGGTCTTTCTTGCCTCTACTGGGAATGCCGAGTGAACCCGCACAGCCTTGGAATCTAGGTGTTCAAGCCAGCCTGAAATTGGCTCTCAATTTTGCTGAACCTATCAGCCTCAGATCCCTGGTGCCGATCGAAGTGGTTTTTAAATTGTACGTCTTGCCATTTGGCAGTAACTGGGCCTTGTCAAATAGGAAAACGCTGGGATGGTGATGACTTGAGCCCTTTCGTGAATAAGGAGCACTTCCCTTCTTTGCTCGTTATTGAAAATGTCATGAGCTTTATTGCCTAAGTGTTAAAAGCGCAGGGAATAAGTGGGAAATCACTTTAACTTCCATTCAGAGAATGTTGTATTGCCTGCCTATTTCTGGAGGGCATAAAAGGGCAGCTGCCTGCACAAAAAAGGTATATTTTGCAAATACAAGTCCCAAAAAGCCTAGTTGCAATTCTGCATTGGATTTCTTAAGGGCCAAAACCTAAAATGAGTATAAGAACGTCTTCTTGGTATAGCCTTTTCATTGCTACTTGTTCAAATATGCCGGGATTGTGATATAACTTAATATGATAACATAAGTTGATAAGTAAGAAAATAAGGGTGTTTGCTTAGTCAAAATAAGTTAGTTTCATATTGGAACGGTACTGTTTTCTCACAGAATTATATAACTATTAAGTCTTGGGATTGGAAGGAAGCAATCATTTATCTAAATCAATCTTTATAGGAGAGCCTTCTCAAGTGACTATCCAACCTGTGTATAGTGACAACCACTGCCTAGAGACTCTGTCTTTTCTCGGACAGTACATTGCATCTGTTCTGTGCCCCATTTGAAATGGGTTCCTGGGCCAGGCGTGGTGGCTCATGCCTGTAATCCCAGCACTTTCGGAGGTGGAGGCAGGA
Source organism: Macaca mulatta (assembly GCF_049350105.2). Lineage (NCBI taxonomy): Eukaryota > Metazoa > Chordata > Mammalia > Primates > Cercopithecidae > Macaca > Macaca mulatta. The sequence continues at coordinate 57,318,934 of NC_133408.1, read as the reverse complement.
GGATCACTTGATTCCAAGAGTTCGAGACCAGCCTAGGCAAGATGGTGAGACCCTGTCTCTACCAAAAATCAAAAAATTAGCTGGGGGTGGTGACATGAACCTGTCATCTCAGCTACTTGGAAGGCTGAGGTGGGAGGATCACTTGAGCCCAGGAGGCAGAAGAGGTTGCAGTGAGCCTAGATCGTACCACTGCGCTCCAGCCTGGGTGACAGACTGAGACCCTGTCTCAAAAAAAAAAAAAAGGGATTTCTCCAAATGATCCTACAATAGCCTGCACCCATTGGCCCCACATCTAATTCAATGGGACAGGTCAGAATTAATTTACTTCACTTCTACCTGACAACTCATAAAATATTTAAAGACAGCTATCATGTTTTCACTGTCTTTCTCTTTCTCTTCTCCAGGATAAACTTTCCTGTCCCCCTGTTCCCTAAGTACCATCCTGTTTACCTTTTTCTGATAATGCTATGTTTAGATCCTTATTCCTCATAAAAAGAAACATCCCAAAATGAATAAAGCTTGGTACATTCTGCATGATAGTAAGCCTTAATGAATTATGTTTTTATGGCTTGAACGTTTATTAATATGTGTCAGGAGGAGACACCATCATGATTTATTTATGTATGTATTCATTCAGTTATGTACACTGTACATTGATGAAAAAAATATTTAGTCTCCGACAAGTATCTATACCACATTAAGATAAAAACAGTTTGTCAGAAAGCAATCAGGACAAAAGGCAAATGAAAGTAGGCAAGTAAGATGATGCTGAGGAGAAGGTTAATATCCAGAATGCATGTCAGACTCCCAGTGCCCTGCTTGCTAAGAGCCCAGGCAAAGGGTAACCCTAATTAGTTACAGGGTTCACAGGCTGCAAAAGATAAAAATAACTCCAGTACTCAAGAGAAGTGCTGTATAACCATTTCCGATGCTGAAACGTTTCCTCTTTGACTCCACATGGAGGGGAGACTGAATGAAGTATTTGGAGATATAATTTCCAAAATTCATCCTTTATGTGTGCAGTTCTATGATTTTTTTTTTCTTTTTTCTTTTTCTTTCTTTTTTTTTTTTTTTTTTTACTTTTGAGATAGAGGTTTGCTCTGTCACCCAGACTGGAATGTAATGGTCCAATCATAGCTCACTGCAGCCTCAACCTCCTGGGCTCAAGCAATCCCCCTGCCTTAGCCTCCCAAGTAGCTGGGACTACAGGTGTGTGCCACTGTAACTGGCTAATTAAAAAAAAAAATTGTAGCCGGGTGTGGTGGCTCATGCCTGTAATCCCAACACTTTGGGAGGCCAAGGTGGGCGGATCATGAGGTCAGGAGATCGAGACCATCCTGGCTAACACGGTGAAACCCCATCTCTACTAAAAATGCAAAAACTTAGCTGGGTGTGGTGGCTGGCACCTGTAGTCCCAGCTACTTGGGAGGCTGTGGCAGGAGAATGGCTTGAACCCAGGAGGCAGAGCTTGCAGTGAGCCGAGATCGTGCCACTGCACTCCAGCCTGGGTGACACAGCGAGACTCCGCCTCAGGAAAAAAAAAAAAAAATTGTAGAGGTGTGGTCTTGCTATGTTGCCTCGGCTGGTCTTGAACTCCTGGACTCAAGCAATCCTCTCACCTCAGCTTCCCAAAGTGCTGGGATTACAGGTGTGAGCCACCACAGCCAGCCAGTTCTTTGAATTTTGATAAACGTATGCACTCCTGTAACTAGCACTACATTAAAGATAGAGAATATTTCCATCACCCCGGGTCCCAGCACAGTGGCTCACACCTGTAATTCCAGCACTTTGGGAGGCAGAGGTGGGTGGATCACTTGAGGTCAGGAGTTCGATACCAGCCTGGCCAGCATGGTGAAACCTGTAATCCCAGCCTCTCGGGAGACTGAGGCAAGAGAATTGCTGGAAACCGGGAGGCGGAGGTTGCAGTGAGCCAAGATTGCACCATTGCACTCCAGGCTGGGGGACAGAGCGAGACTTCATCTCAAAAATAAAAGAAAATATTTCTGTCACCCCAAAGAAGGCCTCATGTACCTTTGGAGTTAGTAGCCCTAGTCCCAACCCTTAGGAACTGCTGGTCTGATCTCACTTCTTATAGTTTTGCATTTTTCAAAAGGCCACAGAAATAGAATGAAACAGTATATAATCTTTTGGCCTGGCTTCTTTTCATTCAGTATAATACTTTCAAGATTCATCAGTGTGGATGTGTGTGTTACGAATTTATTTATTTTTATTGTTCAGGAGAACGCCAATGTCCTGCCATAGCTTACACCCTGTGCATTTATCCCTTCACTAGTTAGTAGACATTTGACTTGTTTCCAGTTTGGAGTAACTATGAATAGAGTCGCTATAAATATTCATGTACAGGCATTTGTGTGGGCATATATTTTCATTTCTCTCAAGTAAATACCTAGGTGTGGGATTACTGAATAAAATGGGAAATGTATGTTTAACTTTATACAGAGATGCCAAAATGTTTTCCAAAGTGGTGATACCATTTTTAATTCCTACCAGCAATATATGAGAGTTCCAGTTGCTTTACATCTTTGCTAGCAATAGATATTCTCAGCTTTTTTTGTTCTATTTTAAATTTTAGCCCCTTTAATAAGTCTACAGTTGTGTCTCATTGTGGTTTGTATTTGCTTTCTTTTCATTTACTTTAGTAAATTCTTTAGTAATATGTATGCTCAAATCTTCCCCTTTTAAATTGTATTGATTGCTTTATTATTATTGAGTTTGAAAGTTCTTTATATTTATTTTCTGGGCATAGAGTTTTCTTTTTCTTTTTTTTTTTTTTTTTTTTTTTTTTGAGGGTCTCACTCTGTCACCCAGGCTGGAGTGCAGTGACACAATCACGGGTCACTGCAGCCTTGACTCGGGCTCAAGCAATTTTTCCACCTCAGCCTCCTAACATGCACCACTGAGCTCAGTTAATTTGTTTGATTTTTAGTAGAGACAAAGTCTTGCTCTGTTGCCCAGGCTGGTCTGGAACTCCTGAGTTCAAGCCATCCTGACTTGGTTTCCCAAAGCCCTAGGATTACAGACATGAGTCACCACACCTAGTCAAGTTTTTTTGACAGGTATTTGTTTTGCGATGTCTTCTGCATGTTATATCTTGTGTTTTCATTATGTTAGCAGTGATTTTTTGAAAATAGAAGTTTTCAGTTATTGTGAAGTTCAGTTTGCCATTTTTCTCCTTCATTATTCATGCTTTATGCATCTTATCTAAGAAATCTTTGTCTAGGCCGGGCGCGGTGGCTCAAGCCTGTAATCCCAGCACTTTGGGAGGCCGAGACGGGCGGATCACGAGGTCAGGAGATCGAGACCATCCTGGCTAACACGGTGAAACCCCGTCTCTACTAAAAAATACAAAAAAATTAGCCGGGCGAGGTGGCGGGCGCCTGTAGTCCCAGCTACTCGGGAGGCTGAGGCAGGAGAATGGCATAAATCCAGGAGGCGGAGCTTGCAGTGAGCTAACATCCGGCCACTGCACTCCAGCCTGGGTGATAGAGCGAGACTCCGTCTCAAAAAAAAAAAAAAAGAAATCTTTGTCTAGATCAAGGCTTCCTCTGTTTTCTTCTATATATTTTATAGTTTTAGGGTTAATATTTAAGTTGTTTCCATTTTGAACTGTTTATCCACTACATTATTGGAATAAACAAGTGAATGGGTTTCAAAGATATGTTCCCTAAACAGTTCTCAATAAAAATCAATGACATCATGGCAAAGAATATTCTAGAAACAGCTTCTACTGGGGAAGTTGAACCAAGGACATATCTTTCTGTTGTCCTGACAGAATGCAGTGATGAATTTTAGAGTGTCTAGAGAAAGCCTCATCACTTGGGACATTTACATCTTACAAAGTTGCATGAAAAATTAATCTAGCTTTACATTTTTTGGAAGAGAAGAACTATAATTTTCATTAGGCTTTCAAAGGGGTCAGTGACCACCACTTGCTCCCCAAAATATTAAGAACCATGGTATTAGTCTGTTCTTGTATTGCTGTAAATACCTGAGGCTGGGTAATGTATAAAGAAGAGAGGTTTAATTGGCTCATGATTCTGCAGGCTCTATGGGAAGCATGATGCTGGAATCTGCTAGGCTTCTGAAAAAGCCTCAGGAAACTTACAATAATGGTAGAAGGCAAAGAGGAAGCAGGTGCATCTTACATAGCAGGAGCAGGAGGGAGAGAGAGAGGAGGGAGGTGCCACACGCTTTTAAATAACCAGATCTTGTGAGAACTCACTCACTATCAAGAGGACAGTACAGAAGGATGGTGCTAAATCATTCAGAAGAAATCTGCCCGCCTGATCCAACCACTTCCCACCACCCCACCTCCATCATTGAGGATTACAATTGAACATGAGACTTGGGTGGGGCCCCAATTCCAAACCATATCAACCATTGACCTAGGGCAGGATTCCACAGACCAAGGTTCACAGGCCATGTCCAGCTGGCCACCTATTTTGCAAGTCAAGTTTTATGGCAACATAGTCACACTAATTTGTATTATCCGTGACTGCTTGCTTTATGACAACAGAGTTGACTGTAAGAGTTAAATTGTTCGGATCGAAACTACAAGGAGCACCAGAACTCTTTGTTATCTGGTCTTACACAGGAGCATAGACAGACTGCATATCCTTCAGGTTAACCTGCAAAATAGAAATTGTCTCAGCTGATTTTTCTATTGGGTATTGTGTAGACTGAATGCAAGATGATACACCCTGGTTGTCCTTGGAGGGCAGAAGTGTGGTGTTGATGGTTTTGCAAAACTCCATATTTCAACAGTGAAAAGCTCGAAGAAGCATTGCTACTGTCCTTTTCTGCAGGAAGAAGACCAAGAAAGATCGGTTGTTTGTTTGTTTGTTTGTTTGTTTTGTTTGAGACGGAGTCTCGCTCTGTTGCCCAGGCTGGAGTGCAGTGGTGCGATCTCAGCTCACTGCAAGCTCCACCTCCCAGGTTCATGCCATTTTCCTGCCTCAGACTCCCGAGTAGCTGGGACTACAGGTGCCCACTACCACGCCCGGCTAATTTTTTGTATTTTTAGTAGAGACGGGGTTTCACCGTGTTAGCCAGGATGGTCTCGATCTCCTGACTTCGTGATCTGCCCACCTCGGCTTGTAATCCCAAAGTGCTGGGATTACATGTGTGAGCCACCGTGCCCAGTCAAGATCCTGTAGGCTTTTAAATACTAAGTCATCTTTGTAAATTTTTAGAGATCACTCAATTGAGTGACACTGGGGCATCTTTTTATGCCCCAGAACATAGCTGCAATAATTTTAAATTGTGAAATATTTTAAGTGGTCACTACCATATGCCTAAAACTTTGAACTTTCAACAATATATCTTTTGGTTGTGCATATACCGTATCAGTAAAAAAATGGATCTCTTTTTTGTTGTTGTTGTTTGTTTTTCTCAGGGAATAACTTTTATATATATATATATATATATATACTTTATGTTCTAGCGTACATGTGCACATCCTGCAGGTTTCTTACATATGTATACATGTGCCATGTTGGTGTGCTGCACCCATTAACTCATCATTTACTTTAGGTATATCTCCTAATGCTTTCCCTCCCCTCTCCCACAACCCCACTACAGGCCCCAGTGTGTGATGTTCCCCTTCCTGTGTCCAAGTGATCTCATTGTTCAATTCCCACCTATGAGTGAGAACATGTGGTGTTTGGTTTTCTGTTCTTGTGATAGTTTGCTGAGAATGGTGGTTTCCAGCTGCATCCATGTCCCTACAAAGGACACGAACTCATCCTTGTTAATAGCTGCATAGTATTCCATGGTGTATATGTGCCACATTTTCTTAATCCAGTCTGTCATTGAGGGACATTTGGGTTGATTCCAAGTCTTTGCTATTGTGAATAGTGCCACAATAAACATACATGTGCATGTGTCTTTATAGCAGCATGATTTATAATCCTTTGGGTATATCCCCAGTAATGGGATGGCTGGGTCAAATGGTATTTCTAGTTCTAGATCCTTGAGGAATTGCCACACTGTCTTCCACAATGGTTGAACTAGTTTACAGTCCCACCAACAGTGTAAAAGTGTTCCTATTTCTCCACATCCTCTCCAGCACCTGTTGTTTCCTGACTTTTTATGATTGCCATTCTAACTGGTGTGAGATGGTATCTCATTGTGGTTTTGATTTGCATTTCTCTGATGGCAAGTGATGATGAGCATTTTTTCATGTGTCTGTTGGCTGCATAAATGTCTTCTTTTGAGAAGTGTCTGTTCATATCCTTTGCCCACTTTTTGATGGGGTTGCTTGTTTTTTTCTTGTAAATTTGTTAGAGTTCTTTGTAGGTTCTGGATATTAGCCCTTTGTCAGATGAATAGATTGCAAAAATTTTCTCCCATTCTGTAGGTTGCCTGTTTACTCTGATGGTAGTTTCTTTTGCTGTGCAGAAGCTCTTTAGTTTAATTAGATCCCATTTGTCAATTTTGGCTTTTGTTGCCATTGATTTTGGTGTTTTAGACATGAAGTCCTTGCCCATGCCTATGTCCTGAATGATATTGCCTAGAAAACCTAGGAAAAATGGATCTCTTTTAAATAAATGAGGTAAGTCCCTACATAGGAAGTTAGCTATAAGCCATTTAAGTGCATTTAATGTTTGTTTATTATCATTGTTTTTCAAATAGCAGCTCTGAAGCCCTTGTTTGTAGAATGAATGAGATGTCTATTAAAGTTCCTCCTGGCTCGTGAGTATAAAATCATGTCCTCTCCCAGTGAAAGGAAGCTTTGGTTTTCCTTATAGGAGGTTGGCACCTTCTTTCTAGGGCTCACACAAAGGATTGTGCTTTTCCAAAAGTAGTATCTTGGTATCTAAACAATTAAAGGGATACTTTTTAAAAAGTGAGGCTGGGCATGGTGGCTCACACCTGTAATCCTAGTACTTCGAGAGGCTGAGGCAGGAGGATCACCTGAGCCCAGGACTTTGAGACCAGCCTGGGCAACATAACGAGACACTGTTTCTATAAGGAATAATAAAACATTTAGCTGGGTGGGGTGGCATGTGACTGTGTTCTCAGCTACTTGGAAGGAAAAGACAGGAGGATGACTTGAACACAAGAGGTAGAGGCTACAGTGAGCTACAGTGGCACCACTGCACTCCAGCCTGGGCAACAGAGTGAGACCCTGTCTTAAAAATTAAGAAAATAGGTCAGGCGCGGTGGCTCACGCCTGTAATCCCAGCACTTTGGGAGGCTGAGGCGGGCGGATCACGAGGTCAGGAGATCGAGACCATCCTGGCTAACACGGTGAAACCCCGTCTCTACTAAAAATGCAAAAAATTATCTGGGCGTGGCAGCAGGCACGTGTAGTCCCAGCTACTTGGGAGGCTGAGGCAGGAGAATGGTGTGAACCTGGAAGGCGGAGCTTGGAGTGAACCGAGATCGCACCCCACTGCACTCCAGCCTGGGCAACTGAGTGAGACTCCATCTCAAAAAATAATAATAATAATTAAGAAAATAATAAAACGTGAGCCGGAAAACATTCTTATTTTCCCCTGAATCCTCAAAGACAGTCTCTCCTAACTCAAAGTGTGGCAGTGTTTTTAAGGTGCTGATTCTGAGCTCAACCCAATTCAGTGAAACCATCTATTCCTTGCAGATTTCTTCATGGACTGATAGAACATGACATTGATCAATATTGGAAGACTCATACCCAAAGCCCATCTCATTCCTAACGTTTCTTGCAAAGCCCAAACTTATTTATACAGAGGGAAACAGGCATGCATTTTTAATGAAGTGTTCAATAAGTTAAATATATCTATACTTTGGAATGGAATAAAGGGTTGTTCTTTTTCGGTTTTTTTTTTTTTTTTTTTTTTTGAGACAGAGTCTCGCCCTATTGCCAGGCTAGAGTGCAGTGGCGCAATCTCGGCGTGAGCCACTGCGCCCAGCCGGTTGTTCTTTCAAAAATAGTGTTAATGATCTTGCTGAGAGCTATCTCCACCACTCAATAAAACCTGACGCTCATTCTCCAAGCCCCACATGTGATCCACTTTTTCCAGTACACTAGGGCAAGAACCCAGGATACAGAAAGCCCTCTGTCCTTATGATAAGGCAGAGGGTCTAATTGAGCTGATTAACACAAGCTATCTGCAGCACAATGTAACACATGCCCACCGAGGCCTCAGGAGCTGCAAACACACACCCTTAGTCACTGCTATGGGATCGGAGCCCAGAAATGCTCCCCACGACCTCTGCACCTGCCCATCTGCATGCTTCCTTAGGAGTCTGAGCAGCAGGGCACCAAAGAAGTGAGCCACAACCCTGTCGCACATCCTGCGAGGGGGGATAAGGGAACACTCCCATTTCAGTGTCCATCCCTAGGGGAATGGGTAGGCCAAAGTGTATAACATGACATACTCAGCAACAATCCAGACGTACATACATAGTAATGTGGATAAACCTTAATAGTGTTCTCTTTAGTCAAAAAAGAAACAGAATGAGAGTCATAGCAGGAGACATTTATGTTAAAATACATGGACGTTGAAAACAACACGTATTTTGGGGGCAGTGTATCAGAGGGGATAAGAACATGAATTCTTCAGCCAAACTTCATAGGTCCTAGTCCCAGCCCCACTATTTACCTCTTACGTTAGGTGAGTTACTTAATTTTTGTGCCTCAGTTTTCCCATTTGCAAAATGGTGATAATCTCATTGCACTGCTATCCAGGTTCGATGAGTTAATATACGTGTAGCATTTAAAATACAGAATAAGTGCTCATAAGTGTAATCTATTATTACAGTATATGTATCAATATTACATATAAAACATATAAAGTGGTGACCAAGGGGGTAAGGGGGAAAAAAAAGTGGAATTTGGAGATGAAGGAGAAAGGATACGAAAAAAAGAAGAGAAAAAGTTTCCTAGGCTGGGCACATTGGCTCATGCCTGTAATCCCAGTACTTTGGGAGGCCAAGGTGGGCAGATCATTTGAGGTCAGGAGTTCAAGACCAGCCTGGCCAACATGGTGAAACCCCATCTCTACTAAAAATACAAACATTAGCCGTGTGGGCTGGGCATGGTGGCTCACACCTGTAATCCCAGCACTTTGGGAGGCCAAGGTGAGCGGATCATGAGGTCAGGAGATCAAGACCATCCTGGCCAACATGGTGAAACCCTGTCTCTACTAAAAATACAAAAGTCAGCTGGGCATGGTGGCTCATGCCTGTAATCCCAGCTACTCTGGAGGCTGAGGCAGGAGAATCGCTTGAACCAGGGAGTCAGAGGTTGCAGTGAGCCGAGATTGTGCCACTGCACTCCAGCCTGGGTGACAGAGCGAGACTCTGTCTCAAAATAATAATAATAATACAGTTTCTTAGAACTTACTGTTTAGTACAGGTGACCCTCATTTGTGACACTAGCAAGGGTAAACTATCCAGGCTTACCTGGTAATTGAGATTCCAAAACTTAAATACCAGTTTCAAATCTTGGATACTTTTGTTTAAACCTGTCCTCTTTGTAGTATTTGAAGGCCAACCTCAGATCCTTATATGAGAATTTATTATACTTGAATCTTTCAAGGTTACTAGAATTTGAGTAAGCTTTGAATTGATGAGATCCTGCTGATCTCTTCTGATTTCATTTTTCCTTGTTACTTTGTTCATCTCACCAGGGTTTGTCTTTTTTCTTTTTGTCCTGGCAATTCCTGGCAGACCAGGCACTAGAAGGAAAAAAGACCCACATTGCTGTGACATACTACAGATAAAACTGGTTTAAAGCTTTCAGCAATTTGTAGAAAAGATGTGGAAGAGAAATCTTCTCCTCACAGCACCCAAAGTGGAATTTTAAAAGGTATTGGAGAGTGAAAGGTTTCTAGGGGAATTTGAAATTTTCTTAGTCAGTCTCACAGTTTCTAGCCCCCTGAGCTCACCAGTGTGAAAGGTTGAGATCAGGGGAAATATTCACTCTTTATATAATCCAGAATGTCCATTCAAATGGTAGCAAATGCAGAGGGCTCCAATACGGCATGGCTTCTGCCAGCAGTTCCCAGCGTGGACTCAGTATTGGTATTTGTTACAAGTAACTGGCTTCTACTCACATTAATTAATTTCTTGGAGGCTGGGTCTTGCTCTGTCACCCAGGCTGCAGTACAGTGGTGCCATCATAGCTCACTGCAGCCTCAAACTCCTGGGTTCAAGTGATCTTCCTGCCTCAGCCTCTCAAGTAGCTGGAACAACAGGTGCATGCTATGATGCGTGACTGATTTTTAAAAACTTTTTTGTAGCGATGGGATCTTGCTATGTTGGCTCCGGCCGGTCTCAAACTCCTGGCCTCAAGTGATCCTCCTGCTTTGGCCTCAAAATGCTGGGATTGTAGGTGTGAGCTACTGTGCCTGGCCTCCAGGTTATTCTTATAGTAACTTTCCTCTCATTCACTTTCATCTTGTTTTATGAGAAAACGGAACACACAGATACAAATGAAGAGATGATGGACATAGGGTAGGCAGGTGAAAGGAACAAACAAGATATGATCGGGTTCCCTGAGGCTATAATAGCTGGAAAATGTTCCCACTCCAAGGGCTGAAGGGAAAGGGTTACTGGAACCTCAGGAGGGCTGGAAGAGGTGCCGCTCAGCGGGAAATGGGCTTTGAAGAGACATAGCTACTGCCAGAGTAGCAGAGTTTTGTCAGAAAGTACGCAGGGGAGGAGGTCCTTGCCCTCTCTCTTCTGCTGCCCTTGGATTTCTTGCCATTGTCTGAATTGGCCTAACCCAAACAGAAGCTAGCAGCAAGTTTATCTAGGAGATGAAATCTACAGGGATCAGTTTCCAAGGGCCCACGGCAGAGAGGTGCAGGGAGTGGCTTGTGGAGACAGCAAATGGATAATTGCCTGCACACATTTTCTTACTCCTTTTTGTTTGTTTAATAATGAGAGAGAGAAGTTTGCAAATTTCATGTAACAGTACCCATGGGAGTACAGTACACATGTGAACGTAATCTGTCATGGGTTTTATGGCAGAAAAGAGATTGGTAATTACTGGTCTATGGGGCTGACTCCCAAGGGGGAAATACAGGTAATATTTTCATCAGCTAGATCTCACGTGCTAACATTGAAACAGAACTGGGTTCTATGTATAAATACATTTGGTAGGGAATTTTCTATTAAGATGTAAACATCTGTCTTTAGAAGTGGGGATGTAAGCTCGGTTTCTGATTCCTTGTCTATCTTGTTTACTGTTGTATACCCAGCATCTGGCACAGTTTCTGGCATTGTGAATAAATGAATGAGAAGTAATCTTTCAGGTATCTTTTGTGTTATTGTCATTGTCAGTCCAGTGATTCCACATCTATACTACTTATTGGACTGACAATGAATAGTAACTGACAAGGAGTAGTGACTTTGCTGATTATGTGAAATTCATTTAAAATAATAAGTCTTAGGCTGGGTGCAGTGGATCACACCTGTAATCCCAGCATTTTGGGAGGCCAAGGCGAACAGATCTACCTGAGGAAAGAGGGTCAAGACCAGCCTGCGCAACATGGTGAAACCCATCTCTACTAAAGATACAAAACTAAGCTGGGCGTGGTGGCACAAGCCTGTGATCCTAGCTACTCAGGAGGCTGAGGCACGAGAATCGCTTGAACCTGGGAGGTGGAAGTTGCAGTGAGCTGAGATTGAGCCACTGTGCCCCACCTGGGCAACAGAGTGAGACTCTGTCTCAAAAAAATATTAAATTAGAATAAAATAAAAAGTCCTAATATCATGACCAGGTAATGGTGTAGGAGTTTGCACCTGCATGGAGGTAGAGTGGAAGAATATAACTATTAACAAAGATCTAAAATTAGAACTGCCATTCAATCCAGCAGTCCCACTACCAGAAAAGAAATACTTATATCAAAAAGATACTTGCACTGGTATGTTTGTTGCAGCACTATTCACAATAGCAAAGATATGGAATCAACCTACGTATCCATCAATGGAGGAATGGATAGAGAAAATGTGGCACATAGACGCCATGGAATACTACTCAGCCATAAAAAGAATGAAATCATATCTTCTGCAGCAACACGGATGGAAGCGGAAGCTACTAACCTCAGTGAAATAGCTCAGAAACAGAAAGTCAAATACTGCATGTTCTCACTTATAAATGAGAGCTAAACAATGGGTATGGATGGATGTACAGAGGGAATGATAGATATTGGGGACTCCATAAAGAGGGAGACTGGCATGGAGGTGAGGTTTGAAAAATTTCCTATTGGGTGCAATGTAGACTGTCCAGACATTGGGTTCATGATGCAGTATATACATATAAGAAACCTGGATTTGTATCCTCTAAATATGCTTTTATTTTATTATTTATTTTATCTTATTCTTTTTTTTTTTTTTTTTTTTTTTTTTTTTAGACAGAATCTCTCTCTGTTGCCCAGGCTGGAGTGCAGTGGCGCCATCTTGGCTCACTGCAACCTCTGTCTCCTGGGTTCCTGTCTCAGCCTCCCGAGTAGCTGGGATTGCAGGCGCTTGCCACCACACCCAGCTAATTTTTGTATTTTTAGTAGATACGGGGTTTCACCACATTGACCAGGCTGATCTCGAACTCCTGATCTCAGGTGATCTGCCCACCTCGGCCTCCCAAAGTGCTGGGATTACAGGCCTGAGCCACTGCACCCAGCCTAAATATGCTTTTTTTTTTTTAAAGAATACAACTCTGAAGAGACGTCACTTGATTTGCCCAGGAATTGAAAGAGACTACAACTAGAAATGGATTCTGGTCCTATGAGCACCATGGAGTCTGACCACGGTCCTCTTGTGCTGATGGAGTTGGGAGTGGGTGACGGTCATCTCTCACCTTTGCTGAAAGTATTCACCACACATACCCTTCCCCCACTTAAAAGAAAAAAAAAGCTGGAAAGGTAAAAAGTCAAAACCCTGGAATATGTAGAGATGTCCTAAACTCCAAGTCTCTTCTATCTATATCATGTTAAAACTCCTCAGGAGAACTGGTATACCCCCATGCTCTGTCCTCCGGGAAAGGAGCATAGTCGTTTGGTAGATGTTCCTAGGAGAAGGGGAAACCCATTTTCCTTTCCCCAGAAGGACTCTCCACCCATCTTAGGAAAGTTTTCCAAATATAAAAAAAAAACAAAGTCTGGATTCTCCAGTCCTATGTTTGTGATCTCCAAGAAAGAATAGAACACGCCTCTGGACAACTTGTCCAACCTTCAGAAAGATCCCAACAGTGCTGGCCACATTATGTGGATGTTAGATTTCGTGTTAGCTTGTCATTTAAGACCTGGCAGAAAGGAAGTTCCTCCCAACCATGAGACCTGACCAATCACTGCCTACCTTGACAGGCACTTCGCTGCTACTCAATCTGATGAAAAGGAGAAGGGCAAGCCATTCAGGTTGCTTTCTCTCCTAGCCTCTGATAGTACCACAGCTTCCAGAACATTCTTGCTTTAATTGAGCAACCTATGCCTATCTTTTATGACTAACAAGTGACCCAAAGTAGAGGCATGTGAAAGCCTGATGATACGCCAGGTCTCCCATCATAAGGAAAGCCACTCGGAGAAGTCAGACAACGTGGTGGAAAGTGATCTGAGGGTCTGATCTGTCAGTCAGGAAAGAACTCTGGGCAATGTCTATTGTGAGGCTGGGTGGGAGACTCCGTCTGTTAAGGTAGCAGTGACGGGTCAGGTCTCACGGTGCAGGAGGAGCTGCCTTTCTGCCTGGTGTTGAATGACAAGCTAACATGAAATCTAATGGAAGAGACTACATAATGTGGTTAGCACCATTGTGATCAGCTCTGAAGATTGGCCAAGTTGTCCAGAAGTGTGTTCTGTTCTTTCTTCGAGATCACAAGCATAGGATTGGAGAATCCAGACTTCGTTATTTTTATATATTTGGAAAACTTTCCTAAGATGGGTGGAGGGGCAAGTCCTTTTGAGGAAAAGACAATGGGCTTCCCCTTCTCCCGGAACTGTATACACCACATGTGCCTGGGCAAACTTGGTAGTCTGTTGGTGCTTTGTCAAGGACCAATAAGGTCTTTGACAGATAGGAAGACTACACAAAGGGGCCTCCCTGAGTTGTCTGTTGTGTCTCTACAATGAAGATAGGGAACTGGAGGAAGCCAAGAGTCTCTTGAGTTGGATAATGGATCAAACTAATAATAAGCTCATTTTAACAAGACCAGTATGAGAACAGGGCAAGAAACCTGACAAACAGGGGAACAGTAGATACTGGGGACTCCATAAAGGGAGAGGTTGGGAGGGAGGTGAGATTTGAAAAACTACCTATTGGGTACAATGTATGCTATTAAGATGATGGAGTCATTAAAATCTCAGACTTCACCATGATGGAATATATCTTGTAAGAGATTGGTAATTACTGCACTTTTTTTTCTTTTTTTCTTTTTTTTTTTTTTTTTTGATGGAATTTCACTCTTATCACCCAGGCTGGTGCAATGGCACACAATCTGGGCTCACTGCAATCTCTGCCTCCCAGGTTCAAGAGATTCTCCTGCCTCAGCCTCCCAAGTAGCTGGAATTACAGGTGCGTGCCACCACGCCCTGCTAATTTTTGTGCTTTTAGTAGAGATGGGGTTTCATCATGTTGGCCAGGTTGGTCTTGAACTCCTGACCTCAGGTGATCTGCCTGCTTTGGCCTCCCAAAGTGCTGGGATTAGAGGCGTGAGCCACTGCACCTGGCAGAAACTTGCACTTTCTTAGTGCGAGGTGTGAGCCGCAGCACCCAGCCTAAATTTTTCAGTCTTAAAATGAGAACACTCCTAGTTTCTTCTCCTTCTTCAAAAACAAAACGCAACAAAAAATCCAGAGAATCAACTCACTTCATTTCTGTCTAACTCACCAGAAAACTGCATTAATCTGTCTGAAAACTGAATTTCCTTAAGAGGTTTGCCATTTATAAGTTGAGGAAGGCATTTTAGGTTTGCAGTGATCAGTACAGGCGACAGATCATAATGGGGAAGAGAAACAGTGTCAAGGTTTGAGAGTGGTGTCTTTTTTGGGGTTTGATTTTTTGCAGGGTGAAATATTTCATCCCTGAGTTTTTTACTACCAAAAAGAATGTCTTTGTTTTATTTTTTAAACCTCTTTATTTTCCTTTTTAGGCTTTTGTATCTGATTTCACCATGTTTTTGTCTTTCCAGCATCATTAATGATAAATTCTTACAGTCAAGAAAAATATTAGATTTAACCATGAATTAAAAAGTCACAGTCCCACCCACCTCCTATCAATCTTTCTGAAAGAAGTAAATCAAAATTCTTTCACAGAAAATGAAAGTGAAAGAAAATGAAAGTCCATCAAAGCTAAGAGTGGCTGCTTGATTACTTTGGCGTCCAGACCGTGTCTTCGGTTGAGATAGAAACAAGATGATTAATTTCAAAGCTACTCACCACCTCCCCACCAATTCATAAAGCTCCCAGGAACGGAGATGCAGGGATTGACTATCAAAAAAAAAATAAAGTATAGGGCCGGGTGCAGTGGCTCACACCTGTAATCCCAGCACTTTGGGAGGCCGAGGTGGGTGGATCACCTGAGGTCTTGAGTTTGACCAGCCTGGCCAACATGGTAAAACCTCCCCCCACTAAAAATACAAAAATTAGCCAGGCATGATGGTGGGTGCCTGTAATTCCAGATTCTCAGGAGGCTGAGGCCTCCCACTTGAAGCTGGGAGGCAGAGATTGCAGTGAACTGAGATCGTGCCACTGCACTCCAACTTGGGTGACAGAGTAAGATTCTGTCTCAAAAAATAAAATAAAATAATAAAATAAAATATAAATGTTCCTGGCTTGCTGTGTACCTACACTGCTACATATAATCAAAACTTTAAATTGGGACTGGACACAGTGAGCCCCTGTAATCCCAGCACTTTGGGAGGCTGAGGCTAGAGGATAACTTGGGGCCAGGAGTTTGAGATCAGCCTGGGCAACATAGCAAGACCCTACCTCTGTTTAAAAAAAACAGTTATCAAAACAAAAATAATAATAATTTTAAAAAATACTTTAAATTGAAATAATGCCCAATAGTAAAATTTCCAGGCACTCATATCTGCAGTCTCCGAAGTCCTCCCTTATAGCATATATATGTGCCCTCAATCATCCCACTCATCACAAAAGGAAACAAAAGAAAGTTCCTTTCTGCTATTAAAATTCCAGAACTGTCTGGGCACAGTGGTTCATGCCTATAATCCCAGTACTTTGGGAGGCTGAGGAGTGAGGATCGCTTGAGGTCAGGAATTCAAGACCAGCCTGGCCAACATGATGATACTAAAAATACAGAATTATAATACAAAATACAAATACAAATATAAAATATAAAATATATAATACAAAATGCAAAAATCAGCCAGACATGGTGGCACATGCCTGTAATCCCAGCTACTTAGGAGGCTGAGGCAGGAGAATTGCTTGAACCCGGGAGGCAGAGGTTGCAGTGAGCCTAGATTGCACCATCGCTCTCCAGCCTGGGTGACAGAGCGAGACTCCATCTCAAAAAAAAAAAAAATTCATGTGTAGATGGCCCAGTCCATACTATTTCAGTTGGGGACTTTCAGTGAAACTGCCAGCTCTGAAATCACCAGGTATCACCCAGGTGCCAGACTGAATAGCTTTTCACTCTTGAGCCCCCAAGCCCTCCTAGAGTACATTCTACTTCTGACTTTCCTCCCCGAGGAGGTTGTCCATCTGCTTGGTCTGAAATAAGTGCATCATAGTCAGGTCACGTTGCAATCTGACTCCTTCCTGGATGGATCTCCTGAGTTCCAGAACATCAGGGGCTTATTGAGCCAGGGCATGCTCAAAACTTATGGTCTGTGCCCTATATTACCTCTATGTTGATTCGTTTTTTAATCTAAGGAAAGCAATGCAGCATGTTCTGTATTATTTTCCACTTAGACCAGTGGGGAAAGCGCTCATTTTGGGGTTCAACAGACCTGGATTTGAACCCCTGCTGTGCCACTGACTAAGTATGGAATCTCTAAATTTACTGATTCCTGCAGTCCTCACTTATGGAGTAGGGGTCATGTTGACCTCAAAGAGCATTTTGAGATTTAAATAATGGAATGTATGTAAAAAGTTGATCAGCTTTTCAGCCTCTCCACTGTGTCATTCCCATTCGAATACTGATACAGTTTGGCTGTGTCCCCACCCAAATCTCATCTTGAATTGTAGCTCCCATAATTCCCACATGTTGTGGGAGGGACCTGGTAGGAGATCACTGAATCATGGAGGCAGTGTCCTCCATACTGTTCTCATAGTAGTGAATACATCTCACGAGATCTGATGGTTTTATTAGGGGTTTCCCCTTCCACTTGGCTCTCACTCTCTCCTGCCTGCCACCATGTAAGACGTGCCTTTACTTTTCCTTCGTTTTCTGCCACGATTGTGGGGTCTCCCCAGCCACGCGGGACTGTGAATCCATTAAACCTCTTTCCTTTACAAATTACCTAGACTTGGGTATATCTTTATTAGCAGTATGAGAAGGAACTAATACAGATAAAAACATACTTAGGCAACCCTCATCCTAAAAAACAACATTGCATGCCTTGTAAGATGTGGGCAAAATTAATAATAATAATAATCAAATGAAACTCTTTGTTCCCCTGTAAAGAAGAGTTAAACCTCATTCCCTCCTCTTCTCTGCTCTGAATCAACACCCCAAATAATAGTCTATACTCACTGCTGCCAATTCTCTTCTCCCATTGACTCCTGAATCTACTCTGTCTGGATTTTCATTCTTACCATTCCATAAAATAAAACAGCTCTAGTGGAGGTCACTGATGACCACCATGTTGCTAAATCCAACAGTCAATTCTCAATCCATATCTTCTTTTTAATGTCTGAGACAGGGTCTTATTCTGTCACCCAAGCTGGAGTACAGTGGCATGATCACAGCTCACTGCAGCCATGGCCTCCCAGGCTCATGCGATCCTCCTGCCTCAGCCTCCTGAGAAGCTGGGACTACAGATGCATACCACTATGCCCAGCTAATTTTTATTTTTATTTTTTAATTTTTTTAAATTTTATGTTTTTGAGATGGAGTCTCACTCTATTGCCTAGGCTGGAGTGCAGTGGCACGATCTTGGCTCACTGCAACCTCTGTCTCACTGGTTCAAATGATTCTCCTGCCTCAGCCTCCCTAGCAGCTGGGAGTACAGGTATGTGTCACCACAACCAGCTAATTTTTTTGTATTTTTAGTAGATATGGGGTTTCAAGATGTTAGCCAGGCTGGTCTTGAACTCCTGACCTCAAATGATCGGCCCCTTGGCCTACCAAAGTACTGTGATTACAGGCATGAGCCATAGCGCCTGGCCCCATTTTTACATTTTCCATAGAGATGATGTCTTGCTGTGTTGCCCACACTGGCCTCAAATTCCTAGCCTCAAGCAGTCCTCCCGCCTCAGCCTCCCAAAGTGCTGGGATTACAGGCGTGGGCCACCGTGCCCAGCCTTTACCCCTGATTCTCTAGCAATGGTGAATTCATTGCAGTTGTTCCAGTAAGCCAGATTCTCAGGTTCTCTTTTCTTTGAGAGACTGAGATGATGTTTTTTTGTCCACATCGCCAACCACCAACCGCACCTTGCCGGGCTAGCTCTCCCTGTCTATGAAAACATTTCCTAGCTGCCTCCCTCACCCCCCAGGAGTCAGGTGCCTCCTATGTTCCCCTGTAGAAACATCAGCCCAGTCCCATCAGAGGATCTGCCCCATGACATGGAAATTGATCCTCTACTTGTCAGTCTCTGCAAAGCCCTGCCGGCCATTGGGTCCCCACTCCCAGCACAATGCCTAACACATAAATTGCACTCAGTAAATGTTTATTTCTCAGGAAACTTTATCAACAATCATTCAAAACAGTTTTGCACACATCTCAAAAGAGCTATTATGAAGATAAAATGCCGTAATAGGCGTGAAAGCACCTTAGAATGCAGAAAACACCAGAAAGAGAATATATATATTAAAACAGGAAATTGACTTTTCTCCAAAGCTTTGACAGTATATAAAGGAGAAAAAGAGGTAACTATATCTTTATCCTGCCAATGATACAGCAATTTTAGTGGCCTGGAGTGGTCATTTAAGATGATAAATTAATTCTTTTAACACAAGTGTGTGTTGATCACATCTACTTAAATAGTGTAGGGAACAAGGCTATGTGGAAAATATTAAGATGAAGAACAGGATGGAGAAGAGAAGCCATGGGCACCAACAGATTATAAAGTGTGGACGACTGAGGCAGGTGCGGTGGCTCGTGCCTGTAGTCCCAGCTACTTGGGAGGCCGAAGTGGAAGTCTTGCTTGAAGCCAGGAGTTCAAGACCACCCTGGGCAACATAACGAGACCCCGTTCCTGCAAAAAATTAAAAATATCAGCTGGGTGTAGTGGTGCATGCCTGTAGTCCCGGCTACTCAGGAGGCTGAGGAAGGAGAATTGCTTGAGCCCAGGGGTTTGAGGCTGCAGTGAGCTATGGTCACACCACTACACTCTAACCTGGATGACAGGGCAAGACCTTATCTACAAAAAAAAAAATAAATTATAGAGGACTGAGTCACGAAAGCCATGCAAAAGGCATTTATGACAAGCTAAAGAGGAAGACACTTTCTCCCATTAGAGGAATCAAAGAAGACTTTCCGGGGATTAGAAGAAGCTGGACAGGTCTTGATGAGCTTTGAATGTGAAAGCAGGAAGGATGCAGGGATCCTACAGGGGCCAAGCCGACGAGAGCATGGTGGGACTTGGTTTTAGAAAGAAGAATCTAGCAGATTGTGCAAGGGGGAATAGCCCAGCACCTGGGGCATCTGTACGGCTGTACCTGTAGTAGTCCAGGAATGAGCTGAGATCGCTAGTGTAGTGATCTACACTAGCTTTCTTGGGTCATGGAAGTAATGCAGCCATGGCTTCCTTGGGTCACGGAAGTGATGCAGAGATTGAGCGTTTGAAGGACCCATCAAATCAGCTTGCATTTGCCACTAGCCTCAAAAAGGGAGCATTGCTGCCTGGCCAAAGGACAAGCCTATATAGGCCCCCTCCCCTCACCCAGAGCCAAGTCCTTGTGGCAGAGCAGCTCCTTCTCTGCTGACATGCACGCCTTCCCTGGACCAACTGTAGAGTCATTATCATATTAATACCAACGTCTTCCTCAGGCAAGGAGGTGAGGGGGGTGCACTTGGCAAAGGAAGAGATGACTGGGAGCCACAGAGCCCCTGTTGAGGCGTCAGGGTGGAGCCAAGAGGGGGAGGACCCTGAGCAAGAAAGTTCCATGATTCAGGAAGATCCTGCCGGGTGACCTGTGGTATCTTCAATTTAGCAGTTGCAGGTGGCATATCCAATTCAACAGATCAGTGATTTGATAGAGATGCAAGAAGGAAGCTGCTGGGGCAGACTCTTCATTTTTCATACTTCAGCTAGCAACTGTTTCTCTTGAAGATGTCCCAGAAAGCAGACTCACTCACGTCCTGGGGTGGTCCTGCCTGGGTGTCCCTCCACCATCAGCAGCCGCATCTGTTGGTTTGGGCAAGTGATGGATTCGTTGGGTCTGCCTCCCAGGAGGGGAATAGAAAAAAAAAAGGCGGCAGCAGTTTGACAAACTAGAGCACAGAAAAAGCCCAAGACGTAAGAAGATCCACCATTCTGCAGGTCGCTTGCATGCATTTCAAAGTCAAAGACTTTGATTTCAGATCCTGGCGAGGGGCGAGCCAATTGGAACCAGCCAGTGAGCCACAGATACCAGCTTTTCTGGCTGTGATCAGTTTTGTTTTAGTAGGGTGTGTGACATCTGCCAATCCAAAGAGTATATTTAGAGATGCTATAACAGACCAGACTCCTCACTGAGTTCTTGCAGAAGCTGGAAAAACGTGTTTCTGTTATTTGTGTTCTTTTTTTTTTCTTTTTTTTTTGGAGATGGAATATTGCTCTGTCGCCCAGGCTGGAGTGCAGGTCATGATCTCGGCTCACTGCAACCTCCGCCTCCTGGGTTCAAGCGATTCTCTTGCCTCAGCCTCCCAAGTAGCTGGGATTACAGGCACGCACCATCATGCCCAGCTAACTTTTGTATTTTTAGTAGAGACGGGGTTCACCGTGTTGGCCAGGCTGGTCTTGAACTCCTGACCTCAGGTGATGCAGCTGCCTCAGCCTCCCAAAGTGCTGGAATTACAGGCACAAGCCACGCGCCCAGCTGTTTCTGTTATTCTTTAGTGGAAGTAAAAGCATTTCTTTACTGAGAGTGTTTTCTGGAGACTACATGGTGCTAGAGAGCTCTTTGATCAAAATCCCTTATGCCATACAAAAAGAAAAAGATGTTGTGCCCTAGAGACAGCTACGGCTGTCATCTTTTGACTGAGTAATTAAACTGATATTTACTAAGAGCCTACTGTGTGCCCAGCAGGTTTCAGGCACTGGCCGTGAATGAGAGAGGCAGAGGGGGAAACAGATAATAGATGAACAAATAAACAAGGAAATGCCATTTATGGATAAGTGTTATGTTAGAAATAAAACAGGGGGATAGACGGGGCCTACTTAGGAATGATTGGTTAGGGCAGGCTTCTCAGAGAGGGTGAAATGGCTAGGAAAGGAATGACAAGGTGGAACCGGCTTTATGAAGAACTCTGGGAATCGCGTTCTGTGCAGAAGGAACAGCAGGTACAAAGTCCTAAGGTGGGAGCAGCTTGGCATGTTCCCAGAGCAGAAAGAAAGCCAGTCTGGCTGGAGCAGACTGAGGGAGGCTGGCTGGTGCCAGATGCACAGTGGGCAGGGCTGATCAGGTAGGAGTCTGGATGTGATTTCCCGTGTGGTCTGAAGCAGCTTTGAGTTTAAACAGGTGTGTTCCGACTGGATTTACAGTGTCAAAGTCTGACTCGGGTGGCTCGGTGGATCGGGGGTGTTAGGGACCAAAGAAAGACTTGACTACTCCAGGTCAGGGAGTAACCCAGCATGAGCTGATTTGGGCCAGAGTGGTGGGGAGAGGATCAATTTGGGCTATGCTTGCAAGTCTTTAAGAGGACCGTGGTCCGGCTGTGATCAGTTTTGTCTTAGTAGGGTATGTGACATCTGCCAATCCAAAAGTATATTTAGAGATGCTATAACAGACCAGACTCTTCACTGAGTTCTCGCAGAAGCTGGAAAACCTTATTTCTGTTATTAGTTGATTTTTTGGGGGGTTTTGTTTGTTTGTTTTTGTTTTTGTTTTTGTTTTGAGATGGAGTGCTGTTCTGTCACCCAGGCTGGAGTACAGTGGCATGATCTTGGCTCACTGCAACCTCCGCCTCCTGGGTTCAAGTGATTCTCTTGCCTCAGCCTCCCGAGTAGCTAGAATTACAGACATGCACCTGGGCAACAGAGCAGTACTCCAGCTCAAACAAAACAAAACAAAACAAAACAAAAAAAACTAATAACAGACATAAGTTTTTCCAGCTTCTGCAAGAACTCAGTGAGGAGTCTGGTCTGTTATAGCATCTCTAAATATACTCTTTGGATTGGATTGGTCATAGGGATGGCGTGTTGAAGGAAGACACAGAATCAAAGATGATGCCTAGGTTTTTTGGCAAGTACTCTACAGTATCCAAAAATGCATGGTAGTGATTGTCAGAGACCTAGATCCTATCTTCAACCCTTCCATGTATCTATGGGTGACCTTGAATGAGTCCCTGTGCCTCAGTTTCCTCACCTGTAAAATGATGGAGTTGGAAGAGATTACATGGAAGACCCCTTTGCACCCTGCCCACACTTGTGCTGTGGCTGAAACAACTGCGAGCAATTCTCCTCCCATAAGGGGCTCGCTCTCCAGGTGTTACCGGGGGAGGGTGTTCAGGTTCTTGGCATCTCGAACAAGGAATTGGACAAAATGCACAAACAAAGCAGGCAAAGAATGAAGCAACAAAAGCAGAGATTTATTAAAAATGAAAGTACACTCCACAGGTTGGGAGGAGGGCCAGGCATAGGGGCTCAAGAGCCCTGTTACAGAAGTTTTTAGGGTTTATATACCCTCTAAGGCCGGGTTTGGTGGCTCATACCTGTAATTCCAGCACTTTGGGAGGCCGGGGTGGGTGAATCACTTGAGGTCGGGAGTTCCAGACCAGCCTGGCCAATACGGTGAAACTTCATCTCTACTACCAACAAAAATTAGCCAGGCACAGTGATGCATGCCTGTAATCCCAGCTACTCAGGAGGCTGAGGCAGGAGAATCCCTTGAACCTCAGAGGGAGAGGTTGCAGTGAGCCAAGATCGCACCACTGCCCTCCAGGCTGGGCAACAGAGCAAGACTCCATCTCAAACAAACAAACAAACAAAAACCCTCTTGATGTTTCCATTGGTTCCTTGGTATACGCCTTATGTAAATGAAGAGGATGAAGTAAAGTTACAGTCATTTACTCGACGTACACCCTATGTAAATGGAGAGGATATTTCCTGCCATCGCTGAAGTGTTTCCATTTGATTTAGCTCTAGGAAGTCCTTATGTTCCCTGTCTCCAAACCCTGTTCTCCTGCCTCACAGCCTGTCAGGGATTCACTTCCTTCCTCTGAATGTCCACAATATTTATGACCAGTCCTTCAGTCCAGACCACACTGTCATAATGACAAACTGGCAGCATGGAAAACAAATTCTTTAATTCTTTTTTTTTTTTTGAAGAGACAGGGTCTTACTGTGTCACTCAGGCTGGAGTGTAGTGGTGCCGTCACAGCTCACTGCAGCCTGGACCTCCTGGGCTCAAGCAGCGCTCCCATCTCGGCCTTCCAAAACATTGGGATTGCAGGCATGAGCCACTGCACCTGGCTGAAAACAAATTTCTTTTTTTTGTTTTAGACAGAGTCTCTCTCTGTCACCGAGGCTGAAGTGCAGTGGCGTGGGCATGATCTTGGCTCACTGCAACCTCCACCTCCTGGATTCAAGTGATTCTCATGCCTCAGCCTCCCAAGTAGCTAGGATTACAGGCACGCACCACCATGCCTGGCTAATTTTTTATTTTCAGTAGAGATGGGGATCTCACCATATTGGCCAGGCTTGTCTGGAATTCCTGACCTCAGGTGATCCACCTGCCTCAGCCTCCCAAAGTGCTGGGATTACAGGCATAAGCTGTCACACCCAGCCTGAAACCAAATTCTAATGGAACTCAGTGTCACATGTATGATGACTCTCTCTTAGAAAGCCATGGCTTCCTTGGGTCGTGGGAGTAATAGAGAGACTAAGCATTTGGAAGACCCATCAAATCAGCTTTTATTTGCTGATTCGATTTGCTGATCAAAAAGGGGCCATTGCTGCCTGGGCAAGGGAAGAGACTATGTGGTCCTCTTCCCCACACTCAGAACAGAGTCCTTGTGGCAGGGCAGCTCCTTCTCTGCTGATATCCACATCTTCCCCGGACCGACTGCTGAGTCCTCATAATACAGGCATCTTCCTCAGGGGTGCTGGCTCAAGGTACTCTTTCCCTGCATGCACCATCGCCCTTTCAATGAGAAGTCTGGCAGCATAATTATCACTTGAACAAAATATGGGCATCAGTACCCCCAAAATGCACTGCCCCCCGTGGATCTTCCTACATACCCAGCTCCCCAGAAAAGAGAAGAAAAAAGCACGTCCACATCTTTCTTTTCCTTTTCCTTTTCCCTTTCCTTTCCTTTTCCTTTCCTTTCCTTTCCTTCAGACAGAATCTTTCTCTGTCGCCCAGGTTGGAGTGCAATGCAACCAGCTCACTGCAGCCTCTGCCTCCCGGGTTCAAGCAATTCTCCTTCCTCAGCCTGCCGAGTAGCTTGGATTACAGGTGCGTGCCAGCACACCCAGCTAATTTTTGTATTTTTGGGGCTTTACCATGTTGGTCAGGCTGGTCTCGAACTCCTGACCTCAAGTGATCAGCCTGCCTCAGCCTCTCAAAGTGCTTGGATTACAGGTGTGAGCCACTGCACCCGGCCCTCACATCTTTCTTAAGAAGTGGCTGTTGGCCGGGCGCAGTGGCTCACACCTGTAATCCCAGCACTTTGGGAGGCTGAGGTGGGCGGATCACGAGGTCAGGAGATCGAGACCATCCTGGCTAACATGGTGAAACCCCGTCTCTACTAAAAATACAAAAAATTAGCCGGGCGTGGTGGCGGGCGCCTATAGTCCCAGCTACTCTGGAGGCTGAGGCAGGAGAATGGCGTGAACCCGGGAAGCGGAGCTTGCAGTGAGCCAAGGTCGCGCCTCTGCACTCCAGCCTGGATGACAGAACGAGACTCCGTCTCAAAAAAAAAAAAAGAAGTGGCTGTTTATACAGCTTTTCCAGTCTCTTTTGTTGCTAATTCCTTTGGCCTTCCTTTCATGGGTTCAGGCGTCTTTTTGCTTTGGGAATAGATCTGTTAAACTCATCCACTTATCTACCCCTTTCTTTCTTCCTTATGAACCAGTCCTAGAGAGGAAGACAAGAATCCTGTGGGTGACCAGGTACCCTTCCTTAGAAGAGGGGTTAGAAGAGGGGTTACGTTAGCCCAAACCTGAGGATGGGGAGATTCAGAGGTACTGAGGGAGCAGAGAAAGTATAAGATGTGTCAGCCAGGCGCAGTGGCTCTAGCTTGTAATTCCAGCACTTTAGGAGGCCAAGACAGGTAGATCACTTGAGGTGTGAGGTCAGGAGTTCAAGACCAGCCTGGCCTATCTCTACTACAAATACAAAACTTAGCCGGGCGTGGTGGCGTGTGCCTGTAATTCCAGCTACTTGGGAAGCTGAGGCAGGAGAATCTCTTGAACCCGTGAGGCAGAGGTTGCAGTAAGCTGAGATTGCAACACTGCACTATAGCCTGGGCGACAGAGCAAGTCTCTCTCTAAAAAAAAAAGTGACTGCAGTAGTGGGTTCTAGAAACTGCCAAGAGTCATTGGGAAAAGCCAACTTTGTCTAAATAGTGGTCCTTAGAACAAATGACATTTCAACAGCAAGATACTGGTAATATCACAAGTCACAAAAGAGGTAAATCGGAATGGTTAGGAGTGGTTTACATCTTGCAATTTTTATTTTATTTTATTTATTTATTTTTTGAGATGGAGCCTCTCTCTCTCTCGCCCAGGCTGGAGTACAGTGGCCCGATCTTGGCTCACTGCAGCCTCTGCCTCTTGGGTTCAAGCAGTGCTCCTGCCTCAGCCTCCCAAGTAGCTTGGATTACAGGAACCCACCCCCACAACCGGCTAATTTTGTATTTTTAGTAGAGACAGGGTTTCGCCATGTTGACCAGGCTGGTCTCGAACTCCTGACCTCAGGTGATCCACCTATCTCGGGCTCCCAAAGTGCTGCGATTATAGGTGTGAGCCACCGTGCCCGGCAGCAATTTTTAAAAATCCTAACTGCATTATGAGAACAGTATTTCAAGGTGACCCATTTATGCAGAGATTTTTAGAAGAAAAAAAAATCTCCAGTATAATTTTCTTCACTTTTAAGCCCAGTGATATTTTCAGAAATTCAAGACATACCATAGCATAGGAAAAGTGTGTGTTGAGAGAGTCTCCGGCTTCCATGTCTGATCTCATTTTCACTGTCAGTATCATATCTTCATTGTACTGGATTTTAACTGAAACTGAAAGATGTCCTCTGATTTTCTGTCCATTTCTGTAAAATTGCCTTAGTTCATGATGTGGTTGCATTGCCTGAGATAATGTACAAAAAAACTCCCATTGGCTGGGCATGGTGGCTCAAGCCTGTAATCTCAGTGGTTCGGGAGGCTGAGGTGGGTGGATCGCCTGAGGTCAGGAGTTTGAGACCAGCCTAGGCAACATGGTGAAACTCTGTCTCTACTAAAAATACAAAAATTAGCCAGGCGTGGTGGTGGGCGCCTGTAATCCCAGCTACTCGGAGGCTGAGGCATGAGAATGGCTTGAACCTGGGAGTCGGAGGTTGCAGTGAGCCGAAATCGTGCCACTGCATTCCAGCCTGGGTGGTAGAGCAAGACTGTCACAAACAAACAAACAACAACAACAAAAACACAATTCCCACCAAATGTGTCTCCTGCATGGTGGTTCATGCCTATAATCCCAGCGCTTTGGGTCAAGGTGGGAGGATTGCTTGAGCCCAGGAGTTCATGACAAGCCTGTGGAACACAGCAACTCACCTAAGGTTTCAGGTGACTGAAAAACAGCAGTTTCCTCGCCATCACTCGTGGCACCGAATTCAAAGTCAGGAAATCCTGATTCTAGACCATGTCAGGTACCATCCGATGCCTTACAGCTTATTTTCCATCTCGGAGGAAAAAAGGCCTTGTCATGCTTGCCTCATGACAGATGTGGGAAAATGATGTATGTGATGCAACGTTCTTGGCTGTCTAGGCACGGTGGCTCACACCTATAATCCGAGCATTTTGGGAGGCCAATGCAGGAGGATTGCTTGAGACCAGGAGTTCAAGACCAGCTTAGGCAACATAGCAAGACTTCGTCTCTTAAGAAATTAGCTGAGTCTGTTGGTGTGCACCTGTAGTCCTAGCTACTCGAGAGGCTGAGGCAGGAGGATCACTTGAGCCCAGGAGGCCAAAGCGGCACTGAGCGATGATTGCATCACTGCACTCCAGCCTGGGTGACAGAGCAAGACCTTGTCTCAAAAAAAAAAAAGAAAAAGAAAAAGAAAAGAAAAAAAAAAAGGAACCCTCTAGGTGTAAGGCAACATAAATTCAGGCTACCTTTATCATTGTCATTATTTTTATAAGAATTAGATTTTGTTACTCAAGGTCTTGGGAAACAGACAAAAATAGAAATGTATGAAGATATTCTGATTTCCCTCCTTTAGAAGAACTTTTTTTTCTTGTTATTTCTTCAGCTAATGAAAACAAAATGAGCCCAAAATCTACCATTTCTCTAAGGTCCACAATTTCCGAAAATCCTTTTGGAACTCGAATTGCCTGGCTACTCCACAAAGTCTGCATTTGAGCTTCCACCAAATGCGATCCCTACAGCGGCCCTCACCCCAAGCCTCTGCTGAGCAGAATTCCGTTCATGGGGAGTCCTTCAGAAGCCTGCCCAAGGAGTCTCTGCCCTACCTTCTCTGAACTCTAGAGCAGCGATCCCCAACCTTTTGGACACCAGGGACCAGTTTTATGGAAGATAATTTTTCCACAGACCGATGTGGAGGGATGGTTTCCATATAATGCAACCACATTATGTTTATTATGTACTTTGATTCTATTATTATTGCATTGTAATATATAATGAAATAATTATATAACGCACCATCATGTAGAATGAGTGGAAGCCCTGAGCTTGTTTTCCTGCAGCTTGATGGTCTCATCTGGTGATGATGAGAGACTGTGACAGATCATCAGGCATTAGATTCTCACAAGAAGTCCTCGACCTAGATCCCTCGCACGCGCAGTTTGCAATAGGGTTTGAGCACCTGTGAGAATCTAATGCTGCCGCAGATCTGACAGGAGGGAGAGTTCAGGCAGCAGTGCTTGCTCACCTGCCACTCACCCCCTGCTGTGTCACCTGGTTCCTGACAGGCCACAGACTGGTGCTGGTCCACGGCCCAGGGGCTGGGGAGCCCAGCTTCAGAGCACTGGCACTCTGCAATGCCTGTTTCATTCTCATTAGGTTGTGCCTCGTGTTGGTGCTTAACTGTGTTATTTTGTATAACTTGTTGACTTAATGTCTTAGTCCATTTTGTGTTGCTATAAAGGAATATCCAAGACTGGGTAATTTTTAGAAAGAAAAGAGGTTTATTTGGCTCATGGTTCTGCAGGCTGTATAAGAAGCATGGAGCCCACATCTGATTGGCTTCTGGTGAGGCCTCAGGAAGCTTTTATTCATGGTGGAAGGGAAGGGGGGCAGGTACATGACAGGGTGAGAGAGAAAGCAAGAAAGAGAGGCCATGCTCTTTTAAACAGCCAGCTCTCCTGTGAGCTAATAGAGTGAGAAGCTACTTATTACCATGGGGAGGGCCTCAAGACATTTGTAAGGGATCCTCCCCTATGACCCATGCCCCTCCCACCAGACCCCACCTCCAGTCCTGGGGATCACATTTCAGTACGAGATTTGGAGGGCACAAACACCCAAACTATATCACTTAGCTAGATTTCAGTGTAGTCACCTCTAGGGAAAGACGTAAATGTGTTTTCCCCTCCCTCCTCACTCTTTTTCCAGGGTGCTGGGAGACTGATACCACATTGGTAGCCAATTTCTTCATGAGCACAAATTCAAAGATTAGAGAGAGGGTAGCAATTGTTTGTAAACATAACAGATTCTTGACTTGGGACTTATTAATTAACTCACTAATTTATAATTAGTAATTGATCATTAAGCATTTTGATGGCAATTAGTTTTTTAAAGAACAGCTTAGACACAATAGGTAAATTATGACATAAATTCAATCAGAATTTTTTTTTTTTTTTGAGATGGAGTTTCACTCTTGTTGCCCAGACTGGAGTGCAATGGTGGGATTTCAGCTCGCTGTAGCCTCTACCTCCCAGGTTCAAGCGATTCTCCTGCCTCAGCCTCCCAAGTAGCTGGGATTATAGGCATGTGCCACCATGCCCGGCTAATTTTGCATTTTTAGTAAAGACAGGGTTTCACTATGCTGGCCAGGTTGGTTTCAAATCCCTGACCTCAGGTGATGCATCTGCCTCGGCCTCCCAAAGTGCTGGGATTACAGGTGTGAGCCACTGCGCCCAGCCAATGTGTTCTTATTTTTTATTTTTTAAAACAGAGATGGGGTCCCATCATGTTGCCCAGGTTGATCCTGAACTGCTGGACTCAAGTGATCCACCTGCCTTGGCCTCCCAAAGTGCTGGGATTACAGGCGTGAGCCACTGCACCCGGCTTAGCGGCATTGTTTAACACCACAAAAACATCATATAACCACTGAGCTCCTTCTCAGAAGGAAGATGGCGAAAGCTCACTGCTCAGCAGTGACTCGATTCATAACCCGGGGCTTTGGTCTGTTTGTTTTAGGCTTAATTCTTGCAGATTTGGGGAATGTCAGGTTCTAAAACTTGAGTTCATTATTCCTGTCAATTCAGGGCACACCCTTACCATAAGCCCATGAAAGGCACCCTGTTGAGTTATTTTATTATTTTTTCTTTATCTCCATGCTCACTCCCCATTTTCATCCTGCCTATACATAGGTGTCTTTGAAAATAAATATTATTGCCAACCCCAATTTAATTTTCCAAGGTCCTGTTCCAAGCACTTTTATACGCATTGTCTTCTTTCATCCTCCCAACAGCACTATGAGAAACACTGCTTTGGCTTGGCATGGTGGCTCACTCCTGGAATCCCAACACTTTGGGAGGCCGAGGTGGGTGGATCACCTGAGTTCATGAGTTCGAGACCAGCCCGGCCAACATGGTGAGGCCCCGTCTTTATTAAAAATAAAAAAATTAGCCAGTGTGATGACACATGCCTGTAGTCCCAGCTACTCAGGAGGCTGAGGCACAAGAATCGCCTGAACCCCAGAGGCAGAGGTTGCCGTGAGCTGATATCGTGCCACTGTGCTCCAGCCTGGGTGACAGAGCAAGATCCTGTCTCAAAAAAAGGAAGAAAAATTCTTTTGTTGTTCCCATTTAACAGAAGAGGAAACAGAGGCGTGGATACATGAAGTAATTTTTCCAAGATCACGCATTAGCATATGTCAGCGTGAGGACTCGAATCCAGGCACCCTATACGTAAAGCCTGAGCTCTATCACTCTGCAGTACTCTACCTACTCTGCATTTTTAAATATAGTGTGTGATTTTGTGTGTGTTTTAAAATATATTTGAATGTTATCGTGCAACTACGGTGAAACCAGAAAGTGTGAGACAGGTCTTAGTAAATTTAGAAAGTTTATTTTGCCAAGGTTGAGGACTCGCCCATGACACAGCCTCAGGAGGTCCTGATGACCTGTGCCCGAAGTGGGTGGGCCATAGCTTGCTTTTATCCATTTAGGGAGATAGGAGACATCTATCAATATATGTAAGGAGTACATTGGTTCGGTCTGGAAAGGTGGGACAACTTGAATCACAGGCAGAAGATTGGAATGGGGGAAGGGACTTCCAGGTCACAGACAGGTGATACACAAATGGTTACATTCTTTTGAGTTTCTGATTAGCCCTTCCAAAGGAAGCAAATCAGATATGCGTCTATCTTCAGTGGGCAGAGGGGTGACTTTGAATAGAATGGGAGGCAGGTTTGCCCTAAGCAGTTCCCATCTTTAGTTTTCCTTACTGATATTGGGGGCCCAAGATATTTTCCTTTCATACTACAGGTATCCTTCTATATCTTACTTTCTTCATTCTACATTATGCTTTTAAGATCCAATCACCTGCTAAAGATATCACTAGTTGATCGCCACAGCGCATTCCATCACATCCATCCATCTCAGCTCACTCTTTTTTTTTTTTTTTAACTTGAAGCACAAATGCTTTATTTAAAGGCACATCTCAGTTCCTGTGTGGCGGGCAAAAAATAAAATAAAGGAGCAGATCGTGGCACACCATTCCCATGAGTCAAATGGTCAAACCCCACATCCAAGACCCAGTGAGCAGCCAAGCTCAGCGCAACTTCCAGGCATCTCGCTCTGACTCCAACAGGGTGAGCACGTCCCCATCGCACACGGGGCCTTTTACATTGCGGATGCTGGAGCGGCTCATGTTGTCCATAAATTCCACATGCACCGGCGTGCACTGTCCCTGAGAGCCGGTCCCGTGCAGGACCTTGATGACCCTGGCCAGCTTGATAGGCTGCACATGGCTGGTGTCCATGAGGGCAGCATGGCAGTCTGGCGGAGTCAGTTGACTGTTTTTGTTTTGTTTTGTTTTGTTTTGTTGTTTGGTTTTTTTCTGAGACAGAGACTTGCTCTGTCTCCCAGGCTGGAGTACAGTGATGCGATCTGGGCTCACTACAACCTTGGCCTCCTGGGTTCAAGCAATTCTCCTGCCTCAGCCTCCCGTGTAGCTGAGACTACAGGTGTGCACCACCACGCCCGGCTACTTTTCATATTTTTAGTAGGCACAGGGTTTCACCATGTTGGCCAGGCTGGTCTGGAACTCCTGACCTCAAATGATCTGCCCGCCTCGGCCTCCCGAAGTGCTGGGATTACAGGCGTGAGCCACCGTGCCCGGCCCAGTTGACTCTGTTATGTCCCTAACGAGGGGCAGACAGAATGTCTCCCAATCCCTAATCCCCAAACATTCTAATAAACATTCTCACTCATGGCCCCTTACATACCTGTGTGAATTTCTCTAGAATATATCATTTGGAATGAGACTGCTGGCATACAAAGCACACACTGCTCTTTAGACTGATTTCTGACATGGTGTTGCTAACCCTCTTCCCAGCAGCACAGAAGATTCTTTCTTCTCTAATTTCTCATGAACATTCATCTGACTTTATAGTTTTTACCAATTTGATGGCTGTCGAGTGGTATACCTTTGTTGTTTTTCATTTGCACTTCTCTAATCACAAATGAAATTGAACCTCTGTTCATAAACTTGGAGGCTTTGGGTTTACTTTTCTGTGAATTTCTTATTCATCTCTTTTGTTCATTTTTTATACTGGGTCTGCTGTCTTGTTATCTAGGTACTATCAGTTTTAGAGGTTTCAAATATTGCCTTTCAGTCTTCCCTCCCATCAGTTAACTTCAATTATGGTGTCCTTGTTGAACAAAAGTTCATAATTTTTCTTTTTTTTTTTTTTTTTTTGAGACAGAGTCTCTGTCACGCAGGCTGGAGTGCAGTGACGTGATCTTGGCTCACTGCAACCTCTGCCTCTGGGGCTCAAGCAATTCTCCCTGCCTCAGCCTCCCAAGTAGCTGGTTACAGGTGCCCACCACCACGCCGGGCTAATTTTTGTATTTTTTAGTAGAGACAGGGTTTCACCATGTTGGCCAGGCCGGTTTTGAACTCTTGACCTCAGGTGATCTGCCCACCTGCCCCCAAAGTGCTGAGATTACAGTCGTGAGCCACCATGCCTGGCCAGAAATTCATAATATTGATATAATTATATCCACTGATTTTGGGGGGCGTTTATTAAACCTTGGAGTCTTGTTTGGAAAATAATTTCCTTAGACATCGACTGGATATAGTGGAGTAATTTATATGCACTAAACTTCTATAAAGAAGAACTATAGGCTGGGTGCGGTGGCTCATGCCTGTAATTCCAGCACTTTGGGAGGCCGAGGCGGGTGGATTGCCTGGCTCAGAAGTTTGAGACTAGACTGCACCATGGCAAAATCCTGTCTCTACCAAAATTACAAAAAATTAGTGAGGCGTGGTGGTCCTTGTCTGTGGTTTCAGCTACTTGGGAGGCTGAGGTGGGAAGATCGCTTGAGCCCTGGAGGTGGAGGTTGCAGTGAGCTGAGATGGTGCCACTACACCACCCTGGCCTGGGTGACAGATTGAGGCCCCCTCTGGAAAAAAACAAAAACAAAAACAGAAGAAGAACTATAAAAACTGAATAGCTTACAACAAAACAGTTGTTTCATGGTATTGGGAAGTAAAGAAGACAACTAAGACTTGAGGGTCCAAAAAGTCAGAGAAGAGCGCATTGATGGAAGCCTGATGATTTCCACAGCATTTTACTCTCAGGAAATTTGCTATAACGAGTATAACGGTGGAAGAGAAAGCAGTGGCACTGAGATCGTGGTACTGGCTGGGATGAGTCTACAGAATTGGAGTTAATGGCTACTAAGTCAACCTGAATGGGAAGGGCTCCATCCCAAAAAAACAGATTGCATGAAATTCCACCTCAAGGCATTCACCAACTCATAAACTATAAAATACAAGTTCAATACATCTTTGTTTCCAGGTGCTCAAAGGATAAAAAATTAATCAGAGATTTTTGTCAGTTTCACAGTGCTGAGGAGAAAATTAAGTGGAGATCAGAGCCTGGAAAAAAGGAGGAACCCTGGTGAATATCCAGGTTTCCAGTAGAGACCCTCGAAGGGATATACCCTTGAAGAGAGGAAAAACTGCAGAAGTACAGCAAAAACAACAAAGGTTTAAGAGGACACAAAGTGTTTGTGCAGCCTCTATAAGCTGGCTGAAACTGGCTCAAGGTCCGCAGTTGCCTACGTTGTTTGTAAGGCGTATCCTCTGTCCATTGGAGTTGAAGTGGTTTGGGTTGTAAATCAGCTGATAATTTCCCTGGTAGCTGCCATTGTTAGGGAGTTTGGCAAGAGTATGGATTTCCTAGTGGCCTGAGGAATTTAGAAATGTGCCATGCCAGCCAGGCCCTGACCTCTATCCCTAGGTATCTTTTGCGTCCTTAATGTTAGGGTCTGTCTTAGTTGATATAAGGGAGTGTCTCAGATCACAGTGTGAATCCCAGTTTCAGCTCCAACACTTCGGAGCAGTGTATTTAGGCAAATTACCTCCTTTTCTTGCCTAATTTTCTTGTCTAGGAAATGTGGGGTGGAGAGGATTATCATAACTACAATCCATAAATTTTTTTTTTTTGAGACAGTGTCTTGCTCTATTGCCCAGGCTGGAGGGCGATGACAAGATCTCGGCTCGCTGCAACCTCTGCCTCCCAGGTTCAAGTCATTCTCCTGCCTCAGTCTCCCACATAGCTGGGATTACAGATGTCCACCACCATGCCTGGCTAATTTTTTTTTTTTTTTTTTGTATTTTTAGTAGAGATGGGGTTTCACCATGTTGCCCAGGCTGGTCTGGAACTCCTAGTATCGAGTGATCCATCCACCATGGCCTCCCAAAGTGCTGGGATTACAGGCATGAGCCACCATGCCCGGCCACATCCATAAACATTAAGTGTATTGAGACTGTGGTCACTGCTGTATCCCTGACACCTAGCATCACCTTTGGCACATGTTAAACATGGACTAAGTAGTATCCAGTATCACAAAAGATATGACCTAATATTCCTAATTCCTGACCTGATTTTCCCTTGCCTATCATTTGTGTTGCAAGAAGCTTCAAATGCATGCTGTCACTAGTCTGCCCTCTTATTCTTTTATTAGAACGTTGCTGAAAAGCTTTGGTTTCCTTGCGCCTTGTTTTCTTCCAGCATTCCATTTCAGATTCATTCATTCATTCGTTCGTTCATTCACTCAATCATCCTGATGACTGAATGCATTGAATTGACAATGAAAGCATTGACAAGCATTGATTTAGTGCAGATGTTTGTCCATCTCCTGCTCTTGCAAGCCTGATGGCCCCCTACTGCTATCCCACCATGGCTCTCTCTATTCTCATTGGGTCTGTGGGGTCTGTGTATGGTATTTTTGTTTGTTTGTTTGTTTGCTTTTTGAGACAGAGTTTCATTCTATCGCCCAGGCTGGAGTGGCGCCATCTCGGCTCGCTGCAACCTCTGCCTTCTGGTTTCAAGTGATTCTCCTGCCTCAGGCTCCCGAGTAGCTGGGATTACAGGTGTCCGTCACCACGCCTGGCTAATTTTTGTATTTTTAGTAGAGACAGGGTTTCACCGTGTTGGCCAGGCTTGTCTTGAACTCCTGACCTCATGATCCACCCGCCTCGGCCTCCCAGAGCGCTGGGATTACAGGCTGAGCCACCACACCCGGCCTTATGTACTTTAATATAATGCTCCTCTCGGTTCTTCTTTCCCCACCTCTCTCAGACACACATTATGGCTGTAATTATGGGAATCTCTTGGAAGCCCCAATAATGGACCCTTCCCTGATTTTCTTACTGACTTCACTTTATTCATTTGTTGATTTATTTGCCCAGTGTTTTTTGAGTACCTTCTGTGTTCCAGGTATGATTTCAGTCACTGGGGATAGAGCACCAAATAAGCAAAACATGTTCCTGTCGTCATTGTATCACAGCTTTCTCACTCTCTTTCAGGGCAGGGTAGGCACAGCTATGTATCCCTATCTGGAAATGATGGCTATGGAATGAAGGTTCCACCCCAGGGAAGAAGGCAGCCCCCATCTCTATGATATTTCCTGATTATCTCTGTGCAAATCTCTGTAATACTCTTGGGAACACTACCCATTCTTTGTCTGGTAAACTCTTTCTCTTTCTACAAGCCCCAACCCAGATGTTACCTAAAACCTCAGTCGTTCCCTAACCCTCCCAAGGGAACTCCCTGAGTGCTGCATAAATCTGTGTTGAATAAATAGAGACAGAGATAAAAATGATGTGGTTCTGAAAAAGGGCAGTCAGATTGGTGAAAGCACAGGCTGCATTTCACTTGGGTGCTGGGTGATGGAACCTAGATTTTTTTTTTTTTCCTTAAAATTAGACCAGGTAGGAAGAAGGTATGGCTATAGCCTTCAAATATTTAAAGAGTTGACAGGCTCAGTGGCTCATGCCTGTAATCCCATCAGTTTGGGAGGCTGAGGTGGGAGGATTGCTTGAGCCCAGGAGTTTGTGATCAGTCTGGCAACACAGCGAGACCCTGTCTCTACAAAAACATTTTAAAATTAGCTGGACGTTATGGTACACACTTGTAGGCCTAACAGCTTAAGAGGCTGAGGTGGGAGGATCCCTTGAGCCTAGGAATGTGAGGCTTCACTGAGCTATGATTGCACCACTGGACTCCAGTCTGGTTCACAGGGAAAGTTTTATATATATATACCTGCATATCTACACGTGAAATTATGCATCTATACATATTACATGCATATACATATATTATATGTACATATTTATATGTGTGTCTGTATATGTAAATACACATATATATATTTATATGTGTGTATATATGTAGATACATACGCATATAAATATGTATGGGGTTTTTTTGTTGTTATTTTGTTTTGTTTTGTTTTGAGACGAAGTTTCACTCTTGTTGCCCAGGTTGGAGTGCAATGGTACGATCTCAGCTCACTGCAACCTCTGTTTCCCAGGTTCAAGCAATTCTCCTGTCTCAGCCTCCCGAGTAGCTGGGATTACAGGCATGCACCACCATGCCCGGCTACTTTTGTATTTTTAGTAGAGACAGGGTTTCCTATGTCTGATATATAGATTAGAAAGATAGGTATTTAAAGAGCTGCCTAATTGTATTAGTCCATTTTAATGCTGCAGATACAGACATACCTGAGACTGGGAAGAAAAAGAGGTTTAATTGGGGTTACAGTTCCATATGGCTGAGGAGGCCTCCGAATCATGGCTGGAGGTGAAAGGCTCTGCTTATATGGTGGCAGCAAGAGAAAATGAGGGAGATACAAAAGCAGAAACCCCTGATAAAACCATCAGATCTCGTGAGACTTATTCATTACCACGAGAACAGTCTGGGGGAAACCGCCTCCATGATTCAAATTGTCTCCCTCCAGGCTCTCCCACAACACATGGGAATTATGGGAGCTACAATTCAAGATGAAATTTGAGTGGGGACACACAGCCAGACCATATCACTAATGGAGTTTGGAAGTGGGGGTCAAATTGAAAAAAGCTTTCAGGAAGGTAGATAACAGGGGTTGGGGAAGAATACCTTAGAAACAAGGGCGGTTCAGCAGACGAGACCCAAATACCCACCTTCCAGCCTTTGCTGCAGCCCCATACTGGACACATGTAATCTTCATGCCCCAGAGCCCAGTGTCCATGTTGACCTCCCCCAGCGTTTCCCAGGGACCTAGAAGACAGTTCCAGTATCATCAGTGGCCCTTCCAGCTTGGTGTACAATGCCCAAGGAGTGAAGCAAGGCTCTACACTCATCTATTTTTAAGCAGTCAGATTTGTGCAGCCATGCCGAAGAGGCCTGAGAAGCTGTTTATTATCAAATTAAACTTGTGGTTTCTGGAAACTTTTTTCTAACTCAGCAGGTGATGCCATTAGAGTCCTGACATGGCTTCTGGTCATGCAGAGAAGAACTTCCAGGGTATTATTTTAAGAACGTCCCAAATGCTCTGCACCACCTTCACCCAGCACACCTGGGAATTTCTATTACACTGACAGGTCAACACTCCCTCTTTGCCTGCACTGTCAAAACGAGGTTACAAAAAAAGCTTTAGCTAAAAGCAAAAGCTGCAGAAGGTACATGTAACCTGTAGATTGCGTTTTGTGGTCAAGCATCCCACAACCTCAATTACCGGTGGGCAGATGCGTATCTTCATTTCACTCACAGCTGAAAGATGGAAAATGAAAAGCAGTGCCCCCTACAGGAGAAGGGATGTTTTTTGTTTTTGTTTTTTGAGATGGAGTTTCGCTCTTGTTGCCCAGGCTAGAGTGCAAGGGTGTGATCTCTACTCACCGCAACTTCTGCCTCCCGGGTTCAACCAATTCTCCTGCCTGAGCCTCCAGAGTAGCTGGGATTACAGGTATGCGATACCACACCCAGCGAATTTGGTATTTTCAGTAGAGACAGGGTTTCACCATGTTGGCCAGGCTGGTCTTGAACTCCTGAGCTCAGGTGATCTGCCTGCCTGACCTCAGGTGATCCGCCCGCCTCGACCTCCCAAAGTGCTGGGATTACAGGCGTGAAACACTGTGCCTAGCAGAGAGGGATGCCTTTTAATGAATCCATCTACTACTGCTGATTCACTCTGCAGACAGTCTCATTCCTGGCAGAAAGACTTCCCACTTTTTCCTTTCTAGGGCCAGAAACACTTTTTCCTTCTTTGATTTGTTTAACTCACTGCTATCCTGTATCCTGCTCGCCCTCAGGTCTGGGAACAGCTGACACAACTCCTTTGTCAGACTCACACCAATGTTAGCAGCCTTCTGTCTAGTTGGTCCTCAGTAAATCCTCATCATTGCCTTGGCCTGGACCCCTCAAGCTTTTTCATCTACTCTAGATCCTGTGTGTCCCCTCCAAATCTCATGTGGAAAGGTGACCCTGATATGGTTTGGCTGTTTCCCCACCCAAATCTCATCTTGAATTCTAGCTCCCATAATTCCCATGTATTGTGGGAGGGACCAGGTGGGAGGTAGTTGAATCATGGGGGCGGGTCTTTCCTGTGCTGTTCTCGTGTTAGTGAATAAGTGCCACAAGATGTGATGGTTTTATAAACAGGAGTTCCCCTGTACAAGTTCTCTCCCTTCTCTGCCACCATGTAAGATGTGACTTGCTCCTCCTTGCCTTCCACCATGATTGCAAGGTCTCCCCAGCCATGTGGAACTGGGAGTCCATTAAACCTCTTTTTCTTTATGAATTACCCAGTCTTGGGTATGTCTTTATTGGCAACATGAGAACAGACTAATACAACCCTCAGTGTTGGAGGTGGTGGGAGGTGTTTGGGTCATGGGGGCAGATCCCTCATGAGTGGCTTGGTGCCCTTCCTGTAGTAATGAGTGAGCTCTCGTTCTGTTAGTTCATGCGAGAGCTGGTTGCTTTAAAAGATCCTGGTATCTCTCTTGCTCCCTCTCTTGTCATGTGGCACACCTGTTCCCCCTTTGCCTTCTACCATAAGTAAAAGCTTCCTGAGGTCTCACCAGAAGCCAAGTAGATGCAGGCACCCTGCTTGTACATCCTGCAGAACCGTGAACCAAGTAAACCTCTTTTCTTTATAAATGACCCAGCCTCAGGTATTCCTTAGACAATGCAAAATAGACTGAGATAATCAGTGACTATACCAGTGACTTCACACATCCCGTAAGTACTAACAATCTTCCACAGTTTCCTCTATTCCACTTAACAGACACCTTCAGATACAGGATCTAAGAAAGAACAATTCTCATTGAATATTATCTTTCTTTGGTAATTCACAATCTTTTGAGGTGTCGGGAGAACTATTTTAGCATGAGCCAGTTCCAGCCTGCAACCCTCTTTTGTCTGGCAAATACAAGTCACATTTTTTAAAAAAATTGATATCAGCGTTTTCAAATATGGAGATTCAGTGCAAAAACTCAGATTGGCTGTTCTGTAAAGAGTGAACCTACATTCCCATATGGCAGCCCCCGACTGAAGCTGCTACCTTTGCACAGACATACATTTGGGGTTTCCTTGATCCTTGCCAACCCTTTTGTGTTGCAATCATCCCATGTCACTCACTTACATCACCTGCCTGGCCCTGGTGTTGATAATCCCTGATGTTGATAAACCCTACTAAGGCCAATAATTGTCAATACTGCTCTGAACCTAACAGC
The DNA here is from genome assembly GCF_049350105.2 of Macaca mulatta. Taxonomy (NCBI): domain Eukaryota; kingdom Metazoa; phylum Chordata; class Mammalia; order Primates; family Cercopithecidae; genus Macaca; species Macaca mulatta. The sequence continues at coordinate 57,279,038 of NC_133408.1, read as the reverse complement.
AGGACTGTGTGACTTAGAATACCTTATTTTAAAGTCTCTCTGCATAAAATAACTTACATTCTCACTGGGAGATAAGCTAAGATTTATATAGAGAATTAATTCTAGAGCATAAAAACCTAGAAATGCACATTTTGTTGAGCTTCTACTGACTGCCTGGCACCAAGGATTCAGAGGTGAATTAAGACAAAGCACCTGCCCACAAAAAAATTGTGACCTGATGGCTGTTAAGCAAAGCAACAATTTCTTTTATGATGTTGAAGCGGTGTGGTTGTCTAGGGTAAACACCCAGGGCTCATCATCTTGCGCCAAGAAAATTTAGGACGTGGACACGCATGAGGAGTTTAGGAGCAGAGGTTTATTAGGCAAAAGAAAGAGAAAGGAGAACAGCTCCCCTATCTAGTGAGAGGGGCTTCCCAAAAGGAAGACCGGCCGGCAGTGGAGTTCACCAGATTTTGTAAGCAGGCTTGAGGAGGCAGTGTCTGATTTACACAGGACCCACAGATTGGTTCCATCAGGTGTGACATTTACATACCACGCCAGGAAGGCTGGCCACCTCACCCTAATCTTATTATGCAAATGAGTTTCCCACTTGACTGGCGCCATCTTGTCTTCCTATGGTACACGTGGCTGGCAAAGAGGAGGGAAGATGGGGCCACCATTTTGGACATGCCTAGTCCCAGGTAGCTTTTTTCTTGATGGCATTCATCTATGCAAGCTTCTAGCTTGTGTGTCTATGTCTGTAACTCGATTTTGCAGGCTGCTCTTTGTTAGAATATGATTTGGGGGCTGCTTTTTGTTAAAAATGGCAACCTTACCAAGGACTCCTGTACCCTCACTATCTGCCTAAGTAGTTTCTTCTTAACTCCTACATCAATGTGACATGTGCAATATCTGGAATTATCAAAAGTAGTGATTATGAATGGGGAGAAGCATATCAGAATAAAAATCTTCCCAAAGCTCTCTAGATTCTAACATATACTTCTTATAGTCAGGTTGTAGACAAAAGATTCAAGTCAATATCGTTTGAGATATTTTATCGCCAGGCATGATGACTCATGCTTCTAACCTCAGCACTTTGAGAGGTCGAGGCAGCAGGATCACTTGAGGCCAAGAGTTCAAGACCAGCCTGGACAACACAGTGAGACCTCATCTCTATGAAAAATAGCTGGGCGTGGTGGTGTGTGCCTGTAGTCCCAGCTACTCAGGAGGTTGAGGTGGGAAGATCGCTTGAGCACAAGAGTTGGGGGTTGCAGTGAGCTATGATCATGCCACTGTACTCCAGCCTGGGTGACAGAGAAATGAAATAAATAAATGAAACATTTATTAGGGGACTCGGGTCACAGCATTGTTGGAAAGTCTTAGCTTCCCAGAACCACTCTCCAAAGCACACTGACAACCTGGGACTCCAAGGCAGCTACCTCCAGTGGCACAACAGAGAAGCTGGTGATTCAGGGAGCCATTTGCTAAATCCAGAAGCTACCACCCTAATTGCCAGATCCAGAATCACACCAGCAGTGTCATCATTCACACTGGCAAACTGCATGCCAAGTGCCCTGATTCTCTCCTCATGTGTCTCACTTCCAAATCAAGTTTTGATGTAAAGTGTGCTAGGGCTGGCAGACCCCTTGCTGCAAAGAAGTTTAGGAAATGAGTTTTGGGCTCCTCTATACTTTGGGAAGACAGATAAGAAGAATGATTATCGATTAAGCTAATCTATAATTCCTGCCACCGTAAGCCTCCCGTCATCACCCTCCTCAAAGAGAATCCCTATCTAACCATCCACAATTATGATTGGGATTACACTGTATCCGTCAGTAGCAACGGCTTTGGAAAAAAAGGGTTAGAACTACTGATCTGCTACCATGTCAGGAAATTACAGTCCATCAGCCAAATCTGACTCACCACCTATTTTCATAGGGCCCAAGAAAACCATTCTTAAGAATGGTTTTCGGCTGGGCGCGGTGGCTCACGCCTATAATTCCAGCACTTTGGGAGGACAAGGCAGGTGGATCACTTGAGTTCAGGAGTTCAAGAACAGCTTGGGCAACATGGTGAAACCTCGTCTCTGCTAAAAATACAAAAATTAGCCAAGTGTTGTGGTGCATGCCTGTAATCCCAGCTACTCCAGAGGCTAAGGCAAGAGAATCGCTTGAAGCCAGGAGACGGAGGTTGCAGTGAGCTGAGATCGCTCCACTGCACTCCAGGCTGGTTAACAGAGTGAAACTCCATCTCAAACAACAACAACAAAAAGAATGGTTTTCACAGATGAACATATGCTACCAATTTGATTATAGGAAGAATTAACTTTGAATCCCAATTAAGCAAAATGTTATCCCCTCTAAAAAAAGAATTCAATTCTTCTCATTCATGCACCCACATTTCAAAAAAAAAAAAAAAAAAAAACACCTCTATCATTATTTCTTAATTTCATCAATACAGGTATTTTTGGACATTTGTTTTCTCTCTTATTAAATACCTTCACAGTTTCCTTGATTTATCCTTCTGGCACACAAAGCCTAAAATATTTGTAATCTGTCCCTTTGCCAGAAAAAAAAGTTTGCAGACCTCTCATCTAGAAGCATGTACAGTGTTATAAAAGTACCAAAAGCGACATCTAAATTAGACAAAGAGGTCAGAGAAAACTTTGGCATGGGTTATGCTGAACTTGAAAAGCAATTAAGCATTTTAAAGATGGAGAAGAGAAGGGAAGGAGTTTCAAGACCCAGAAAACAGCATGTGAGAAGCGCAGAAGATTTTCTGGAACTGGGACACCAGAATATACACACGCGAGAGAGCGGAGTTGGACCGCTTCGTTACACCAAACACAACAATTAACTCAAAATGGATCAAAGACCTAAATTCAAGATCTGAAACGATAAAACTCTTAGAAGTAAATACACGAGCAAATGTTCGTAAAGCACCAGGGACCCAAGATAAAATAGGCAAAATGGGCTTCATCAAAATTAAAAAGTGTATTAAAAATAAAAGAGACACCATCAAGAAACTAAAAAGACAACCCACACCACGGGGTGCATATATTTGCAAATCATACAGCTTTATAAGGGACTTGTGTCTCGAATGTATAAAGAACTCTTTCAACTCAATGATAAAAAGGCAACACACAGAAAAGATGGACAAACGATCTAAAAAAGACACTTTTCCGAAGAAGATATACAAAAGGCCAGTCATCACATGAAAAGGTGTTCGACATTATGTCTTTAGGGAAATGCAAATCGAAGCCATAATGAGTCACCACGCCATCCTGCTAGGATGGCTATATTGAAAAAGACAGATAGCAGTTAAGTACAGTTGGCACTCTGTATCCGTGGGTTCTGCATCTGTGGATTCAAATAACTATAGATCAAAAATATTCCAGGAAAAAAACTGAGTCTGTCCAGAACATGTGCAGATTTTTTTCCTTTAGTCACTATTCCCTAAACAATACAACTATGTATATAGCATTTACATTGCATTAGGTATTATAAGTAATCTAGAGATGATTTAAAGTATACAGGAACGTGTGCATAGGTTATATGCAAATATGACATCATTTTATTTAAGATACTTGAGCATCCGTGGATTTTGGTATCCATGAGATGTCCTGGAACCAATCCTCGCAGATACCGAGGGACAACCGTACTAGAAAGGATGTGGAAAAATTGGAACCCTCATCCACTGCTGCTGTGAATGCAAATTGTGCAGCCAATTGGGAGGACAGTCTGGCATCCCTCAAACAGCTGAACAATTACCGTATAATCCATCAATTCCACTCCTGGGTGATACTGAGAAATAAAAACATACATCCACAAAAACTGTATTACAAGGAAATTCATAGCTGTGTTGTTCACAATAGCCAAAAAGTGGACATAACCTAGATGTCCTTCAGCTGATGAATGGATAAACAAAAGTGGCATATCCATACAATGGAATATTATTTATCAATAAAAAGAAATGATTCACAATAGCAAGGACATGGAATCAACCTACATGCCCATCAATGATAGACTGGATAAAAAACATGTAGTACAAACATTCAATGGAATACGATGCAGCCGTAAAAAGGAATGAGATCATGTCCTTTGCAGAGGCATGGATGGAGCTGGAAGCCATTATCCTCAGCAAACTAACATAAGAACAGAAAACCAAGTACCAATACTGCATGTTCTCACTTGTAAGTAGGAGCTGAATGATGAGAACACATGGATCCATCAAGGGGAGCAACACACACTGGGGCCTGTCAGAGGGTGGGGAATGGGAAGAGGGAGGGCATCAGGAAGAACAGCTAATGGATTCTGGGCTGAATATCTAGGTGATGGGATGATCTGTGAGGCAAACCACCATGGCACATGTTCAACTGTGTAACCAACCTGCACATCCTGCGCATGTACCCCTGAACTTAAAAGTTGGGAAAATAAATAAATATTTTTAAAAATGAAATTCTTATACATGCTACCATGTGAATAAAACATTATGCTAAGTGGAAGTAACCAAACACAAAAGGTCACATATCATATGATTCCATTTACATGACACATCCAAAATCGGTGAATCCATTGAATCAGAAAGCAGGGGAGTGGGTCCCTGGTGGGAGAGCAGTAGGGGTTGCTGGCGGGTTTGCGTGGGCAGCGGGGTGGGGGGGTAGATCAAGGTGCAGATCAAGAATGTTTCTTTTCTTTTGTATTTTTAGTAGAGATGGGATTTCGCCATGTTGGTTGGTCTGGAGCTCCTGACCTCAAGTGATCCACCCACCTCGGCCTCCCAAAATGTTGATATTATAGGTGTGAGCCGCCGTGCCAGGCCTAGAATATTTTTTTGCGGCGATAAAAGTGTTCTAAGATCAGTTATAGAATCTGTTGTTGTGATGATGGCGTAACTCTGTGACTATACAAAAAACCATTGACTTGCATACTTTAAGCAAAAGATACAGTGTGTGAACTATTACACTGGTGCAAAAGTAATTGTGTTTTTTGCCATTAAAAGTAATGGCACTCTGTATCCACAGATTCTGCATCCATGGATTCAAGTAACCATGGATCAAAAGTATTCAGGGAAGAACTTGTGTCTGTACAAAACATGTACAGACCTTTTTTTTTTTTTTTTTTGGCCATTAAAAGTAATGGCAAACTTTTCTTGCACCTCTCAGAGAATTGAAGCCCCAGGGCAATTGGGTGGCCTGAAATCAATGGAAAGACAGGCATTCCCAAGGAGAGATTGGACACAACCATTGAGTCATCTATGGGAGACCAAAGAGGAAGAGAGGCCAGGTGCCATACAGTGGGAGAGAATCATTCAGTGAAATTTTTAAACAAATTTCTAAAGTCGTGGGGTGGACTTGGGTGAGAATATACGCTTGTACCCACTTACAGGGTCTTCTCCATGGACCTCTGTGGTGCACTCACAAGAAAGATTGGTGATAGGGCAGGAGGTGAGAGAAAGCCTTCCTCCACATGGAAGACAGAGAGGAGATGAGTGTCACTTCTGTGGCAAAGCACAGATTCTCACCAAGGTCGTTTCTCTAAGGATCAAAAGGCTTAGGATGCTGGAGAAGGGTAGCAAACCTTGTGGTCACTAGGATACAGGTAAAGACCATTGCAGTAAGGAAGCAGAAAGAAAAGGGAAGAGTCTTCCATTCCAGAGGGTTGGACCCAGGCCATTAAAGATCTCCTACCCCTGGGGAAAGAGCAAGAAACTCTCCCATTCACAAGGGCCACCAAAGATTCAAGACATCATTTGGCTGCTACAAGGAGGAGGGTCAGAATTACAGAGAAAGCCCGATCTGCAAGACTTAGGGACACAGGGCCTTCCTAGGACCGAGGCTGGACTAAGAAAACAGAGACCTGACCCCTCCTATACACCACTACTAGACCTGCAGGCACCAAGTAACAGTAGCAATCTATCACTGAGAGAAGAGGAAGAGCATAAAAAAGGGACCTTCTCTAAGGTACAGACACACAGAGAAAGACAAAAGCTAAGGGTTAAACAGGAATATTAGAAACAGCTTTCATGCAACATATACCCCATCCAAAGAACTAGATTACATTAAAAACATTTGAGGCTGGGCGCGGTGGCTCATGCTTGTAATCCCAGCACTTTGGGAGACTGAGGCGGGTGGATCACCTGAGGTCAGTAGTTCGAGACCAGCCTGGCCAACATGGTGAAACCCCATCTGTACTGAAAATACAAAAATTAGCCAGGCTTGGTGGGGCACACCTGTAGTCTCAGCTACTCAGGAGGCTGAGGCAGGAGAATCACTTGAGTCTAGGAGGCAGAGGTTGCAGTGAGCCGAGATCGCACCAGTGCACCCCAGCCTGGGCAACAGAGTGAGACTCTGTCTCAAAAAAAACACATACAAGAAATTTGAGACTGGTGGTACACTGAAGGTATACCTTCAGTGATCTAAACCCAGACCAATTCCAGTAGACTCTTCTTTATGTTGGCAGACCAAGCAAAAGTACTGTTTATTCTCTACTATCATACCTCACAGTGTTCATGTACAATAAAAAGTTCCAAGACAAAAATGCAAGACAGAACAACTCACTGTCAGGAGTCAAAGTAATCAACAGAACCAGACTCAAAGATGACAAAGATGTTGGAACTCTCGGGAAATTTAAAATAACTATGATTGATAGATTAAAGGCTGTCATGGAAAAAGTAGACAATATGCATGGTGGAGAATTTCAGCAGAGAGAAGCTATAAGAAAGAGTCTAATGAAAATCTTAGAAATAAAAGATATAATGATAGAGATGAAAAATGACTTTGATGGACTTATCAGTGGACTTAACACGGCCAAGGAAAAAATTTATGAACTTAAAGGTGAATCAATAGAAATTGACCGAATGCAACACAAAGAGGTAAAAAGAATAAATTTTTTTAAAAAATAGAGCATCCAAGTTCAACATGCTAATATTAGACAGTCTGAAATGTGTACAATTGGAATGCCAGAAGGATTAGAAAGAGAGAGGGACAGACAACCTACTTGAAGAGATAATAGCAGAGCACTATCTAAAAATAACGTAAGACATCAAATCACAGATCCAAGATGATCAGAGAGCCCTGTAACAGAATGGGTCTAATCAGCAGAACAAGCACGGATAAGGTTTGCTATCCAATAGGCCTATTGGAGATGGTATATTCCGATGACTGGGTAGTGGAGAAGCTCATTGGTTTGGCCAGAAAAGATCTGGTCTGGAGTTGCTGGGCAAACAGTAGGTAACTTTCTGGAGTGCCGGCTGTGAAGCAGCATACAGTGGGAATCTGGGTGATGGCAGGGGCCAAAGGCTTTCAGTGCTGAAGGGGCAAGCTTGGGTGTCTGGAGACTTGCAAAATGCTTATCGGGAACACATGGAGCTGTGTGCAGGCTGTGGCGGTTGGGGGTTTGGGGAGAGGAGGAAGCTTGCTTAGGGAGCCCGAGCATGTGGGGAGTTAGCTTCTGTGTTGAGAGGGCTGCAGAAAGATTATTGCCAAACGGAGGCTTCAAGGACACAGGGGGACCACGATCTGAGTTGTGACAGTTGTCCTCAAAACTACATCGCCTTAGCCAGGTGTGGCGGCGGGTGCCTATAATCCCAGCGACTCGGGAGGCTGAGGCAGGAGAATCACTTAAACCCGGGAGCTGAGATCTCGCCATTGCACTCCAGCCTGGGTGACAGAGAGAGACTCCATTTCAAACAACAGCAACAAACTACACCGCTAGCCTCTCTTGGATGACACCAGGAGTTGCAGAACGCCTCTTTCTCCAGTTTGGCTTCAGCACCCTCTACCGAGAAAGCTCAACATTGTACTGACTTCAAAGGAGAAATGCTCAAAGGGATTCCGCTGCTTCTCACACAGCCTGTATTTGAAGATGCATTCAGAGCTGAGAGGCAATAAATGGGTAACTGGTGCAAACCCAATCTGTCAACCCAGAAGTCTATATTTTTTAAATTAAAGGAAAATATTTTTTAAAGAAATTATTTTTAAAATTAAAAGAAAATATTTTTAAAACTAAAGACAAATAATGACTTTCCAGATCAAACAACAACCAAAAAAACAAACAAAAAATGGGAGGAGGGGGACTTTGAGAACACATTACCAGCAGACCTTTACTATAAAAAATAGTGAAGGACATTCTTAAAGCAGAACAATTATCATAATGGGAGAAATTTACATCTACATAAAGAATGAGAATTTCTAGGAATAGTCGAAAGCAAGTCAATATAAATCAATCTTTCTTTCCCCCTCCCTTCCCCTCCCCTCCCCTCCCCTCCCTTCCATTCTCCTCTCCTCCCTTCCCCTCCCCCTCCTCCCTTTCCTTTCTCAGAGTCTCACTCTGTTGCCCAGGCTGGAGTACAGTGGCACCATCTCAGCTCACTGCAGCCTCCACCTTCCAGGTTTGAGCGATCCTCCTGCTTCAGCTTCCTGAGTAGCTAGGATTACAAGCATGTGCCACCACACCCAGCTAATTTTTGTATTTTTAGTAGAGACAGGGTTTCACCATGTTGGACAGGCTGGTCTTGAACTCCTGACCTCAAGTAGTCTGCCCATCTCAGCCTCCCAAAGTGCCGGGATTAAAGGCGTGAGCCACTGCACCCGGCCAAATTTATTTCATTTTAAATCTAAAGGTTGATTTTATTTTAAATCAATTTCTATTGATTTACCCTAAAAATGATTGATCCTTCAAAGGAATTATTTAAAGCAATTAATAGTTTTAAGACATAATGTATTTGTAGCACATGTCAAAGTTAAATGATTGACAGCAATGGAACAACAGATTGGAGAGAACAAAATCAGGAGAATACTGTTTTCAGTATTCTTACGTGTAATGAGCACTGTATTATTTGAAGATAGACATCATAGTCAAACCACTGAAAACCAAAGGTAAAGAGAGATCGTGAAGGCAGATAGAGTTAAAAAAAAAATACAGAGAAAAACAGATTAAGGTAGAGCTATTTAAAAACAAGGAATTAGGAATACAAACCTCAGAAATTATTTTATCGGAGATAGTATGGATTGGAAAGACCCCATCTATAACTTCAAGAGTATTGGGTGTGTTCTGGTTCCTCAGATGGATAAGGGGTTCATAGGTGTTTCATTTATTATGCATCATGGCCTTGAAAGCAATATATAAACATTCTTTTGTATATATTAAGTATTATATTAAAATTTTAAAGGTTAATTTTATACCTCTCACCAAGGAAATATATTCTGTATCTGGAAAGGCTGGTCTGAAGCGCAGAGGTGGGTTCCAGACCTGAAATCCTTATCTTTTTTTTTTTTTTTGAGATGGAATTTCACTCTTGTTGCCCAGGCTGGAGTGAAATGGCACAATCTCGGCTCACTGCAACTCTCACCTCTTGGGTTCAAGCGATTCTCCTGCCTCAGCCTCCTGAGTAGCTGGGGTTACAGGTGGCCACCACCATGCCTGGCTAATTTTTGTATTTTTAGTACAGACGGGGTTTCACCATGTTGGCCAGGATAGTCTCGAACTCCTGACCTCAAGTGATCCACCCACATTGGCCCTCCAAAGTGCTGGGATTACAGGTGTGAGCCGCCATGCCCAGCCCTGAAATCCTAATCTTGAACTGCAAACTTATGGTTGCAGACCCTTCAAAGGCCGTGCTAACATGGGTGACATTTCAAAAATCAAATGTTAGTGGGGGCCACAGGGAGGGGACACTGTGGTCTATTGTAATACTCTAAAAACAAGTGCATCTGTGTCTAGCTGTCTCCAGGAAGGATGTGAGCATCCTTAAGTGTACTTTCTAACTTTTTGTAGATTCCGAAAATTACAGGAGAATGTTATCCGTGATCCAGGTCATTGCTCTAAATCTTCCTGGCACCCAGGAAGAACCATAAACTAGCTCTTTATTTAAATTAGGTAATCACAAGAATGCACCAGAAAAACAGGAAAGTGCAGGCTGCAGATGGAATTGGTTTAATGAAAGATTTGGAATAATAGAGTGAGACTCCTGTCTGGACCTATGCTTGAATGACATACCATTGAGGTGAATTGGATGAATCGCAAATGTTTTCTTCCCCCTTTAATCACAAGTGCATAGGGGAGCCACCATTTCCCAAATAAAATGCATTCTTCCTTCAAGCTAGCTAGTTCTCCTTTGAAGCCATTGATTATATCTGTGTTTTTATAGGGCCTGGCAGAACCAGACAGCCAAATAAAAGCAAGCGTCAACAGAGCACAGAAGTAATTGTTCTGAGGTTGGCTGTAGGCTTTTTCTGTCAGAAAGAACAGATGGGCATAGAGGGTGCCTTCTCTACGTTGCGTGGCATAAAGTCCACTTTGAAGCTACTCACTTGTTTGCCCACAAAGAACAGCAGCCAGGGCTGGGCCAAAAATAAATTTTCTTGAGTACCCAAAATTACCCATTTCTCAGACCTGGAAATTAAGAGGTTGTTTGGATGTGCTGGCTGTATCGTATCATATTGTATCGTATCGTATAGTTAGATACATAGATGGGTACATAGATACATAGATCTATATATGTATATCATATATCTATAAGCACACATTGTATATGCTTATATACAAATATACACACGTTTATATATTTATATTAATATATTTATCATATATGTTTATTATTTATATATTATGCATATTATATATGTTTATTGTTAATGTATACTATGTATACTATATATTAATATATAAATATAAATTTGTGTTAATATATTATTTATATTTATATTATTTATATTAAAGATATAATTATAATAAAATAAAATAATGAATAATATGATTATATATTTAAAATAAAAATATATATTAATATATGTTAATATATAAATATATGTTTATATTTATATATTTACAAGTGCACTCCCACTTTAAATGAAGGGGACTTTAAACTGTCCCACTTTAAACTGTCACTAACTAGTTGTCACTGTAGGCTAGTCCTATGGGTCTCAGCTTTCTTGTTGAATTCATTCTTTCTTTCATTTATTCATGAGGCAGTTAATGCATGCTCAATGTATACAGGTACATTGCCTTGCCAAGTTATGCAAATGTGAACCAGACATTACACTCAAATCCTTCACAGCCTCCCGAAGAGACAAGATAAATAAATAAAAGAGAATCCATTTAACTTTCAATTATAACATCTCTTTTATTTGCTCATAGTGCTTGTCTCCATTTGTGACCATACCTGACTCCCCTGTTTACCTGCTTGGTGTATGCTGCCTGCATCAGACACTAAGCTCCCTGAGGGCAGGCCCACCTCTGTTTGGCCAACAATTGCATCTCCAGCCCCCTGGTGATAACAGCCACTCAGTAAGAATGCACTCATTGTTGCCTAATGGAAATGTGCACAGGAGGCTATAGGAACCAAAGGTTACCTGCCTTAACTTGGGGAGTCAAAGACAACTTTACAAAGAAAATAATGGCTGAGTTGAGTTGGCCAGGATGTGTCTGGGAAGAGGGTAGGATGGCAGCAGAGGGGCAGTGCGGTGGTACAGTGAGAAAGGGTTTTCAAAGCCAAGGACCAAGGACAGATTGTGTGTCCCAGGCTAGACATGGAAGAGAGCACCTCCTCATCTACTTTTAAAAATCTGCAGATTAAGATTTCTTACACACTAAATGCCATAATTTTAATCCTAACATGGAAGATATTTCTTCTTTATATAGTTTATTTTTCAACCTCTAAGGGACATTGGGGTTATTCTGAATATTATAGCACCTCACTTAGGAAAATCAGTCCATTCTGAAAATATATGTATTAAGGTTGTTTTTTGTCATCTTCTTTCTCTTCTCATTTATATAATTGCAATGTTTCAGGGAATGCTTTTGTGCTAAGGTTTAAGTATCAGTAAATAAGAATCATTGTTGAGCCATTGGAAAGAAATTCTACTAGAATGCTAAAAGAGGAACAAATCTGTATAACTTACTTATAAGGTTTTTTTTTTAAATTATTATACTTTAAGTATTGGGGTGTGGTGCATGTGCAGAACATGCAGGTTTGTTACATAGGTATACACGTGCCATGGTGGTTTGCTGCACCCATCAACCTGTCATCTGCATTAGGTATTTCTCCTAATGCTCTCCCTCCCCTAGCTCCCCACTCCCCAACAGGCCCTGCTGTGTGACGTATCCCTCCCTGTGTCCATGTGTTCTCATTGTTCAACTCCCATTTATGAGTGAGAACATGTGGCGTTTGGTCTTCTGTTCTTGTGTTAGTTTGCTAGAATGATGGTTTCCAGCTTCATCCATGTCCCTGCAAAGGACGTGAACTCATCCTTTTTTATGGTTGCATAGTATTCCATGGTGTATATGTGCCACATTTTCTTTATCCAGTCTATCATTGATAGGCATTTGGGTTGGTTCCAAGTCTTTGCTGTTGTGAACAGTGCCGCAATAAACATACGTGTGCATGTGTATTTATAGTAGAATGATTTATAATCTTTTGGGTATATACCAGTAATGGGATTGCTGGGTCAAATGGTATTTCTAGTTCTAGATCCTTGAGAAATTGCCACAAGGTTCTTACACCTAGTTCAGCTTGTGTGTTTGCCGCTAATAATGAAGAGAAATTCTTTAATCAGGTATGTGTCAGGCATATGTGCTCAATAAAACTATACATGGAGAAAGTATGTATTATGCCCATTTTACAGATGAGGAAACTGTCCATCAAAAAACTAATTTGTCATCCAGGAGCGGTGGCTCATGCCTGTAATCTCAGCACTTTGGGAGGCCGAGGCAGGCGGATCATAAGGTCAGGAGATCGAGACTATCCTGGCTAACACGGTGAAACCCCATCTCTATTAAAAATACAAAAAATTAGCCGGGCGTGGCGGCAGGCACCTGTAGTTCAGCTACTCGGGAGGCTGAGGTGAGAGAATGGCATGAACCCAAGAGGTGGAGCTTGCAGTGAGCTGAGATCGCGCCACTATGCTCCAGCCTGGGTGACAGAGCGAGACTCCATCTCAAAAAAAAAAAAAAAAATTCATCCCAGGTCAAACAGTAACCAAGTGATGGAGACAAGATTTAAAAGCAAGCGTGTTTGTCCTTGAAGCCTGTGCCTTCATAAACTATTTACAGGCCAGTACAGGTACACCTAAAGAGCAGGGTACAGATACAGACCAGTGTTTCCAAAACCGTCTTCCTTGGATCTCATTCTGCAGGAAGTACATAGTGGCATGATACTTTTTGGATAAACATGTCTGCGATACTTTAAACAACTTGTTTTATTGCAAGACTTAGCAGAAGCTTTCATATGCTTTTGAACATTGTGCCTTCCCAAGAAGAAGAAAAGCATGTGTTTACTCTGCAGACTTTTTATGATCACAGAATGATCTCTTTTTTTTCTTTCCCTCATGGTGAGCTACTCACCGTGCCTCTCAGAACCAGGCTCAGAACACGTCGGGAAATATTGGCATTAGATAATAAATACCACTTACAGACCTAAGAAATCCCTTTTAGTTTGAGTTCAGCTTCAACTAGGTCCTCCTGAGCCACTAGTAACTTTATGCCAGGTTCTCACAGCATCATTGTAGGGTTTTGTGTGTGGGTGTGTATGTGTGTGGGGCATATTATTTTCTCTCTGTTTCAAATGCACTCTCTTTACTCTACCATAGTGTCTTCCTGGAAAACCAGTCTTCCTTTGCTTCTTCTTTTACTAACCCTCCCCTGACTCCCTTAGGCCAGTTTGGGCCCCACCTTTTCCATACTCACAGTGTCTCTTGCATATTGTTCTACTATAGCTTTTATCGCTTACAATTGTAATATTCTCTTTACTTCCTGCCAACCCAGTGGATGATAACTGCATTGAGATCAGGGACTGTGTCTTTTTCTGTAGATATCTCTACCACCTAAGACAATGACTCTCAAAATGACTGGGACATTCAGTCCATGCTGAATGAATGAATGAATGAATGAATGAATGAATGAATGAAGTCAGCCTCACTACTTTGGGAATGTGTGGGTTAAATGAATTTAAATAGCTGGATTCGAGCCAGCTGGTGGAGAGTCTTACATTCAAGGCTTTGACGTTTGTACCTTATCATGTAGGCAGTGTGAAGCCTTTAAAAGATTTTGAGTGGGAAATTTGAATAAGGAATTTTAAAATGGCATTTAAAGATGATGAATCTGGGAGGCCAGTCTGAAGACAAGATGCCTGTTAAGAAGCGTGGCAGCATCGGACATTAGGTGGTGATGGCAAAGACAGCCCTCATTGCTTATGTATAGAATTGGCTTTAAATGAAAGATGAGGTGAGCATTTCAAACACATTTCATTCAAAAGCAGACATCATTATGGAGCAGTATAAGGGACATAAAGATGAAAAATGCATGCTCCTTGCTCTCCAAAGTCTCTTAAAAAGATCAATTCAAGATGCCCACAAATAATAAAATATGGCAAACTATAAGCGTGTTTTATAATGCAACCAAAGAAAGTAGAACTAGGAAAACAATGGAAATTCCAAATGAGTAGTCTGGGAGTGTCTCACAAAAGAAGGAAGACTTGGAACATGGCTTTAAGAGATGGATAGAATTCCAAGGAGCTGAGGGCTCGATTAGGCATTTGGTGGACAGTAGGAATGACCTTTCCCTAGTGACTCTCAGCAAATGTCCTTGGTCTAGGGTGGTTTAGGTTGACTTTCTTCCTTCTGGGAACATGCATTTTGTGCCTGAGAAGGTGAAGGGGGAGTCTTTGTTTCCCACGCTGTCTTCAAGTATTTCAGGCCTAGTGCCAACAATTTCTCCTTCCAGATTTTCTCATTCTTGTGCTTGTATGCAAAAACAAACAAGCAAAAACCTTGGCATGCCTCAGTTCTCCCAGTAGGAAAGCAGTCTACATACCCCACCTCCTAAATCATCAGAAACCCTACAAGGGCTGAGTTATTGTTTCCATTTTACCGTTGGAATAAGTTGAGGCCCAGAGCTGTTAGCATATTTGCTGAATTTCAGTCTTAGATCATCTCATTATTGAGAAATCCTGATTCACGCAGATGCATTGTTTCAAAGGAAGCAATTTTATCAGTAACCTGCCTCATGACTCTTTGAGAGTCTTCAGGTGGATAAAGATGGCAAGAGACACATTGTTCTCAGGTCCTCATAAAAATAATTCAGCCAGGCAGCACACACGTGTGTGTACAGTGTCTTAATGTTCATAAGAAAGGTGATAAGCAAGTATAGATTTGTGTTTTACAAAGCACTCATTTGTGCATGATTTAATTTGATCCTTATGCAATTCCTATCTTCTAGGCAAGTCAGGGGTTATTATCCACATTTTATAGCTGAGGAAACTGGAGCAAAATAAAAAACTGAAGAGAATCATTTTATAATGCATACCATCGACCCTAAATGCATTTGGTCCTGAGTCTGGATTTTCATATCTGAGGTTTCTTTCTTTTTCCAGTTTCACTGAGACATAGTAAACAAATAAAAATTGTGCATATTCAAGGTGTACAATGTGATGATTTGATATGCACATACTTTGTGTAAGAATAATCACAATTGATATGGTTTGGTTCTGTGTCCCCCACCTAAATCTTACCTTGAATTTTAATAATCCCCACACTTCAAGGGAGGGACCAGGTGGAGGTAATTGAATCATCCCTGTGTTGTTCTCATAAAAATGAATGAGTCTCATGATCCGATGGTTTTTTAAGCATCTGGCATTTCCTCCCCACCGCTTGCACTCATTCTCTCTCCTGCCGCCCTGTGAAGAGGTGCCTTCTGCCATGATTGTAAGTTTCCTGAGGCCTCCCCAGCCATGCAGAACTGTGAGTCAATTAAACCTCTTTTTTTTATAAATTACCCAGTCTCAGGTATTTCTTTATAGCACTGTGAGAATGGACTAATACAGCAATCAATTAATTAGCATATTCATCACCATTTATAGTTACCATTTTGTATGCATGTAGGGCAAGGATACTTACAATCTGCTCTCATCAAGTTTCAAGTATATAATAGTGTTATTAACAATAATCGCCATTCTGTACATTAGATCTCTAGAACATATTCATCTTGCAACTGAACATTTGTATCTTTTGACCCACATCTATCTCCCTATTTCTACCACCCTCCAACCTCTGGCAACCTGCCTCATCCTGGGGTTTCTGAAAGTTCCTCAGCCTTTGATTGCATTTCCAAATGTATCATTGGACCATGTGACAATTCCAGTGAAATCTCCTGGAAGAAGCAGCACTGTGCTTTTGCTGCTCTGAGCTGAAGGTTTCCACATCTCAGAAAAACACCTTCTCAACTAGCTCATTACCATTTCTTAGGCTGTTACATCCACTGTCTTTAGAGGAAATATGTTGATTGGTGTTTGTCTTCTCTGCGAGGTATAAGGTGGAAAATGGGACCTTTTGTCCCTGACTCTCTGTGGGAAGCCCTCACAGTCTGATAAAAACCCCAGCTGTCCTCAGACAACATGATGCTACAACGTCAGAAGACTCTCTGTGGGCCCAGGGAAAGAAACTCAATGGATGTTCAGAACCCATGCTATTTATACGGCAAGGCCTTTTTTTTTTTTTTTTTTTTTTTTTTTGCTTCTTCAACTTTTAAGTTCTAGGGTACATGTGCGGATGTGCAGGTTCATTACATAGGTAAACGTGTGCCATGGTGGTTTGCTGCACAGATCATCCTAGCATCCATTAGCTATTCTTCCTGATGTTCTCCCTCCTCCCCCAGCACAGGTGCCCAGTGTGTGTTGTTCCCCTCCCTGTGTCCAAGTGTTCTTATCGTTCAGCTCCCACTTATAAGTGAGAACATGTGGTATTTGGCTTTCTGTTCCTGCATTAGTTTGCTGAGGATAATGGCGTCTGGCTCCATCCATGTTCCTGCCAAGGACATGATCTCATTCCTTTTTATGGCTGCATAGTATTCTATGGTGTATATGTACCACATTTTCTTTATCCAGAAAATCACTGATGCCTTTCTTCTCCTCTGCCCACTCTGTGCCTGACTCTTCCCTTCATTCAAAAAAATTCACATTTGTGTCAAACCTGTCCTCTGCTTGGTTTCAGGCGATTGATTCACCATCTTCTATGAGGAAGGAGTCTACATTTTACCTCCCAAGTCATCTCTCTCTTCCTGGACTAAGAATGTTTGATTGACTAACAGATATGTTTATATCACTAGTATATGCTCAAGATCCTCTTTCTTATACTACTGTCCTAGGCAAGCTTGATGGGAACATCCCTTTGTGTTTCTAGAACCCACCTCCAAGCTTGGCTGAAGTGTTGCATCCCACATTAAAAACAAATAATCCTTACCATTGATTTCTAGGGAAATTCACTCTTTTAAGATTTGCTGGGCTGGAGGTAGAAGTGGAGGGACAGGCCAGGGAGGAAGAATCCTATTGTCTTATTGCCCTATTGCTTTAATTCATTTCCAGAAATGGTGAGGCTGGAGTTGTGACATTTTAGGTACTAGATACATGTTGCTGCAGATGTGCAGTGACAGTGGTGCCCCCTAATCCTGGGAGTTGGAAGGATGGGTTGGAAGGATGGGTTTTCTTTCTCAAGAAATTGCAAGCTGGGTCCACTAAAGGTAGTTTCTTATCCTCAGGCTCTACCTCTCGGGCAGATTGGTTTTGTTTTTTGGTTTTTGGGTTTTTTTTCTTTTTTTTTTTTTGAGACAGAGTCTTTCTCTGTCGCCAGACTGGGGTACAGTGGCTTGATCTTGGCTCACTGCAACCTCCGCCTCCCCAGTTCAAGCGATTCTCCTGCCTCAGCCTCCTGAGTAGCGGGAACTACAGGCATGCACCACCATGTGCAACTAATTTTTTTGTATTTTTAGTAGAGGCAAGGTTTCACCATGCTGGCCAGGATGGTCTCCATCTCTCTTTTTTTTTTTTAAATTAATTAATTTATTATTATTATTATACTCTAAGTTCTAGGGTACATGTGCATAATGTGCAGGTTTGTTACATATGTATACTTGTGCCGTGTTGGTGTGCTGCACCCATCAACTCGTCAGCACCCATCAACTCGTCATTTACATCAGGTATAACTCCCAATGCAATCCCTCCCCCCTCCCCCCTCCCCATGATAGGCCCCGTGTCCTTTGTAGGGACATGGATGCAGCTGGAAACCATCATTCTTAGCAAACTATCACAAGAACAGAAAACCAGACACCGCATGTTCTCACTCATAGGTGGGAACTGAACAATGAGATCACCTGGACTCGGGAAGGTGTCTCCATCTCTTGACCTTGTGATCTGCCCGCCTTGGCCTCCCAAAGTGCTGGGATTACAGGCATGAGCTACCGTGCCTGGCCCAGATTGGTATTTTAATACATAGTTGCTTGACATCCAGCAGGCCATGTCTTCATTCCTAGACATTTGGTTTCAGAGCCTAATGTGATTGCTTTGAGAGGAAGAAGTGAGAAAGAAGAAAGGGGTTGTCAGAAACCTACTTGGTTCACCTGTCTTCAAAAGAAAGCCCCACTGAGATGGCCTCATTGCTTTTCTCATTTCTAAGGCAGTCATTACAAGTGTGGTTGAGAGTTAATCCTCCCTTGGGCTTTTGTTGCACTGAAGAGCTTGGCCCCCTAAGTGGGTGAGATTAGGCCTGTAACAGAGAATTAAGGTTGCAAAAGGAGAAAATTTAGCCTCCTTGAACGTTGACCTGGAGAGACCCAGGGCAGTAGAGACTAATCCCTTTGCGACGTTGCCTTAAGTAACACACAGGAAGTGTTTGTGTACCAGCGTCCTGTTGCCACCATTATTCAGTTGTAGGGTGTATATCCTTCAGTAAGAGTTAAAAACATTTTGCAAACTTTATTTTTTTCTTGTAAACTAAGTTTTTTCTTGTAAACTTGTTTAAGTTCCTTATAGATACTGGATATTAGACTTTTGTCAGATGCGTAATTAAAAAAGTGGGCAAACGACACGAACAGACACTTTTCAAGAGAAGACATACATGCAGCCAACAATCATAGGAAAAAAAAGCTCAGCATCACGGATCATTAGAGAAATGCAAATCAAAACCACAATGAGATACCATCTCAAACCAGTCAGAATGGCTATTACTAAAAAGCCAAAAAGTAGCAGATGCTGGCAAGTTTGTATAGTAAAAGGGACATTTATACTTGGTGGGAATATAAATTAGTTCAATCATTGTGGAAGACAGTGTGGTGATTCCTCAAAGACCTAAAGACAGACATATCGACATATCATTCGACCCAGCAATCCCATTACTGGGTATATACCCAAAGGAATATAAATCATTCTATTATAAAGACACATGCATGAATATGTTGACTGCAGCACTATTCACAATGGTCAAGACACAGAATCAATCTAAATGTTCATCGATGACAGACTGGATAAAGAAAATGTGGTACATATACACCATGGAATACTATGCAGCCATTAAAAGGAATGAGATCATGTCTTTTGCAAGGACAAGGATGGAGTTGGAGGTCATTATCCTTAGCTAACTAATGCAGGAACAGAAAACAAATACTGCATGTCCTTCCTTATAAGTGGGAGCTAAATGATGAGAACACATGGACACATAGTGGGGAACAAATACACACTGGGGCCTTTTGGAGGGTGGAAGGTGGGAGGAGGGGAGAGGATCAGGAAAAATAATTAGTGGGTACCATGCTTAATATCTGGGTGATGAAATAATCTTTACAACAGACCCCCATGACACAAGTTTACCTATGTAACAAACCTGTGTTTTTTACCCTTGAATTTAAATGTTAAAAAACAAAACCTTTGCTTTTGGAGAAATGGTGTGAAAAATTAAAGAATTTCAATTCTGCTGCTTACTAGCTCATAAACTTGGGCTGGCTGCTTAACCTCAGTCCTTCATTTCTGTCATCCGTAAACCAGGGGCAATAATTCCTAACCCACCCCTTGTACAGGCTTGTGAGGAAGCTCGAATGGATAATGTGTATTAAACCTTTTGTAGCATGTACAGATGTATCACTGTGAACATGACTGATCTTTTCTGATCTCAGAAGCTAAGCAGGGTCAGACCTGGTTGGTGCATGGATGGGAGAGCACCTGTGAATACCAGGTGCTGTGCCCCTTAGCTGGGTGTGATGGTGCATGCCTGTAGTCCAAGCTACTCAGGAGGCTGAGGCAGGAGGAGGCTTAAGTGTGAGCCCGGGAGTTTGAGGCTGCAGTGAGCTGTGATTGCACCACTGCATTCCAGCCTGGGCAACAGAGGGAGAGCCTGTCTCTAAAATATTAAGTACATGTTTAAAAACAATAAAACCTTTTGCAACTTGTATTGTACTATGGGAGTGGGAAGGCTTTTGCCACCAACATCCTTCTTTCTTATACTTAAAGAGAAGCCTGGCCCTGAATTCTACAGTTAGTACCTACAGTGAGCGCTGTTGATCTCCTGGGCTGAAATGTCATCCCCAGGGGGTTGCTGCCTCTCTGACCTTTTGAAGAATTCCCCACTAAAGGAGGTTTCAGAAGCCAGCTCATACCATCCTAAGAGTGGCTATAAGGCTTTCTGTGGAAAAGTGCAGAGAACTCACCTAATGCACAGTGGAAGTGACTTACTGCTGGAATTTGGAATTGATGAAGGCCGCCTTCCATGCCCCGGCCTGGTCAGCTCCTCATTTCTCTTTTTACTTTTCACTCTTCCTCTTTCTGGTGAAAGTTATCAGCTGCAACCAGATGGGACGAGGTAACCCCGAGTGGATCATGCACATCCTGGTCTTGTTCTTTGCCTGTTAAAGTTGACTAAGTAGATAAACACTCGCAGCTCGCCACCTTCATGTGCTTATCCTGGATGCTCTTCTCAGCCTCTGCTTGATGGGTGCTGCTTTGCAATCAGCTTAGCACCCCAAGCTTCCCCTCCAAGGAATTCTGGCTCAATCATAGCCCTGGCTCAGTCCGTCAAGTTGGTAGCGGCAGAAACTGCTGAGTCTGCCAATCTCATTTGTGGATTGTTTTTACAAGTGGATGCCCTGGAACTGAATTCTGAAAACCAAACTCAGGGCTGCCAGATCGATAGTTCAGGCCATAACGGAATCATTGGACATGGATTCCTGGGATCCGGAGAATAATCCCAACCCCCAAACCCATGGCATCCTGAGTCGGATGTGTAGCTTCTTAGGTTGTGCAGACATAACTTACTTCCTGCCAAATTCCTGGGTTCGCTCTCTCCTGCCAAGTTCAGCGGGAACTCAGTTATATCTGCCGGGTGAGTCCTACCTGAGAAAGAGCCAAAGCTGGAAGCAGTGGATTGTTTTAAAAATTCCCTACCTTGCATTAAAGACAAAAAAGTTCCAAGCCACATTGCTGGTACTAAACGCAAACATGCACCATCATGTGTGGCTGGTTTCTGTGGTTTTAAATTGCTGCAAGTATCACGGTTGCAACTGTGTTCAACAGGAAAACTGCCTTGGAAACACTTGAGATCTTAGAGCAACTACACCTTCCAATTGCCAGGAACTTTGGTTTGGCAGGGCACTGTGTCTGTTACCATCAACTGGGACCACTGAGAATTTGCTGAGGGAACTGAAGAGGGCTCTGGCGCAGCAGAAAGTCTCAGGTTCCATAAGACGTAGCTTGTCAGGATCTTCTGAAATCACTAGGCAGCTGGACCTCCCTTCTGTTTGGCCGGCCACTGAAGCCTTTCTCTTCTCATCTCACCCAGAGGACTAACGTTCACTGAGGTCCACTTTAAAGCATGGTCCTACTTAGTTAGTCCTGGAGTGAAGAGGCCCAGATCTTAGGATTGAGCCCTGTTCACCCAGTGAGCTTTGCAGCGAGGAAAAAAATAATCCACAAGCAGAGACTGGCCCCTGACCATAGCCTATGGAATCAATGACCCCTGCAATTCCCGTGACCGTGGTGTTCTGGGATTTGGTGAAGCCCCTTCATGTGTATGAAAGACAAGGATCACGATTCTTCTGATGGAAACTCATCTTCATCGTTACTTTATCAGGGCAGGATATCCTGAAAACCTCCATTTTTATCAATGTAAGAGTGAGAGAGAGTTTATTGCAGCTAAAGGCAGGAAGAAAAATGTGTACAGAGAGGCCCTTCTGATTTAGTGAGTCATTCATATCTTAGCACATCGTCCTTTCATTCTAGGCAGAATTTTAATCAGAGGTGAAACTTATTCACAGGGAAAGTCATCTCATTTTTCATCTGTACACCCACCTGCACAGACATACTTAAGATTTTTCTCTCTGCCCAGCTCCTGAAGTTCTAATCAGAGATGGAGAGCTGAGGTTTTATAATAATGATTTACTTTTATTGATATTAGTACATCACAATGTTCTGGGAATGTCAGGTTCTTCTGCCTCTCGGGTACTAAGCTGACGGGCAAATAAAGGACCCCAACTGTTCTCAAACAAACTAAAGGACGTACTACACAGTAAATAGGCATCCGATGAGTACCGAGCCTGATTGCTTGTACTGAATACCAGCGCTGCTGCTGAGACGAATCCCCAGGGTGATGGCATACCCTCAGATCAATGCCAAGATCCCTGCACATTTGAAATGTAAAATATAAGCAATCCATGATTTCCTAGTCTAATGTGATTCTCAGCCAATGTGGAGACTTGACAGGTTATTTGTCAAAGTGTGGGGCTTGGTTTGGGTTTCAATCAGCTACCAAAATACAGGGTTTGTGCTTGTTTCAGCAATCCCAAAATGGCACAGTCATTGTCTGCTGGCGCCAGTAAGGACTTTGAAGATCAACTAGTCCCAGACTTTCATTTTACAGATGAATTTGGGGATTTGTTGAAGCTCACACAGCAAGATGGGTGACAGACCTGAGACAGGAACCCAATTTTCCCACCTCCTCCTACAAGTTCATACCCGAGTGTATATCTCAGAGCACCTAGCAAATCACTTCTGTTGGGCATTTATTTTCTTTTTGGCTTTTGCTGTCTGTTTGGGAAAATGTTTGGTGCAAATAACAGAAACTGAGTCTTACACTAAGCACAAAAGCAATACATTGGGAGGGTATTGGTAGTGCTCAGGTTCATAGGACAGTTCAAGAAACAAGCTGAGAAAAAAAGGTGCAGGAAACAAGGGTAGCTTCAGGGGGACTAGACGAGGAAATTACTGACAGTATTAGCAAGGTGAGGCTGCTAGAATCTGCTAGAATGAGTGAGCCCTTTTTTTCTCTGTTCTTACATAACTCCACTCAAGAACAAAAGTCTCTAGAGAGACTTTCATCTCTAGACCCAGTTAGTTTCTTGGTATTGCAGGCAAATGAACATGCCTTCAGTGGCTTTGATACCCTGGAGAGATGGTGCAGTTGGCCCAGCTTGGGTCATCTGTCTGTTAAGTGTGGATGCAGGACAGCCAGAACCAACAAACGTTCAGTGCATGGACATTACTGGTGTTCACCAGTATTTCCTGATCTCCTCGCCTCTGGCACATAAGAGGAATGTCCTCCCCAACCCTTGGAAGTTAGATGTAGCTGTGTGGCTTGATTTGGCTAATGAAACTTGGGCAAAAGCGATATGGGTTGGTTTGGGGATGGAAGCCTTTAAGAGCTGCTGTGTGGTTCTCCATATCTTTCCCCACCATGGCAAACTCTCAGGTCTGGTGTTGACATGGCAGCATCATAAGATGGTCGAACCTCTGTCATCCTGGGTGATACAGTTTGGCTGTGTCCCCATCCAAATCTCACCTTGAATTGTAATAATTCCCATGTGTCAAGGGTGGGACCAGGTGGAAATAACTGAATCATACTGTTCTTGTGATAGTGAATAAGTCTCGTGAGATCTGATGGTTTTATAAATGGGAGTTCCCCTGCACAAGCTCTCTTGCCTGCTGCCTTGTAAGACGTGCCTTTACTTCTCCTTTGCCTTACACCATGATTGGGAGGCCTCCCCAGCCATGCTGAACTGTGAGTCCATTAAACTTATTTCCTTTATAAATTACCATTAAACTTATTTCCTTTATAAATTACCTTTATAAAGTATCTTTGCAGCAATGTGAGAACTAACTAATACACTGGGTCTCTAAGCGTTTATCATCACCTGAGACTTCGGGGTAGTTAGAACTAATGGCATAACTCAACAGTCCTGACAAATGCATCCCCTTTGTACAGTGTTCTATAGAGTATTCAGAGAATGGAAACCAAGTGGTAACAAATGTCCCCTGTGTAACTTGGGGAGAAATCTGCCTTGCAACTTGAAACACCATAAATATGACAAAAAGGTGTGGAGGCCTGTCATTGTACACCAGACCTGTTCAGATGAGTGTCTGCCTAATTTCATGGTGTCAATCTGAGATGCCCAGACTTAGAATATTATTATTGGATAATAATCTAATATTCCAAGGCTCATTAGCTTCAAATCCATTGGAATCCATGTGAAGTACAGAAAGCCTTTATTAGCAATCTGCTTTTTTTAACCAGTAAGTGTTTGTATAAGGAGGAACAAATGGTGTGCTTGCATGAGAAACATATGTGAATCCTTGCATATCTGATTTTATCTCAAGGAAATTACGTTTGACAAATAAAGATGGCTTGCCACAATGAGAAACTCAAAATTAAAAGTCATACAGGCTGGGCACAGTGGCTCATGCCTGTAATACCAGCACTTCCGTAGGGGTGAAAGGATCACTTGAGCCTAGAAGTTCAAGGCCAACCTGGGCAACAGAGCAAGACCCTATCTCTAAAAAATAAAAATTAGCTGGGCATGTTGGTGCCTGCCTGTTGTCCCAGCTACTCAGGAGGCTGGGGTGGGAGGATCGCTTGAGCCTAGGAGGTTGAGGCTGCAGTGAGCTATGACTGCACCACTGCACTCCAGCCTGGGTGACAGAGCAAGACTTTGTCTGCCTGTCAATCAATCAATCAATCAATAAAATGTCACAGAGAAGTCATTAAGGTTATATTTCCAGAAATGAAACATGAACAAACATCGAAGTGCCCAGTTAGACATTGCTGGATCCCTGAAAGGACATCCCTAGATAGAAGGTTAAGAACACCCTGATTTGCCCTGAATCAACAGACCAAATTGACTCATTGGAACTGGGGGTGGACGCATTGACTTGGCTTTGTCCAAGTTAAGCTGTTAGTGGGTTGACCACTGTGGGAGCCTCTGCCTCAGTTCCCTTTCACAATAAGGAGGACACTTCAGTCCTTGCTCGTCCTTACTTTTTGGAGGATATGGTAGAGATACCATGTCAGGCACAGGAGAGAAGGTTTTGAATTAAAACAGCTAGTTATGCATTGTTGTGTTTATTTTTTTGGTGCATTTCTGTGTCCTTTTTAAGATATCTACTTTTCTCATAAATCAGCAAACTTTGGAAATTAAAGAAAGGAATTTTTATCTTCTATTCCCAGCCAGACTTCCAGGGTCACCTTTAGGTTTGATCTTTTTCCAGGCTTCTCAGAAACCTTTCGATGTTAACTTTGTGATTTATGTTCTGTCTTCACTTTGCATTGAAAGTAGCTTTCCTTGATCAAACCCCAGGTTTTGCAACTGAGCCTAAATTGGAAGAAAAATAATTCCAAAATTTTTTTAAAAGCCCATGATTTTAAAAAGAATTATATGGTATAAGCATAGGGGAAAAGTCAAGTTTTGCAGTACCTGGAGTTCAGATTTTTGAGAGACGAGGACCAAAAATTGGATGACTTTGGGTGGAGGCCTGAGACAAAGGAGGCCACCAAAGGTTTCAGGAGGTCAGACAGAGAAAACAGGATTTGATCTGAGTTCACTGGAGGCATGAAGTGAGAAGCCTAGAAAAAAAAAAAATCATTCATCTGAAGGGTAACAGAGCAAAGTAAAAATGACTGGCCAATAACCCGAAAGCTAGACCTGAAATCCACAATTATCTGGTATATGAAACATTTCTGATTCAAAAGAGCAGTTGTTTCAACATTGACCCCACGTCCACACGCACACACACGCATGCACATACACATGTTTTATTAATCCTTTGTCCCTGGGGACAGGATATCATCAAATCTAACACGTTTGAATACAAAATAAGCACATGACAAGTCATTTTATAGACTGGTGGAAGAACTGGAAGTGTGTGCTCTGCACGTTACAAATACCAGCTGCATAATGGGAACTGAATTGTTTTCATCTCCTAAGGATATCTACATCTGAGAATTCACAGGTAGGACAGTATGCATTGTTCCTGGAACATAATAAGTACTCCATACAGGTTGGCAACTATTGTTATTATAAAGTCATTTAATTCTCAGCAAGACCTAGCAAAGTAGGTATTATCACTTTTAAACCACGAATAGACTTGAGGGCCCCCAGAAGTTAAATAATTTGCTCCAAACTCACCTAGGGGAAGGACTGAAATTGGAGTCCAGGTCTTTTTCTAGCTCCAAACCCGGTTCTGACTCACAGCTTTATTCTGCTGATGCTGAGGTACTGTGTGGTGTGCTTCATAGTTGATGCATGGAGAATCACTGACCTTTGCAAACGAGAAAAATAATGCGGCTGTGCACATTGCCCCCAATTTGTCCTTCTGGTTTGCAGCCCAGGCCTGTGTCATATTGACTTCACAGGGAGAGCAGTGCAGCATTCTGGAGACCCTTGCGATGGAACACATCAAGCTTTCATTAAGTTGTGGGTGTGTGTGTGTGTGTTGAAACCTCATTTCTGTTTAAAAGTAAATTGATTTAGCAATTTGCACAGTGCCTCCCTGGACCATACTTTATGAAGTGGAACAATCACTTAAATGTTCAATTATCCAAAGCTGGAAAGGCCAGAGGAAGCACACATAAACCACACCCAGAGAATGACTCCCCGCTGCTCAGTCAGCTGCGCCTGGCCCAGGGTGGATGCAAGCAAGCTGCAAAAAGGCAGGATGGCACCAGGCCCTGCCCCCTGCCTCTGTCACCTGAACCGGGTGGGGAAACCTCCTCATCTTGATGCCCAGATGCACAAAGGTAGCAAGTAAAACAGAGCTGCAGACCTGAACATTACATGCAGCCTTTTTGTTATTAATTTTGCAAAAACAGACATCGTAAACCTATTTGCCACCTGGGCAACCCAACTGCAACCCTTGGCTGCTGCCAGTCTTACCTCCTTGCTTTCTGTTTTGTTCTGGAAATGAGGGTCCCTGTCCTAACTCCGTCTGGATGCCAGATCTATTTCCTTCATCATTCTCAGGAAAACTTGCATTATGTTGAAGTTTGCTCATTTGCTTGGTTTTTAAAATCTGGTTGTCCAATTTGCCCCGCTACACTATAAGCTTGTTGGTGCTGGACTACATCAAGCTTGTCACCATCAGTAACAAGTGGTATCACTATCAGTGATACCCAGTGCCTGGTCTGTCATGCCTGCTCCATTTTTGTCAATGAATGAGCCCATCCAAGCTTTCTGCCTGGCTCCTAACCAAGGTTTCTGACCTGACTTTTACCTGTCCCTATTGCCCTGGACTTTGCAACTCTAGTGACTCCTGTATTCCTCCCTGAATTCTGAATTCCGTCTGCATCTCCCGACCCATTCAGAGTCTCTGGATCAATATCTAAGCTCCTCCTCACTGCCTGCTGGCTCATGGCCTGGGAAATACGTGGTCTACCTCTAAATTGCACTTCCCAAAGTCTGGAAAATGGAAAGTTCCGCACAACTGCTGCCAGATTCCACAACATCTCACATTTATAGGAATGATCGCCAGAGCATGCCAGAAAGATGGCACCAAGCACACTGCTTCCAGCAATGATTGGGAGTGTCCATTTATTACATGGTTAGGCTTGTGTCCCTACCCAAATCTCATCTTGAATTGTAATCCCCAGATACTGAGGGAGGAACTTGGTGGGAGGTGACTCAATCATGGGGTCAGTTTCCCCCATGCTGTTCTTGTGATAGTGAGTTCGTTCTCATGAGATCGAATGGTTTTATAAGTGTTTGGCAAGTTCCTCTTTTGCTTCTTCTTCTCTCTCCTGCCACTATGTGAAGAAGGTGCTTCTGCTTCACCTTCCTCCATAATTGTAAGTTTCCTGAGGCCTCCCCAGCCATGTGGAACTGTGAGTCAATTAAATATCTTTCCTTTATAAATTACCCAGTCTTGGGTAGTATCTTTATAGCAGTGTGAGAACACACTAATACAACTTCACAGTGTTAAACCCTAGGTTTTTTTTTTTTTTTTTAATAATGATGCGTTTTTCACTTTAGAGGAAATATTCCAGGTACCTCTGGTGACTGGATTCCTAAACGTTTTACTGACATGTCAGGCCCTGGAATCTTTACAGAGTTTATCTCCCACTCTATGGAGTGCATATGTCTGGCCAAGGTTTCCAGATGACTAATCTATTTCTTGCTTATCCAGCTCAGTAAGCTCAGCATGCGACTGATGTAGAGGATCAATGAGATGTTCCATAGGATGTCCAAAAAGGCCTGATCTTTTTGGACTACATTTATGACACAAGGCAGAAAAATTAATGTAATCCTGAGTTGAGTGATATAATGGACTTTAGAGACTTTAGAGGGTAGAAGGGGGGCTAGAGATTTAAAAAAAAAAAAAAAAGGCTACACATTAGGTACAATGTACACTACTCAGGTGATGAGTACACTAAAGTCTCAGAATTCACCCCTGTATAATTCATCCATGTAACAAAAAGCCACTTGTACCCCAAAAGCTATTGAAATATAATTTAAAAAAATAAATAAATAGGCCAGGCACGATGGCTCACACCTGTAATCCTAGCATGCTGGGAGCCAGAGGCAGGCTGATCACCTGAAGTCAGGAGTTCAAGACCAGCCTGGCCAACATGCTAAAACCCTGTCTCTACTGAAAATACAAAAATTAGCTGGGCATGGTCGCAGGCACCTGTAATCCCAGCTACTCAGGAGGCTGAGGCAGGAGAATCGCTTGAACCCGGGAGGCGGAGGTTACAGTGAACTGAGATCGTGTCATTGCACCCAGCCTGGGAGAAAGAGCAAGACTCCGTCTCAATAAATAAATAAGTGAAATAAAGAAATTAAGAACAAAAACAACAAAATAAAATTCTAAGCCAAAACCATAAATGTATATTGTTACACATCCCACAGAAATGTGAACTTTTTAAATTTTTACATTAAAAAAAGTGGCAAGTAACATTGTATGTATTTACCATGTGCAACATAATGTTTTGAAGTATGCATATATTGTGGGATAATTAAATGTAGCCAATTAACAAATGCATGACCTCAAATAGTTATCATTTTTGTGATGAATGCATTTGTCCACTCTCTGCATTTTTTGAGAATACTATCTATCATCACTGACTATAGTCAGCTTTCTGTACAATAGAGCTCTTGAGTTTATTTCTCCTTTCTAACTGTAATTATGTGTTCTTTCACCAGTGTCTCTCCATCCCCTTCTCCCCACTACCCACCCCAGTCTCTGATAACCACCATTCTACTCCCAACTCGTATAAGATCAACTTTTTTAGATTTCACATGTAAGTGAGATTATTTGGTATTTGTCTTTCTATGCCTGGCTTATTTCCCTTAACATAATGTCCTCCAGTTCCATCCATGTTGTTGCAAATAACAAGATTTTATTCTTTTTCATGGCTGAATAGTATTCTATTGGGAATAGATACCACATTTTCTTTATCCATTCATCCTTTGATAGACACTTAGATTAATTCTACATTTTGGCAATTGTGAATACTACTGTAACAAACATGGGAGTGCAGATTCTCTTCAAACATGGGAGTACTGATTTCATTTCCTCTGGACATGTACCCAGTAGTGGGATTGCTGGATCTTAGGGTAGATGTATTTTTTGTTGTTTTTTGTTGAGGAACCTCCATAATGTTTATCATAATGGCTGCACTAATGTACATTCCCACAGTTTATAAGGGTTTCCTTTTTTTCCCCATCTTCCCAACATTTGTTATCTTTTGTCCTTTTGATCATAGGCATTCTAACTGGGATGAGAAGATAACTCATTACAGTTTTGATTTGCATGTCCCTGATGAGAAGGGATGTTGAGCATTTTTTGATATACCTGTTGGCTATTCGTATGCCTTATTTTGAAAAAAATCATCTATTGAGGTATTTTGCCTATTTTTGAATTCAGTTATTTGTTTTCTTCCAATTGAGTTAAATTCCTTATATATTTTGGATATTAACCCCTTATCAGATGCATAGTTTGCAAATATTTTCCTCCATTCTGTAGGTTTTCTCTTCATTCTGTTGTTTCCTCTCCTATGTAAAACTTTTTAGTTTGATATAATCCCATTTGTCTATTTTTGCTTTTGTTGCCTGTGCTTTTGAAGTCTTTGCCCAGACCAATGTCATGAAGCTTTTCACTTATGTTTGCATGTAGTAATTTCATAGTTTTGGGTCTTACATTTAAGTCTCTAATCCATTTTGGGTTGATTTTTGTATAAGATATGAAATAAAGTTCTAATTTCATTCTTCTGCATTTAGATATCCAGTTTTCCCAACACCATTCATTGTAGGGACTCTTCTTTCTCCATCGTGTGTTCTTGGCACCTTGTCAAAAATCAGTTGGCTGTAAATATGTGGGTTTATTTCTGGGCTTTTTATTCTGTTCCTTGGGTCTATGTGTCTGTTTTTATGCCAATACCATACTGCTTTGTTTACTGTAGCTTCATAGTATTTTTTTGAAGTTAGGTAGTGTTATGCCTGCAACTTTATTTATTTATTTATTTATTTATTTTTTGAGATGGAGTCTTGCTCAGTCGCCCAGGCTGGAGTGCAGTGGCGTGATCTTGGCTCACTGTGAGCTCCACCTCCTGGGTTCATGCCAGTCTCCTGCCTCAGCCTCCCGAGTAGCTGGGACTACAGGCGCCCGCCACTACGCCCAGCTAGTTGTTTTGTATTTTTAGTAGAGACAGGGTTTCACCGTATTAGCCAAGATGGTCTCGATCTCCTGACCTCGTGATCCGCCGGTCTCGGCCTCCCAAAGTGCTGGGATTACAGACGTGAGCCACCGCGTCCGGCTGCCTGCAACTTTAAACACTAGAATTTATTTTAAATCTTGCCAATTGGATGATTTCAAAAAATGGTTTCTCATTTAAGTGAGCCCTTTTTTATTTTTTATTATAGATCTAGAGGGTAAAAGTGCAGTTTTATTGTATAGTGGTGAAGTTGGAGCTTTTTAGTGTAGCAATCACCTGAAGAGTGTATGTTGTACCCATTAAGCAATTTTTCATCCCCCACCTTCCCCTCACCCTCCCACCCTTCCAAGCTTCCAATGACTACTACTCTGTATGTCCATGTGTATACACTATTTAGCTCTTACTTATAAGTTTGAATATGTAGTATTTGACTTTCTGAGTTATTTCACTTAGGATAATGGCCTCCAGTTCCACCCATATGACTGTAAAAGACATTATTTCATTCTTTTTTATGGCTGAGTGTGTGTGTGTGTGTGTGTGTGTATATATATATATATATAGAGAGAGAGAGAGAGCACATTTTCTTTATGCAGTACTTCTTTATGAATTCCACATTTTTGTTATTGTCAATAGACCTGCAATAAACGTACAAGAGTGTAACTTATACATATCTTTTGATATAATGATTTATTTTCCTTTGGGTAGATACCCAGTAGTAGGATTGCTGGATTGAATGGTAGTTCTATTTTTAGTTATTTGATAAATCTCCATACTGTTTTCCGTAAAGGTTGTATGAATTTAGATTCCCACCAACAGTCAAAGCTCAATTGACTTTAGGTATGTTGCTTTATTTTTGGATTCTCTATTCTGTTTCATTGATCTATCCGTCTATTTGCTTTTCTTCATATCCTCTTCCAATACCTGTTTTTTTTTTACTGTTATTATTTATTACTAATAATAGCTACTCTGGTGTAACACGGTATCTTATTGTAGTTATAATTTGCATTTCTCGATGATTAGTGATGTTGAACTTTTTTTTGGCCATTTATGTATCTTTTTTTTTTTGAGACGGAGTCTCGCACTGTCACCCAGGCTGGAGTGCAGGGGCACGATCTTGGCTCACTGCAAGCTCTGCCTCCTGGGTTCACGCCATTCTCCTGCCTCAGCCTGTTCGTGTCCTTTGCCAACTTTTTAATAGGGTTACTTGTTATCTTCTTGTTGAGTTATCTTCTTGTTGTTATCTTCCTGTAGATT
This sequence comes from Macaca mulatta, assembly GCF_049350105.2. Taxonomy (NCBI): domain Eukaryota; kingdom Metazoa; phylum Chordata; class Mammalia; order Primates; family Cercopithecidae; genus Macaca; species Macaca mulatta. Next base: position 57,247,081 of record NC_133408.1, on the reverse strand, counting down.
CTGGATATTAGGCCTTTGTTGGATACAGTTATTTTCTCCCACTCTTCAGGCTGCCTCTTCACTCTGTTGATTATTTCTTTTGCTGTGCATAAGCTCTTTAGTAATAATTAAGTCCTATTGTCCCATTTGTTGGTTTTTGTTTTTGTTGCATTTGCATTTGAGGTCTTAGTCATGAATTCTTTGCCAAAGTCAATGTCCAGAAGAGGTTTTTGAAGGTTTTCTTCTAATATTTAAATAGTTTTTGGTCTTATATTTAAGTCTTTAATCTATCTTGAGTTAATTTTTGTATATGGTGAGAGATGGGGTTATTTCATTCTTCTGCATATGGCTCTCCAGTTTTTCCAGAATCGCCTATTGAATGGGGTGTCCCTTCCCTAGTGTATGTTTTTGTTGACTTTGTCAAAGATCAGTTGGCATTAGGTATATTACTTTATTTATGGGTTCTCTATTTTGTTCCATTGGTCTATGTATCTATTTTTATACCAGTACCATTCTGTTTTGGTTACTGCAGCCTTGTACTATAATTTGAAGTTAGGTAATGTTGATGCCTTTAGCTTTGTTTGTTTTACTTAGAATTGCTTTGGCTGTTCTGGCTCTCTCTTTTTTTGTTGTTTTTGTTTTTGGTTTTGGTTCCATATGAATTTTAGGATTGTTTTTTCTTAATTCTGTGAAAAATGATATTAGTACTTTGATAGGGATTGTGTTGAATCTGTAGATTGCTTTGGGCAGCACTCTAATGATACAGATTCTTTTGATCCATGAGCATAGACTATTTTTCTATTTGTTGGTGTTATCTAAAATTTCTTTTATTAGTGTTTTTCTTGTAAGGATCTTCCATCTCCTTTGTTAAATGCATTTCTAGGTATCTTTTTGTTATTATTTTTGTAGTTATAGTGTTGTCAGTGGACTGGTTCAGGGTCTTGACTTCACCACACAAAAGAATTTGAGAGGAAGTCGAAAGTAAGAGTAGGCAAAGAAGTTTATTGCGAAGCAAAAGTACACTCTGATAACTGGGTCAGAGTGTGCTGCTCAAGAATGAGACAGTGCTCACTGGCACTGGGGAAAGTCCTTTTATGGGAGTCTTACATGATTATTCATGGCTGGAATGGGCATTGTTGCTCAGCATGTTGTGGGTGGTCTCTTGGGCCCACATGCACAGTTGTTGTACATGCTAGTACAAACATTGGGTATCTCATTAGCATTTTAAATCTCCACCCAGGGGTGTGTTTTTTTACTATTATAATGAGCAAAGTTCAGCATAAGGACACAGTCCTTTGCTAGTATGCATGCTCACCTTTGGAACTTTCCCTCCAACAGTCATTCCTCCTTTAGCAAGGAAGCTGCCAACCGCAGGTGACCACAGACATCTGCCCTAGCCTGTTTCTGGAACATCTGTTATTGACTGGAGTCCTTGTGCTAACCTATTTGGCCCCATTTATATTGCTCTTAGCCACCTGCAAGTAATCATGCCCCATTCCTTCACTAACTGCCTGCCTTAATGGGATGACTTCTTGATTTGGTTCTCAGCTTGATTGTTACTGGTGTATAGAAATACTACTAATTTTTCTACATCGACTCTGTATCCTGAAACTTTACTGAATTCATTTATCAAATCTAGGAGTCTTTTGGTAGAGTCTTTAGGGTGTTCTAGGTATAAGATCATATCATCAGCAAACAGAGATAATTTGACTTTGTCTTTTCCAGTTTGAGTGTCTTTCTTGCTCTTGCTAGATTGCTCTGGCTAGGACCTCCAGTACCGTGTTGAATAGGAGTGGTGAAAGTGGACATCTTTGTCTTAAATTAGCCATTTAAAAAAAATAACCATAGTTATTTGCGTTTTCTTTTTCTAGGACCTTAACTGCTTTTCTTATTGATCTATAAAAGCCATAATATTCAGGAGGTTAAAAATTTGTCTGTCACAATCACGGATATTATTTTGCAAGTTTTCCTTTGTATTTTCACCTTCATTCTCCTATTTTGGACGTGATAAAGTTTAAAAAATTTAAAGTGGACAAGTCTAGCAAGTTCTTATTTTATTTACTCCATGGGTTTTATGATTACAAAGGTTTTGCCCTTATAGTGATGAGTTAAAGAGTTACCTACTCTTCTAAATTTTATGGCTTATAATTTGATTTAGTAACATTAAATTCTTCAATCCTTCTAGAACTTACATTTATTTATGTGATAAGAATTTCACCTGATTTTTTTTTTTCCAGAGAATCAAATGTCTTAATGTGCCTAATATATGTATGGGCATATTCTATGCCATGCATCCATATGGTGACATTTTGTTGTTACGACATGGTATCAGTTATTCTGAAGTATGTTATATGCTTTAATATCTGGAGATCTGGCCCTCTCACATTATTCTTTCCCGTTTATTTATTCATATGAACTTTAGGGTGATTTTTTTTCTAATTCCAAAACAAATATCACCGAGATGTTTATTAAATTACTTTAAGAACTTTTGAGATATAGGCTGTTGCCATTCAGGAACATGAAATGACTACCTAAATATTTATTTTTCCTTTATAAATTTCAGAGTGGCGATGCTGTTTTTCATAAGCATCCCATACATTTCTTGTTAGTATTATTTCTTGGGATTTTGTAGAAGTTGTCTCAGCTGGGCATGGTGGCTCACGCCTGTAATCCCAGCACTTTGGGAGGCCGAGGTGGGCGGATCACCTGAGGTCGGGAGTTCGAGACCAGCCTGACCAACATGGAGAAACTCTGTCTCTACTAAAAATACAAAATTAGCTGGGCGTGGTGGCGCATGCCTGTAATCCCAGCTATTCAGGAGGCTGAGGCAGGATAATTGCTTGAACCCAGGAGGCAGAGGTTGCAGTGGGCCGAGATCGTGCCATTGCACTCCAGCCTGGGCAACAAGAGTGAAACTCCATATCAAAAAAATAAAAGAGGCCGGGCGCGGTGGCTCAAGCCTGTAATCCCAGCACTTTGGGAGGCCGAGACGGGCGGATCACGAGGTCAGGAGATCGAGACCATCCTGGCTAACACGGTGAAACCCCGTCTCTACTAAAAAAAATACAAAAAACTAGCCGGGCGAAGTGGCGGGCGCCTGTAGTCCCAGCTACTCGGGAGGCTGAGGCAGGAAAATGGCGTGAACCCGGGAGGCGGAGCTTGCAGTGAGCTGAGATCCGGCCACTGCACTCCAGCCTGGGCAAGAGAGCCAGACTCCGCCTCAAAAAAAAAAAAAAAAAAAAAAAAAAAAAAAAAAAAAAAAAAAAAGGTGTCTCTGCAGGGGGCCTGGGAGGGAGAGTGAGAGAGAGAGAGAAGTTGTGTATTTGTTGTGAGTGGAATTTCTTCTTTAGATTTTAGTATTTTGGCTTATAGGAGCCATTGGGTTTTGCTGAATTTTATTCACCCTATTGAACCTTAGTCTCTTAGATTCTATGGATATATGATTCTATACAGTTCAGCAACTGTAATTTTGTCTTCTAATTTCTAAGTTATGCTCCTTATTTCTGGAATAAATTTCTAAGCAAGCAGTCACTTTCTCATTCAAATGAGATAATATTATTCCAATGTCTTCTTGCATCTGTTGTTGTTCAGTTGAGTCTTCTCTATCTGGATGCTATTTCTTGAGGGCGATCTGTCAGCCATCAGTCTCTCTATTGCTTCTTTAAGGGTAATTTCTTATTTTTGCTGTGGCCCCTTTGGAGGTTTTTGCTATGTCTTTGCATTTTTCAGTTTTACTATGATGTGTCCAGTTGTGGATTTCATTTTATGTGTCTTCCTTGGGCTTTGTCAGGCTTCTTCAAACCATGGCTTGCATATTTTAGCCTGTAAGCCCTCACATACTGCTTCTGCCTCATTCTCTGTCTCCTCTCCTTGTGAAACTCTGGAATAAACTTTATGTCAGATCTTCTCATAGTGTGCTTTATGTCTCTTATACTCTCTGTCCTCTACCTGTATCATTCAGGAGTATTCCTTTTGACCTACATTTCAGTTCCTAAATCCTTTTATCAGCCATGTCCAATCTGCTGTTACTCCCAACTATTGAGTTTTAAATTTTGGGTTATTTTATTTTTCAGCTCTATCATTTCATTTCTTTTTTTTTTTTTTTTTTTTGAGACAGTGTCTCACTCTCTCCCCCAGGCTGGAGTGCAGTAGTGCAATCTTGGCACACTGCAACCTCTGCCTCCTGGGTTCCAGCGATTCTCCTGCCTCAGCCTCCTAAGTAGCTGGGACTACAGGCATGTGCCACCGTGCCCAGCTAATTTTTGTGTTTTTAGTAGAGACAGGGTTTCACCATGTTGGCCAAGATTGTCTTGAACTCCTGACCTCAGGTAATCCAACTGCTGTTTTCTTTTTATTTGCAATGCCTGTGTTCTTTCTGATAGTTTCCAATTGATTGCCAACATTCTCTCTCTCTCTCTCTCTCTCTCTCTCTCTCTCTCTCTTTTTTCCCAACACTATTCCTTGGCTAGATTGGCAACATTCTCAAACTTGGTTTTTTCTTCCATGAACATTGTAAACCACATTGCTTTACAGTCTGTGTCTGATAGCCTCAATATTGGAAGTCCCTCCAAGTCTGTTTCTGTTCTCTGTTGTTTTTGTTGGTTTGGGCTCATAGTGTGTTGTCTCTTCATAGGCCACACTATTCTTTATTGTTTGTGGGATACTAGATTTGAACCCTAATAGAAATATTTTGAGACCTGGGATGATATTATCTTCCCCCAGCCCCTCCCTCATTTCCCAGTGCAGGATCTTTCCACGTCCTGTTAATAAGAAGGAAATGCTCAATTTCCTTCCTTTTCATTAGGAAATAAATTTCAAAGATGGTATATTTAATCTGAGCAGTCACAATTATCTTCCCATTACCTTGTATTAGAGTAATTTTCCAGAGGCTCAAGGTTAAATTTTTGTTTTCTATTCTTTTATCCTTGGACAGGAAGAAATGTGTGCTGAGCTGGTGTTTACCAACAGATAAATAGCAAGTCCTTGGTTCTTTCTACCAGCCTTTTGGTAGAATCTCCCTTCTTTCCCTCTTACAAGCTTAGCACTTAGTAATGTTTAATAAAAGATTACATTTCCAAGAAATAGCTGAGCAGGTTAAAATGGAATTATGTTTACAAGTCCTGGTGCAACAGTTCCCAAATTCTCACTAAAATACTTTTGAAATAACAAAAAACAATAAACACCAAAATTCAATGAGAATCTTACAGGAATTCACCACAAAAGGCCTGTGATGCTGGACTCATAGATATTACAAGAGGCCTTGTGCAGGTCCCTTGTGCAGGCCGAGGTGGGAGGATCACTTGAGGCCAGGAGTTTGAGACCAACCTGGGCAACATGGTGAGACTCCATCTCTCCAAAAATATCTAAAAATTAGCCAGGCATAGTAACATAGTAACTTTCTCTTCTGTTGGTAGATGAACACATTTCGAGGCTGCTTGCAAGTTTCCAGGGATTTTTGTTTTGTTTTCTTTTTAGCAAATGATCCTCCAATAAGGTTCTGCTAGACTGAGATGGGGGTCTTCTCATAGCCTTATTTCCTGGCTCGTTGAAACACAAAAATGTAGAATACAGGGAAAACCTCTGCCACAGCACACTTCTTTTTCCTCTTTGGCACACATGCAATGCTCTGCAGGAGAGAACCCTCCTCCTAGGAAGCTCGCCATTCTCCTCTGTTTGGGAGCAGAACGCTATCAGGGAACTGCAGCTCTGCATGGACAGAGAAAGGAGTTAAAATGAGAGTGGAGGTGGAGAGGAGCTACGAATTCTCTGGCTGCCTCAAAACAAAGACGTGTGCCCAGCTTTGCTGTTAGTTCAGTCTGAGGCTCCCAGGTCCTATGTGAGACAGACACACTGAGGGTTTCTCAAAGCCTGGTCCTCCTTCCTTTCATACTCAAGAGCAGGAAGCTTGATGGACCTACACAAGGCCTCCTCTCCTATCTGTGAATCCAGCATCCCAGGCCTTTCATTGTGAATTCCTGTAAGATTCTTGTCTAATTTTGGTGTTTATTGTTTTTTGTTCTTTCGCAAGTGTTTTAGTGAGAACTTGGGAACTGTTGCATCAGGACTTGTAAGCCTGATTCCATTTTAACCTGCTCAGCTATTTTTGGGGAAATCTCATCTTTTATTAAACATGAGGAAGTGCTGAGCTTGTAAGAAAGAAAGAAGTTCTCTAGAGACACATTGAATTAGTAAAGAGAGATGATATTTGGTGACAAATCAGCCCTCAGTTGTTGAGTTTATGTAGTCATGGATTGTCAGATATTTGTATTATGTATGAGGCTTGGTGCCCTGCAAAAAAGTGTGACATTACCAATCAAGTCACATCCCTCCTCACATCTGGGCAACAATTGCAAATGAATGGACTGTTAAAAAAAATTAAGGCATATATTATTAAAAGGGAAAGGTATGGTGAGTGTCATTTTCAGAATAATTGGTGCCCTTTGTAGAATTCAGTTGGCTTCTGGGCACAGCAGGCGCTATACAGGGCAGCCCACTCCTATTTTAGGGAGCCTACTGAGATCATTATTTTCAGGAAATAAGCACATTAAGATATTTCTGTGGCCAGTGTGGTTCCAAGTTTTTTAGCAATTGACATTTGGAGCATCCCTCCTATTAGTTTAGAATCTAAGGTAATGATGGGATGGAACTATTAGATTGATGTAAAAGTCACTGCAGATTTTGCCATTAAAAGTGATGTTTCCACATTACTTCCATTCTCAGCTAGAGTCAAGCACAAACTCTAATGAATGACTAGAAGGAATCTATGCTTTAGTAGGTATATCTCTAGAAGGTGCAATTTTTCTTCTCAGATTTCTTCCTTAAAAGGTCGTTTTTGTTCTTCTGTATATTACCTTGTCATTCTACCATAACTCTTAGAGAGAATTTTATTGGGCACCTGGCATGAATGTAGTATTTGTATCAGAATTTAGACTCCATGATAGAGAATTGGAAATTTCACCATGGAGTGGGGGAAAGTCAGCCCAGCCAAAGGTGATGCACAAGAGGTGCTTCCACCAAAAGCAGAAACAAAATGAGTCATGCCATTCTTGTCGAATGAATGAGAACTATAATCATCTTATTTAACATTTTCTGAAAGTTGTAGACAATTCTATGAAATCAAAACGAGAGGAACAATTAAAATGAGATAAAGTTATCATGTCACTGCACTCCAGCCTGAGCAACAGAGCGAGACTCTGTCTCAAAAACAGAAAAGAGAAGAGATAAAATTGTCAAGAGAATCACTCAGATTTACACACAAATTGAAAATGAAATTCAAGGCCAGGCACAGTCGTTCATGTCTGTAATCCCAACCCTTTGGGAAGTCAAGGAGGGTGGATTGCATGAGCCCAGGAGTTTGAGACCAGCCTGGGCAATATAGGAAAACCTCATCTGTACAAAAAATACAAATATTAGCTGGGAGTGGTGATGTGCACCTGTGGTCTCAGCTACTGGGGAGGCAGAGATGGGAGGATCGCTTGAGCCCAGGAGGCAGAGGTTGCAGTGAGCCATGATTGCACCACGGCACTCCAGACTGGGCAATAGAGCAAGCCCCCTTCTCCAAAAAAGAAAATGAAATTCAACGTAGCTGAATGCAACATAAACATTACAGAGTCTGTTTTTCTTATCAATAACCAGTCAGAAATACGGAAAAAGACGTCATTTCTAGTAACAATAAGAATATGAAGCACACAGGAATAACCTTAATAAGAAATATACAGAATTGATATAAATTAAATTACTGAAAACTAAACTAAGAGTTGATTAAATGAAAAAATAGACCATGCTCTCAGAAAGTAAAATAAATAAAGATATCGGTTTTTCTTTTATTTCCTTCAGATTAATGCATAGATCATTGTGCTTTGAATCAAAATTCCAGTGGAACTTTTATTGAAATGACAGATATATTCTAATCTCATCTGGAATACAGAATAAAAACTTAAGACCATGAAGAAGATAATTGATTGAGCTGGGTACGGTGGCTCATGCCTGTAATCCCACCACTCTGGGAGGCCAAGGTGGGAGGATCACTTGAGGCCAGGAGTTTGAGACCAACCTGGGCAACATGGTGAGACTCCATCTCTCCGAAAATATCTAAAAATTAGCCAGGCATAGTAGCATGTGCCTGTACTCTCAGCTATTCAGAAAGTTGAGGTGAGAGCCTGGTTGGTGTGATCATGCCACTGCACTCCAGCCTAGGCAACAGAGCAACATCCTGTCTTTCTGGTTGAGTGAGGATGGAAGGAATAAGTGATAGTTGGCCAATGGCATATTAAAACATAGTATAAAGTTACAGTATTGAAATCAGTGAAATCAACAGTATAATAGGTCCAGAATTAAACCTGTTTATAAATAAAGACATCAGATCTGACTAAGGAAGCACTAAAAATCAGTAAGGGGTACTCCACAGGTAGGGCTCTGGCTATGCTAGGATATCAGGCACGAGGCATCAGAACCCAGTTTCAGTAGCTATAGGAGTTTGAGTCCTGAAGAATGTGACAGAATATAAGAAACTAGTCTCGCCAAGCTTTTTAAATCCTGAGAGATTTTATCAGCTTGTGTGATGTCTAGCTGGGCAGCGTCATGGGAAAGAGTACAAGCCTGATTCACAGAGAAAACATACACGGATCCCTAAGAGATGATCTTTGGGCCAATATTATTTCCTTAGCCCTCATGTCGGCTCCTCTGTTCCCAGAGAGGACTAAATCTTGCAATGAGCAGAATCAAAGAGGCTCAGAGGAAACCTTAGTGGTTCATCTCACAGTATTTTCTTCTTGACATTCCAAGAATAGCCTCAGAGTTTGCAGAAGCACTTTATTCTTTTTTTCTTCTTCTTTGTATTCAAGACGGAGACTTGCTCTGTCACGCAGGCTAGAGTGCAGCGATGCGATCTCAGCTCACTGCAACCTCTACCTCTCAGGTTCAAGTGAATCTCCGTCCTCAGCCTCCCAAGTAGCTGGGATTACAAGTGCACGCCACCACACCCAGCTAATTTTTCTATTTTTAGTAGAGACAGGGTTTTGCCATGTTGGCCAGGCTGGTCTCAAACTCCTGGGCTCAAGTGATCTACTCGCCTTGGCCTCCCAAAGTGCTGGGATTACAGGCATGAGCCTCCACGCCCGGCCAGAAACACCTTATTTCAACTAGATTGTACTCTTCAGTTTAAAATAGGGTTTCTCCACCTCAGCATCATTGACATTTTGGGCCAGACAGTTCTTTGTAGTAGGAGGCCTTCTTGTACATCATAGGATGTTTAACAGCATCCCTGGCCTCTACCCACTAAATGCCAGTAGGATCTCCCCCGACCCTTGCCCAGCCAAGTTGTAAACAATCAAAAATATCTCTAGACATTGCTAAGTGTCCCCTGAGGATGCAGGATCTTCCCAGTGGTGAACCACCAGGATAAGATAGCTTATCGAGAAAATGTGGGCTGTTAACAGTGATATCCTAAAGTAACGAACCAGGAAAAGAAAATGAAAAAAAAGGAGTTATTAAACAGAACCTTTTTATTGGCTTTTCAGAGTCAATATCAAAGCCTTGCAAGTTGTAATTTACTTGGGCACATCACACGCCAATGATCATTTTAATCTTCCTAAAAGCTAGGAAATTGAGACAAAAATAAACTTGTCTCCAAAAAAAAAAAAAAAAAAAAAAAAAATGACATGGTTCCCTAACTAATAGTTCGAGAATTAACAAAACTCAGAAACATGCAAACTCAAAACATACAAAACGTGAAAGGAGACAAGTAGATATTTCTCAAGAATGAGGAGGGCTTTGTAAGCCCCTCTGCTTACTCTGCAGTCAAAGCCCAGCATACGTGAAATTGCAAGTCACACAAGAAACCAGGAAAAATACCTATAATAATTATAAAAAATAATTTGGATTTTTTTTTTTTTTTGAAATGGAGTCTCACTCTGTCGCCCAGGAATGCAATGGCACGATCTCGGCTCACTGAAACCTCTGCCTCCCAGGCTCAAGCGATTCTCCTGAGTAGCGGGGGTTACAGGTGGGCACCATCATGCCTGGCTAATTTTTGCATTTTTAGTAGAGATGGGGTTTCACCATGTTGCCCAAGGCTGGTCTCGAACTCCCGGTCTCAAGTAATCCACCCACCTCGGCCTCCCAAAGTGCTGGGATTATAGGCGTGAGCCACTGCGCTTAGCCCTGGATCTTTATTTTTTGAGAAAAATACTAGAATCGTAATAGTTAAGTAAGCAAGAAGCCAGAACAGATGAATGAAAGCAGAAAAATAGATGGCCAATAATCATTTTTTAAAAATCTATCAAACTTCATTCATGATAAAAGAAATAAAAATTAGCACAAGATACAATGTCAGACTATCAAATCAGCAAATATTAAATAGTGATGAAAATATTCAATGTGGCCAAGGTTCTGTGCACTTCAATCTTCAATAAGCATTTATTTATTGAGTACCTGTGTGCCAGTCACCAAGCTGGGAGCTCTGAATCCTGAGATAGGCGTGATGTAGTCTCTGACCTCAAGCTTCTAGTCTACATAATCAATTTAATTTAATAGACACATATATAGCACTTGTTATTGTTATTTATTTATTTTTGAAACAGAGTCTCACTCTGTCACCCAGGCTGGAATGTGGTGGGGCAATCTTGGTTCACTGCAACCCCTGCCTCCTGGGTTCAAGCATTTCTTTTGCCTCAGCCTCCAGAGTAGCTGGGATTACAGGCGTGAACCACCATGCTCAGCTAATTTTTGTATTTTTACTAGAGATGGGGCTTCACCATGTTAGCCAGGCTGGTCTCAAACTCCTGACTTCAAGTGATCTGCCCACCTCGGCTTCCCAAAGTGCTGGGATTACGGGTGTGAACCATCACTCCCGGCATATAGCACTTGTTATATGCTAGGAAAGCACTTTACAAATTCTGATACTTTTTGTTCTCTTAAGAACCCTACGCAATAGGCACTGTCATTACCTTCCCATTTTATTGATGGGAAAATGGAGGCACCAAGAAGCTAAGTAGCTTCCCCAAAGACAAACAGCTTTGGTAGAGGTGGGAGTCTGGGATAAATCATTTTGCTCCAGAGTCCCTGATCTTAACCAGTTTGCTAGGCAACTTCTGGAGAAAGCACCGTGGAAGTTGGGACAGGGCTGCCTTGGATGTGACTTGTGTCAAGTAAGTCCAGAAGAATAATGAGCCTTCAGAAAAGCAATTGGGAAGCAGGTATCAAGAATCTTTAAAATATTTATGGTGACTTGAACTAATAGTTCCATTCCTAGGAAGCAAGATCTGTGGACAAAAATTAGAGTTCCTTCACTTTTGTTGCATTTTTAATAAAATAAAAATCAAAACAAACTAAGAACCCAAGAATGTTCCTATGTTATGGTATATCTATATGTGGAATATTACACAGCCATGAAAATTGTGTTTACAATTAGATTTAATAACTAGGAGAAGGTTATTAAAGGGTAGACATTTAGGTTGAAAGCTAGGAAACAAGGCCAGGCATGGTGGCTCACACCTGTAATCCCAGCACTTTGGGAGGCTGAAGTGGGTGGATTGCTTGAGCCCAGGAGTTCGCAACTAGCCTGAGCAAAATAGCAAAGCCCTGTGTCTACCAAACATACAAAAATGAGCTGGGCATGGTGGTGCATGCCTGTAGTCTCAGCTACTCAGGAGGCTGAAGTGGGAGGATCATCTGAACCTGGGGAGGTTCAGGCTGCAGTGAGCCATAACTGCACCACTGCACTCCAGTCTGGGCAACAGAATGAGACACCATCTCAAAAAAAAAAACAGCTAGGAAACAAAATTGTACATTTGACCTTACAATGTTAAAACATAGGTGCCTGTAGGTGTAGGTATATGGGTATAGCTGCATAGAAGGATATTGGAAAGAGATATACTAAATACTGTCAGTAGTTATGTCTGGATAAAACATTACGGATAATTTTTTTCTTCATAATAATTGTTTCTATTTTATATGAGCATGTGTTGCTACTGTAATGAAAGGTCTTTAAAGACTTTAACAAAGTATTGCTAGAATAAAGGAGGAACACAGTATGGAGAGAGAGAGAGAATCAGAAGCTCAGGAAGCGTGTGGAAAGGAGGGAAGGGAAGGTGAGTGTTCTATGTCACAATCTGGTTGGAGAAGGCAGAACATGGACCAGTCCCACCCCTTATAAACAAATAATGGCTCCAGAGCATAGCAACTTCTAAGGCACCATTTGTCATGGCTGATGTGCCCATCTTGGGTTCTGTTCCTAAAAATTCTGTTCTCAGCTGGGTGCAGTAGCACACCTGTAGTCCCAGCTACTTGGGAGGCTGAGGCAGGAGGATTGCCTGAGCCCAGGAGTTTGAGGCTGCAGAAAGCTGTGATTGTACCACTGCACTTCAGCCTGGGTGACATAGTGAGACCTTGTCTCCAAAAAAACAAACGTTCTGTTCTCATTCTCATCCCTCTCATTCAGGGAATGGAAGGGGATTCAACTCAAATAACCTCAGAATCAACCACTGTTGTGTTTCTCTGAGAATTTACACTCCAAAGTGACTCAAATTCCTTTTTTTTTTTTTTTTCGGAGATGGAGTCTAGATCTGTCACCCAGGCTGGAGTGCAGTGGTGCGATCTCGGCTCACTGCACCCTCTGCCTCCCAGGTTCAAATGATTCTCCTGCCTTAGCCTCCCAAGTAGCTAGGATTACAGGCGCATGCTACTATGCATGGCTAAGTTTTGTATTTTTAGTAGAGATAGGGTTTCTCCATGTTGGCCAGGCTGGTCTTGAACTCCTGACCTCAGGTGATCTGCCCACCTCAGCCTCTCAAAGTGCTGGGATTACAGGCTTGAGCCACCGTGCCCAGCCAAGTGACTCAAATTCTTTTCAACACAATCACAAATCCATGGTGTGGAGTCGGAATGTCTGTGTCCCCCCCTTATTCATAGGTGGAGACCCTAACCTCCAAGGTCATGGTATTTGGAGGCGGGGACTTTGGGGAGGTGATTAGGTCACAAAGGTGGAGTCCTCTTGAATGAGACTGGTGTTTTTATAAAAGAGCCCCAGTGATTTGCAAATGGGGGGAAGCTACTGTGAGCATGTGTTCTATTTCCTAATTTACACTACAGAGTGATTTTTTTCCCCCAACATCAAGTTTTTACCTTGCATGTGCTGGAGTATTTATTTCATCTATTAAAATGTTATGTTTCTCAAAATAAATAAATAAAAGAGCCCCAAGGGAGCTTGCCTTCCACCACATGAGGACGCAGGAAGAAGGTGCCATCTAGGAACCAGGTCATCACACACCAAATCTGCTGATGCCTTGGTCTTGGACTTCCCAGCCTCCAGAGCTGTGAGAAGTAAATGTCAGTTGTTTAGAATCTACCCAGTTTATGATATTTTGTTGTAGCAGCCAGAAGTAACTAAGACACCTGATCTCACATCGCACCTGGGTCCTGGGCACTGTGGTGCAGTTCCTGCACCTGTCCCCTGCCTGTACTTTCTCTATTGTGTGTAGCTGGTACCCCAAGTTTTTCCTACCTTCCCTGATCTCCCAACCACACTGCGGCTTCCCTCCTCCTCAGCAGTGGCCTAGATTCCTACATTATGAACAAATGGGAACATTGAAGGTGAACGTTGTTAATTCTTTTGTCTCATTTGTCGAACTCAGTGGCATCATGGTGTCTCCTTCTGCCCAAAGCACCCCACCCCAAGCTCTGGGTCCCCTGTCCTCCTCCCCTTTCTCCTGTAGGAATGGGCCCCATCACATCACCCCTCTTGCCACCACCTCCTTTCCACTTCCTCACTACCAGCTCCGAACTCTGCCTGCAAACTTGTTAGCCACTGACCTACCCTAGAAACAACTAACTCCCTTCTCACCCAACCTATTGCCATATGGTTTCTGTCCCCTTCACTTTATTGATGCCTCCTTCCCTGAGATCGACACTACTATCCTAATTAGCAACATCAAAGACTACTTTTCAGCCCTTTCTTTATTGACCTTTGGCTGTATTGGACATAGGTATTCACTGTTTTTTTGTTTTTTTGGTTTTTTTTTTAATGCCTCTCTCTCTCTCTCTCTCTCTCTCTCTCTCTCTCTCTCTCGATAATGGCTTCATTGAGATACAATCCACAAACCATACAATCCCCCATTTTTAGTGCACAAGTCAGCAGTTTTCAGTATATTCATAGAGTTCTGCACTCATCCCTACAGTCAATTTTAGAACATTTTTGTCTCCCCCCAAAATAAACCCATGCCCATTAGCAGCCCATTGGTTTTTAAGATGCTTTTTGTTCCCAGTTAGCCAAAATTGTTTGACCGTTCTTTCTCAGCCTTCTCTTCTTCTTCCAGCATCTTAAGCATTTTTGTTCCCCAGACCCTACTCCTTAGCCCTTTTCTTATATTACATTGCCCCTGGACTCTGGGAGGTCTTATTCCAGCCTATGCTTTTATCCCAGACTTCCCTATGATCCTCACTTCAATACTTCAGTGCCATGGTTGCAAGTTTAATGCACATATCCACCAGTTGCCCTACAGACACGTCAAACTCCACGGGTCCCAAGTTGAACGAATCATGCCCTCCAAGCCCACACCACACACTCTGCCATCACTTACTGCAACACGTTTCGCACACACATTCACGGTAGCAGCATTCACTGTGTACTTCAAGGTAAGCCTTGTCCACCTGCTGTCCTCCTGCTCACCCTCCATCTCCAGCCTTCGCCAGACTCTGCTAACTCTAAATCCCTGAGCGCGTTTTACTCACATCGCCTGCTCTCTCCTGCACTGTGGCTGCCTCAGTTCATACCTTGATTACCTCTTGCTTTGACTTTTGCAGAGACCCCCTGCTCTAATCTCCCTCCCCCCACGTTTGCTAGCAGAGCTCTTTTCCAAAACTATAAACATAATCATGGGCTGGGCATAGTGACTCATGCCTGTAATCCCACACTTTGGGAGGCCAAGGTGAGTGGATCACCTGAGGTGGGGCGTTAGAGACCAGCCTGACCAACATGGAGAAACTCTATCTCTACTAAAAATATAAAATGAGCCGGGCGTGGTGACACATGCATGTAATCCCAGCTACTCTGGAGGCTGAGGCAGGAGAATTGCTTGAACCCAGGAAATGGAGGTTGCGGTGAGCCGAGATCACACCATTGCACACCAGCCTGGGCAACAAGAGTGAAATTCCATCTCAAGAACAAAATTGTAATTGTGGACTTGCCAGCTAAAACCATCCGTGGTGTGTGCCTGGTGCACTTGGCTTTACAGATCTAGCCCAAACACTTGAGTAGAGTTTCAAGATCCTGATGAGCAGAACTGTATCCATCTTGCCAACCTCACAGATCTCCTCCTGACACCCCCACCCCACCACATAAAATCCCTTGATGCTCCCCAACCATGCCATCCTTCTTACACCTTCACATATTCTCAACACTATTTAGAATTTCCTCCGTTCAGAATTTTCCCTTAGCAAAATCTCACTCACCCTCTACGATGCTGCTTACAGTTCCTTCAACTAAGGCAGGCACCCTCTCTCCTAAGTTCTCACGGCACTTTGTACCTAATCCTATTTTGCTACGTCCACAATTTTTGGTTTCAGGACATGTCTCTGTGCCCCAGTAGAATATGAATTCTCCAGCAGCAGACACCATTTCTCAGCTTGGATCCTCATTGCAGAAAGCTACCCCATAACACAGAAGGCATGCAATAATTTTTTTTTTTTTTTTTTTTTTTTTTTGAGATGGAGTCTCACTTTTGTCATCCAGGCTGGAGTGCAGTGGTATGATCTCTGCTCACTGCAACCTCTGCCTCCCGGATTCAAGTGATTCTTGTGCCTCAGCCTCCCAAGTAGCTGGGATTACAGGCGCCCACCACCAAGCCTGGCTAATTTTTATATTTCTAGTAGAGACAGGATTTCATCATGTTGGCCAGGCTGGTCTCGAACTCCTGACCTCAGGTGATCTGCCCATCTTGGCCTCCCAAAGTGCTGGGATTACAGGTGTGAGCCACCGCACCCAGCCAGAAGGCTTGCAATAATTGACTGCAGACTTCTTGCATGAATGAAAGAGCATGTGAAGCCTTATCCTGATTCCTTTCAACACAAAGACGTGACATGCTAAGGGGGCGTGGCAGTGGTTGAAGCGCTGGACACTGAAGGGAAAGGCAGGATCTGCCAAAATTCCCTTCCAGGGCACTTCACGCCAGCCTATTCCAACTTGGGCTGCTGTGACTTTGAGCTGTCCTGAGGACCCTGCTGGATTTAATAATGAAGCTTTCAAAGGAGAAGTTCGCCTTGGGAGGGGTGGGAAAGGGCTTTGTAGGTCACTGTGAAATGATGAATCACTCCTTTCAAAGCAGAGAAAACTTACAACTTTCTTTTGGATTTGTGTTAACAGTGTGCTGGATTCTTTGCTGAGACTTGGAATCCACCCTGAATTTCTCAGCCAGCTATCTTGTCTAGACCCCTCAGATTAACTTTTTTCTGCCATTCACATGTTAAAATTGTGGATATGTTTGTTGGGAAGGAATTAAATCAACTCATCGTACTGGCAGCCGGAATGGTCCTGAGCCTGTTACTACGGAAATGAATTTGTTACTTTTGTGATTCCTTCCTGATTTGCAGGCTGTACAGCAAGGTTTGCAAAGCTCCTGTGAATTTCTCCCCAAAGAGAGGAAAGGATGAAAATAGAACCACAGGAAGAGAGAGCCGGGGATGTGTAATAGTCAAAAACATTTGGCAAATCTGTGTGCTCGTGGTCAGCGTGTCTCACTCTTGTTTGTTTGTTTGGTTTGTAGTTTATGTGCTAATCTCAGGACTTCTCTGTTTGCTCATTCTGTCCCAACAGAACTCACTCCCAAAAGAAAGACAATTATTGTGGATGAAAAGAGTCAAACTCTGTAAAATATTTGAAGAGATTTATTCTGAGGCAAGTAGGAGTGAACACAGCCTTCAGGAGGTCCTGAGAACATGTGCCCAAGGCAGTCCGGGTACAGCTTTGTTTTATACATTTTAGAGGGGCAGGAGACATCAATCAAATACATTTAAGAAATGGCATTGGTGGGTGGGCGCAGTGGCTCACAGCTGTAATCCCAGCACTTTGGGAGGCTGAGGCAGGCGGATCACGAGGTCGGGAGATCGAGACCATCCTGGCTAACACGGTGAAACCCCGTCTCTACTAAAAATACAAAAAAAAAAATTAGCCGGGCGTGGTGGCGGGCGCCTGTAGTCCCAGCTACTCTGGAGGCTGAGGCAGGAGAATGGCGTGAACCTGGGAGGCGGAGCTTGCAGTGAGCCGAGATCGCACCACTGCACTCCAGCCTGGGTGACAGAGCGAGACTCCATCTCAAAAAAAAAAAAAAAAAAAAAAGAAATAGCATTGGTTTGGTCCAGAAAGGCAGGACAACTCAAAGTGGACGGGGTGGGGGGCTTCCAGGCTATTGGTGAATTTAAACATTTTTCTGGTCGACAATTGGTTGAGTTTGTCTAAAGACCTGGGATTGATAGAAAGAGAATATTCCGGTTAAGGTAAAGATTGTGGAGACCAAACTTCTTTTGAAGTCTTACAGTGGCTGCCCTTAGAGACAATAGATGACAAAGTTTCCTATTTAGATCTTAGCCTTTTTAGGATTGGAAGGGTCTGGAAGAAAAATATCTAGCTATGTTAATAGAGATTATTATAGATGCAGATTTCCCCACACAAAGAAGAACTTTGCAGGACCATTTCAAAATAGGGCAAAGAAACATGTTTCGGGGTAAAATATTTTGATTCCTTGTCTTATAATGTTATAGCAGAGTTAGGTTGGAAAGTAAGTCACAATATATAAGGTTAAATAAAACCCATCTGACGAGAATTTATGATTTGTAGGGCCTGACTCCCCAGACCCCTTAACTAGGAATTTGTACAAGATTTAAAAGAATCAGAGTTTAGTCCTCAGTATTATTCTTAAAAGGTGACTTTCCCAGTGTAAACCATCACCACCACCGAGAGATCAATCTGGCCCAAGCTGGAACATGGTGACCTCATGGTTCAGTGATCATCGCCCCCCAGCCTCAGGGCCTGTGGCTCCTGTTGGGTTTCTCATTCCATTAATTTTCATAATATTCAGATAGGATGATGTGTCTGCCCTGTTCAGTGTTTTGATGGAGGGAAGGGAAGCAGGCAGCTTATTCTCCCCAAGATTCTGGACCTCCTCCATGACTGCATGTGGAAGTTGCTTAAGGTATATGTTTCAAGATGGGCAGGTCTATGCAAACCCATCTCCAAAAGTCCCGGGAAGCTGAGAGGCTAACGAAAGAGGCTGATATGAGAGGCTAACGAAAGAGGCCACCGGACGCAATGGCTCACACCTGTAATCCCAGCACTTTGGGAGGCTGAGGTGGGCGGATTACAAGGTCAGGAGATTGAGACTATCCTGGCCAACATGGTAAAACCTCATCTTTACTAAAAATACAAAAAATTAGCTGGGCATGGTGTCACACACCTGTAGTCCCAGCTACTTGGCTGAGGCAGGAGAATCACTTGAACTCAGGAGATGGAGATTGCAGTGAGCCGAGATCGCGCCACTGCACTCCAGCCTGGCCACAGAGAGACTCCATCCAAAAAAAAAAGAAGAAAAAGGCCAAGTGTGGTGGCTCACACCTGTAATCCCAGCACTTTGGGAGGCCTAGGCGGGTGGATCATGAGGTCAGGAGATCAAGACCCTTCCTGGCTAACACAGTGAAACCCCGTCTCTACTAAAAATACAAAAGAATTAGCCGGGCATGGTGGTGGGCGCCTGTAGTCCCAGCTACTCGGGAGGCTGAGGCAGGAGAATGGCGTGAACCCAGGAGGCAGAGCTTGCAGTGAGCCAAGATCACGCCACTGCACTCCAGCCTGGGCGACACAGCGAGACTCTATCAAAAAAAAAGAAAGAAAGAAAGAAAGAGTCTGATATATCCAGTTTCTCAGAAAGAAACATTTAATGGGGAACATATAAATAGAAGCCATGTGTGTGTCTTGGGCAGCAGTGAAAGAAGGTGGTAAATCTCATGCCAATACCCTCAAGACCCAGGGATTATATACCACAGGGAAAGGACAATTCAGAAGGGATGGGTAAGGTAACTGAAATACGATCACATCAAGGTTGTTTGACCTAAGGTGCGGGATTTACAGTAAGCACCTGCTCTTACATAAGGAACAGTAGATACACGGGAAGTCTTAGAGGCATTCCAGGAACAGGGTTAACCATAAGTCAATATGGTGGATTAGCATGCAAGGTGGAGTTGCCCTTCTCCTCCACACTTCCTGCTCATTATGTTCCTAACTCCTTATTCCTGTTCATTATTACCTCCTGCTCATTATGTTCCTAACAACAAATGGGAAGAAGAGAAACAGAATGACTTACAACTTAGGAACTTAAAATGCTACTGAGTTCTGAGGCTCTGAAGACACCCCCAGCCATTTTTTGTTTTGGTAAAGATGGGATCTCATTATGTTGTTTACACTAGTCTCAAACTCCTGGCCTCAAGCGATCCTCCCACCGAGGCCTTCCAAAGCTAGAATAATGAATAATTGTTCATTCAGTTATTCATACAGCACCAAATACTTCTGAGTACCTATTTTGTGCCACAAAGTCTTCTAGATACTGATGAAACAATAGTGAACAAACAAAATTTATGTGTGTGCATGTGTGTATATGTGTATAGATGGATAGATTGATATAGATATATAGATATAGATATATATCTCACTATCCTCATAGTATTTCATGTGATGGAGGAAAAATGCACAAATATTACAGTAGGTCAATAATAAGTGTATTTGATTGCAATGAGAAGGTGTCAGGACTGGGCTGTTTCAAAGATGAAGACCATAGAACTTGCTGATAAACTAGTGTATATGTTGGGGTTCTCCAGAGGGACAGAACTAATAGGATAGATGTATACATGAAGGGGAGCTTACTAAGGAGAACTGACCCACAAGATCACGAGGTGAAGTCCCACAATAGGCCATCTGTAAGCTGAGGAGCAAGGAAGCCAGTCCCAGTCTCAAAACCTCAAAAGTAGAGAAGTCAACAGTGCAGCCTTCAGTCTGTGGCTAAAAGGCTGGAGAGCCCCTAGCAAATCACTGGTGTAAGTCAAGAGTCCAAAAGCTGAAGAATTCGGAGTCTGATGTTCAAGGACAGGAAGCATCCAGCACGGGAGAAAGATGAAGGCTAGAAGACTCAGCAAGTCAAGTCCTTCCATGTTCTTCTACCTGTTTTATTCTAGCTATGCAGGTAGCTGATTAGATGGTGTCCACCCATACGGAGGGTGGGTCTGCCTCTCCCAGTCCACTGACTCAAATGTTAATCTCCTTTGGCAACATCCTCACAGACACAGCCAGGAATAGTACTTTGCATTCTTCAGTCCAGTCAAGTTGGCACTCAGTATTCACCGTCACAACTAGATGGAAGGAACACGAGGAAAAGAGGTAGGGAAGATAACTCCTAGCAAATAGCAAGTAACTTGAACAACTGTGGAATTCCCATTACTGAAATATGAAGAGAGGGAAGAGTCTGGGGATTTTACTGTTAGTTATTTAATTTATTGATTTTTCTATTTTTAAAGAGAGAGAGGGCTTAAGAATTATATTTTGAACTTCAGTTTGAAATGGTCCTTAGATGCCCAAATGGAGATGTTTCATGAACAGTTGTATGTAAATGTCTAGAATTCGGGGGAGAGATTGGATTAAAGAAATAAATGCAAAGGTCATCAACATAGAACCAGATAGGATCCCCTAAACATAGAAGAAAAGAGAAGGGGGAGAGAAAAGGCAAGAGAGGGGAAGGGAAGGAAGCCTGTAGAGGTGGGCTAAGCCTTGGGCAATTCTTGGATTTCGAGGGCAGTCTGCGACACACAGCCACAGAGAGCAAGGGAAAGTTGATGCAAGAGTAGTGATGTTGTAATTATAGTCTTCCTGAAGCAAAATGCAAGCTGGGAGAGGACAGAGCTTCAACCCTGGGAGAATGCTATCACATGGAGAATTAGCACTGTGTCAAGTTAATTTCTTTCCCTCTTTCACCTTAGGTTGATGAGCTCAATTGAAGGATCAAACTAATCAACCTTGAGCAATTGTTAGGGAATGTGAAAGTCTCTAACCTCCATTTTTGTTTTTGTTTTTGTTTTTCGAGACAGTATCATGCTCCATCACCCAGGCTGGAGGGTAGTGGCACAATCATAGCTTACTGTAGCCTCAAACTCCCAAGCTTTAATGATCTTCCTGCCTCAGCCTCTGAAAGCTGCTGGGATTACAGGCATGAGCCACCATGCCCAGCCTAACCTCTGTTTTTTCAAGGATTTGGCTTACAGTACATAGATGTCTGTCCAGAGCATAGATGGATTACTCCAAATATTTTGTGTTCCAGAGTGGCTTATTAATTCAGAGTTAATCTAGCTCACAATCTCCCTCACCACAGTGGTGAGAAACTCCTTCTCAGTCATATTTGAGGAGCCTCTTTGCATCTCTGTGAGGCATGTAAGAATCAGAGTGGTACCTGGAGCCCAGGAGGGTCCTTTTGGTCCTTCTGTGGAGGTTGCCATGTTTACCCTCTTGCCCTTGGCTGTAGAAAGATGCTGGTAGTTTTCCTCTCTGCCATCCCTTGGACCCTGGAGCTCTTCAGAGTATCTTTTCCATTTAGTCTCTAAGCCTGAGAAAAGACTGGTCTGCCAGACAGCTATCCTGCACTCAGCCCACCTGGGGAAGTAGCAACAGGAGGGAACAGGTCTCTACGACTTTCAGAAATCCCACAACCTCTGCTTTCTCAGCCTCTGGAAGGGAAGCCTCCACCTCACAGGAGACCATTTCTGCCTTTCCACTCTCAGCAAGAGTTTATCTCCCCTACTCTAAACAAGCCTTGGCCTCTTGCACAAAATCTTTTGGAGGGAGATGTGAGTGGGCTTATCTTCTGGGTACCAGATCATTCTATCTAGGCTGTTAATAGCCCCCAAAATCTGGAGTTCCCTACTCAGAGGACAGAGATAATCATCTTCTAATGGGGAGAAAAAAAAACCACATCTCAATTGTTTTTCAATGGCAATTCATTTAAATATGTTATGATCTTATGTAACTCTTAAATTGAAGAAATAAGTCTTGCAATAAAGCAACTGTTTTTATCTCTCCATGCCCTTAATTTTATTCTTTCTCTGCCATCAGGTAAAAACACAGGCAGACTTTTCTACTCACTCTTAGACAATAAAAATGTTCTGTGCTCTGGTTACTGCAGGTCCCATAAGTCCTCAGTTCACTCATTAACGTGCCATCGCCGAAACGGCATGTTCCATTGGAAGCCACTGTTCCAGCACCCCATCCCTGACCCAGGTTGTGAGAAGGGTCTTGGTTGACTTGGTTCTCTCTTCTCACCTGGTTCTTCTGCTCCTCTTGGAGCTGCACAGCTGTGGTCTCTGGGTCATCAGGAATTCGAGCTTGACCTGAGGGAAGGACAGCAGGGGTCATTCCTTTTGACTGGCACAGTTGTAATCATTACTATTGTGATGATCTAGTATCTCAGCTGTGTGGACTTGGCAGATGGTCAAAGATACCTCTTTCTCACATTTCGTGGGCATTTTTGTGTTTTCAAGGACCTCCCACACTCTACATTGGTCAATATCACTCTCCTGTGGTGTTCATGTCAGGTAAAATCCACTTCCATTTCAGCTATTCATTTCCTTCTCCTCCAGCTTCTAGGGATTCTGTCATACCTGTAGCTCCTTTGCACTGGGTCTGGTCTGTTGTTCCCTCTTCAATGGTCCTTCAGACAGCCCTGTACCAGCTGTCTCACAGGGTCCAGCTGGTCCATGAGAAACTCAGTTTGCATTTCCTTTGAGACCACATTATACTTATTTATTTATTTATTTATTTTTTGAGACGGGGTCTCACTTTGTCACCCAGGCTGGAGTGCAGTGGCGTGATCTCAGCTCATGCAACCTCTGCCTCCTGGGTTCAAGCAATTCTCCTCCCTCCACCTCCCGGGTAGCTGGGATTACAGGCGTGCACCACCGTGCCTGGCCCACATTATACAAACTTTTATACATCTTACTTTCTTACCCAATGGCACCTCATGGACATCCTTT
The DNA here is from genome assembly GCF_049350105.2 of Macaca mulatta. NCBI lineage: Eukaryota > Metazoa > Chordata > Mammalia > Primates > Cercopithecidae > Macaca > Macaca mulatta. The sequence goes on along the minus strand of NC_133408.1, from coordinate 57,224,050 downwards.
GTCATTTCTTAAATACTTACTTATATTAGGCTAATTGCTGGCTTTCCTAGTCTATTCTACTGGTTTGTCTTCTTTTTGGTCAACTCTATATTGATTTGTGATAGTAATGCTTCCCAAAGAGTATTCCTTAGCCCAGCAGCCACCATCAGCATCACCTGGGAACTTGTTAGAAATGCAAAATCTTGGGCTCCACTCCAGACCTACTGAAACAGAAACTCTGGGTGAGGCCTGGCCTGCCGTATTTTAACAAGTCCCCCAGCAAATTCTGATGCATGCTGACATTTGACAACCACTATGGCAAAATGGCTTTCTAGTAGATGCTTGTATATTGACTGACTCATAAAATCAATGCCTCTCATCAGTGTTTTGTTTCAGACTTTCTTGTCTATTCATGGGCATTTATTTGTTCTTTCAAATGAACATTAATTCCATTCCATTAAAACAGTCTGTGGTTCCAATGGGGCATTGCAATAAATTATATATTAACATTAGGATAATTGGCATGTTTGTGACATTAAGTGTTTATATCTGAGAATACAAAATGTCTTTTTATTTCTCCATAAATTTGATTTTATTGTTTTTTTTATAAAGGTCTTCTGACTTTCTTGCCAAATGTATTCATAAATAATGTATAGTTTGAGGTCATTATATTAAGTACTTTCTCTATTCCATTCCTAGATTTTTATTACCAGATTAAAGAAAAAAGCTATCACATAAACTAAATATTTATCTTATATGTAGTCACTTTATTAAATTATCTTATTTATTCAAGTGGTTTGTAATTTTTTGCAGTGACATTTTTAATAAGAAGATAATTTTATTTCTTTTTTCTATGTTTATAGTCTCTTTTGTTTTGCTGCATTCACTAGAACCTGCAAACAATGTGGAAAATTAATAGCAAAAGCAAATGCACCGGTCTAGTTCCTGACTCAATTCAAAACAGCTTTACTTTTTCAACATTTAGAATAACATTTACTATTGGGCTTGGTGGTCTTCAAAACATTTAAGTGGTTTCCTTCTAGCCCTATTTTAATTATGATTTTTGTTAGGAATGGCTGTTGATTTTTACCAAATGTCTTTCCAGCATCTATTAATATTTATATGGTTCTTTTTTCTTTAATGTGTTACTGTTATTCTGTAGCAAGAAGAAACACAAATTACTATCGCAATCAGTTTTCGTCTTTCATCAGTTTTCTTTAAAAAACAAAACCAAAGATACAAGAGTTCTAATTGATTGCTTAGGTAAGTTATCTGAACTTACAAGGCTAGGGTACAAGACAGCATAAGTCTGGTAAGCTAAAACACAAATGCCTGCACACCTAATTATTGGAGCTCTTTCATCTTTCACCATCCCAACTAAGCCAAACAACAAATAAAAAGTAATCATTGATAACAGAAATAATGTTGTGGATTGGAGCCTGAGTTTCTGTCTCAGAGAAGTTTGGGTCCCAATATTTGTTCTGCCACTTGCAACCTGGGCAACTTTGGGTAAGAAAAATGGCTAACATGTATTGAACTTTTACTGTGTTTTTCTAAACACGTTATGTAGATTCATTTAGGTTAGTTGGAGTGCAGGGGAGGACACCAGGGGTCATTCCTCTCTAAATCACATTCTCCCAAGTAAGAGATCATTGTATATGCTTTGCACAGAGGGTTGTTGTAATAAGTATCACAAAGAATTAATAAAACTTAGCTCTATACCCTCATTTATGGAATTTTTTATAAAAAGACTTGTCCTAGTCTGTTTTCTGTTGCTATAACAGAATAGCTGAGACTGGATAATTTATCAAGAAAAGAAATTTATTTAGCTTATGGTTCTGGAGGCTGGGAAGTCCAAAGGCTTGGTGGCAGCTTCTGGCACAAACTTTTGTAACATGATGGAAAAGTACAAGTGAGTACATGTGAAAGGGCCAACACGAGGAGTGACTTTGCTTTATAACAACCCACTCTCATGGCAACTAATCCAATCCTGCAAGAGCAAGAACTTGCTCACTCCGACAAGAACCCAGTGTCACAAGAGTGGCATATGCCTTTCACAATGGCACCCTCGTGACCCAAACATCTCTTAAAGATTCTACTACCTCTCAACAGCATTACTTTAGGAATCAAATTTTAACATGAGTTTTGGTGGAGACAAACCATTTTCCTACCATAGCAAGACTCTTTTCCCCCCGCCCCCCACCCGCTGTTAACTGTCAAAACCTAACCTACCATGAAGCAGAGAGAGTCACTTGTGTGGTTTCTTGGCCAAATGCTCCAAACCTCTCATCTGATAAACAGGTTTCTATGCAGGTTGGGATGAGGTCTCCTCTTGACTGCTGGCCTTGAGCCTGTGCTCATGGTCAGGGATACTTTGCTACTGACCGTGGTCTGGGAGCACTACCTTTTTCTCACCATGGTGGACTGAGCAGGAAATAACAAAAGTGCCAACAGACCACGTTCTCCCCATGGAGTCTCCCAATAACAGAGACCAATATGGAGTTCCTGGAATTTGAGTCTGTCTAGTATGTAGTATAAGAACCTAGCTGGGCCCCCTTGCCCCACCTCTTTTTCACTTTAGAAAGACAGTTACAGGTGGCTTCTTATTTATCTGTTCTCCAGATACGTAGCTCCTGATGGTAGATGATGACTGAGCAGAGGATCTGGGGCGTGTTATTCTACCACAGTCCCCACTATCAGGATCCTAGGGTCTGGCTTCCTGCCATGACTTCCTGCCACAGACTCATAATTGATGAGTATGTCCTGTGACCCAGACCCTCAATTACTGGCTTCATTATATCACAGTTTAGCACACACAATGCCATCAAATTTGGCATTCTACGGTGTTTGCCCAATCTGCAAAATGATTTACTGCTCTTCACCCCAGGGCTTTCCTGGACTGCAGATCCTGCCTAGAAATCCAGGTTTCCCTGTAAACTGATCTCTAGTACCTAGTAGCAAATTTGGACGTGACCCACACTTCAGGGTTGTTTGTCCTAGTTCTGTCAGGTCTCTGGTCTCCTGCATGGCTCCTTGCATTTTCCCATCTGCTGACACAGCTGGTGACACCATTCGCTAGGGAGCTCATCTTACTGATTCTTTTTTTTTTTTTTTTTTGAGACAGAGTCTCCTTTACCCAGGCCGGAGTGAAGTGGTATGATCTCAGCTCACTGAACCTCTGCCTCCCAGGCTCAAGTGATTCTCGTGCCTCAGCCCACTGAGGAGCTGGGATTACAGGCATGCACCACCACACCCCAGCTAACTTTTGTATTTTTAGTAGAATTAGGGTTTTGCCATGTTGGCCAGGCTGGTCTTGAACTCTTGACCTCAAGTGATCTGCCCACCTTGGCCTCCCAAAGTGCTGGGATTACAGGCATGAATCACAGTACCCAGTCATTTTACTGATCCTTTACCCACCCCAAGACACACAAAGCCCTCCCAACTATGTGCCCCGCCCTGCCGGACTCGGCTCCTGAGTTCCCACTCTGGCCGTTTCTCTTCTTGGCCTCCCCTTTGTACCCTTGATTACCCTAGACCTGTCTTGTCTCACTCGAAGTCTCTGAAATCACTGCAGAAACAAAAGCTCTGCCAGAATCTCTTCTTGCCAGAACTAGCCTTGGGGAATCACAGAAAAATAGAGTTGTTCTCTTGTGTTCCAGACCCAATTACTGTAGTGGCTGGTGAGTATACACAACACTAATATCAAAGCCAGTCCCAGTCCACACAGCAACTATGGCTTTAAATCACCAAGTCGTTCCGTGCTCTGGAACCCAAACTGGAGAATGAAGAATGTGAACCTAGCAAAAGGACACGTGCATTTGCTTTTGCTGCAAATGACCTTCTTTATCGCATAGAATAATCAGCTTTTAGATTTTCTGTGATTAGCCCTACATTGTAGCAATGGTATCCTCTTAGGTCGTAATACTTGATGGATGAATCTTTCTGTTCCTAAGAGACAGTGAAAGAATCTAGAAGTATTTCTTTTTCTTTTTTTTTTCTTTTTTCTTTTTTTTTTTTTTTTTGAGACAGAACCTCACTGTCACCCAGGCTGGAGTGCAGTGGTGTGATCTCAGCTCACTGCAACCTCCACCTCCCAGGTTCAAGCAATTCTCATATTTCAGCCTTCCAAATAGCTGGTACTACAGACACCCACCACCCTAGCTAATTTTTGTATTTTTAGTAGAGATGGGATGTCACCATGTTGGCCGGGCTGTTCTCAAACTCCTGACCTCAAGCGATCCACTGGCCTCCGCCTCCCAAAGTGCTGGGATTACAGGCATGAGCCACTGCACCTGGCCAAATCTGGAAGTATTTTTCGACCTATAATCTATTACTGAAATACATTTTTTACTGATCTTATCTCTACTTAGGGTCAGGTTAGGTGAATGTATATATCAAGGCTTAAAATCCTCATTTGGTTTGCAACAGAATAGTTGTTATAAGTTTATGATTTGGGAGCCAATAAAAATAGTGTCATTTTTCCCCTGTAGAATAAAAGCTCAAGGTAATATTATACTTCTCTTCAGAAAGTGAACTTAACACCCAGTGGGTCTCAAACTCTGCTGTGCATTAAAACTACAGATTTTGGGGACCTGGCCACAAGATTCTGCCCATGTAGGTCTAGTGGGTTGCCCAGGGAAGCTCGTTTTAAACAAGCACTGCAGGTGATTTTTTTGTTTTTATTTTTATTTTTTTCTTGAGCAACTTTGAGTTGAAAGCAGATGATTTTTAGGAAATGATTCATGGACTACACCTTTGAGAAGAACTGGGTTAGATGAGAACATTGGACTCAGAGGAAAACACTGGGTTTTACTTCTAGCTCAATGGCTTTAGGTTTCAAACCTTTTATGTTCGTGGTCCAATTTGTAAAGGGAAATTGTTACAAGTTTATGATAAGTTATAAGTTTATAAAGACTGCCTTCTTTATTATTTCTGATATTATTTTCATGATTCTTTTCATGATGTATAGGCAACCAGTCTCTCTGAACAGACCATGAATGTGTCCACAAAAAAAAATTGTCAGCTGGACGTGGTGACTCACACCTGTAATCTCAGCACTTTGGGAGGCCGAGGCGGGTGGGTTACCTGAGGTCAGGAGTTCAAGACCTGCCTGGCTGGCCAACATGGTGAAACCCTGTCTCTACTAAAAATACAAAAATTAGCCGGGTGTGGTGGTGGGTACCTGTAATCCCAGCTACTCAAGAGGCTGAGGCAGGAGAATCACTTGAATCCAGGAGGCAGAGCTTGCAGTGAGCCGAGATCACACCACTGCATTCCAGCCTGGGCGACAGAGCGAGACTCCATCTCAAAAAAAAAGAAAAAATTGTCACGAACTTTGTGCATTTAACTATGTGGGAGAATGGAAGTACTTCAAACCTTACACAGTCATTTCCATTGAAAAATAATAAGGCACAGCCAGGCGCCGTGGCTCACGCCTGTAATCTCAGCACTTTGGGAGGCTGAGGCAGGAGGATCACTTGAGCTCAGGAGTTCAAGGTCAGCCTGGCCAACATGGTGAAACCCCATCTCTACTAAAAATACTAAAATTAGCTGGGCATGGTGGCACATGCCTGTAGTCCCAGCTACTCGGGAGGCTGAGGTAGGAGAATCACTTGAACCCAGAGGCAGAGGTTGCAGTGACCTGAGATCACACCACTGCACTCAAACCTGGGCAACAGAATGAGACTCTACCTCAAAAAAAAAAAAAAAAAAGTAAATAAAGCATATAGTAGAGACAGACACAAGAAAAAGTTAATGATAAACAGTCATTTAGTGGACAATAAAAACTCAGCAATCTGTGCAGTTATTGAAGAAATGCCATTAACTGTCTCTGAGGACACAATTTATTACAACATAACAAGTTATGTACAGAAAAGCGACGTTGAAATTGCAAGGAAACAATACATTCTGGTACTAAGTTAAAATAAGGACAGATTCTGCAGAGCTTACAATAATTTCTGAAAATGCTTAGAATGAAAACAAACTTTGGCTCTTAAAATGATAAACTTGAGGTAAAGGGCATTGATTCACTTACTGAACACCTACTATGTGTCAGGTGCAGGAAAAGCATCTGCCCTCATGGAGGGTGCATGCTAGTGATGGGATAAGTCAGTCATCGGTATTATTTTCAGGAAGATCAAATGTGCAACCAACCACCCTCTGAATAAATTAGCAGGGGGATAAATCAATGACAGACCTACTATGTCCAACACAGTGACCCTGAGCTACGTATGGTTATTGAAACTGAACTTAAATTCATTAAAGCTAAATAATATGAAAAGTTAAGTTCTCTTATTGCGTTCGCCACTTTCAAGTGCCTAGTAGCTAGTGGCTACCATGTTGTACAGTACAAAATGGTCATTTCCATCATGGCAGAAAGTTCTGTGGATGGTCCTGATTGAGACTATGGTAGAAGATGAAATGTACTATGGTAAAAAGCAGATCTGGGAAGGACAACAGGCCATGTGGGGAACAGGGGAGCTGACATTTACATAAATCTGAGAATGTCTCTGAAAAGGTGATATTTGAGAAAAAACATAAGAGAGGAGAGTGAGCGATGGGAAACCAGAGAAGAGTAAATGATGGAAGAGCATTCTGGGAATGGGAACAGAAGGTGCGGACGTCCTGAGGAGGAGCCATCTGGTGGTGGGGGTGGGGGCAAGCAGGAGGCAGTCCAGGAACAGCAAAGAGTTTTTATTTTTTGTAGAGATGGGGTCTCACTAGGTTGTCCAGGCTGGTCACAAACTCTCCTGGCCTCAAATGATCCTCCTGACTCAGCCTCCCAAAGCACTGGGATGACAGGAATGAGCCATGGTGCCCGGCCTGGAGATGGCAACTTGATGCTTTTTGCCAGTCACATTCAGCTGTGTGGTTGCAGGTCCGGAGTAGGTGGAGGGCTGGTTGTGTCCAGTTTTTGTTTGAGAAAGCCGTACAGGCTACAGATACCAGGGAAATGAGGCTTGATGATAATTCAGTCATTGGAAAAAGAGGTCAGCCAGTGTTAGCGAAAACATAGGTTTTTTTTTTTTTTTTTTTAAGATGGAGTCTCGCTCTGTGGCCCAGGCTGGAGTGCAGTGGCCGGATCTCAGCTCACTGCAAGCTCCGCCTCCCGGGTTCACTCCATTCTCCTGCCTCAGCCTCCCGAGTAGCTGGGACTACAGGCGCCCGCCACCTCGCCCGGCTAGTTTTTTGTATTTTTAGTAGAGACGGGGTTTCACCATGTTAGCCAGGATGGTCTCGATTTCCTGACCTTGTGATCCGCCCGTCTCAGCCTCCCAAAGTGCTGGGATTACAGGCTTGAGCCACCGCGCCCGGCCGACATAGGTTTTTTTCAAAGCTCTTTTATTCATTAAAAATTTGTCCTGTATAATTGATATTCACTGGGTCTTGCTAAAACGAATACATAAAGCTGTATTTAATTAGCTACAATATTTACATTTCCACACTTAATGAGTTAACAGCTGTTAAAAGAATTTGCTCTCTTAAGTAGATTGAGAATCTCCCTGCCTCCTCCGCAATTTTGTTTACCTTTTTTTTTTTGCTTAATCGTTCCTTTAACAGGTGTGTATTGTCAGACAGTTGAGGGCCCAGAAATCCCCAGAATGGAAGGAGAAACCGAATACGTAGAAAACACATCCCTTGCCTATAGGAAGTGTATGGTGGAACTCCAGAATAGAATAAGCATTAAAAATAGAATTCCACCTAGGGCTAAGCAGTCTTTTCTCTCCACCAATCATGCAAGGCCCAACCCAATTCCCCACTAATTAATTCAGAATAAGTAAAGTACAAATTAATGAGACTTAACCACATTTTATGCTTCGTCATTTGCCATTTTATCAGCGTCATCCTTGATCCATTTTCCTCCTCAGTACGTTTCTACTGATCTCGGTTGATTGGTTATCTGCCTATTTCAAATGGAGCTTGTTGTTCTAATTGTAAAAGTAACAAAGACTCAATATCAAAATTTTGGAAAATATTGAAAATTTGGAAGGAGGGAAAAACAATTCTACTACTGAAAGACAGCCACTAATTGTAATATATTGTCTTTCTTTTTAGTCTTTTCTCTTAAAAATTAATCTTCAGTTATGAGTCATTTCAAACATACAGACAGGTATAAAAAATAATTTACAAACAACCCAGATGAACAGGTGTTAACATGTTGCCGTATGTGCTTTGGAGCCCCCCCCCCGCCTTTATTTATTTATTTATTTATTTATTTTTTTTTTTTTTGAGATGGAGTTTCTCTGTTGTTACCCAGCTGGAGTGCAATGGTGCCATCTTGCTTCACTGCAACCTCCACCTCCTGGGTTCAAGGAATTCTCCTGCCTCAGCCCCCCTAGTAGCTGAGATTACAAGCACACGCCACCATGCCCAGCTAATTTCTTTATTCTTAGTAGAGCCGGGGTTTCACCATGTTGGCCAGGTTGGTGTCGAACTCCTGACCTCAGGTGATCCACCCGCCTCGGACTCCCAAAATGTTGGAATTACAGGCGTGAGCCACCGCGTCCGCCACTCTTTGTTTCTTAACAAATAAAATATTATAGGTGCAGGTAAAGCCCATCCCCACTCCTCATCGTTCCTTTTCTCCCCAGAGGTAACTACTGACATTGGGGATTTCCTGCGATGAGCTAATCAGTGCCCACCTGGGTTGGTGTCTTGGTTTTGGTAATTCCAGGAAACCTGAGGAATCTGGTCTGCAAAGCTGAGGCCCACTCCAAGGAGGTGGCGACCCCTCTGCTCTACTCCCAAAATGTGATCCTGCAGCAACCTGCAGTCTCACTCACCTTTCTGGGGCATCTTCCAACTGTATTACACGATTTCATTTTCTCCTTCAAACAACCCGATCAACCTGAAGAGTAGAGCGCACAACGTACTACTTCATGCATATTCACATATATACATTATGTTCCAAGAATGAAATTAGTCCCAGGTTAAGAGGGTGGCAAAGTAGTACCGTTTGCCCACTCTAGACTTCAAATTCACATTAAAAAATATTGATTACCTGTTAGATTTTACATGAAGAAATACCAAATGGCAAATATAACAGTATTAGAAACCAAGGCTGAAAGCTGACCATAAGCCAGTATTTAAAGGAGTGTTTGGCCAGGCGCGGTGGCTCACACCTATAATCCCAACACTTTAGGAGGCTGAGGCAGGCAGATCTCCTGAGGTCAGGAGTTCGAGACCAGCCTGGCTAATATGGTGAAACCCTGTTTCTACTAAAAATACAAACAATTATCCAGGCATGGTGGTGCACGCTTGTAATCCTAGCTACTCGGGAGGCTGAGGCAGGAGAATCGCTTGAACCCGGGAGGCGGAGGTTGCAATGAGCCGAGATTGCGCCATTGCCCTCCAGCTTGGGCAACAAGAGAAAAACTCTGTCTCAAAAAAAAAAAAAAAAAAAGAATGTTTTTCCCAGGTCTTGAAAAAGTCGAATGTATTCTCTGCTATACAGATCCCCAGCAGCTGTACATATAATAAACCCTTATGGGAGAGTTTCTCATCTCCCATTTTAGGAGAGGAGCAGCACTCTATCCCTGCCCCCATTGTGGGAGTGACTCACTGAGGTTGTTAAAGTGAACTTAGCTACTTCACCCAATTTGTTCTTAAAAAGGAGATCGTGGAAGCTAAGAGGAAATGAGTCAGATGACAGTTTGGTCAGCTGAGCCAGCCTCTCCTGGTCTCCTTCCTAGAGTCAGCGTACATTTCAACAGGAACCTCTATTCTTAGGCTACAAACACAGTGATTGAACTCTTATCACTTTATATCCTCTTTTACTATTAATAGGGCAAACAGATCCTTCCCAGATATGGTTTCAATCTGTGTCCTCATATTGAATTCTCATACTGTACAAATCTCATATTGAACTGTCATCCCCGATGTTGGAGATAGGGCCTGGGGGGAGGTGATTGGATCATGGGGGTGGTCCTTTATGAATGCTTTAGCCCCATCTCCTTAGTGCTAGTCTTGAGATAGTGAGTGAATGAGTTCTTATCCCAGCACTTTGGGAGGCTGAGGCAGGTGGATAACCTGAGGTCAGGAGTTATACTTACACTGATTCTAGGATGGGGATAGACTTTGTAAGCATAAATATTTGAAAGCATAAATAAAGCAAAAAATAAATGGTAATAGATTTGAAAACAAAAAAAAATACTTTTATACATGAAAAGACCATACATTACAATAAATAATGAAAAAGGAGAAATGTCTATTGTAGATGTTTAAAAACATAAGTGGACTGTTTTTAATATGTAAATAGCCCTCACAAATCAGTAAAAGCTGAATCAGAGACGCCTTCAGCTACCTGTAACCAGCAAGCCTGCCTTTGGCGTGGCTCTGTTCACTCTCACAGCCCTGACATAGTTGTCAACAAATACTGTGGGTCTTTGATGGTTAAAAAGAAAACCAAACAAACAAATGAACAAAAGGAGTATTCTAAGAGGCATTCCCCAGCTGGGCATGGTGGCTCATGCCTGCAATCCCAGCACTTTGGGAGGCCAAGGCGGGCGGATCATGAAGTCAGGAGATCGAGACCATCCTGGCCAACGTGGTGAAACCCCGTCTCTACTAAAAATACAAAAATTAGCTGGGCGTGGTGGCACGTGCCTGTAATCCCAGCTACTCAGGAGGCTGAGGCAGGAGAATCACTTGAACCCAGGAGGTGGAGGTTGCAATGAGCCGAGATTGTGCCACTGCACTCCAGCCTGGAGACAGAGCTAGACTCCATCCTGAAAAAAAAAAAAAGACAGTCCCCATCTCTCCCACAACACACCACCAAATGCATTCAAACCCACATGTGGTCAGATTCTGGTAGGTTGATGTTCCTGTCATTCCCCTAAGGACATTTTGATGTATTTTGTAGTTTATAGGCTATTGTGACTGGCCTCTTTTTTCCCTCATGTTTCTTGACAGACTTCTTCTGGCGTGTAAGATAGCTGTTGATTTTTTATGTTTATTTGCATTTCAGATCATACTCTATCAATCTGAGTAATGCTACTGTAAATGTCCTTAGTTGTGTTTTTTTGGTTTTGTTTTGTTTTGTTTGTTTGTTTTTTGAGACGGAGTCTCGCTCTGTCACCCAGGCTGGAGTGCAGTGGTGTGACCTTGGCTCACTGCAACCTCTGCCTCCCAGATTCAAGTGATCCCCCTGCCTCCGCCTCCTGAGTAGCTGGGATTATAAGCATGCACCAGCATCACTGGCTACTCTTTGTATTTTTAGTAGAGATGGGGTTTCCCTATGTTGGCCAGGCTGGTCTCGAATTCCAGACCTCAAGTGATTCACCCGCCTTGGCCTCCCAAAGTGCTGGGATTACAGGCGTGAACCACCGCACTTAGATTTTCTAGTAGACAAATTATCTGCCAAATTTTCTAGTAGACAAATTATCTGCCAAATTTTCTCCTTTTTCAAATAACAAACCTTTTTCCCCCTGCTTCATACCTCTACTATATTGGTTTGAAATTCTAGAATCATGCTAAATTATTTCGAAGTTGAAAAGCATCCTGTATCATCCCTGAGTTTACCTAGACCATCTCTAGGTTTGAGGGTTAGTAGGATGTTGACCGGTAGTTTCAGTTAAATGTTCTCAAGCATGTTGAGTACTCAATTCATTCCATTATTACTTGCTAAAAGGCTTACAATTCAAAACCAAATATTGCATTTTATAAAATCTCTTTCCAATATCTATGTTTTTTACCAATAACATATAGATCATATGCTACTTACTTTACAGCTCCATGTAAAATAAGTAGCAAAAATGGGGAAATGTCTATAAGATTTATTACATATATAATATGTATATTGCATAATATACATAATATAGCATATGGAACAGATAATATATAATTAATATTGCATATGTAATATATAATAAACATATAAAAATTGCCTGATATTGGCCAGGCATGGTGGCTCACGCCTGTAATCCCGGCACTTTGGGAGGCTGATGCAGGTGGATCACGAGGTCAGGAGATTGAGACCATCCTGGCTAACATGGTGAAACCCTGTCTCTACTAAAACTACAAAGAAAATTAGCTGGGCATGGTGGCAGGTGCCTGTAGTCCCAGCTACTTGGGAGGCTGAAGTAGGAGAATGGTGTGAACCCAGGAGGTAGAGCTTGCAGTGAGCCGAGATCACGCCACTGCCCTCCAGCCTGGGCTACAGAGTGAGACTCCACCTCAAAAAAGAAAAAAAAAAAGAAAAAAAAATTGCATGATATTAAACAATTTTTGCATTTCTCAGAAAGCTGCTATTCATATACTTTTGTGTTTTATTTGCTACTCTTTCTAAAATTGATCATTTTTATTTGACTTTTTTCACATAAATATTAACTTATGAGCATTTGTTACATCATTAAACATTTTTCTGCAAAACTAACTTTAAACTTTTTATTGACTCTAATGTATAATACATAAATAAAAATGCACAAACCCAAATGTATAGTTAAATGAATTTTAACTATAAACTCAATACCCTTGACTAAACAGTACCTAGATGACATGTGAAATATTACCAATAGTCCAGAAGCCACCATGTGTCCTCCCTATTAACAACCCCCTCCAAGGTCAGCCATTCTGACAAAGCTATGTTTTAATGCTCCATGATGAGTGAAGGGGAAGATGAATAGCAAATAAAGCCAATGAGGCAGGGAAGAACCAGATAAGGATTTGAGAACTGTATTAGTCTGTTCTCACATTGCTATAAGGAAATACCTGAGACTGGGTAATTTATAAAGAAAAGAGGTTTCATTGGCTCATGGTTCTGCAGGCTGTATGGGAAGCATGGCGGCATCACCTTCTGGGGAGGCCTCAGGAAGCTTACAATAATGGCGGAAGGCGAAGGAGAAGCAGGCACTTCTTACGTGGCCAGAGCTGGAGGAATAGAGAGAGGGGAGTGGTGTCACACATTGTTAAACAATGGGATATTGCAATAACTCACTCTGGCCAGGGCAGCACCAAAGGGATGATATTAAGCCGTGAGAAACCGCCCCCATGATCCAATCATCTCCTCCAGACCCCACCTCCAACACTGGGGATTATAATTCACCATGAGAATTGGACAGGGACACAGAGCCAAACCATATCAAAAATCAAAATGTATTGGTGCATTTATTTTCTTGCTTGCTTGCTTTATTTCTTGCTTTCTGTGTTGCTTGCTTTTTTTTTTTTTTTTCTATTTTTTTCTTTTTTTGAGACAGGATCTCACTCTGTCATCCAGGCTGGAGTACAGTGGCGTGATCTCAGCTCACTGCAACATCCACCTCCCAGTCTCAAGAGATTCTCCCACCTCAACCTCCCGAGTAACTAGTACTACAGGTGTGTGCCACCATGTCTGGCTACTTTTTATATTTTTTGTAGAGACAGAATTTCACCAGGTTAGCCAGGCTGGTCTTAAACTCCTGACTTCAAGTGATCTGCCTGCCTCAGCCTCCCAAATTTCTGGGATTACAGGCATGAGCCACCACACCCAGCCAGTGCATTTATTTTCTATTGTTGTATAATAGATTGCCATAAACTTAGTGATTTAAAACAACACAAATATATCATCTCTCAGTCTCCATGGGTCAGGAGGCTTAGGTGGGTCCTCTGCCTGGGAAGCTATTTGAAGGCTGCAGTCAAGGTGTCAGCTACACTGGGATGCTTATTTGGAGCTCAGGATTCTAGTCCAAGTTCATTCTAATTTGCGGTCAGAATTCAGTTCCGGTGGCTCCAGGATGGAAGTCCCTGTTTTGTACTAGCTCTGGGCCAGGAACTCTTCTTAGCTCTTAGAGGCTGCCCATGGATCCTTGCTGTGTGGTTCACACAGGCATTTCACAGCGTGCACGTTTGCTTTCTTCCAGGCCAACCAGAGCCCAGGTCACAGGCTTCACCTGATTAGGGCGAGCCCACCCAGTGTACTATCCATTTTCATCAACTCAAAGTCAACTGACTTTTAAGCTAATCATGGGAGTGATATCCCATCCTCAAGTGAAGGAGGTTATAGAAGACTGTGGGTAATTGGAGATTATCTCAAAATTCTATCTACCACAGAGGGAAGGAAACATACATATTTTTTTCTATTTGCAATAAGAAGCTATTTGAAGAATTGTAATCAGGGAGGGAGGATCTTATTTAAACACTAAAAATCACTAACCTCAATAGAGAATCTGTAAAGAACAAAGCTAACTGGATGCTTTGCAGAGAATAGGGGAATAGGACTTTGACTTTAGTAATTAGCAGAAGTGGAATTAAAGCGTTCAACTTGGGCCGTGATAACTTTTAGATTCCTGTTCGATGCAGACATCCAGTGGAGAATTCACAGTTAGCTATGCATGCACGGAGCTCAAGAAAGAGAGAGAGCTGGAAACACAGATTGAGGACTCATCAGTCAGGATGGAATGTCAACTTCCCAGACTTCATGAGAACACAGGGAAGAGATGTAGACAGGCTAGAGGATTGCTGCGGGTGCCATGATTGCTGGCCTTATAATTCTTAATCTTACAGTCAGTTGTGTCGACAGACTCCTGCATGGAGCCTTCCCAATAGTAATTCCATTGTTTTGCAGTGTGCTTTCTATGGCATCAAGCTAGTTGCTTGTGTGGGTGTTTTGTTACTATTTCTTTCTTTCTTTCTTTCTTTCTTTCTTTCTTTCTTTCTTTCTTTCTTTCTTTCTTTCTTTTGTTTTTTGTTTTTTGTTTGTTTGTTTGTTTGTTTGTTTTGTTTTTTGAGATGGAGTCTAGTTCTGTTGCCCAGGCTGGAGTGCAGTGGCATGATCTCGGCTCACCGCAACCTCTGCCTCCCAGGTTCAAGCAATTCTCCTGCCTCAGCCTCCTGAGTAGCTGGGACTATAGGCATGTGCCACCATGCCCTGCTAATTTTTGTATTTTTAGTAGAGACGGTGTTTCACCATGTTGGCCAGGCTGGTCTTGAACTCCTGACCTCAGGTGATCCACCCGCCTCAGCCTCCCAAAGTGCTGGGATTACAGATGTGAGCCACTGCGCCTGGCCTTTTTTTCTCAGAGAGAGAGAGGGTCTCACTCAGTTTCCCAGGCTGGAATGCAGTGGTGCGATCATGGCTCACCGCACCCTCCATCTCCCAGGCCCAAGCAATCTCCCCACCTCAGCCTCCCAAGTAGCTGGGAAACAGGTGTTCACCACTATGCCTGGCTAATTTTTTCAATTTTTGTAGATGTAGGGATCTCCCTATGTTGCTCAGGCTGGTCTCAAACTCCTGGCCTCAAGTGATCCACTCACTTCGGCCTCCCAAAGGGCTGGGATTATAGGCGTGAGCCACCATGCCCAGCCGCTGTTGTTTCGTAATAGTTCCCCTATTGAAGGTCGTTCTTGCCACATTCAACTAACTTGGATTATCTTGTCATTACATGAGATTTCCTCTTTTCTGTCCACTTGCTGGAACTGGAGGGCTCCCTATCTCCTGAATTTCTGCCCTTTAGTAGGTTGTCATCTTGAGCTGATCCACTGGAATAATAAGTAACCATAGTCCGTTTCTTAGAAGAAACATTGAACAAAATCTGGGAATTTAAATCCTGGTCAGGATAATGTATCTAAAGATGTGAGTTTGTCAAGATTGCTTGAATCTTTTTACAATTACAGATCTAGAACCTGGAGTAGTGTTGTCTATCCATTCTAACTCAGCATGTGTATTAGGCTGTTCTCATGCTGCTAACAAAGACATACCCGAGACTGGGTAATTCATAAAGGAAAGAGGTGTAATAGACTCACAGTTCCACATGACTGGGGAGGCCTCACGATTATGGCAGAAGGCAAAGGAGAAGCAAACTCACGTCTTACATGGCAGCAGGCAAGAGGGTGTGTGCAGGGGCCCCTTTTATAAAACCATCAGATCTCGTGAGATTTATTCACTGTCATGAGAACAGCACGGGAAAGACCTGCCTCCATGATTTACCACCCACTGGGTCCCTCCTATGACACATGGGAATTGTGGGAGCTACAATTCAAGATGAGATTTGGGTAGGGACACAGTCAAACCCTATCAGCGTTCTTGGGCCTTAACAGCATATGCTAGTGTCTCCAGCATGTGCTGATCTTATTTCTGCCACACCCTGGATTTTTCAAAGGGGACTAAACCGTGAGTCACAAGCTGCTTATAGCAGGTGCCTTTGCAGATTTATGAGAGGCTAGTTGCTCCTGAGAATTAGGCTCAGGATTCTTTGTCCAGCCCAAAAAGGTCAAGGAGAGATCAGATGGCCACATCTTAGAGAAAGTTAGCTGCTAACCTTTGAGGAACCAGGCACAGCTCACAAGCTAGCAGCTTAAGGTTAAGCTTCCCATTCCCTGCTTCTGCCTGTCTTGGATGGTCAAGGATTTTCATCTAAGTAGACAGGCAGCCCTGGAATTCTCTAAGGAGACTGAAAAGGACCTGAAAACGTCTACACCAGGTTAAAGTAATGTCTTTAAAGCAGGAAACCCAGCCAACATGTTTTTAGACATTTCTCTCTCTCTCTCTCTTTTTTTTTTTTTTTTTTTGATAGAGTTTCACTCTTTCACCCAGGCTGGAGTGCAGTGGTGTGATCTGGGCTCTCTGCAGCTTCAACCTTTCAGGGTCCAGCAATCCTCCCACCTCAGCCTCCCGAGTAGCTGGGACTACACGTGCACACCACAATGCCGGGCTAATTTTTGTAATTTTTTCTTTTTGTAGACACAGGGTCTCACTATGTTACCATGCTGGTCTTGAATTCTTGGTCTCAAGGGATCCCCTTGCCTCGGCCACCCAAAGTGTTGGGACTACAGGCGTGAGCCACCACATCTTGCCTGGGCATTACTCTTGAACATAGATTTGATAACCTATGAGATCTTTCTGAGGGTGGGGTCCAAATCTGAGTTTCCCCTGACACTATTAAATAGCATCAGAAGGGATTAAAAAAGAGATTTTATCAGGACAAGAAAATTAAGTGAAGAGACCAATTCCACACCATGGGTAGAGCAATACATTTCTTGAAGTCAGGGAAGGTGTCTCTCTTTTTGGCATACTCAGTTTGGTGCCCAAAGAAGTAGATGCTCAATTAATATTTGTCGGTTAGCTTATACTTGCATAAGCATAACACACACACATACACACACACCCCACCACCACCACCACCACCACCACCACCAGTTTGCTTTATGCATGCAAAATGCATTCAGGGTTCAGTGTTAAGCGTGCATGTCTCCATGCATCTCTTGGGCAAATGAGGAAGGAGTGTCTTCTCTTCTTTCCTTGTTCTGCCTCTCTCTATCTGACCTAAATGGTCCTCTTTGAAGATCCACACATGTTGAGTTAATAATGTGGGCTACTTGGAACTAGAAGGTTCTCTTTGTCATTGTTGGTCTTGTGATCACAGGGAGTTCTCCGTGGAATCATCCTCTGTCCCCTCCAAAGCTACAGAGAGCATGTCCCCTCAGCAAATGCTCTCTGTAGCTTTGGTGAGAGGAGCACCACCCAGGGAGGATTCAGACATTAATCACCCTTGGCAGAGTGCTCCCTGGAAGTTTACTCTGAAGACTCTTCCTTGCTGCCCGTTTTCTGTCTTTCCCTTTCAACCTCTCCTGGCAGTGGTAGGTGGCCTTAAAGGCTTGCAATGTGACATTGACCTGGTGGTCCATTGCTATGTAACAATGTCATGTCTTTTTTTTATGGGGCATGTCGTAACTATTAGTGTTGTTGTTACTGCAAAATGGTCCTGATTCAGCCCCCGAGAGAGTTCTTGGATCTCGCCCAAGAAAGAATTCAGGGCAAACGTTCCTTTCAAAGGAACGTTCCTTTCAAAGACGGCATGGAGTGATAGAAACACATCAATGTGAAGTGTGGCTTAGCCTGACTTGGTGTCTGGAGGTCAATGGACAAATAAAAAATGATGCCCCACAGTGGTTGTAATCCCAGCACTTTGGGAGGCTGAGGCAGGCAGATTGCTTGAGGTCAGGAGTTCGAGACCAGCCTGGCCAACATGATGAAACTTCGTCTCTACTGAAAATACAAAAGTTAGCCAGATGTGCTGGTGCATGCCTATAATCCCAGCTGCTTGGGAGGCTGAGGCCTGAGAATTGCTTGAACCCAGGAGGCGGAGGTTGCAGTGAGCTGAGATCATGCCACTGCACTCCAGTCTGGGAGATGGAGCAAAACTCTGTCTCCAAAAACAAACAAACAAAGAAAAAAACAAAAAAAGAAAAAAGAAAAAAAGAAAAATGACTACCCAGCAGAGGACCCCTTCTACTCTGGACTTGTTCAGTTTACGTCTGTGAACTCAAAATTCTGAGACAGGTCTCAGTCAATTTAGGAAGTTTATTTTGCCAAGGTTAAGGATGTGCCCGTGACACAGCCTCAGCAGGTCCTGATGATAACATGTGCCCAAAGTGGTCGGGGCATAGCTTGGTTTTATACGTTTTAGGGAGACACAAGACATCAATCAGTATGTGTAAAATGTACATTGGTTAGGTCGAGAAAGGCAGGACAACTTGAGGCGGGGAGGGAGCTTCCAGGTCATAGGTAGATTCATTCTTTTGAGTCTCTGATTAGCCTTTCACTGAATACACAATTTACATGTGAGAGGAGGGTAGAGTCACTTATCTCGTGATCTGGCTTAGTAAAATAATAGGGCAGGGGAAGCAATCAGATATATATTTGTCCCACATAAGCAGAAGGATGACTTTGAGTTCCGTCGGTCCTTTGTCCATAAGGAATTTTCTTGTGGGCAAATTGTGAGGGAGGTCTGCAGCTTTTTTTTTTTTTTTTTTTTTTTAAATCTTTGTAGCTATCTTGCGTAGGAACAGAATGGGAGGCAGGTTTGCCTGACACAGTTCCCAGCTCAACTCTTCCCTTTTACTTAGTGATTTGGGGGTTGCATTAGTCTGTTCTCACACTGCTAATAAAGGAAAGAGGTTTAATTGACTCACGGTTCAACATGGCTGCAGAGGCCTCAGAAAACTTACAATCATGGCGGGAGTTGAAGCAAGCACGTCCTTCTTCACATGACGGCAGGAAGGAGAAGAATGAGTGAAGTGGGGGGAAAGCCACTTATAAAACCATCCTATCTCGTGAGAACTCACTATCATGAGAACAGCATGGAAGTAACCACCTCCATGATTCAATTACCTCCCACAGGGTCCCTCCCACGACACATGAGGATTATGGGAACTACAATTCAACGTTTGGGTGGGGACACAGCCAAACCATATCAGGGGTCCTGAGATTTATTTGCCTTTTGCACATCTTTTGTAACATTTTTATCATCGCCTGATTTCTTAAGTGTCAGGATTCTGCAATTCTTTGGCCCACTTCCTGGATAATAGAAATACAGAACATACAGCATTCCCAGGAACGTGATGTGCTCTTTGGAGTCTCTGAACCATAAGGAACTCAGCTATTTCTCATTATGCCTTTTTCCTTTTCTAATTATTGTTTTACATTTTCATCAGACATCTTGGTTTAAGATACTTTGGTCCTTGGGCCCTCTCCCATGGAAGGAGTAAATTAAGCAATTTAATTTACACTAAAATTAATGAAGGATCACAGAGCCCTTGCCTGGGGCGATTGGCCAATGCCAACTCTGCAGCCTCAGCGCTGGATTAAGTGAGCGTGGGTAACTCCACCATGAGAACAGGGGGAGGAGAGGGAAGAGGAGTCTGTGAGACAGCCAGTTGGCTGGAGACAGGTTGAAGGATGGATGTGGGTAAACCTCCCCTGATGATTTTCTAAAGGAGCAATCCTTTGAAATGCCCAAGGCAGCAGTTCTCAGCCAAAATGGGTGAGAGCCCTGACAGCACTTCCAGCCCCTCCATTTAAACTCCTTTGACTTACAGGGTGAATTCCCATTTCACAAGGGTCTGACACATTCCCTATATTGAATTCTTAACTCTGAGCAATATGGCATTTCCTTTGACAGTGCCAGAGGCAGGAAGATGCATAATGAACCTTTCTTCAAAAATCTAATATTTAATAGCCACATAAGATTCCAGAATATGGCGGCACCAAAATTCACTGAGCCCATTTGTGAGATTATTTAACTCATGTCCTTTGTATTAATTACAAATAATTGTGATAGATATTTTTGACCTACATCTGTGTTTGAATTTCTGATTCTTTTTTAAAAGAAGCATGGTCCATTTGAATAACACATAGTTTCTACACTTAGGCCTGGACAGATTTACAGTTTGCACAACACACACACACGCACGCACACACACACACATACACACACATCATGAGGTTGTCTACAGTTATTATTATTTCATTTTATTTTATTTTTGAGACAAAGTCTCGCTGTGTCACCCAGGCTGGAGTGCAATGGCACGATCTCAGCTCACTGCAACCTCCGCCTCCCAGGTTGAAACGAAACTTCCACCTCAGCCTCCTGAGTAGCTGGGATTATAGGCATGCGCCACCAAACCCAGCTAAGTTTTGTATTTTTAGTAGAGATGGGGTTTCACCACATTGGCCAGCCTGGTCTTGAACTCCTGACCTCGAGTGATCTGCCCACCTCAGCTTCGCAAAGTGCTGGGATTATAGGCATAAGCCACCACACCTGGCCACAGTTACTATTTTTTAATTGGACATACATGTATATTCTTGGAAAACAAATATAAAAATACAGAACAATGGAAAATGAAGCAGTTAAACAGTATGATCTGTTTTTCCAGATGTTTGACCTCCACATCCAGATGTATATGTTCATATATATACACACACATTTTAAGTAATGTTTTTAAATTCTAAAAATATCTTTGACTCTAAAATATAACATCAAAGATGTTAACCAGGTGTGGTGGTGCACACCTGTAGTCCCAGCTACTGGAGAGGCTGTGGCAGAAGGATTGCTTGCGCCCTGGAGGTCAAGACTCCAGTGAGCTGTGATTGTACTGCACTCCAGCCTGGGCCACAGAGTAAGACCCTGTCTCAAAATATATAAATACAAAATATTTACATTAAAATTAATGAAGGATTGCAGAATGAACAGCTCAAGAGTTTAAATATATATGTATATTTACATGTATAACACCCCAGGCAAGGACTCTGTGTATTTTTATATGCATGTATATATTTCAGAGTTCCAAATATATATATGAAAACTCTCAAATATATACATGCATATCTTTAATATATTCAAATATATATTTGAAACTCTCAAATATATACATATATACATATACAAAATACATACCTACATAGAGACCCTGTCTCAGTGTATATATATGTGTGTGTGTATATAATGTGCACACACACACATATCAGTTGAAAAAGTGCCTTTGGAGCAAAACCAAAATAAAATAGATGAAAAAGCACTGCATTCAACGCACATGTGGTCAGGACTCTTAATGCCCGCTACAGAAATAAACTCTGGCCAATTGAAGCTGAAAAGAAACGTATTCTAAAGCACTGGGGTAGTTCACAGAGTTGATAGGAAGGCTGGTAGGTCAGGCTTGGAGAAGGCATAGGAAATTAAGTGAGGTAGGGTAGCCAGCACCACAGTCCCAATGCCATCACCAACAGCTACAGCAAGACCCTCACGGCCACTGGAGGACTGAGAGTGCCTACTCGGGACCACAACACTTTGGGTGCTACCTAGGGTCAGTCGGAACCTCCAAAACGCTTCTTTGCAGCCCTGGCTCCAGATTGAAAGGCTGGGGTGCTGCATTTGAATGGCCAAGCCTGGGTCACATGCCCAAATCTCAGTTGCATGGGGGATGGTGACATTTATGGCCTTTGGGACTTCTAAGTTGAGGTGGGGGATACTTACCAAGGCTCCTAAGGTGAAGCATCGCCCAATGTAGAAAGGAAGTTTGGGTGCTGTGTGTCTAAAACTGAATGTCACATTTCCACTAGAGCAGTCATTGTCCAGCATCAGTCAAAGCATCCCCTGGAGAGCGTCATGAAACACGGACTCCTGAGCTACTCCCCTTGATTTAGTAAGTCAGGCTTGAGATCTGCAAGTTTACATCTATAATCAGCACTCGGGTGATGCTGCCAGCCCATCGACCACACTTGGAGAACGACCCTAGGATGGATATTTATTTTCAATTCACCTTAGCATGCATTGATGCATACAATTCCATATCCCTTTCTTCTTTATTAGCTCAAAGTTTGAGTTTAAGCTGTGTTCACAGTTAGTATGAAGCATGTTCTAAATCACTTTCAGCCATCGGCAGTTCTTTACACAGAACCTCAGAATAGCACAGAGCTTTCCACAATTCATAGCCCTTGTCCAGACAGTGTTAGCATCGTTTTGAATTGCAGCATAATTTTGAGATGTATCAAAGAACTGTGAGATTTTCTGCTTCTTAATGTTTAAGGGAAGCCGTGATTTATTTTCTTTGTTTAATTGAATTAAACTTGGCTTCACATTATATAGTTTTTCTTGGGAAATGAGCCCGAAGCTTCTGACAGTTATCACCCACTGAGTGACAGACATTCACAGTGAATGAATCAGCTATGTGACTTCTCCAAATCCGAAAATTTTTGTGATCTTTCGAGAGAGTTTGGCAACTTCAACTGCCTCTAATTGCACTGTCTAGCATAAAACTGCCAATCTTCAAAGTAACTTTGTATTGCTACTTTGTAGTGTACACTTTTTCTTGGTTTTACTTAGGAAAATTACTTGAAATAGGAAAAAGAACAGGGTCTTTACAACAAACACGGATATAACCACAATGCAGAATGAACAAGCTTCACCAACTTGCTATAATTGCTTCTACCTGTTCTTTCCTCTTAAAATACATAGCACATTACTGATTTCACTGATATCTCTTTTATATGCCATTTCGGTTTCTTTCTTTCTTTCTTTATTATTTTTTGAGACAGAGTCTTGCTCTGTTCCTGAGGCCAGAGTGCAGTGGCATGGTCTCAGCCCACTGCAACCTCTGCCTCCCAGGTTCAAGAGATTCTCCTGCCTCAGCCTACCAAGTAGCTGGGATTACAGGCGTCTGCCACCATGCCCTGCTAATTTTTGTATTTTTAGTAAAGGCGGGTTTCACCATATTGGCCAGACTGATCTTGAACTCTTGACCTCAGGTGATCCTCCCGCCTTGGCCTCCCACAGTGCTGGGATTACAGGCGCAAGCCACTGTGCCCAGCTTGTTTCCTTCTCTCTATTCATTTTCAGAAAAAAACACTGTCAAGGTTTTGGGTGTCTTCTTCTAGCCCATGTTTTGTAAAGACTTTTTTTTTTTTTTCTGAGACGGAGTCTTGCTCTGTTGCCCAGGCTGGAATGCAGTGGCACAATCTCAGCTTACTGCAAGCTCCGCCTCCTGGGTTCACGCCATTCTCCTGCCTCAGCCTCCCGAGTAACTGGGACTACAAGCGCCCGCCACCACGCCCAGCTAATTTTTGTATTTTTAGTAGAGACGGGGTTTCACCTTGTTAGCCAGGATGGTCTCGATCTCCTGACATCATGATCCGCCCACCTCGGCCTCCCAAAGTGCTGGAATTACAGGCGTGAGCCACCACGCCCGACCTGTAAAGACTTTTTAAAGCAAATATCAAGATCCAAATTTAAGTTAAAATTCTACCATCTGTTTGGCCTCTACCTCAAACCCTACATGCACACACAAATTAATTTAGACTGATCATAGACCCAAAAGCCTAGAAATATGTGGATTGTAGAAGAAAACATAATATGTTCACAATTGTATGTAGACAAAGGTTTCCTGGACAGAACATGAAAACACAAACCATTAAAAAATGGACTCATGGACTTAACCAAAATTTAAAACTTCAGGCCGTGCACGGTTGCTCACTCCTGTAATCCCAATACTTTGGGAGGCCAAGGCAGGCGGATTACCTGAGGTCAGGAGTTCGAGACCAGCCTGGCCAACATGGTGAAACCCCGTCTCTACTAAAATTACAAAAATTAGCCGGGTGTGGTGGCACACGCCTGTAATCCCAGCTACTCGGGAGGCTGAGGCAGGAGAATTGCTTGAGTCCGGGAGGCAGAGGTTGCAGTGAGCCAAGATCGTGCCACTGCACTCCAGCATGGCTGACAGAGTGAGACCCTGTCTCAAACTAAAAAAAAAAAAATTAAAACTTCAAAATGCAAGAAGATTTCAGTTAAACAGGAAAAATAATTTCAAAAGATCTATCATACATTGTGATGACTCTCAATAAAGATATATTGTATACTTCAAAATTGCTGAGAGTAGATTTTAAATGTTCTCATCACAAAAACTGATAAGCATATGAGATAATGTATATGTTAAATAGATTGATTTAGCCATTGCATAATGTATACATATATCAAAACATCACATTAGATACCATAAATAATAATATATACAATTTTTAATCGCCAATTATATAAATAAAATTTTAGAAAATATTTTCAAATTTATTTTAAAATCCAATTTTAAAAATAACTTTTTAGACTGAATGTAGTAGCTCATGCCTGTAATCCCAGCACTTTGGGAGGCCCAGGCAGGAGGATCGCTTGAGCCCAGAAATTAGAAGCTGCAGTGAGCTATGACTGCACCACTGCACTCCAGCCTGGGTGACAGAGTGAGATACTGTCTCAAAAACAAAGCAAATAATAATTATAAGTGTTTAAACTTCAGCTCTTTAACAGGAACAGGCAAGGCACAGATTAGGAAAATAATATTTTCAACGTATCTATCTGAGAAAAGAGTTGTAAGCAGAATATATTAAATATATTTTAAAAGTCTCACAATTCAATACTAAAAAGGCAAACAATCCTGTAAAGATTGTGCCCAACATATAGTTATTTCACAAGAGAAAATATACAAATGGCTAATAAGCACAATCAGTATAAAGATGTACAATGTCATTTGTCTTAGATAAATTACAAATTAAAACAGCCATGAGTTACCCGCTTCTTGCCCAGAAAAAAAGTTAAGTTTAAAAGGCTGAAAATACCAAATTTGGCAAGGATGTGGAGTAAATGAGATTCTCAGACATTACTGAAAGGAGTGTAAAATGTTACGATCACTTTGGAAAACTGTTTGGCAGTTTCTGTATTCTTTTTTTTTTTTTTTTTTTTGAGGCAGAGTCTCTTGCTCTGTCACCCAGGCTGGAGTGCAGTGGTACAATCATGGTTCACTGCAACTCCTGAGCTCAAGGGATCCTCCCACTTCAGCCTCCTGAATGACTGGAACTACAGGCGCATGCCACCAGACCCAGCCAAGTTTTAATTTTTTTTTTTTAAGAGATCTCACTATAATGCCCAGGCTGGCCTCAAACTCTTGAGCTCAATCTATCTTCCCCAGTTAGCTCCCAGAAGTGCTAGGATTACAGGTGTGAGTCACTGTGCCCAGTCAGCAGTTTCTTATAAAGCTAAACACATATTTTTTCTTCAACCCAAACATTCTTCTCCTAGGTATTTTCCCAAGAGAAGTGAAAACATATGTCCGTAAAATGATGTGTACAAGATTGTTCATGGCAGTCTTGATCATAATAGCCACAAACTAGACACAACTAAATGTCAATCAACCAGAAAACAGATAAACAAAATTGTGGTAAATGTATGCAATGAAATGCTGTTCGATGACAAAATGGAATGAACTAATCATGTTCTAATGACATGGATGACTATCGAAACCATTCCACCTGGCTCTGAGGATTCTGCCTTCTTGGAGAACCTCATTTAGATCCTCCTCTTGTGTGGTCCATAGACTCTGCTTCCTGTCCCTTGGGTTCCGCAGGGTCATTAAACCACAGCTTCCAGGCACCAGGCTTGGGCAGATCCTCTCAGGAAAAAAGCCAGCTCTGAGGTCTCCCTTAATTAACTGGATTCCTGCTTGTTCTTAATGTTTGCCCTCTGGAGTTTTCTTCTTTTCTTGTCAGTTCACAGACACATTTGTTTGTTTGTGCACTTTTCTGCATCAGGGACAGAGAGTTGCATCTATTATATTTCTCCATGTAGGGTAGGACGCCATCTTAGATCCATGCAAAGCCTTTCTCTTACTTTCTTTTTTTGCTCATTTGTTTATTTCCTTTTCTCTCTGTTTCCCACTCCTATTCCACCTCTATTCCTAGGGGCAATTATCCAAAGGATTTTAATTTGTGGCTGTTGGTGCAAAATTTGCATTTTTGCTTTTAGTGAACATATATATGTGTGTGTGTGTATATTCATATATATGTGTGTGTGTGTGTGTGTATATATATATATATATATTTTTTTTTTTTTTCTTTTTTGAGACACGGCCTTGCCTGTCTCCCAGGCTGGAGTGCAGTGACATGATCAAAGCGCAATACAACCTCCGACTCCTAGATTCAAGCAATTCTGGTGCCTCAGCCTCTCGAATAGCTGGGATCACAAGCACCCGCCACCACGCCTGGCTAATTTTTGTTTTTTTTTTTAGTAGAGATGGGGTTTCGCCATGTTGACCAAGTTGATCTGGAACTCCTAACCTCAAGTGGTCATCTCGGCCTCCCACTGCACCCAGCTGTATATGTATGATGTGTGTGTGTGTGTGTGTGTGTGTATTTAGACAAGGTCTCTCTCTGTCGCCAAGGCTGGGTGCAGTGATGCAGTCACAGCTCACTGTAACTTGGGTTCATGCAACCCTCACACCTTAGCCTCCCAAACAGCTAGGACTACAGGTGTGCACCACCGTGCCTAGCTAATCCATGTTTTAATTTTTATAGAAAAGAGGTCTGGCTGTGTTGCCCAGGCTGGGCTTGACCTCCTGGCTTCAAGCAATCCTCCCGCCTTAGTCTCCCAGTGCTCTGGGATTGGAGGCATGAACCACTGCACCAGGCCAATATTGCATGCATATTTAATGTACATAAATGGTATTCTGGTTTTTCATTCATTTATCAAATATGTATTGAGTATTCACCATGTGCCAACCACTGCTTTCTGCCTAGGGATAGTAGTAAACAAAATTCATAACATATATTTTATTCTGTTATTTTGTTCACTAATCTATGCTTTTAAGAGCTAATTGTGGCCGGGCACAGTGGCTCACCCCTGTAATCCCAGCACTTTGGGAGGCAGAGGCAGGCGGATCACGAGGTCAGAAGATCGAGACCTTTCTGGCTAACATGGTGAAACCCCGTCTCTTACTAAAAAATAAAAAAAAAATTAGCCGGGCGTGGCGAGGGGCACCTGTAGTCCCAGCCCCTCCGGAGGCTGAGGCAGGAGAATGGCGTGAACCCAGGAGGCGAAGCTTGCAGTGAGCCGAGATGGCGCCACTGCACTCCAGCCTGGGCAGCAGAGCGAGACTCCGTCTCAAAAAAAAAAAAAAAAAGCTAATTGTATTGTTCTGTGTGCATTCACCTCATTACTACTACCTGCCTGCCAAATATTGAACTTTACAGAGCTAACTAACCACTGTTATTACTTTAGTATAGATCCTTCCAGAATCTATAACCTTCCCCCTACAAAAAATATACTATTTTGTTGGATTTTTTTCTTTTTCCACAAGTAATATCATAGTCATTTAGCATTCTTGCTTTTCATTTCACTGAAGAGAATGTCAGGCCAGTGCAGTGGCCCATGCCTGTAATCCCAACGCTTGGGAGGCCAAGGCAGGTGAATCATCTGAGGTCAGGAGTTCGAGACCAGCATGGGCAACAGCACAAAAAAAAAACATGTACTAAAAAAATACAAAAATTAGCTGGGTATGGTGGTATGTGCGTGTAATCCCAGCTACTCTTGAGGCTGAGGCGGGAGAATCGCTTGAACCTGGGAGACGGAGGTTGCAGTGAGGCCGAGATCACGTCACTGCACTCCAGCCTGGGTGACAGAGCGAGGCTCCATCTCCAAAACAAAAACAACAGCAACAACAGCAACAAAAATAGTATATCAGTATAGTAAGCACTCAGATCTCTTGATATATGGCATAGATTCTGTGTAAGGATATTTTACTTAGTTTTTCTGATGATGGACACTTGATTCCAATACTTCCCTTCACAAGAATCCTTCAGGCAACATGCCTGTTCTTGCCTCCATGCACACAGGTGTGAGGATTTTTCTAGGAGAGATTCCAGGAAGCAGAATTGCCAAGTTGTAGGCCGTGCACATTTTCAGCTTTAATAGACATTGTCATATCACCTTTAAAAGTTGCTAGTACAGGCTGAATGCAATGACTCAATCCTGTAATCCCAGCGCTTTGGAAGGCCTGGGCGGGAGAATTGTTTGAGGCTAGGAGTCTGAGACTAACCTGGGCATCATAGACCCCATCTCTACAAAACAATGACCAAAGCATGATGGTGTGTGCCTATAGCCCCAACCACTTGAGAGGCTGAGGTGGGAGGATCCATTGAGCCTAGGAGTTCAAGGATGCAGTAAGCTATGATTGCACCACTGTACTCCAGCCTGGGCAACTGAATGACATCCTGTCTTTAAAAAAGAAGTTACTATAACGATATAGAAGACCTTTTCTTACTAAATTCTCTCCAATCCTCAATACCATCAAATGTGAATGTTTTGCCAAGTTGATAGATTAAAAATAACACCCTGTAGTTTTAAGTTGCATTTCCCTGATTCCTAATAAAGTTAAACAAATCCTAACAAGATTTTCATGGAATCGCTAAATTGATCCTAAAATGTATATAACCAAAAAAAAAAAAAAAAAAAAAAAATAGGTAGGAAGATCCAAGATTGAAAAAAAAGAACAAAGAGTTACCAAATATCAAGACATACATATACCTGTGCAGTACTAGCCATAAATAGAATAGAGTCTAGATCAATGGAATGGACCGGGAGTCCATATATATGCCCGGGTCTATATGCTAAATCACTTGGGTTAAGGGTGGCATATTCAATACAATTGGGGCAACTGCCTATCAATTGGAGATGTAAAAAAGCTATATGCTCACCCAGCAGCACTTATAAAAATAAGCCACACATAGATTAAACACACGTAAGAATTCTAAAATGGTTAGATGTATAGAGAGTGGACTATATTTATACCATTGAGTTAAACACCTTAAGGCACCCATAGCCAGAAGGAAAAAACAAACAGCTTTGACTAAATGCAAATTTAAAACCCCCTCATGGGGAAAGCCGCCATAAAAA
Source organism: Macaca mulatta (assembly GCF_049350105.2). Classification (NCBI taxonomy): domain Eukaryota; kingdom Metazoa; phylum Chordata; class Mammalia; order Primates; family Cercopithecidae; genus Macaca; species Macaca mulatta. The sequence goes on along the minus strand of NC_133408.1, from coordinate 57,195,113 downwards.
ATTAAAAAACAAGCTACAGACCAGGAGAAAATGTTTGCAGCATTCATCATAAACAAAGGATTAGCATGCAAAATATATAAAAGGAGTAAAAATTTAAAAGAAAAGATGGACAACCCAAGGATAAACTGAGTAGTTGATTGATGAGCTTTCCAAGTTTGTTTTCTGCAACCTGAATTAGAGTTTCAGCATCATCGATATTGGACTTTGTAACTTTCAATGTCATTTTTTTTTCTGTTATGTTTTAATATTATTAATTTTTTTCTTTTCTTGGTGAATTCCCTTTTCTCCTCAACTTGAAAAAATTCTATCCCAGTCTTCAATTATCATAGCTCTTGTTTCATAGGTAATATTCTGTGTATGTGTGTGTGTGTTTCATTAAGAACACAAAACAAATGGCTTTTAAGCTTTTTTTCTGTAATAACCCCTTTTTAGTGTTATTCTGTACATCTACAGAGTATCCCTTCTTTTACAGTGCAGACATTTTCCTTGCAATATTCTTTGGGGTTTTATTTTCCTGTTTATCCTTCAAAGAAGAAAGGTCTACCCTAGTTTACAAATACCAGCACACAGAATGGCTGGTGCTTCTTGGTCTTCCTCTTTGGTCTTCTGGATGTCAATAGAATTCTAAACTTGGTTCTTGAACAGAAGGGGCCATTCGGTATAAATATGGGTGGGAGCATCACATTTGATTAGCAAACACAGATGCGATGCAGTTCTGAAGGGAATACTTTAGCAACCCATCTTCTGACCATGGGAGTGTTGCTCACATCTGGCTAATCTGACACAGTCTGAACAGTTCTTTATAATTCTTTAAAATGGACATTCTCAAAGTAACATTCTCCCATGGTGCTTTCGGGACACAAGTTTCACTTCTGCAATGGTGAATTTTATGTGTTACCTTGACTAGACCACAGGGTGCCCAGATACTTAGTCTAACACTATTGCGGGTATTTCTGTGAGGGTGTTTTTGGATGAGATTAATGTTTACATCAATAGACTGAGTAACACAGCTGGTCCTTCCTAATCTGGGTGGGCCTCACGCAATCACTGTAATGCCTGATAGAACACAAAGGCTGACTGGCCCTTCCCTGGGCAAAAGAGAACTCCACCTGCCTGACTGCCTTGCAACTGGGACCTCTGTGTTTTCCAGCTGTGTTAGTCCCTCTTCATGCTGCTGATAAAGACATACCCAAGACTGGGTAATTTATAAAGAAAAAGAGATTTAATGGACTCACAGTTCCACATGGCTGGGGAGGCCTCACAATCATGGCAGAAGACAAAAGGCACTTCTTACATGGTGGTAGCAAGACAGAATGAGAGAGCCAAGCAAAAAGGGAAACCCTTCTTCTTTCTTCTTCTTCTTTTTTCTTCTTTCTCTCTTTCTTCTTCTTTTTGACAGAGTCTTACTCTGTTGACCAGGCTGGCGTGCAGTGGTGCGATCTCAGCTCACTGCAACCTCCCACCCCTGGGTTCAAGAGATTCTTCTGCCTCAGTCACCTGAGTAGCTGGGATTACAGGCATGCACCACCACACCTGGCTAATTTTTGTTTTGTTTGTTTGTTTGTTTGTTTTTTAGTAGACATGGGTTTTCGCCATGTTGGCCAGGCTGGTCTTGAACTCCTGACCTCAGGTGATCCATCCACCTTGGCTTCCCAAACTGCTAGGATTACAAGCGTGAGCCACTGCACCCAACCGGGAACCCCTTTATATAACCATCAGGTCTCATGAGACTTATTCACTACCACAAGAACAGTATGGGGGAAACCACTCCCATGATTCAATTATCTCTCACCAGGTCCCTCCCACAACACGTGGGAATTATGGGAGCTACAATTCAAGATGAGATTTGAGTGGGGGACACAGCCATACCATATCACCTGCCTTCAGGCTTTCTCTCCCTTTAAAGGGAATTCACCAAGAGAAGAGACTGAAACATGGGCTCTTCCTGGTCTTGAGCCTGCCACCCTTTGGGCTGGAACTACACCATCAGCTCTCCTGGGTCTCCAGCTTGTCACCTCACCCTGTGGATCTTGGGGCTTATTAGCCTCCATAATCACATAAGCAATATATATATGTGTGTGTATATATGTATATATGTATATTATATATAGTATATATGTATATTATATATAGTATATATGTATATTATATGTATATATTATACACAATATATGTATATACACATATTTATGTATATGTTGCCCATATATGTATATAGATGTATATATTTATATAAATATATGTATGAATTTTGTTTACTACTGTCCCTAGTAGGCTCTCTCTCTCTCTCTCTCTCTCTCTCTGTCTATATATATATATATATATACAGCCTCCAAGTAGATAGGTAGATAAATAAAACCCCACAGAATATTGCACAGAAAATTTCTGCACAATAGAAGGAGGGGTACTCTGGAGAAGTAAAGAATAGCCCTGTAAATGGGGGAAAACAAAAAACTTAATATATATACATATCTGTATGTATCTACGCACGTGCACACACACACACACACACATACACACACATATTTTTAGCCTATTAGTTCTGTTTCTCTGGGGAGCCTGACTAGTACAGCTTCCCAAGGAGCAGTGTTTGGTGCTCAGCAGAAAACTGCAGGCTCCTTTCTCCCTCCTGAAGAATCCGTGTCATTGTTTCATGACCGTGGACAGCGCCTTAGCCTGACATAACCTCTGCCTGGCATCTCCCAAGTCTCTGCTGATCTCTGTAAAATAAGAGAATCAGAACTGCAAAAGTTACGTCACTTAAGGGGTTTCAGCTTTCCCAAACCTTGGCATCAATATATATTCAATGAGAAGTGTGTTTCGCCTCACAGGGCGATTCTTCATTGGTGTAGCTTAAATGCTGCAGTCAGCCAGGTGCTGGATGTTCAACCCTCCTTCTGTGTGGCTTTATTATGCAGAGTGGGCAGAAGAAGATGGAATCCAGGAGGAGAATGTTAATCTTTTTTTTTTTTTTTTTTTTGAGACCGAGTTTCGCTCTGTCCCCCAGGCTGGAGTGCAGTAGTGCAATCTCGGCTCACTGCAGCCTCCGCCTCCCAGGTTCAAGTGATTCTCCTGCCTCAGCCTCCCAACTAGCTGGGATTACAGGTGTGCACCCCTTACCAGCTAATTTTTGTATTTTTAGTAAAAGCGGGTTTCACCATGTTGGCCAGGCTGATCTCGAACTCCTGACCTCAAGTCATCCGCCTGCCTCAGCCTCCCAAAGTGCTGGGATACAGGCATGAGCCACCGCCCCTGGCTGAGTGTGTTAATCTTAACCCAGCAGGAAATCCCAGATCAGCCCTAGAAGTGATGACCAGAATCACCTGGATTCAGGGTGCTAGGTGCCACCCCAGAGTCTCTGGACAGGGCCTGTGTGCATCTGTTTCTAACAAGTTCCCCAGCCATGCTGACAAACCTCTGCGTTAGGGTTCAGGGCTATGGGAAAAGGGCTAGAGGCAGAAAATCATAAAGCAGGAAGTAAGGACCCTTGCAATGAGGCCAAACAGCAAAGGGCAAAGTGGAAGAGGAGAGACCAGGGCTTGGGCCATGCACAAAGCCAAGCTTCCAGGAGCTGTTGGCCTTAGAGCCAGCCTCTAGAAGTGGAGGTGGGGTGAGTTATTGAAACACACAGACCATACCTAAACTAAACACAGGCATGAACAAAACCCTGCCTAGGCCTCCTCCTCGGTTCCTGCTTTCTGGCAGAGTGTTTACCAAACTGGAAAGATGAATGGAATTAGTCAATATAGATGTTCCATATGAAATTCTTACCTGACATTGTTTTTCGGACTTAGTTTGTTTTATCAAGAGACAGGAACCAGGTGAAATTGAACAGGTAAGACACATTCTGCCAGGTGCAGTGGCTCACACCTGTAATTCCAGCACTTTGGGAGGCCAAGGCAGGAGGATCACTTAAGGTCAGGAGTTCGAGGCCAGCCTGGCCAATATGGTGAAACACTGTCTGTACTAAAAATACAAAAATTAGCCTGGTGTGGTGGCACATGCCTGTAATCCCAGCTAGTCAGGAGGCTGAGGTACTGCTTGAACCCGAGTGGCAGAGGTTGCAGTGAGCCAAGATCATGCCACTGTACTCCAGCCTGGGAAACAGAGCAAGATTCTGTCTCAAAAAATATTTAAAAATTTTAAAAATAAGACATTAAAGAACTCCAATGGAGGAGTATGTTGTTTTCAACTTAAAACATGTGATGTTTCCAATAAATTACAGATCCTTAGGTTAAGGCAGAATTCAGTAGAAGATGCGATTTCTTCCCTGTTTGGACATTTGTCTCAGGGGTGAGTCCATTTCACAATCATTTCTTAGTTTAGCCAGGATTTCTTCCTTTCCTCTTCCGCCCTTTCCACTAAGTGTTACAGTTCCCTCTGTTGGTCCAACCCATTTAATATTAATTCCTTTCCATCATCTTAAAAGCTTTAATTAGTTATTGTGATATGTTCCCTAAGAACTCTGGAGTCTGATTCATCAAAGTGATAACAAGAAGATATTTTGGGAATTTGTTCCAATTGAAATGACTAAATTATGTCCCCATTTGTTATTTATCTGTTTAAGGATATTGTAATGCTTGATGCCAAATTTATGCTCAAGAAACTGGCTATGCATAAAGCTGTTGTTTTTCCAGGGTGAGTGTCACATAAACTTAGAACTTTGGTTTTATCCTGTAGCAACACATTTTTGAGTCATTATAAAGGAGGCAGGTAAGATTAAATCAGAAAAAATTGGGCCTTGCTCAAAGCTATTTCTGGGAGGAGCGAATACCAGCTGGGGTGATGGCAGGGTCATCTGAAGGGATGACATAGATCACTATCATAAAAGGAATTCCCAAGAATGAGGCTTCAGAAAGATCGCTTTGCCACCCTGTGACAATCAGCCCTCCTCTCTCTGTAGTCCGCTCTATGGAGAAAGGGAAATCATACCACAATGTGTTCCTTGTGCAAAAGTGACACGACTGTCCCAACTCCAGGGTCCATCTCTATAAATGCCAGAATGCCCAGTGCATCAAATCAACCAAAAAGTCACTGGGGGCAATTCCTGAGTAACGTGCATTTAGCTGCTTCTCTGATGCTGTTACCCCACTTCTCCTCCCTTAAATAGCAATCCAGGAAAGCAAGCACACTTTCCTGGATTCTCTAACGCCATCTGTGTGCAGATTTCAGTCGCTGTCAGAGAAGAAAGAGGACGCAGGGGAGGAAATTAACATTTATAGAGGGCCTGTGGCTGCTGGCATTTAGCATACTTCATACGTGCCCATGAGCATAATAAGTATGGTGTAAGTATAATGTATTAGATCCCTTCTAGTCCCATTTTACAAATGAGGAAACTGAAGGTTAGCTTTGCCATGAGGAGCTTAGCTTAGCTCTTTGGTTTTGTTTGTTTCTTTCTTTGTTTGTTTAGTTGTTTGGTTGGTTGGTTTTTATTTTTTATTTTTTTCTTTATTTTATTTTATTTTATTATTATTTTTTATTATACTTTAAGTTCTAAGGTACATGTGCACAACGTGCAGGTTTGTTACATATGTATATATGTGCCATGTTGGTGTGCTACACCCATTAACTCGTCAGCACCCATCAACTCGTCATTTACATCAGGTATAACTCCCAATGCCATCCCTCCCCCCTTCCCCCTCCCCATAATAGGCCCCGGTGTGTGATGTTCCCCTTCCCGTGTCCAGGTGATCTCATTGTTCAATTCCCACCTATGAGTGAGAACACGCGGTGTTTGGTTTTCTGTTCTTGCGATAGTTTGCTGAGAATGATGGTTTCCAGCTGCATCCATGTCCCTACAAAGGACACAAACTCATCCTTTTTTATGGCTGCATAGTATTCCATGGTGTATATGTGCCACATTTTCTTAATCCAGTCTGTCACTGATGGACATTTGGGTTGATTCCAAGTCTTTGCTATTGTGAATAGTGGGTTGGTTGGTTTTTATAGACAGTGTCTTGCCCTGTCACCCAGGCTGGGGTGCAGTGGTACAATCATAGCTCACTGCAGCCTCGATTTCCTGGGCTCAAGCAATCCTCCTGCTACAGCCTCCCAAGTAGCTGGGACTCCAGGTGCACACCATCGTGCCTGGCTAGTTTTCTAAAATATTTTTATAGAGACAGGGTCTCACTATGTTGCCTAGGCTGGTCTTGAACTCCTGAGCTCAAGCAATTCACCCACCTCAGCCTCCCAAGGTGCTAGGATTATAGGCATGAGGCGCCATGCCTGGCCTACAATTTTTTACTCTTAATCACAATGAGTGCATTGATGTTGTTGGCTGGTTCGTTCTTTATTTGTGAATTCAAGATGGTGCTCCATTGCATTCATGGGCCAGCCCAGCTTCTGAGAGGTCTTCAGGACTCATAGGAAAGAAATTTAAAGAGGGGGAAGGAGAAGTGTCTTCTTAGGGAGAATAAGAAGATGTAGAAATTATGGTAGATCCAGCTTCTCTATAAATTATGTATTTCACCTACATTTCTTATTTTGAGACCGTCCGATACCCATCCTCACATTTCTTCCTTTAGTAGTTAATGCCTAGCAGAGAAAAAAAATGAAATAACAGCCTCTCACTACCATGGGACGCTGGAGGTCTAGGATTTTCCTTCACTGATTTTCCAAGAATCCTTGTAAATCAAATTTACAGTAAAGTATTTAGAGTATTGTTAGGATAAAATGCAATATGACAGTCTAATGTAGTTATGTTACAGTCTAAACATAGTTACAGGAGGTATAACCCTGAAGTTAGGCAGTGCTGAGGGTACAGGAATGGACCTGTCAGCTTTTGGGGATAATTACTTACGGAAGTACTAATAATTATGGGGTTCAAAGCCAGGCAAGCTCGAAGAGGCCCTATTATTTATTTTTGCCTCACTAAGTGTATTACCATGTTATCAAAGTACTCTAACAAGCACAGCTTGCAGGCATCAGTGAACACTGCAAATGGAAGCGGAGAAGCTAATGTACCGGTGTATTTCTCTGGCTGGATTCCAGGCTGCGCTGAGGTTTTCTTAATTCAGAATTGACTATAAACGTGGATGTCTTGCTCTTGTGCCACCAACCCTGCTGCCAGAATCCCAGGAAGAAATCAGCTAAGCCACAGGGGCAAAATCCCAATAGCTCAGACTCATCCCTTGATCTTAGGTGAGAATGGATTCTGTCTCTGAGAACTCAGACAAAACGGCAGCGATCAACATCAGGGAGAAATTTGAGAGGAGCATCCAGTGGAATCGGAGTAAGCTCTCAGGACAAAGCAGGGTCCTCATTTGTATGCGCCCACAGGGCAGGATGGTATTGCTTGCTTCAGTCATTCGAGGACTCACACTCAAGCCACAATTCTCCATTGTCACACTGGGTGAATCCTGCTTGTCAAAGAGTTTTCTTGGGACGAGACTTTGTTTTTGGGACAGAGGCAGACACATGAATTGCTGCCTAGTATCTAGCTATCTCCAGTCTCCCTATGTGAGATATGAGCCATTCATCTCTTTCTCCTAACCTGTAATAAACTGACACGGACACTTGACCAAGATGGGCTGGGAGATTTGTTTTGGTCTTTTTTTTTTTAGATTCAGGCGGTACATGTACAGGTTTGTTACATGGATATATTATACAATGCTGGGGTTTGGGCATCTGTTGAACCCATCACCCAAATGGTGAATATAATACTCAATAGTTAGTCTTTAAGCCCTTGTTCCCCTCCCTCTGTCCCTAATCTAGTAGTCCCTAGTGTTTATTGTTGGCATTTTTACATCCATATGGACCCAATGTTTAGCTCTCACTTAAGTGAAATCATGCAGTGTTTGGCTTTCTGTTTCCGTGTTAATTCACCTAAAATAATGACCTCCAGCTGCATCCATGTGGCTGCAGAGGCCATGATTGCACTCTTTTTATGGCTGCATGGTATTCCACGGTGTATGTCTACCACATTTTCTTTATCCAGTCCACCATCGATGGGTACCTAGGTTAATTCCATGTCTTTGGTGTTGTGAATAGTGCTACAATGAACATACATGTGTGGGTGTCTTTGGTAGAATGATTTATTTTCCTTTGTGTAGATCTCCAGTAAAAATCAGATTGCTGGTCTGAGTGGTAGTTCTGTTTTAAATTCTTTGAGAAATCTCCAAACTGCTTTGAGATTTGTTGATCTTGTTGGAATTGGCCCATGATGATTCCATCCCGTCTTTGCAGGCATGAACGGACGGAACCATCATACAGTCATGCAGGCTCCTTCCTGCCACATGAACACAGAAGAAGAAAGAGCTGAGGGTCTTACAGTCCCAGAGAGAGGGAGGGCAGAGAGGCAGCAGCCTGCCTTCCGGGGTGAGAGTCTGGGGAGGGTCGTGCGTTCTACTTTCAATTATCCTATGGAACACAGCTACCCTTGTTACCCTTGGAGAACAGTCACTGAATCAGTGATCCTATGGAACACAGCTACCCTTGTTACCCTTGGAGAACAGTCACTGAATCAGTGATCCTATGGAACACAGCTACCCTTGTTACCCTTGGAGAACGGTCACTGAATCAGTGATCCTATGGAACACAGCTACCCTTGTTACTCTTGGAGAACTGTCATTGAATCAGTGATCCTATGGAACACAGCTACCCTTGTTACCCTTGGAGCAGTCACTGAATCAGTGATCCTATGGAACACAGCTACCCTTGTTACTCTTGGAGAGCTGTCATTGAATCGATGATCCTATGGAACACAGCTACCCTTGTTACCCCACCTTTGTTACCCTCGGAGAACTGTCATTGAATCAATGATCCTATGGAATACAGCTACGCTTGTTACCCTTGGAGAACCGTCATTGCATCCTTCATCTCCTCTCCTAGGGTTCTGTGGTACCTCCTATTGTCCTTCCAACATAGCCCCTTTTTGTTGCCTAACTCAGGTTGGAAGGATTTCCGGTTGTTTGCAATATGTCTCCACTAAGACAGTGAAGAGCTCTAGGCTATCCTTCTGTGACAGATGCTTCCCTGACTCTTTGCCTTTAAAAGGGTATTTTTTTTTCAAAGAAGAAGGGAAATGACTTCAATACATTCTTAAAACACACACATGCATATCTTAGTGAAATATAGAGAGGATATATCCAAAATGTGGTTTTCCCTCCAAAATGCTATCATATATTGCCACGAAATAGTCACGGTCAAACAGTGCTAACGAAGGCTACCATTTATTGACTGTTTCCTCTGTGCCAACAATAAAAATTTCATGAGTGCTGCTTCATTTCAGCCTCACAACTGTCCTATTCATTAGTAGTATTATCCCCATTTTATATATAAGGAAACTGAGGTTTTGATCTGAGAGGTTCAATCAATGCCTAAGAGAGCCCAGCCGTGCAGTCACAGGTCTCTCTGACTTTAATGTCTAAAGAGAAGCACTGTCTGGACAATTTCCTCCATACACCTTAGCCCTGCAGGATGTTAATAAGGGGTTTGCTTCTTTTCCTTTTTCTTTCTCTTTTTTTTTTTTTTTTTTTTAAGAGAGAGAGCATCTTACTCTGTCACCTAGGCTAGAGTTCAGTGATATAATCGTGGCTCATTGCAGCTTTAACTTCCTGGGCTCAAACGATCCTCCCGACTCAGCTTCCCAAGTAGCTGGGACTACAGGTGCACACCACCGTGCTTGGCTAATTTTTAAATTTTTTATGGAGACAGGGGTCTTGTGATGTCACCCAGGCTGGAGTGCCATGATGCAGCCATAACTCATTGCAGCATTGAACTCCTGGGGCTCAAGCAATCCTCCCACTTCAGCCTCCCAAAGTGTTGGGATCACAGGTGTGAACCACTGCCACTGGCCTGTTTGCTTCTGTTAGAACACTATTGCAACAAGTCAAAAACAAAAACGAAACACACCAATTCTAAATGGCTCAAAGGATAGGAAAATATCTCAGAAAACAGAAAAACAGAGTCAGGGAAACTTCAGGGTTGGTTGAATCTGTGGCCCAACAGTAACCCAGATTCTTTGAGCCCCCCTCTCCCTGCCTTAGTGCTGACTTCCATGCAGATTGCATTCTCCTAAGACAGCCACAGCAGTGCATGTGACCTGGCAGCCCTCCATAGAGAGAGGAGTCCACCTTCCCACTCTTTGAATCTGGGTGGGCACGTGACTTTTGTGTAACCCAGAGAACGCAGCAAGAGTGATCCTAGGTCAGGGAAGGGAATGCAGTATCTGCCTTATATCCTGGATCATTTGTAATTAGAGCCCTGAGATGCCGGCATAAGAAGTCCAGCCAGCCTGAGACTGCCATGCTATGAAGAAACTGAGTCATTTGGAGAGGCCATGGAGAGGGGCTGAGTTGGCACCTCTGGCCTCAGACTCCTTCCGGCTCTGGCGCCATGAACAAGGCTTCATTCAGATAATCCAGTCTAGCATTTGAGTTTTTCCTGACCCACAGAATCCATAAAATGGTTAAGTTGTTACACAGCGGTGATAACCAGAAAAGTATCATTTTCTTAGTTTCACTCTGTCACCCAGGCCGGAGTGCAATGGTGCGATCTTGGCTCACTGTAGCCACCACCTCCTGGGTTCAAGTGAATTCCCTGCCTCAGCCTCCTGACTAGCTGGGATTACAGGCATGTGCCACCATGCCCCGCTACTTTTTGTATTTATAGTAGAGACGGGGTTTCACCATGTTGGCCAGGCTGGTCTCGAACTCCTGACCTCAAGTGATCTGCCTGCCTCAACTCCCAAAGTGCTGGGATTACAGGCGTGAGCACCTGGCCCAAAAGTGTCATTTTTATGACGGTTACAAGATGGTTGCAGCAGTTGCAGACATCGCATCTAGACATGACAATACCTAGAGTTTAAAGAGGGAGTATCTCTTTTACGGGTCTCCCTTTCTGTCTCTCTCAAGAATGATAAAATGGGCCAGGTTCAGTGGCTCATGTCTGTAATCCCAGCACTTTAGGAGGTCAAGGTGGGAAGAATGCTTGATGCCGGGAGTTTGAGACCAGCCTAAGCAACATGGTTAGACCCTCTCTCTAAAGAAAATTTTAAGAATCAGGCAGGTTGTATAGTTCTCATGCTGCTAACAAAGACATACCCAAGACTGGGTAACTTATAAAGGAAAGAGGTTGAATTGACTCACAGTTCAGCATGGCTGCGGAGGCCTCAGGAAACTTACAATCATGGCAGAAGGAGAAGAAAACATGTCCTTCTTCACATGGCAGCAGCAAAGAGAAGTGCCAAGCAAAAGAGGGAAAAGCCCCTTATAGAACCATCAGATTCCCTGAGAACTCACTCACGATCACCAGAACAGCAGCCTGGGGGTAACCTCCCCCATGATTCAATTACCTCCCAGTGGGTTCCTCCCACAACACATGGGGATTGTGGGAACTACAATTCAAGATGAGAATTGGATGGGGACACAGTCAAACCATACCACAGGTGTGGTGGGACATGCCTGTAGCCCCAGCTACTCAGGAGGCTGAGACTGGGCTCTAGCTGTGATTGCGCCACTGCACTCCAGCCTGGGGGACAGACCGAGACCCTGTGTCTATAAAGCAGGCATCAAAGATTACAGGCATGAGCCACCTCGCCCAGCCTGTCTTTTTTTTTTTTTGAGACAGAGTTTCACTCTGTCACCCAGGCTGGAGTACAGTGGTGTGATCTCGGCTCACTGCAACCTCCACCTTCTGGATTTAAGTGATTCTTGGCGATCAGGCACCAAAAATCTTTGGTCAAAATTGGGTCACATGCTCATCTGGGACAGAATGGATGTTAGAGGACAGTGCCACATGTTTACCACAGTAGTTCATGAGAAAAGATTTTCTTGCTTTAATTACTGGCAAACACTAGACTTAAAAAACGATCTCTTAGCTACAAGCCTGCTTAAAAAGATTTACACTAACAGGCATTTTTCATTTTTTCATTTCCAGTTGGGGAAATCCTATGCTGCATTTCCATTCATATTAACCATGGAGGAGTTTTTCCTTTTTTCGAAGAGCACTTTACTTCCTGGAACTCTTTTCCACAGAACAAAATCTGGAAAAATACACGGCAATTTTATACAGCCTCTAAAGTCATGTCCATTAAAATCTGAAACAGGATAAGTATGCCTGTTACCACAACTACCACTTAACATAAATCTACTAATCAGTGTAATTAAATAAGAACTCTGCCCCCTTTTAAATAATCAAATTAGTACTTCCCCCACGCCCCTCCTTTTCATCCCTCCTGTTCTGGCGTTTTGATCTTTGCTTATGTAATATGGGATTTAGATCCAATTTATTATGGTAAAATTATTGGTTTTTCATATTACGTTTTCCCTTTCAACCCATCACCACGTCATTTCCATTTTGTTCTATAGCCGTGTTTACGGCCTTTATTTTATTATTATTATTTTTTAATTAATTTATTATTATACTTTAAGTTGTAGGGTACATGTGCATAACGTGCAGGTTTGTTACATATGTATACTTGTGCCATGTTGGTGTGCTGCACCCATCAACTTGTCATTTACATCAGGTATAACTCCCAATGCAATCCCTCCCCCCTCCCCCCTCCCCATGACAGGCCCCTGTGTGTGATGTTCCCCTTCCTGAGTCCAAGTGATCTCATTGTTCAGTTCCCACCTATGAGTGAGAACATGCGGTGTTTGGTTTTCTGTTCTTGTGATAGATTGCTAAGAATGATGGTTTCCAGCTGCATCCATGTCCCCACAAAGGACACAAACTCATCCTTTTTGATGGCTGCATAGTATTCCATGGTGTATATGTGCCACATTTTCTTAATCCAATCTGTCACTGATGGACATTTGGGTTGATTCCAAGTCTTTGCTATTGTGAATAGTGCTGCAATAAACATACGACTGCATGTGTCTTTATAGCAGCATAATTTATAATCCTTTGGGTATATACCCAGTAATGGGATGGCTGGGTCATATGGTACATCTAGTTCTAGATCCTTGAGGAATCGCCATACTGTTTTCCATAATGGTTGAACTAGTTTACAATCCCACCAACAGTGTAAAAGTGTTCCTATTTCTCCACATCCTCTCCAGCACCTGTTGTTTCCTGACTTTTTAATGATCGCATTCTAACTGGTATGAGATGGTATCTCATTGTGGTTTTGATTTGCATTTCTCTGATGGCCAGTGATGATGAGCATTTTTTCATGTGTCTGTTGGCTGTATGAATGTCTTCTTTTGAGAAATGTCTGTTCATATCCTTTGCCCACTTTTTGATGGGGTTGTTTGTTTTTTTCTTGTAAATTTGTTTGAGTTCTTTGTAGGTTCTGGATATTAGCCCTTTGTCAGATGAGTAGATTGCAAAAATTTTCTCCCATTCTGTAGGTTGCCTGTTCACTCTGATGGTAGTTTCTTTTGCTGTGCAGAAGCTCTTTAGTTTAATGAGATCCCATTTGTCAATTTTGGCTTTTGCTGCCGTTGCTTTTGGTGTTTTAGACATGAAGTCTTTGCCCATGCCTATGTCCTGAATGGTACTACCTAGGTTTTCCTCTAGGATTTTTATGGTATTAGGTCTAACATTTAAGTCTCTAATCCATCTTGAATTAATTTTCGTATAAGGAGTAAGGAAAGGATCCAGTTTCAGCTTTCTACTTATGGCTAGCCAATTTTCCCAGCACCATTTATTAAATAGGGAATCCTTTCCCCATTTCTTGTTTCTCTCAGGTTTGTCAAAGATCAGATGGCTGTAGATGTGTGGTATTATTTCTGAGGACTCTGTTCTGTTCCATTGGTCTATATCTCTGTTTTGGTACCAGTACCATGCTGTTTTGGTTACTGTAGCCTTGTAGTATAGTTTGAAGTCAGGTAGCGTGATGCCTCCAGCTTTGTTCTTTTGACTTAGGATTGTCTTGGAGATGCGGGCTCTTTTTTGGTTCCATATGAACTTTAAAGCAGTTTTTTCCAATTCTGTGAAGAAACTCATTGGTAGCTTGATGGGGATGGCATTGAATCTATAAATTACCTTGGGCAGTATGACCATTTTCACGATATTGATTCTTCCTATCCATGAGCATGGTATGTTCTTCCATTTGTTTGTGTCCTCTTTTATTTCACTGAGCAGTGGTTTGTAGTTCTCCTTGAAGAGGTCCTTTACATCCCTTGTAAGTTGGATTCCTAGGTATTTTATTCTCTTTGAAGCAATTGTGAATGGAAGTTCATTCCTGATTTGGCTCTCTGTTTGTCTGTTAATGGTGTATAAGAATGCTTGTGATTTTTGCACATTAATTTTGTATCCTGAGACTTTGCTGAAGTTGCTTATCAGCTTAAGGAGATTTTGGGCTGAGACAATGGGGTTTTCTAAATATACAATCATGTCATCTGCAAACAGGGACAGTTTGACTTCTTCTTTTCCTAACTGAATACCCTTGATTTCTTTCTCTTGCCTAATTGCCCTAGCCAGAACTTCCAACACTATGTTGAATAGGAGTGGTGAGAGAGGGCATCCCTGTCTTGTGCCAGTTTTCAAAGGGAATTTTTCCAGTTTTTGCCCATTCAGTATGATATTGGCTGTGGGTTTGTCATAAATAGCTCTTATTATTTTGAGGTACGTTCCATCAATACCGAATTTATTGAGCGTTTTTAGCATGAAGGGCTGTTGAATTTTGTCAAAAGCCTTTTCTGCATCTATTGAGATAATCATGTGGTTCTTGTCTTTGGTTCTGTTTATATGCTGGATTATGTTTATTGATTTGAGAATGTTGAACCAGCCTTGCATCCCAGGGATGAAGCCCACTTGATCATGGTGGATAAGCTTTTTGATGTGTTGCTGAATCCGGTTTGCCAGTATTTTATTGAGGATTTTTGCATCGATGTTCATCAGGGATATTGGTCTAAAATTCTCTTTTTTTGTTGTGTCTCTGCCAGGCTTTGGTATCAGGATGATGTTGGCCTCATAAAATGAGTTAGGGAGGATTCCCTCTTTTTCTATTGATTGGAATAGTTTCAGAAGGAATGGTACCAACTCCTCCTTGTACCTCTGGTAGAATTCAGCTGTGAATCCATCTGGTCCTGGACTTTTTTTGGTTGGTAGGCTATTAATTATTGCCTCAATTTCAGAGCCTGCTATTGGTCTATTCAGGGATTCAACTTCTTCCTGGTTTAGTCTTGGAAGAGTGTAAGTGTCCAGGAAATTATCCATTTCTTCTAGATTTTCCAGTTTATTTGCGTAGAGGTGTTTATAGTATTCTCTGATGGTAGTTTGTATTTCTGTGGGGTCGGTGGTGATATCCCCTTTATCATTTTTAATTTCGTCGATTTGATTCTTCTCTCTTTTCTTCTTTATTAGTCTTGCTAGTGGTCTGTCAATTTTGTTGATCTTTTCAAAAAACCAACTCCTGGATTCATTGATTTTTTGGAGAGTTTTTTGTGTCTCTATCTCCTTCAGTTCTGCTCTGATCTTAGTTATTTCTAGCCTTCTGCTAGCTTTCGAATGTGTTTGCTCTTGCTTCTCTAGTTCTTTTAATTGCGATGTTAGAGTGTCAATTTTAGATCTTTCCTGCTTTCTCTTGTGGGCATTTAGTGCTATAAATTTCCCTCTACACACTGCTTTAAATGTGTCCCAGAGATTCTGGTATGTTGTATCTTTGTTCTCATTGGTTTCAAAGAACATCTTTATTTCTGCCTTCATTTTGTTATGTACCCAGTAGTCATTCAGGAGCAGGTTGTTCAGTTTCCATGTAGTTGAGCGGTTTTGATTGAGTTTCTTAGTCCTGAGTTCTAGTTTGATTGCACTGTGGTCTGAGAGACAGTTTGTTATAATTTCTGTTCTTGTACATTTGCTGAGGAGTGCTTTACTTCCAATTACGTGGTCGATTTTGGAGTAAGTACGATGTGGTGCTGAGAAGAATGTATATTCTGTTGATTTGGGGTGGAGAGTTCTATAGATGTCTATTAGGTCTGCTTGCTGCAGAGATGAGTTCAATTCCTGGATATCCTTGTTAACTTTCTGTCTCGTTGATCTGTCTAATGTTGACAGTGGAGTGTTGAAGTCTCCCATTATTATTGTATGGGAGTCTAAGTCTCTTTGTAAGTCTCTAAGGACTTGCTTGATGAATCTGGGTGCTCCTCTATTGGGTGCATATATATTTAGGATAGTTAGCTCTTCCTGTTGAATTGATCCCTTTACCATTATGTAATGGCCTTCTTTGTCTCTTTTGATCTTTGATGGTTTAAAGTCTGTTTTATCAGAGACTAGTATTGCAACCCCCGCTTTTTTTTGTTCTCCATTTGCTTGGTAAATCTTCCTCCATCCCTTTATTTTGAGCCTATGTATGTCTCTGCGTGTGAGATGGGTCTCCTGAATACAGCAGACTGATGGGTCTTGACTCTTTATCCAGTTTGCCAGTCTGTGTCTTTTAATTGGAGCATTTAGTCCATTTACATTTAAGGTTAAGATTGTTATGTGTGAACTTGATCCTGCCATTATGATATTAACTGGTTATTTTGCTCGTTAGTTGATGCAGTTTCTTCCTAGCCTCGATGGTCTTTACATTTTGGCATGTTTTTGCAATGGCTGGTACCGGTTGTTCCTTTCCATGTTGAGTGCTTCCTTCAGGGTCTCTTGTAAGGCAGGCCTAGTGGTGACAAAATCTCTAAGCATTTGCTTATCTGTAAAGGATTTTATTTCTCCTTCACTTATGAAACTTAGTTTGGCTGGATATGAAATTCTGGGTTTAAAATTCTTTTCTTTAAGAATGTTGAATATTGGCCCCCACTCTCTTCTGGCTTGGAGAGTTTCTGCCGAGAGATCTGCTGTTAGTCT
Source organism: Macaca mulatta (assembly GCF_049350105.2). NCBI lineage: Eukaryota > Metazoa > Chordata > Mammalia > Primates > Cercopithecidae > Macaca > Macaca mulatta. Next base: position 57,178,385 of record NC_133408.1, on the reverse strand, counting down.
CATGGGCTTCCCTTTGTGGGTAACCCGACCTTTCTCTCTGGCTGCCCTTAAGATTTTTTCCTTCATTTCAACTTTGGTGAATCTGGCAATTATGTGTCTTGGAGTTGCTCTTCTCGAGGAGTATCTTTGTGGCATTCTCTGTATTTCCTGGATTTGAATGTTGGCCTGCCCTACTAGGTTGGGGAAGTTCTCCTGGATGATATCCTGAAGAGTGTTTTCCAACTTGGTTCCATTTTCCCCCTCACTTTCAGGCACCCCAATCAGACGTAGATTTGGTCTTTTTACATAATCCCATACTTCTTGCAGGCTTTGTTCATTTCTTTTTCTTCTTTTTTCTTTTGGTTTCTCTTCTCGCTTCATTTCATTCATTTGATCCTCAATCGCAGATACTCTTTCTTCCAGTTGATCGAGTCGGTTACTGAAGCTTGTGCATTTGTCACATATTTCTCGTGTCATGGTTTTCATCTCTTTCATTTCGTTTAGGACCTTCTCTGCATTAATTACTCTAGCCATCAATTCTTCCCCTTTTTTTTCAAGATTTTTAGTTTCTTTGCGCTGGGTACGTAATTCCTCCTTTAGCTCTGAGAAATGTGATGGACTGAAGCCTTCTTCTCTCATCTCGTCAAAGTCATTCTCCGTCCAGCTTTGATCCGTTGCTGGCGATGAGCTGCGCTCCTTTGCCGGGGGAGATGCGCTCTTATTTTTTGAATTTCCAGCTTTTCTGCCCTGCTTTTTCCCCATCTTTGTGGTTTTATCTGCCTCTGGTCTTTGATGATGGTGATGTACTGATGGGGTTTTGGTGTAGGTGTCCTTCCTGTTTGATAGTTTTCCTTCTAACAGTCAGGACCCTCAGCTGTAAGTCTGTTGGAGATTGCTTGAGGTCCACTCCAGACCCTGTTTGCCTGGGTATCAGCAGCAGAGGCTGTAGAAGATAGAATATTTCTGAACAGCGAGTGTACCTGTCTGATTCTTGCTTTGGAAGCTTCCTCTCAGGGGTGTACTCCACCCTGTGAGGTGTGGGGTGTCAGACTGCCCCTAATGGGGGATGTCTCCCAGTTAGGCTACTCAGGGGTCAGGGACCCACTTGAGCAGGGAGTCTGTCCCTTCTCAGATCTCAACCTCCGTGTTGGGAGATCCACTGCTCTCTTCAAAGCTGTCAGACAGAGTTGTTTGCGTCTGCAGAGGTTTCGGCTGTGTTTGTTATTGCCCTGTCCCCAGAGGTGGAGTCTACAGAGACAGGCAGGTTTCCTTGAGCTGCTGTGAGCTCCACCCAGTTCGAGCTTCCCAGCAGCTTTGTTTACCTACTTAAGCCTCAGCAATGGCGGGCGCCCCTCCCCCAGCCTCGCTGCTGCCTTGCCGGTAGATCACAGACTGCTGTGCTAGCAATGAGGGAGGCTCCGTGGGTGTGGGACCCTCCCGGCCAGGTGTGGGATATGATCTCCTGGTGTGCCTGTTTGCTTAAAGCGCAGTATTGGGGTGGGAGTTACCCGATTTTCCAGGTGTTGTGTGTCTCAGTTCCCCTGGCCAGGAAAAGGGATTCCCTTCCCCCTTGCGCTTCCCAGGTGAGGCAATGCCTCGCCCTGCTTCAGCTCTCGCTGGTCGGGCTGCAGCAGCTGACCAGCACTGATCGTCCGGCACTCCCCAGTGAGATGAACCCAGTACCTCAGTTGAAAATGCAGAAATCACCGGTCTTCTGTGTCGCTCGCGCTGGGAGTTGGAGACTGGAGCTGTTCCTATTCGGCCATCTTCTACGGCCTTTATTTTAAATTAAATTTCAGATGTGGATGGTTTCAGTTCTCAGAAACAGTCCCTTAAGACCCTGTTTTCCCCCCATTCTTGAACCCCTTATTTTGATTCATGTCTCAGTGGGCCTATGTGCACTTTCAATATTTCTTTAGGAAGGGTGGTAGATTTTATGCTCTTGAGCTCTCACCTAACTGATTTATATTCTGTTACCATGTAGATGAATCATAACCTTACCAGGTGTCAAATTCTTAAGTAAAAGCCTTTTCTCCTAAAAACTCAGTGATTTCTCTCCATTGTGTCTTAGAGTCTCTCTCTGTTGTATCCAAGGATTGTCCCAGAAGGCTTTTCTTCCCTTATAGTTAACTCATGTTTTATGGCAAGATATTTGCACAATGTTTTCTTTATTCTTGCATTTCAAATACATCAGCCATCAAGGTACGTACATCTAAGGCTAGACATCTATTAATTATGTTACCTGGTTAACAATAAGCCCAACAGATCTGGAGAGCTAACTTTGTGGCTTTTTTTTTTTTTTTTTTTTTTTTTTTTGAGACACAGTCTTGCTCTGTCTCCCAGGCTGGAGTGCAGTGGTGCGATCTTGGCTCACTGCAAGCTCCACCTCCCGGGTTCACGCCATTCTCCTGCCTCAGCCTCCCGAGTAGCTGGGACTACAGGTACCGGCCACCACTCCTGGCTAAATTTTTTGTATTTTTACTAGAGATGGGGTTTCACCATGTTAGCCAGGATGGCCTTGATCTCCTGACCTTGTGATCCGCCCACCTTGGCCTCCCAAAGTGCTGGGATTACAGGCATGAGCCACCTCACCCAGCCTGTCTTTTTTTTTTGAGACAGAGTTTCACTCTGTCACCCAGGCTGGAGTACAGTGGTGTGATCTCGGCTCACTGCAACCTCCACCTTCTGGAGTTAAGTGATTCTTGTGCCTCAGCCTCCTGAGTAGCTGGGATTACAGGCCTGTGCTACCATGCCCGGCTAACTTTTGTAATTTTAGTAGAGACAGGTTTTCGCCATGTTGGCCAGGTGGAACTCGAACTCTTGACCTTAAGTGATTCGTCCACATCGGCCTCCCAAAGTGCTCCGATTACAGGCATGAGCCACCTTGCCTGCCCAGTGACTCTTATTTAGAAATAACCATTTTCTGACTGGGCACGGTGGCTCATGCCTGTAATCCCAGCACTTTTGGAGGCCTAGGTGGGCAGATTACTTGAGGTTGGGAGTTTGAGACCAGCCTGGCCAACATAGTGAAACCCCATCTCTACTAAAAATACTAAAATTAGCTGGATGTGGTGGTGCATGCCTGTAGTCCCAGCTAGTCGGGAGGCTGAGGCACAAGAATCGCTTGAACCTGGGAGGTGGAGGTTGCAGTGAGCCAAGATCTGCCACTGCACTCCAGCCTGGCAACAGAACTCTGTCTCAGAAAAAGAGAGAGAGAGAGAGAGAGAGAGAGAGAGAGAGAGAGAGAGAGAAATAATGTGGCAGAATTTGCCATAAAATAGAATGAGTCTCAGTGAACCAGAAACAGTTCCTCAATGTGCAGACAGCATGGAATACAGATAAGTCCCTTAAGGGCGGTTCATCTCTGCATGGCTGTTTCTCTATGAAAGTGAAAGCCACGGAACCTGGGTCAGCACCACTGCAGAAACGAGAGGTCGTTTCCTCCCTTTTACTCATTGGACCTGACCTCCACTTCAGATCCAGGTCCACCTGTGCACCTGTGCAGCCTTTTCCCTGGAGCTGCTCCCTGCCCCCATCGTGTTGTTACTGTTGCCCTTGGAAATTGCAAGGGTAACAGTTAATGTTGCACAGTGAGATTGCAGCCACCCCCAAATTAAGTCATATCACCAGAAGCGTTGACCCTGATGTTCCAGGATCCGCAGGTGGGCAGAGACCCGGTTGATCCAGGCTGGGCTCAGCTGGGAGGCTCTGCTTCTAGAGAAAGTTGCTTCAGTTCTGTCTCATGTACTCATTCAGGGCCCAGGCAGCAGAAATGCAGGCAAGTTTTTCTCATTGAAATGTCTGGTACAAGAGGTCATGACCGATTGCCTCTGTTCATTCCACAACTGCTAACACCTCATTACCCAAAGCAAATCACCTGGCCGAGCCTAACACCAACGGGCAGGAATATACCCCAAAGTGAGAGAAGTATATATTTGCTTTGCAATATTCCAAATTATAACTCCCAGCTGTCCCCGAATATGATGATCCACCATGACAAAAGAGCTTCACAAGGAAAGGTCCTCGGTCTACCCCATGGCTGCTCGGATGCCCTCACAGTGCCGTCTCTAATGGGGTTGGTGTGTTTCTTCTACAATTTTCTCTGCCTTGACTCCCTGACTTCCTAGAGGTGATCTCTACCTATCTTTTTAAGTGCTTCTACGGGGCTGGTGGTTTATGTGCTTTATGGCCTCCGTTACCTTGTTTCTATAAAGTGTTTGTTTTTCTTTAGCTAATTAAAATTTCATAAGCAACAAATAAATTTAAAAAGATGAGGCCAGGATGTATAATTGAGTCTAATAAATGTCACATTGCACAGCTTAGCTGTGTGCTCAATTTGTGATCTGAGAGCGAATGCCACTTGCCATATTTGTGATCTGTTTATTAAAAGGGAGAGGTTATGGCTTAAACACAGGCTAAGTTTATGATCTGGTTCCTAAATATAATAGAAATTTCTACCACTTACCCCTGTGCCTCCATGTTTCCCTGTGGTTACTAAAACAGAGGGTTGTAATTCCTAACCGCGTGCCTTATGCATGCTTTGGTAAGACAGACAGAAGGAAGTGTGACTTACCCAAGTGCCATATTAGTGATCTGGTTACCGGAGGATTATAAGCTCAGCCATGTTGCCTTTGTGATCAGTTACCAAAACAAAAGGCCAGGGGCTTAGGCAAGTGCCGTGTTTGTGAGCTGGTTATGAAAACAAAGTCTTGGCCGGGCACAGTGGCTCATGCCTGTAATCCCAGCACATTGGGAGACCGAGGCAGGAGGATCCCTTGAAGCCAGGAGTTTGAGACCAGCCTGGACAACATAGTGAGACCTCGTCCCTGTGACAAATTTTTTTTTAACTAGCTGGGCGTGGTGATGTGCACCCATGGTCCCAGCTACTCAAAAGGCTGAGTTGGGAGGATTGCCTGAACACAGGGGTTTGAGGCTGCCGTCAGCTGTGTACGAGCCAATGTACTGCAGCCTGGGTGACGGAGTAAGATGCCTGTAGTCTCAGCTACTCAGGAGGCTGAGGTGGGAGGACCGCTTAAGCCTGGGAAGCGGAGGTTGCAGTGAGCCGAGATTGTGCCACTGCACTCAGCCTGGGTGACAGAGCGAGACTCCATCTCAAAAAACAAACAAAGAAACACTTAGGAGCTGTGTTTTGGAACTTGGACTCGATGAAAGAACTAAGAGTCATTGAAGGGTTTTCAGCGGTCACCTTGGCTTCTAGGGACCTTGTTTCTGAATAAGTGCCCATATTTACAAAAGTCACAGTCCCTGCACACAGAATCAAGGTAAATCCACACTTCATTCATTTGCTCAGCACAAACAAATATGCATTTCCTTATTTAAATTGCAATTTGTTGCTGTTTGACTCTTTTCCCTCCCCTTCAATCCCCCATCAGAAATGGCTTTCGTCTCTATCTGAAGATACTCAATAAGAATTACTTGCCTAGGGTCACTGGTGTGGTAAAAGGAACTGTCCAGAATGAGACAAGTCATAGCAGTGACATCTCATCCTCTTGCTTTGCTGAATGCCAGATGGAAGCTGTCCAGGGAAGCCTAAAAGCCTACATGACATTCTTTAAATGAGAAAAAAAAAAAAAAAGCAGCCACGAGGAACTTACATTTCACTGTTCTCAGGGAGAATTATGAACTGGGCAGTGCCAGCCTCCCGCCTGGAGCAGAGATGGACATTCTGAGCCTAAATACAGAGATGAAATTGGCAATCACATCATTAACGGGCCTATCAACAATAGGTGTTATATTTGTATTACTTTGCATTTTTTTATGGAAGAAAATTTACATTTCTTATTTGTTTATTTACTTTTTCTCTTTGAGACAGGGTTTCACTCCCTTCACCCACACTGGAGTGCAATGGCGGGATCTCGGCTCACTGCAAACTCCACCTCCAGGGCTCATGCGATTCTCCTGACTCAGCTTCCCGAGTAGCTGTGACTACAGGCGCATGCCGCCACACTGCACCTGGCTCATTTTGGTATTCTTTTGTAGAGATGGGGTTTTGCCAGGTTGCCCAGGCTGGTCTGGAACTCCTGAGCTCAAGTGATCCGCCCACCTCCTCCTCCCAAAGTGCTGGGCTTACAGATGCCAGCCACAACACCCCGCCTCTTACTTTATTTGATCTTCACAAAAACACTTTATAAGGTGGATAAGGAAAGGGATTTTCATTATTATGGTTATTCTTATCATATTATTGCTATTTATATTATTCTTTTAATTAATTAATTATTTTGAGACAGAGTCTTGCTCTGTCACCCAGGCTGGAGTGCAGTGGGACAATCTTGGCTCACTGCAATGTCTGCCTCCTGGGTTCAAGCGATTCTGCTGCCTCAGCCTCCTGAATAGCTGTGATTACAGGTGCACGCCACTGCGCCCAGCTAATTTTTTTGTATTTTTTTAGTAGAGATGGGGTTTCACCATCTTGGTTAGACTGATCTTGAAATCCTGACCTCATGATCCACCTGCCTTGGCCTTCCAAAGTGCTGGGATTACAGGACTGAGCCACTGTGGCTGGCCCTATTCTTTTTATCACTAGGATTATCTATTAAATGAACTAGGAAACAGATTCCAAGTCATTAAATGACCTGCCTCAGGCTACGCAACTAGTTAGTGGCAGAATCCATCCTGGATTATGAGTCCATTAGCTCCTAACTCAGGGTCTGCATTTATGTGCATGAGGAGGCAGAGGACTTAGCTGATTCATTTCATTTTCTGGGACAGCTGCAGCTGCCAATAAAAGTGACAAAAAGGAGCTTTGGATGGGGAATCAGGGCGTGGATGAGTTCTTACCTCTGTGGTAACAAACTGAATGACTGTTTCTCCTTCACTTTTTATGTGTGGGCCACAGCAAAAGGAAGACGTGTGATTTGGGAATAAAAAGAGTTCTATCCACATAACAACCACATGTTATAAGTAACATCATCTCTATTTTTCACAGGGAAGCTAAGCAACAGAGAAGTTTAGTAACTTTCATTCAGTCACACAGCCACTATGTGATGATATCTGAACAAGAACCAAGTTCATGGACTTTTTCTCAGTTTGTTCCTACTAAGAACTTACTCATTGGCCAGGCATGGCGGCTCACACTTGTAATCCCAACACTTTGGGAGGCCGAGGCTGGTGGATCACTTGAGGTCAGGAGTTCAAGACCAGCCTGGACAACATAGTGAAACCCTATCTCTACTAAAAATACAAAAATTAGCCAGGCATGGTGGTAGGCACCTGTAATCCCAGCCATTCAGGAGGCTGAGGCAGGAGAATCACTTGAACCTGGGAGGTGGAGGTTGCAGTGAGCTGAGATTGTACCACTGCACTCCAGCCTGGGCAACAGAACCAGACTCCATCTCAAAAAAAAAAAAAAAAAGAATTTATGGCTGGCACGGTGGCTTACGCCTGTAATCCCCGCTACTCGGGAGGCTGAGGCAGGAGAATCACTTGAACCTGGGAGGCAGAGGTGCAGTAAGCTGAGATTGTGCGATTGGATTCCAGCCTGGGCAACAAGAGCGAAACTCCATCTCAAAAAAAAAAAAAAAAAGGAACTTACTCATGCACAAATACATACATAGAAAAAGACGGAGAGAGAGACAGACAGACAGACAATGGCTTCTTCAGTAAGTCTGCATCTTTGCTCAGATCTATAATACATGCTTGTCTGTTTCACATAAAATGAACCACTTGAGAACACTGGCACATCCTCCTCGATATGCAATGGGGAATTTTCTCTGTTGTTTATTCTCAGGAGTGCTGTGAGGATATGAGTACTTTTCCTTTGCCTTGTTTGTTTCCCATTTCGTCATCCCCAGACAGTGCAGACTGCAAACGGCTCCCAGGTATTGAATAGAGTGGGCTCCCTGTTGAGAACTCCGCCTGATTCCCACTTTACTCTAGAGGCGCATTCACATCTTACCCTCAGGGCCCGAACCAGGCAGTCCAATAGCTGTGCGGCCACCCCTAGTAAACCACAGCCTACCCTGTGTCCAGACTTCTGATGATGAGTTACTTCCAGACAGAGTGAGCTCTTGACATAAAAGCCCTTTACTTTACAGACAACAACCAAAATAAATCTCTGTTTATTCCCTGTTGCTCTTCTAAAATTACCATACACTTTGTGGCTTAAAGCAACACGAATGTATTCTACATTTCTGGAGGTCAGAAGTCTGTAATCAATTCCCTTGGGCTGACACCAAGGTGTCTTCCTGGAGGCTCCAAGGGAAGAATCCATTTCCTTGCCCTTTGGCGGCTTTTGGTGACAAGGCGGGTGGCCGCTTGCCCCATCTTCGTTTCCCCCAGGGCCTCCTTCCTTCCCCACAGGGCCTTTTCCTCTTTAGTGAAATCTTTCCCCCCTAGTCTTACGTGATTACATTTAGGGTTGTGAACCCCGAACATTTGAGACAGGTCTCAGTTAATTTAGAAAGTTTATTTTGCCAAGGTTAAGAACGTGCACCTGTGACACAGCCTCAGGGAGTCCTGACATGTGCCCAAGGTGGTTGGGGCACAGCCTGGTTTTATACACTTTAGGGAGGTGAGATATCAATCAATATGTGTGGCCGGGAGCGGTGGCTCACACCTGTAATCCCAGCACTTGGGGAGGCCGAGACGGGAGGATCACCTGAGGTCAGGAGTTCTAGACCAGCCTGGCCAACATGGTGAAACCCTGTCTCTACTAAAAATACAAAAATTAGCTGGGTGTGGTGGTGCATGCCGGTAATCCCAGCTACTCGGGAGGCTGAGGCAGGAGAATCACTTGAACCTGAAGGCAAAGGTTGCCATGAGCCGAGATCGTGCCACTGCACGCTAGCCTGGGTGACAGAGTGAGACTCCATCTCAGAAAAACACACAAAACCCCAAATTACAAATATATATAAATATACATATAGTATATAGTGTATATATGTTATATATTATATATATTTATATAATATATATGTATATGTATATTTTGTATATATATGTAAGAAGTTCATTGGTTCTGTTCAGAAAGCGGGGGACAACTCAAAGCCGGGATGGGGCTTCCAGGTCACCGGAAGGTGAGAGACAGATGGTTGCATTCTTTTGAGTTTCTGGTAAGTCTTTCCAAAATAGAATGGGAGGCAGATTTGCTCTGACCAGTTCCAAGCTTGAATTTTCCCTTTAGCTCAATAATTTTGGGGTCCCAAGGTATTTTCCTTTCACAGGGTCTATCCGCATAATCCAGGTGAATCTTTGCACCTGTAAAGGCCCTTCTACCATGTAAAGTCACCCATTTGTACGTTCTTGGGATTAGGATGTGGATATCTTTGGGGCCACCAGTTGGCTTATCACAAAACCCATTTCTTTGAGGGCAGAATGAACTCTGTTCTCTGGAGTTCTCACACATTCTGCACTCCAGCAGGTCAGATCAAGCCAGCGTGAAGGGCTGAGACACCAGTGAATTATTATTTGGGGCCAAGGCTCCCATCAGGATAGTGGTGGAAATTGGGAGCAGAGAGCCACTAATGGGCTTCTCCTTTGACCTGTCCTCCAAAACCATACCTATAATTTTACCCGAGGAAATGCACTTCAGCATGGTGATTATCTCCATTTTAAAAGGAGAAACGTTTATCTGGCTCTCCCGGTGATACATATTCATTGTGAAAACACGTGCCTTCATCTCCCTTCCAGCCCCAGCACACAGAGCTGGCTCTAGCCTCACGGACTTTGCTCTTGCTGGTCCCTGTACCTGGAATGCCCTTCCCCCAAATATCCACATGAACCCACCCTTGCCTCCTCTATGTCCCTCCTCAAATGTCACCTTCTCGATGTGACTTTCCCGGAAGTATTTATTTATTTATTTATTTATTTATTATTTATTTTTATGTTTTATTTATTTTTTAAGATGGAGTCTCACTGTGTCACCCAGGCTGGAGTTCAGTGGTGCGATCTCAGTTCACTGCAACCTCCTCCTCCCAGGTTCAAGTGATTCTCCTGCCTCAGCCTCCCGAGTAGCTGGAACTACAGGCACCCACCACCATGCACAGCTAATTTTTTGTATTTTTAGTAGAGATGGGGTTTCACTATGTTGGCCAGGCTGGTCTCGAACTCCCAACCTCAAGTGATCTGCCTACCTCGGCCTCCCCAAGTGCTGAGATTACAGGCGTGAGCCCACCATGCCCGGCCTCACTCTTTCATTTCTTATCTTTACCTATGTTATTTAACCTCTTTGAGCTCCAATGCATTTATCTGTAAAATGGGCATCATGTAGCCTTTGCTTCCTCTGTGAGACTTAAATGAGACCACGTCTGCCATGCTCCTGGCTCAGAGGAAGCTCTCCCTGCGTCTAGCCTCTCTGACCTGCCATGACGCAGCCTAGGTGGGGACCAGACCCTTGGCATCCAGACAACCCAGTCCCGTGGCCATCCCTTCTCAGATTTGCCGCCAGAGGACCCACCAACGGGCTCAGCTCCCAGACAAGTTGTCTGTATTCACAGGTCTTCATTTAAGTGATACGCCAAGTTGAAATGCAGCCCCCTTTCACCCATGATGTAGGGGAACACCATCTTCCACAGAGCCCAGGCTCTGTGACAAGGCAAAAGCCACAGATGGTCGATGTGACCTGGACTCTGGCTGCACCCTATCCGTACGTGCATCTGGCCGGCATTTCCTCCGGGCTGTAAGAGATCAATTTCTTCATCTGAGCACTTGTTGATGTTAACTTGTGTTCAGGGCTGTGCTTTATAAGAAATAGACATCTCCAGGCACCATAGCAACCTAGTTGGAGACCAGCCTGGGCAACATAGGAAGACCACCTGTCTCTATAAAAAATGCAAAAATTACGTGGACATGGTGGCAGCATGCACCTGCAGTCCCAGCTACTCGGAAGGCTGAGATAGGGGGTCACTAGAGCCTGGGAGGCAGAGGTTGCAATGATGAAACCGCACACTGGGCGAGACCTGCAGGAAATGAGATCTGAGGTGGGAACAACAGATTCACACCTCACTTCATCCCATGCTGGGCAGGCACGCAGCAAGGCTATGTCAAGGTCCCCTCCAACCTGGTCTATGGTTGATTGCCTTTGAAGAGGAGCAGAGGGAGGACTGCTGGTACAAGAGGCTAGAGTTGGGGTCAGAGCTACTTCAGGAGCAGAGACTGGGGGCACCCCAGCCCGAGGTATTCAAGGGCAGGTCAAAGCACCTTCCTGCCTTCACTCAGAATGATCTTGTGCTCTTTTTCAGAGAGCAAAGCTTTTCAAAGTCAGCCAAGATGTCTGAGTCACATGTCTGCTCCATAGATCTTGCTGTTAGTGGAAAATTTCTTGTAGACTGTGGGAGTCAATAGGTGTTCAATCTTCGTTTGGGTGTTACTGGGCATTTTCATCTTTCTCTAAGCTGCCAGTGCATTCTGGGAGTAGACTGCAGAGGCTTAGTCACGTGCCCTGGCCCCATCCCCTTGCTCCCCTGAGCTGATTCCTTGCTGGGCCAAAGAAGGCAGGGAGTCACTTTTCTCTCTATCCTCCTGTCTCCCCATACAAAAGAGGAAAGATGTGCAGGAGTCCAAATGGATTTATCCATAGCCCGGCACCTACTGTTTTGGGGTTTTTGTTGTTTATTTTCTGCCTTTTTTTTTTTTTTTTTTTGAAACAGAGTCTCACTCTGTCCCCCAGGCTGGAGTGCAGTGGTACTGTCTTGGCTCACTGCAACCTCCACCACTCAGGTTCAAGTGATTCTCCTGCCTGAGCCTCCCAAATAGCTCACAGGCGCCTGCCACCATTCCCGGCTAATTTTTGTATTTTTAGTGGAAACAGGGTTTCACCATGTTGGCCACGCTGGTCTCGAACTCCTGACCTCGAGTGATCAGCCTGCCTCGGCCTCCCAAAGTGATGGGATTATAGATGTGAGCCACTACGCCCAGCCCTGTTTTCTGCTTTAAATGTTGCATTTTCTCAATACCTTTACCAGTCTTCCACTTCTTTGCCCAAACTACTCATCTTCCCAAGCAGTCTTGTCCAAGGTATGTCTGTCTCTTTTTTCTTGGCAGGGAGGGGTCTGTCTGTCTCAGGATACCTTTCATTTCAGTCCTGCTGTTTAATTCCTCATATGGGGAAAATTCTCAGAGGCCTCCCAGCCATGTGAAACCATGAACCCATTAAACCTCTTCTTTATAATTACCCAGTCTCAGGTACGTGTTCATTAGAAGAACATGAAAACAGACTAATACAATGATAAAAGCCACACTCTGTGCATTCAGGCAAAAAAGAATGAGAGCTAAGCAAAAGGGGGAAACCCCTTATAAAACTGTCAGATCTCGTGAGACTTATTCACTACCACGAGAACAGTATGGGAGAAACGGCCCCCATGATTCAGTGATCTTCCCACTGGGCTCCTCCTACAACACATGGGAATGATGGGAGCTACAATTCAAGATGAGATTTGGGTGGGGACACAGTCAAACCATACCAATCAGACTCTAGACGTCTCTCTGGTTGCATTGGCGTTTCCTGCCCTTCACATCTGGACCCCCTAGGAGGTAGATGGTTGGACTCACCCTTTGGGAAGGTGGTCTGCTTATTTGATAGAAGAGACTGCATTGTTTGCGGTGTGGGGACCAAGGAGGAAGGAGAAGGCTCTGGAAGGAAGTTATGCAGATCTACCGACTTCGGTTGGCCTGGTCACATTGGCACTCAAGGCAGACTTAAAACATAACTGTATTTTTATACTGTGTACCAAGATAAATGGGTGAGATCACTCAACTGTGTAGGTAGGACTCTAGCTGGTCAAGATCCCATCAGGATACCCCAGACAACAGGAGTTACTATTGTGGTGAACTGCAACCAATTCTGCTCCCTGGTTAAGAAGTTCTGACCCATTGATGGTCCAGGCAGCTCTCTCTCGGCAGGAAAATGCCTTTTGCAGATAGGCAGAGAAAGGAATAGAGGTGTGAAATATTTTGGAGTTTATCCCGCCTGTCTTTTCTCCAGAGGAGAAAGAACTGTCATCAAACTCATTCCAGACCTTCTGTGAAAGCTGACATGAGATTGGACTCGCTCACAAATCTGGGCAGGAAAGATGTTGGCCCCCAGCTGTCCCTGTATGAGTCAGGGACGAAAAATGGAGCAAAGGCCTCACAAGGCAGCCAGCAGCCAGCAGCGAGCTCTGGCCTTTCGGCAGCCTGGCATTTCATCTTATCGGGAATTCAGACTTCACTGGGGACTCAGGCACCCCTGGGGTTCCTATCACAGCAGGAAAACAAGTTCAGTTACTCTGCTCTTTCCATGCGACACAGTAGAGAGGCTGAACGTGAGAAGTCCACCTCCAGAGAGGGCTCCTCCTGGCCTTCTCCTGGATTTTGGGGGGACACTGAATGAGGAAGGGGAAACAGGCAGGAAAGACTGGGCTGCAAAGGAAATAGAAGATTAGGTTTAGTCATTCAGAAAACATGTATTCTGCATACATTATCCAGCCTCTTGGCTCCTTCCCCGCTCTAAACAACAGAGGGGCCTGGCACCTGGGCAGGAGGATTGCTTGAGTCCAGGTGTTCGAGATCAGCCTGGGTAACATAGTGAGACACCCATGATATGGTGTGGCTGTGTCCCCACCCACATCTCATGTTGAATTGTAGCTCCCACAATTCCCACCTGTCATGGGAGGGAGCTGATGGGAGGTAATTGAATCATGAAGGCGGGCCTTTCCTGTACTAGTCTCATGCTAGTGAATAAGTCTCACAAGATCTGATGGATTTATAAAGAGGAGTCCCTTTGCACAAGTTCTCTCTTACCCGCCACCACATAAGAAGTCCCTCTGTTCTTCCTTCGCCTTCTGCCACGATTGTGAGGCCTTCCCAGCCATGTGGAACTGCGAGTCCATTAAGCCTCTTTTCTTTTTTTTTTTGGAAACGGAGTCTCACTCTGTCACCTAGGTTGGAGTCCTGTGGTGCAATCTCTGCTCACTGCCACCTTCGCCTCCCAGGTTCAAGCGATTCTTCTGCCTCAGTCTCCCAAGTAGGTGGGACTACAGGCGCACACCACCACACCTGGCTAATTTTTGTATTTTTGGTAGAGACGGGGTTTCACCATGTTGGCCAGGCTAGTCTTGAACTCCTGACCTCGTGATCCGCCTGCCTTGGCCACCCAAAGTGCTGGGATTACAGACGTGATCCACCGCCCCTGGCCCAAGCTTCTATTTCTTTATAAATTGCCCAGGCTCGGGTATGTCTTTATTTGCAGCGAAAGAACAGACTCATACACCCCATCTCTACAAAAAATATAAAAAATTATCCAGGCCTGGTGACATACACCTGTAATCCCAGCTACGCAGGAGGATCGCTTTAACCCAGGAGGTCAAGGCTACAGTGAGCTCTGATCTTACTACTGCAGCCTGGGCCAGAGTGAGACCCTGTCTAAAAAAAAAAAGAAAAAAAAGAAGAGAGGGAGAGAGAGAGAGAGAAGAAACTGGAGAAGCTTCAACAACTTTGTGGGGGAGATTTGTATGATTCTCGAATTTTATGTCCAAATAAATTGTCTGTCATGAGAGAAGGGGAGAAAGGTATTATCAGAATTCTAAGAATGCAGAAAATGTAATATTCACAAATGTTTCATGTCAACTAGTTTTAAGTGTTCTCTAGCAGATATTTGGATGACAATTAGGCTTTTGGGGTAGGGACAGTTATTAAAAAATGGAAGCGAGCATTGGAATCAATTAAATATAATGAAGTAGCGGGAACTGTTATAAATTTTGTTACAAAATTAAATGCAGACACCGAATACTATTCTAGAAAAAGATACAAATAGTAGAAAATGTGTCATCATAAATCTCAAATTAAATTTACAAAGACTGAAAAGCATGCAGCAAGAGGTAGGAAAATAAAGGGTCTATGAATCTTCTTATTACATACAAGAAAAAATGACAGGATGCAATTTAGTTTCTTGAATCTGATAATTTAAGAAACGGTGGCTTAAGTCATTCATTTCACAAATGGAGAAAGGTCCAGCAGTATAACCAAAACTAAAACATCCATAGGTTTCTTATGTAAAAGAGAAAACAAACCATAAGAACCAGAAGCTGGCTGGGTGCGGTGACTCACACCTGTAACCCCAGCACTTTGGGAGGCCAAGGCGGGCAGATCCCCTGAGGTCGGGAGTTCGAGACCAGCCTGACCAACATGGAGAAACCCCATCTCTACTAAAAATACAAAATTAGCCGGGCATGATGGCGCACGCCTGTAATCCCAGCTACTCGGGAGGCTGAGGCTGGAGGATGATGGCGCACGCCTGTAATCCCAGCTACTCGGGAGGCCGAGGCTGGAGAATCTCTTGAACCCGGGAGGCAGAGGTTGCAGTGAGCTGAGATCGTGTCATTGCACTCCAGCCTGGGCAACAAGAGTGAAATGCCATCTCAAAAGAACCAGAAGCAGGAAATAAAATAACAAAAGTACAGCCAAATATGTTTATTACAATATATAAAAATGGAATTAGACTCTACCATTGGAAAGCAAAGAATCTCAAATTAGATGTCTTTAGAATCTAATTCTAGCCTCCTTGTAAGAGACATACCTCTAAAACATAACATTAAAAAGTTTAAAAACCAAGAGAAAGGCCACGTGTGGTAGCTCACACCTGGGGTCACAGAACTTTGGGAGGTTGAGGCGGGCCGATCACTTGAGCTCGAGAGTTCAAGACCAGCCTGGGCAACATGGCCAGACCCCATCTTTACAAAAAATACAAAAATTAGTTGTAGTCCCAGCTACTCAGGAGGCTGAGATGGGAGAATTGCTTGAGCCCAGGAGGTCGAGGCTGTAGCAAGCCATGTTCACACCACTGCACTCCAGCCTGGGTGACACAGTGAGACCCTGACTCAAAATAAATAAATAAGTAAATAAATAAAAATTTAAAAAAATAAAAAACCAACAACAGCAAAAAAAAAAAAAAAAAGGGGGAGAAACAAACATTTAGCACAATTCACACCAAAGGAAATAAGCATAGCTGTACTGATATAAAAATAGACTTTTTTCCAAAAGGCATTAACAAAGCACTAAAATATTTTTTAAAGACTGTGTGTAATGATTGGTATGGTTTGTCTGTGTCCCCACCCAAATCTCATCTTGAATTGTAGCTCCCATAGTTCCCACGTGTTGTAGGAGGGACCCAGTGGGAGATAATTGAATCATGGAGGCCGTTTCCCCCATACTGTTCTGGTGGTCGTGAATAAGTTTCATGAGATCTGATGGTTTTATAAGGGGTTTCCCCCTTTTGCTTGGTCCTCATTCTTTTTTGCCTGCTGCCATGTAAGATGTACCTTTCACCTTCCACCATGACTGTGAGCCCTCCCCAGCCATGTGGTACTGTGAGTCCATTAAACTTCTGCTTTAAATTACCCAGTCTCAGGTACGTCTTCATTGGAAGAATATGAAAACAGACTAATACGATGATAAAAGTCACACTGTGCATTCAGTAACGAGGGCCACCCACCTGTTCATCTTGAAGTCCTCTGAATGCATCCCTCAGGGCTTTCATACCCCACATACTCTTCTCGGGTGGTGTCATCTTTCTTATGACTTTATTATCATCTGTATGCAAATGAATGCTAAATATGTATCATTAACCTGTATCTATACATTCTACTACCTCCTAGGATGTTCTACTGGGCTGTCCCTCAGGAACCTTCAAAGAATGCATCCAAAATTTATCATGTAGCCTTTCTTTCTAAGCCTATCCATTCAGCTGAACGTAAAACCCAGGTGTCTTCCTGGATGGCCCATTCTCCTTCACACGCCACACACAGTGATACATCAAGTCTTATCAACCTCTCTTTTACATGGCTCTTGAATTCTCTCTATCTCCATAGCCTACTTCAGTCTCAGAATCTGTTACTTCAATAGCCTCCTCTCTGGTTGTTGGGACCCTTGTATCAGCAAAGGGTAATTTTTCTCAAGCTCAAACCTGATCAAGTAATTTCTCTGATGAAAATGTTTTAGTGGATAAAAATACAACTCAAAGATACCCAAAAGATAAAACCAAGCCCTGTTCCTGAAAAAATTAAACATAGAATTACCATATGATTCAGCAATTCTGCTTCTAGGTATATACCCCAAAGAGCTAAAAGTAGTGACTGGAACAGATACTTGTACACCTACATCCATAGCAGACACTTGGGCTGCTTCTACTTTGTGTCTATCGTGAATGTGGTATGTCCATGCAACGGAATGGCCAATGAAAGGCTCAGGCTCTGATCAATATTTGAAGATATTTATTCTAAGCCAAATACTAATGACCAACGGCCTATGACACAGCCCTCAGGAGATCCTGCGAATATGTGCCCACGGTGGTCAGGCTACACCTGAGTTTTACATATTCTAAGGAGATGTAAGATGTCAATTAATACACGTAAGATGTATATTGGTTCAGTCCAAAAAGGTGGGACAACTGGAGGTTGGTGGGTGGGGAGCTTCCAGGTCATAGGTGGATCGGTCATTGGTGGGTTCTGATTGGCAGTTGGTTGAGGTATTATCTAAAGACTTGGAATCAATAGAAAAGAATGTCTGGCTTATGATAAGAGGTTGTAGAGACCAAGGTTTTATTATGCAGAGGAAGCCTCCAGGTAGCAGGCTGCAGAGAGAATAGATTATAAGTGTTCCTTGTTCTATCAGTCTTACTCTGTTTTATTTAATGTTAGTTAATTGAAACATTAATTAAGGTTAATGTTTGGGCCTGAATTCAAAAAGGGAGTAGGGTATAATGAGTCATGTTCAATTCCTCCTTCCCATCACAGCCTGAAGTCATTTTTCAGGTTAACTTTGGAATGCCCTTGGCTGAGAAGTGGGGTCCATTCACACAGTTGTGGGGCTTAGAATTCTATTTTTGGTTTACAGAAAATGGTCCAGCCTTAAAAGGGAAGGGAATTCTGACACATGACACAACATGGATGAACCTTGAGGGCGTTATCTAAGTGAAATAAACCAATCACAAAAAGACAAATATCAGCCAGGCATGGTGGCTCACGCTTGTAATCCCAGCACTTTGGGAGGCCAAGGCAGGCACATCATGAGGTCAGGAGATTGAGACCATCCTGGCTAACATGGTGAAACCCCGTCTCTACTAAAAATACAAAAAATTAGCTGGGCATGGTGGTAGGCGCCTATAGTCCCAGCTACTCAGGAGGCTGAGGCAGGAGAATGGCATGAACCCGGGAGGCGGAGAGCTTGCAGTGAGCCGAGATTGCGCCACTGCACTCCAGCCTGGGTGACATAGCAAGACTCTGTCTCAAAAAAAAAAAAAAAAGACAAATATCAAATGATTCCACTTATATAAGGTACCTAAAAAAGTCAAAGACACAGAGAAAAAAAAAATAGAATGGTGGTTGTTGGGTTTGTAGTGAGGGAGGAATGGGGAGATAGTGTTTAATGATAATTAATAATAGTGTACAAAGTTTCAGTCTGGGAAGACAAAGGACTTCTAGAGAGAAATAATGGTGATGGTTGTATGACAATGTGAAAGTACTTAATGCCACAGAACTGTACACTCAAAATGAATAAAATGGGCCGGGCATGGTGGCTCACGCCTACAGTCCCAACACTTTGGGAGGCCAAGGCGTGCAGATCACTTGAGGTCAGGAGTTCGAGACCAGCCTGGCCAACATGGTGAAACCCTGTCTCTACTAAAAATACAAGAATTAGCTGGACGTGGTGACAGATGCCTGTAATCTCAGCTACTCAGGAGGCTGAGGCAGGAGAATCACTTGAAACTGGAAGGTGGAGGTTGCAGTGAGCCAAGATCATGCCACTGCACTCCAGCCGGGGAGCAAGAGTGAAAGCCTGTCTCAAAAAAATATAAAATAGGGCCGGGCGCGGTGGCTCACGCCTGTAATCCCAGTACTTTGGGAGGCTGAGGTGGGTAGATCACGAGGTCAGGAGATTGATTCCATCCTAGCTAACATGGTGAAACCCCGTCTGTACTAGGGATACAAAAAAAATTAGCCAGGCGTGGTGGCGGGCACCTGTAGTCCCAGCTACTCGGGAGGCTGAGGCAGGAGAATGGTGTGAACCCGGAAGGCGGAGCTTGCAGTGACCCGAGATCCTGCCACTGCACTCCAGCCTGGGTGACAGAGCAAGACTCCATCTCAAAAAAAAAAGGTAAATTTTTAGTTATTACATTTTACCGCAATAAAAATAAATACATAAAAACAAGTGGTGGTGCATGTCTGTAGTCCCAGCTACTCAGGAGGCTGAAGAAGTAGGATTGCTTGAGCCTGGGAGTCTGAGACCAGCCTGGGCGCCATAGCAAGACCCTGTCTTTACAAAAATATTTTTTAAAAATAAGCTGGTCAGCTGGGTGCTGTGGCTCATGCCTGTAATCCCAGCACTTTGGGAGGCTAAGGTGGGTGGATCATGAGGTCAGGAGTTCGAGACCAGCCTGGCCAATATGGTGAAACCCCTTCTCTACTGAAAATACAAAAATTAGCCAGACATGGTGGTGCACACCTGTAATGCCAACTACTCGGGAGGCTGAGGCAGGAGAATTACTTCAACCCGGGAGGTGGAGGTTGCAGTAAGCTGAGACCGTGCCACTGCACTCCAGCCTGGGCAACAGAGTGAGACTCCAACTCAAAATAAATAAATAAATAAATAAATAAATAAAATAAGCTTGTCATGGTGGCAAGTGCCTGTAATCTCAGCATTTTGGGAAGTTGAAGCTCAAGGATCGCTTGAGCATAGGAATTCAAGTCCAGCCTGGGCAACGTAGTGAGACCCCATCTCTACAAAATGAATAAAAATGTAAAAATAAAAACAAAAAACAATTAAGCTCTTCACCATATCATACAAGGCCTTTACTGACTAGTGCCCCATCCGTATCCCTCACCTTATTCCTTCCCACCTTCTCCTGGCTACTCGAAAGCTCAGAATAACTCAACACATTGTCAGTCAATGAACATGTCAAGCTTTTGCAACTCTACGCCTTGGTACGGCTGCCCCCTACCGTACCTGACCTTCTCCTCTTCCCTCCTTATCCTTTCCCCACCCTCCCCTCCCTCACCTGGCAAAGTCAGCCTCTTTTTCCTTTAGGTCTTTGATAGCAGCCATGTTCTCCAGAAAGCCCCCTCTGACCCATCCCCCTTCCCCCACCAGGTGGTGCCAAGACGTCCTGGTTTCCCTCCCACAGCGTGTATCACATGGAATTCAAATGCCTAATTTGCTTGGTTTCAAGAACAGGATTTATGTCTTGTTCGCTTTTGTATTCCCATCACAGCATCTGGCAGAGTCATTCCCAATAACCATTTGTTGGATTACTATATAAATCTTTTTGCACTAAAGAATAGCCTCATTTAACAAATATTTGAACTATAAGAATAATTTATGGAGAACAAGTTTTCTTCACAGACTTCAATATGCTACTCATGGTCCTTGACACATCCAGTCGTCCAAAAAAAAAAAAAAACAGGTAAGTTTATAGAAAAAGATTATAATTATAAGCTTACATAATGTAATTAATAAATATAAATATGGCCAGGCGTGGTGGTTCACACCTGTAATCCCAGCACTTTGAGAGGCCAAGGTGGGTGGATCACAAGCTCAGGAGATCGAGACCATCCTGGCCAACATGGTGAAACCCCGTCTCTACTAAAAGTACAAAAATTAGCTGGGCATGGTGGTGGGCACCTGTAATCCCAGCTACTCGGGAGACTGAGGCAGGAGAATGGCATGAACCCGGGAGGCGGAGGTTGTAGTGAGCCAAGATTGCACCGCTGTACTCCAGACTGGGCGACAGAGCGAAACTCCATCTCAAACAATAAAAATAAAAAATAAAAAATAAATAAATAAATATAAATAAATATATTTGTATAACTGACCTCACAGAGATTCTACTATACTGGAAAATTCGTTAGGTTTCCAAAAATAGCAGATGTATAGGCCACATTCTCTTCTCTAACTATGATCCATTAAAAAGAGAAAAAGGTGGCCAGGCGTGGTGGCTCACGCCTGTAATCCCAGCACTTTGGGAGGCCGAGGCAGGCGGATCACAAGGTCAGGAGATCGAGACCATCCTGGCTGACACGGTGAAACCCCGTCTCTACAAAAAATATAAAAAATTAGCCGGGCGTGGTGGCAGGTGCCTGTAGTCCCAGCTACTTGGCAGGCTGAGGCAGGAGAATGGCGTGAACCCTGGAGGCGGAGCTTGCAGTGAGCCGAGATTGCGCCACTGCACTTCAGCCTGGGGGACAGAGCGAGACTCCGTCTCAAAAAAAAAAAAAAAAAAAAGAGAGAGAAAAAGGTGATGAAAACCATAACTAGAAGAGAGAAACCAATAAAAGTACAAAGGAGAAATGGGATGTAATAATGATGTAAAGAAATTTAAAATTACAGGACTAGGGTCCATAGTTGCATACTAATAGTAACGAAAAATTTCTGTCTGTAGCTTTCCAAAAAGCTACAACATTCCAAAATTGAAGAAAAACTGAAAACTAAAACGGACTCACAATCATGGAAGAAAGGCTTGTTGACAATGGGGCCCACATTGTTTTACAGTGATTTTTTTCAAACTTTTGAAAGACAGGTGCTGACAATATAGGAGATACATGGAATGCTACTCAACTTATTTTGTTTAGATGTCCTAATACTAAATATTTACCCTAATACTAAAACATGACCCAGATCTCCAAAACTATAGTTGTTGGGTTTTTTGTTTTTTTTTTTCTTTTGAGACAGAGTCTCACTCTGTCGCCCAGGCTGGAATGCAATGGTGCAATCTCGGCTTACTGCAAGCTCTGCCTCCCAGGTTCAAGCAATTCTCCTGCCTCAGCCTCCTGAGTACCTGGGATTACAGACGCGCATCACCACACCCAGCTAATTTTTGTATTTTTAATAGAGACGGATTTCCCCATGTTGGTCAGACTAGTCTTGAACTCCTGACCTCGTGATCTGCCCACCTCAGCCTCCCAAAGTGCTGGGATTACAGGCGTGAGCCACCACTCCTGGCCCAGAACTATAGATTTTAGAATCTGTATCTTTCCTTATCTTCTCATTGCTCCTGGCCAATCTTTTGGCCTGATTTCTGAACAACAGCAACCTCTCAACAGGTTAGAGGTTTTCCAGGCACCACACTCTTCAAGCATTACTCATTTTCTGAGCCTTGTTGACCTTGATGTTGCCACTCTTCATCTCTGATCATGGCAGGGGGTCTTGGTGTTCTCATCTGTAAATCATCCTCTTCATGCTTTCTGCCAGGCTTCTCCCCAAAGCCAAATGAACAATACCTTGCTCCCTTACCCAATATAAAGAGACAGGTTCCCATGAGTTTTCCCTGAGTGTATGTCAAAATTCCTGTCTAGGATCGTTAAACTCTAATGCAGAAAACAAGTTCGCTTTACATCTCTCCTTCAGTTGCTCTGAAGTGTATAAATGGCTTTGAACTTGAATCATTTAGATTTTACAGCAAGATTCAGCACCCCAATTTAATGTTAGAACAGGGGTACATAGTTAAAGCAAGGTACAAATTGTTTAACAAGCAAGTAAGGCAGGAGGATGGCTTGGGGCCAGGAGTTTGAGACCAACTTGGACAACACAGCAAGACTCTCTCTATAAAGAAAAAATAAAATAAAATAAAATAAAAAATTAGCCAGGTCTGGTGTCACGCACCTGTAGTTCCAGCTAGAAGATTGCTTAAGCCCAGGAGTTTGAGGCTGCAGGAAGCTATGATCGTGCTATTGCACTCCAGCCTGGGTGACAAAGCAAGAAACAACAAAGTAAAAGGAAGGAAGGGAGGGAGGGAGGGAGGGAGGGAGAGAGGGGAGGAAAGGGGGAGGGGGAGAGAGAGGGAGGGAAAGAAAGAAGGAGGAAGGGAATGGAAGGAAGGAAGGAAGGAAGGAAGGAAGGAAGGAAGGAAAGGAGGGAGGGAGGGAGGGAGGGAGGGAGGGAGGGAGGGAGGGAAAAGTCTAAAACGTTCCTTCCTCATGGTCCAGAGTAACTGAAAACACTGATTTTTGTGTTCATCCCTGACTCAGTTACACTGCAGAAACCACAGAGTCTTAGCAGTTAGCAGCAAGCATGTATTTCTCACTCAGATCCCACGTGTTTTTTGGGTTGGTTGAGGATCTGCTCAGGTTGAATTCCTAGGTCATTCCAGAACCTAGAATGAAGCAGCAGCCCCTCTTTGGTGTAAATGTTTTGTGAAAGAAGAGAAAGAGAAATGGCAGAAAACACAATGGCTTTGAAGCTTCTCCTTGGACTATCATACTTTTCTTCTATCACTTTCGCTCTCAGTTGATTGGCCAAAGCCTGACATCAACAGGCAAGGAGATATCATCCTCTCCTACAAGGGGAAACAAATACAGTAGGCCCTTAGGCAAAGCAGAGATGAGGGCACTGACCCACGTGCAGTCAAAAATCCAAGTTTAATTTTTGAATCTCCAAAACCTTCATTGCTAATAGCCTACTGTTGACTGGAAGCCTTACCAATAATATAAAAAGTTGATTAACTCAAGGCCGGGTGCGGTGCCTCACGCCTGTAATCCCAGCACTCTGGGAGGCCGAGGTGGGTGGATCACGAGGTCAGGAGATAGAGACCATCCTGGCTAACTCGATGAAACTCCATCTCTACTAAAAATACAAAAAACTAGCCGGGTGTGGTGGCGGGCGCCTGTAGTCCCAGCCACTCGGGAGGCTGACGCAGGAGAACGGCGTGAACCCGGGAGACGGAGCTTGCAGTGAGCCGAGATTGCATCACTGCACTCCAGCCTGGGGGACAGAGCAAGACTCCGTCTCAAAAAAAAAGAAAAAAAAAAGCTGATTAACACATATGTTGTATGTTACATGTATTATACACTGCATTCTTACAATAAAGTAAGCTAGGGAGAAGAAAAAAGTTATTATGAAAATCATAAAGAGGGCCGAGCGCGGTGGCTCCAGCCTGTAATCCCAGCACTTTGGGAGGCCGAGGCGGGCGGATCACAAGGTCAGGAGATCGAGACCATCCTGGCTAACACGGTGAAACCCCGTCTCTACTAAAAAATACAAAAAACTAGCCGGGCAAGGTGGCAGGCGCCTGTAGTCCCAGCTACTCGGGAGGCTGAGGCAGGAGAATGGCGTAAACCCGGGAGGTGGAGCTTGCAGTGAGCTGAGATCCGGCCACTGCACACCAGCCTGGGCGACAGAGCAAGATTCCGTCTCAAAAAAAAAAAAAGAAAAAAAAAAAAAAGAAAATCATAAAGAGGAGGAAGTAAGTTAAACGGATCATCATAAAGATCTTCATCCTCATGGTCTTCACCTTGAGCAGGTGGAGAAGGAGGAGGAGGAAGAGGAGGGGTTGGTCTTGCTGTCTCAGGAGTGGCAGATGCAGAAGGAAATCCACATACGAGTGGACCTACACAGTTCAAACTCATGTTTTTCAAGGCTCAATTATAGTTGGAAATAATAGACTGTGTTACAGTCCATACTCTTGCTCATCAATATTTTGCCTCTCTTCAGCTGCAAAATATACTCCTCCCCTCCCCAAGGGAGATACCCCCAAAGTCCCATCCAGTTATAACACCAGACTCAAGCTCTAGAATCTCATGATGCTCATCAAATCTGGATGTGGCTCTCCTTGGTCTGGAAGCATAAAAACTAAAAAGACAAATTACCCCTCACCCTCGCCCGGCACAGACACACACATGACATAAGGTGGTGGACCGGGGTCAAGCCAACCACCAAAAACATTCCCATCTGGAAAGCAAAACAGGGGATACCCATAGCGGTCAAAAGCTCAGAGCAATTCTGAAATCCTGGCGGACAAAAACCTTGGGGTGAGGAGTTTTCCTTCAATTAGATGCTTCTGCTTCCTAGAAGTGACCCTGGATGACATTGTTCTCCCAGATTCCCAGGGAAGCTGTCCTTTTCCACTGTTCTTGTACTGATTCTATGAGGGCGTTGGGCAGTACACCCTTCCTGGGACCCGTGTAGCTCATCCTCATAATCGCTTGGACCCATAGGTTGGGAAGCCCAAAGATCTTTTAAAGTTTTAGAACAGTTATATGTCTTTTAATCCAAGAGTGTTGGCTCTTGGCCAGTACAGCTCTCAAGGACTTAGTTATATTTTTATCTGGCTCCAATCAGTTTATGCTAATAAACACATCCACAATTATTTTTGAGACATACCTCTCTCTAAACTTAATAACAGGCTTCCTAGGAGAGTCACTTAACACATCCAGAGATTTTTTAAAGAGGCATTGATTTAATAGGGCTGTATTATTACTTAAAGCATTTCTTTATTTTATCTCTTACTAGTTGGAAATGAGAAACAATTGTTCCTGGTGCAGCGCCTGTAATCTCAGCACTTCGGGGGCTGAAGTCAGAGTATTGCTTGAGGCCAAGAGTCTGAGACCAGCCTGGCCAACATGGTGAAACCCCGTCTCCACCAAAAATACAAAAATTAGCCAGGTGTGGTGTCACACATCTATAATCCCAGTTTCTTGGGAGTCTGAGGCGGGCAACATAGCGAGACCCTGTCTCTACTAAAAATACAAAAATTAGCTGGGTGTGGTGGTGTGTGCCTGTAATCCCTGTAATTCTTGGGAGGCTGAGGCAGGAGGATCACTTGAACCTGGGAGGTGGAGGTTGCAGTGAGCCAAGATTGCACCACTGTACTCCAGCCTGGGTGACAGAGCAAGACTCCATCTCAAATAATAATAATAATAATAATAGTAAATTAAATAGCTGGACATGGTGGTGCATGTCTGTAGTCCTAACTACTCAGGAGGCTGAGGCAGGAGGATCACTTAAGCCCAGAAGTTTGAAGTTGCAGTGAGCTATGATCACACCACCGCAAATCAGCCTGGACCACAGAGCGACACCTTGTCTCTAAAAAAATAGAACTAGAAATAGAAAAGAAATAGAAATAGAAAAGGGGGCTTTGAGAAATGTGGGGATAGGAAGATAACAGATCATTACGAGAAAAAAAGAATCAATTGCTTCTTTCAATGCTGCAACACCAGGAATTTCTGGGTTGTTTTTATTTTTGGTTTGCAAATCAACCAATTCTTTCCCGAGCTCATCTCTTTCTTGCAGTGCTCTGTTGGATGCAACTAATTTCAATCGTGAGTCACGGCATTCTGTTTCGCAGACTTTTTACCTAAAGCCACAGAACTTGAATTCATTATCTACCTGTCATCCAAGGTATCACAGGCAACAGTTTTACCAAATGTTTGGCTATTGTATAACAGGGATCTCTGTCTTTCCAGCCTCCAGTCACGGTTTTCTTATTTTTCACTGCCTGGCTCTGGAACCAGTACATTGTATTCTAGAATTTTGGTTATGGTAGCCTCTTGGTTTTATGTACCGATTTCTCTATTTTTGACATAGACCAACAATGGTCTACGTTACGCTGCGGTAGCAAACAAGCCCCACATCTCAACGGCTCATAACAACACGGTATTCCTGACATGAGCTGTCCATTGTGATTCAGCTGCAGGTGTTCCCCACTTTATCCTCATTCTGAGACCCAGCCCGAAGGAACAGCCCCTATCTGGGGCGTGCAATTCTCACAGCAGAGGAAAACAACAAATGTTAGAACCACACAATGATTCATAAAGCTGTGAATTAGATGTGGTAGATGTGACTTCTACTCACATTGCATTGGCCAAGAAAGTGACACTACCAGCCAGGCGCGGTGGCCCACGCCTGTAATCCCAGCACTTTGGGAGGCCGAGGCAGGTGGATCATCTGAGGTCAGGAGTTCGAGACCAGTTTGGCCAACATGGCAAAACCCCATCTCTACTAAAAATACAAAAATTAGCTGGGTGTGGTGGTGCACACCTGTAATCCCAGCTACTCGGGAGGCTGAGGAAGGAGAATTGCTTGAACCTGGAAAGTAGAGGTTGCAGTGAGCCGAGATCGTGCCACTGGACTCCAGTCTGCAAGATGGGAGCGAGACTCCGTCTCAGAAAAAAAAAAAAAGAAAGAAAGAAAGTGACACTATCAAACCTAATATAAATGGAGTGGAAGAGTACAGTCCTTTCTCGGGGAGTGGCAGGATGTAATCAGGAATTCTGCACCTCTCCTTCAGCAGCTTTTCTTCATGAACATGACTTTGAACTTGTGTTTTTATCTTGTTAGAACAAGATTCGTGGCTAGGCACAGTGGCTTACACCTGTAATCCCAGCACTTTCAGGAGGCCAAGACAGGAGGAGTACTTTAGGCTAGGAGTTTGAGACCAGCCTGGGAAACATAGCAAGACCTTGTCCCTACAAAAAAATTATAAATATTAGACAGGCACAGTGGCTCATGCCTGTAATCCCAGCTACTTGGGAGGCTGAGGCAGGAGAATGGCTTCAGCCCAGGAGTTCAAGCCTGCAATGAGCAGTGATCACGCCACTGGACTCCAGCCTGGGTGACAGGGCAAGACTCTGTCTCTAATTTTTTTTAAAAAAAGATACATAATTAGGCCAGGTGTGGTGGCTCAGGCCTGTAATCCTAGCATTTTGGGAGGCCGAGGCGGCCGGATCACTTGAGGTCAGGAGTTCAAAACCAGCATGGCCAACATGGTGGAACCTCGTCTCTACTAAAAATACAAAAAAATTGGCTGGGTGTGGTGGCGGGTGCCAGTAATTCCAGCTACTAGGGAGGCTGAGGCAGGAGAATTGCTTGAACCCAGGAGGCGGAGGTTGTAGTGAGCCGAGATCTCGCCACTGTACTCCTGCCTGGGCGACAGAGCAAGGTTCCATCTCAAAAAAAAAAAAAAAGATACATACTTAAACCAATATGGGAATTGCCAGAGTATTGGTAAATTATAAAATGTTTAGAGACGTATGCATTATGTGAATGGTATCACCATTCTAAAGTACACGAGATACGCCGGGTTGGCAGCAGATGATTGGGTGAATAGGAAACCAGACCGGCGGGTAGCTTTTTTTTTCCTCCAAGAATCTAAAGTGAAGGGAATATGTTCCACTCTCTACCATCCCAATAAGTCCCTGCAAGTTCACGAGTATACTTGGAGCTGAACAGGATGGAAAACTGTTCACCTGATATCCTGAAACGCTGAGACAAGCTTCTGCAGAGCAGCCTGTGGGTCTTGCCTGTCATGGCCCAAGCCGACTTCCCATCTCCGCATGCTCTGACCATCTCACTACTCTTTATCTCCACAGTTTGACATGCAAAGGATAACTCTGGAAGAGTTGAAGCACATTCTCTATCATGCCTTCCGAGACCACCTAACGATGAAGGATATTGAGAACATCATCATCAACGAGGAAGAGAGCCTGAATGAGACCTCGGGGAACTGCCAAACAGAGTTCGAAGGAGGTAGGTGCCCCTGCTGCCGTCCCCTCCCCAGTCCGGGACAGGCCAATGCACCACATTCTCTATATGAAAAATGTGTTTACACACAGGCTCCTGGGCTGATGTGGCCTTGTACCGAAGCCAAAAATTCAGGACAGGTTAAAGATCTTTTTTGCTAAGATGTGGTGGGCTTCATTTTCTCTGCCTTTTTCCTCCAAATTCTGCATTTTTTGGAGAATCTCCCCTGACCCTGTCCTTTCTCTCAAGGCTCTCTGAGGTCTGTGTGTGAGTGGATGTGTGGTTTTGTGCTGTTTGCCTTTTCTTGGTGGTGGCTGTATGGGGCGGTGTAAAGAGCCTATTTTGGCTGTCCGGCAAACTTGGGTAGAGTCCGTTGTGTGAGCTCAGGCAAAGGATGGACCTTCTCTGTGTTTCCCCATCTATAAACATCAGGGTGATTACACCTACTTCGCAGAATTCTTAGGAATGGATGACCTGTATGTTCCCAAATGCACTGGCCAAAAGAAAGAAAAAAAAGAAAAAACCAGCAGGGACAGAGTCCTCTCATGAACTTAACCAAGTAGTTACGGAAGAAATAAGGTTCTCTGGAGGCCAAAAAAGAGACCCATGAAAGGTTATATATTTTTTTATTCATGAAAGCAAATTTAAAGAAAAAAAAAAAGAGCCTACTGAATCTCCTAATTGGTAGAGAATTCCTGAGAAGCTAAAGGATTTAATCCTTCTTTTCAATTTTGAAAATCAGAGTGGCTTTAATAGCCCTGATGTATAGAAAAAAATTTTTAATTACATTAAAACATATAGCAGGCTGTCAGCGACTTTTCTCTTCAATGCTGACATTTCTTAAGGAGGTCAAATTGTTTTTTCTTTTATTATTTTTTTTTAACATTTAAATAAGCCAGTATACATAGTTTGGAAGCTGTCACATAGACGCCAGAAGGATATACTTGGTTGCCTGGTCTTGTAGCTGTCTCCCTTAGAGCCAGTGAGGGCTATGGAGTGAGGCTAGTGTGCTTGGGGCTGAGCTGGTCCCAGGCACCAGAACTGTCCATGCAAACCCAGGCTCCCATCAGTCCTGTCTTGGCTGAACTGCTGCATCATGGAGCCAGCGTTAAATGCCACGACAGGAGGGAAAAGGAGATGGCCTATACTCCAAGGTTGCAAACAGTGGGAGAGAGGGAGCAGTGGAGACTGCTGCAAAGCAGAAAGTGATGATCTCTTCCGGAGTCACTCAAATTCAAACACTGCAAAAATGCCACGTGCATCAAACAAAACCCAGCTGTCGTCCTGAAGCTGCCTTGGTCTCCTTGCTGTGACAATGGGGTGATAGCATCAACAACTGTATTTGGAGTGGGAGTCACACTGATCTTATAAGGCTAGGATGGGGTGGTCACAGCCAAGGCCATTTCCAGCAGGACATGCAGGGGTCTTGCGAGGGTTAGGAGGGATGAGGAGGGAAGAGATTGGGAACTGAAACGGGAAAACAGCAGACCTGGCCTTCCCAATCCATCTCGCTCAGGGCTGACAGATGATGTGAGCCCCACACAATGAAAGTATATGGGACTCAAGCCCTCTACTGCTAGTGAGCACTCTTGAGATGGGTGGAGAAGGGTATTTTTGGGTATCATCTCATTTTCCACAACAGCCTTTGTTGGTGGATCAGTGTTTTGTTCAGGGAAATGTCATAGATCTTAGTAATTTGGGAAAGGTCAGGCTATACTGGGAAATAATCTAAATTCTAAGTAAGGCCTTTTTATTTCTCAAAACCTTATACATTAATAAAATAAATGCCTGACAAAGGGGCTACCAAGCAGAAGCCTTGCTGGGTTTCCTTTAATGATTTGTCAATAGCTTATTTATAATTAATGTAATATGATTACTATATAATGAATGATCATTAATAGCAATTATAATATTTATCAATAATAATGCAATTATTAATAATTATGTTTATTAATAATGCTATTGGTTGTTATAAAATAATTATTAATGTTTATTAATAATTATTACCATAATGGTTAATTAATAATGTTAAGCCACTTAGTGCAGTGCCTATACTAATAATTATTATCATTATTAATTGCCATTAATAACTATTAGCCCGGGTACTGCACTAAGTGGCTTAACATTGTTAATTAACCATTATGGTAATAATTATTACCATAATATTTAATAAACATAATAATAATTATGGTAATAATTATGGTATTATCTAACCATGGTTAGGTACCTAACCATCACCTAACCAATAACTATGGTAATATTTTTGTTCGTTTAGTTTTGTTTGTTTTTGAGACAGAATCTTACCTGTCACCCAGGCTGGAGTGCAGCAGCACGATCTTGGCTCACTGCAACCTCTACTTCCTGGGTTCAAGCAATCTTCCTGCCTCAGCCTCCTGAGTAGATGGGACTACAGGCGCCCGCCACCACGCCCGGCTAATTTTTGTATTTTTAGTAGAGACAGATTTTCACCATGTTAGCCAGGATGGTCACAATCTCCTGACCTCATGATCCACCCGCCTCGGCCTCCCAAAATACTGGGATTACAGGCATGAGCCACCACGCTCAGACTAATTTTTGTATTTTTAGTAGAGACGGGGTTTCACCATGTTGGCCAGGCTGGTCTTGAACTCCTGACCTCAAGTGATTCCCCCTCCTCAGCCTCCCAAAGTGCTGGGATTACAGGCGTGAGCCTGTTAGTCCAGGTACTGCACTAAGTGGTTTAAAATTCATTATCTTATTTCATTTTAAAAAGCTATTATTTTGTAATTTGCACATTGCATTCTTGTATGACCTCTGGGACCTTCATTACATAATCCCTTTTGCATATTTTTATCTCAGAGAAACTTCTTTAAAACATTATGTCAGGGTTTTTTGTCCCCCAGACACAAGCTCATTGATTTATGTTTAGTTTTAAGAATCAAGCATGATCAAAGTCATGGGTGAATATACTTAATGCTCATAGGCCTTTCTACATGCAAGAAAGAGCCTCCTTGATTGCATTTGGGGCAGAGGTGTCTAGGAAGAGAATACTGAAGCCCTGAGTGTACCTGCTTAGCATCCTAGGACTAGAGGAGTTTGTCTGAGACCCTGTGACTCACCTGAGACCCTTCACTTCCATATTGCTTCCATATCCACAAATAGGGGCCTGTTGGCATTTTGAACCTTTCCCTTCTTCTATCAAGACCTGATTGCACAGTTGCATTACTTCCACCTCCTAAATCTCCCTCTCCTCTGCCCAGCCTTGAGCCCTTTGGGGCCTCCCCATCTCTCCCAAACTGTCAACTCCTCCCTATCCTCTTTTGCCCTTAGCCTAACCTGCATGCCTTTTATCCAGCTATGTCAACCATGCCCTTGCTGACATCTTGTTACAGGACCACCAGGTTCTTATGCCCACTGTTCAGTAATAGACCAATACACTGAGACAGCAGGGTTTGCAGCAGAGAAACAGTTTAATGACAGTAGGGTAGCTGAGCAAGGAGACAGGAGGAACCCTCAAATCCGTTCCTTGAGGAGTGTTGAGCTAGGGTTTTTAAGGGGATTGTGAAGGGCAAGAGACTGAAAAATTGGGGTTGTTGATTTGATGAAACCATCAGGATGTGGAAACTGCATTCTTTGGTAAGTCAGCTCCCCATGGGGTCCTTCAGACCAGCTGACATCAGTAGTCTCATTGATATGCAGAACCTAAAGAATATCTCAAAGGGAAAACTTAATGTTCTATACTGTTCAAGTTGTTATCAATAGGGCAATTAAGGGTAACTATAGTGGCTCACGTCTGTAATCCCAGCCCTTTGGGAGGCCAAGGCAGGTGGATAAACAGAGGTCAGGAGTTCGAGACCAGCCTGACCAATATGATGAAACCCCATCTCTACTAAAAATACAAAAATTAGCCAGCCGTGGTGGCATGTGCGTGGAATCCCAGCTACTTGGGAGGCTGAGACAGGAGAACTGCTTGAGCCTCAGAGGCGGAGGTTGCAGTGAGCCAACATCGTGGCATTGCACTCCAGCCTAGGCAACAAGAGTGAAAACTCTGTCTCAAAAAAGGGAGGAACTATAATCATGTGTGTGTAGTGTGCGCACGCCTCGCTTACTTTTTCATTAATTTTAATTTTTTAAGTTCTGGGGTACATGTGCAGGATGTGCAGGTTTGTTACATTTAAATGTGTGCCATGGTGGTTTGCAGCACCTATCAACCCATTACCTGGGCATTAAGCCAGCATGCATTAGTTATTTTTCCTGATGCTCTCCTCCCCATCCCCCACCCCCAACATATGTTCTCATTGTTCAGTTCCCACTTATGAGTGAGAACATTCAGTGTTTGGTTTTCTGTTCCTGTGTTAGTTTGCTGAGGATGATGGGTTCCAGCTCCATCCATGTCCCTGCAAGGACATGATCTCGTTCCTTGTTATGGCTGCATAGTATTCCATGGTGTATATGTACCACATTTTCTTTATTCAATCTATCAGAAGATGGTGTGACAATTCCTCAAAAATCTAGGACCAGAAATACCATTCAACCCAGAAATCCCATTACTAGGTATATTCCCAAAGGAATATAAATCATTATATTATAAAGAACTATAATCTTATAATAGGGTCTATGTGATTCTGGGGCAATAGGCAACAAATGCCTATGAGGAAGCGAGTTGGAAAAGAAGCTGACCTCATGATCAACGCTGAGTGTGCGGCAAATTTGGTTTATTTTTGTTTCTCTCCTGCCCTTCTTCCTTGATTAATTTCCTAAGGTTTATAGGGGCAGAACGGTTCAATCTCAGATCCCTGACTTACTGTGTCTGCTCCCTCCATCCCAAGTCTCGATCAATCTAGCACCTAACTGTGAAGGGTCAAGGTGGTTTCCTTTATTTCTTCCAAGTGATGAAATTCTTCTGTCATTAAACTGAATCCTCCTTGCAACCCCACACGGCCAATGAGAGGGAAAGGAATGGGCTGGGCCTCTTCCCTCTGCCCCAGAGTGCACCCACTCAGGTCTTCTCTACTCTTGCTAACCCCTCATCCCTAGGAAGTTTTTTCCTGCTGCTCTCATTAGATCTAACAGGTAATCACACCAATTAGGAAGGTCTTTGCCATCAGAAGGTGGAAGAGCACATCTGCCTCTTCACCAGAAACTGGGAGATGGGCAAAGAAACAGACATTTTGTGGCAGAGATGGAATTTAAAGAATCCCACATCAGAGGGCTGGGAGCTCAGCAGAGTTGGAGGTGGGATTGAGATCTGGAGCGTGGAAAAGGTTTCAAAATGCTGCTGCGGGCAGCACAAGGGACAAGGACTCGATTCGAAATTAATAGGAGGACTTGAAAATGCCATCAGCATCCTTTTATTTTTTATCTTATTTATATATTTTTTTGATACGGAGTTTCGCTCTTGTTGCCCAGTGCAATGGCACGGTCTTGGCTCACTGCAACCTCTGCCTCCTGGGTTAAAGCGATTCTCCTGCCTCAGCCTTCTGAGTAGCTGGGATTACAGGCATGTACCACCACGTCCTGCTAATTTTTGTATTTTTAGTAGAGACGGGGTTTTGCTATGTTGGCCAGGCTGGTCTTGAACTCCTTACCTCAAGTGATCCTCCCACCTCAGCCTCCCAAAGTGCTGGGATTACAGAAATGTGCCACCACACCCAGCTAATTTTTGTATTTTTAGTAGAGACGGTGGTTTTGCCATGTTGGCCAGGCTGGTCTCGAACTCCTGACATCAAGAGATCCTCCCACCCTGGCCTCCCAAAGTGCTGGAAATACAGGCATGAGCCACTGCACCCAGTCAGTTTGTTTGTTTGTTTGTTTGTTTTTGTTTTTGTTTTATTTTTGAGACAGAGTCTCGCTCTGTCACCCAGGCTGGAGTGCAGTGGCGTGATCTCGGCTCACTGCAAGCTCCACCTCCTCGGTTCACGCCATTCTCCTGCCTCAGCTTCCCGAGTATCTGGGACTACAGGCGTCCACCACCATGCCCAGCTAATTTTTTGTATTTTTAGTGGAGACGGGGTTTCACCGTGTTAGCCAGAATGGTCTTCATCTCCTGACCTCGTGATCCGCCCACCTCGGCCTCCCAAAATGCTAGGATTACAGGCATGAGCCACCGCACCCGGCCTATTTATTTATTTATTTAAATAAAATAAAGAGAGTCCTGCTCTGTCACCCAGGCTGGAATGCAGTGGCACAACCACAGCTCACTAGAGCCTGGAATTCACAGGTTCACACAATCCTCCTGCTTCAGGCTGCTGAGTAGCTGGGACTACAGTCGTGTGCCACCATGCCAGGCTAATTTTTTTACTTTTGTAGAAACAGGGTCTTGCTGTGTCACCCAGCCTGTTCTTGAACTCATGGCTTCAAGTGATCATCCCACCTCAGCCTCCCAAAGGACTGAGATTATAGGTGTGAGCCACGGTGGCTGGCCCATGTTATAGCAATGATTCTATTTTTCATTTGTCTGAATTTTGGGTCTGATAATTTTACTAAGGTGCTCAGATGGTCTTCATTAAGTCAGCAATATTGACTATTCCTTCTACATGAATAGAAGAATAAAGAATAAAGAAAAAGATAAGACCCCAAAGATTGTGGCACTTTTGATGGGAAAGGTTTTAGTTTTGGTTTGATTTTGTTATCTTTACTTGTTTAATTTTTAGGTCAACACAAACAACACACACACACACATATACACAAATACACAGCCCCTCCAATAAGCCAGTCTGCCTTATCTTTGTGGTGTGAGAACCCTGCAGTCACACGGAAGCAACAACTTTTTCATTGTCTCCCAAGGAAGGGACAAGAAGAAATGGGATGAAACTCCAAGCTAGATAGTGGGCAAGCCTGACTGGGTGCAGTGGTTCCTTCCTGTAATCCCAGCACTTTGGGAGGCTGAGGTGGGAGGATCACCTGAGGTCAGGAGTTCAAGGCCAGCCTGGCTAACACGGCAAAACCCTGTCTCTACTAAAAATACAAAAATTAGCTGGGTGTGGTGGCAGGTGCCTGTAATCCCAGCTACTCAGGAGGCGGAGGCAGGAGAATAGCTTGAACCCGGGAGGCAGAGGTTACAGTGAGCCGAGATCGTGCCACTGCACTCCCGCCTGGGCAACAGAGTAAGACTGTCCAAAAAAAAGAAGGGAAGTCTTCCTGACCTCTCCAGAAAACCCTGTGTGAGGGGCTCACATTGCATATAGAACTAATTTTCCTAGAGCACCAAAAGGAGTTCCCTACAGAAACCCTTTTGAAGGCAGGGAGGAGGCTAGAAGACCTTAGCTCAGGGGTCTGCTGTCAACCTTTCCATCAATCACACCCGGCTTCCAGATGGAAAATCACTCAAACTGAGTTAGGTGCTGACCACATTCCATCCGTGGTGCTGGGTGCTTTGTGCGTATGAATTCATTTTGCCCCTCTGGATTCAGGAACTCTCTGGCATTACATACTATTAGAACTTTATATGTCCCCAGACTCATGAGAATATTTGGTTAAAAGCATGACTTTCCCATTTCTCAAAAGAAGACATTCATACAGCCAACAGACACATGAAAAAATGCTCATCATCACTGGCCATCAGAGAAATGCAAATCAAAACCACAGTGAGATACCATCTCACACCAGTTAGAATGGCGATCATTAAAAAGTCAGGAAACAACAGGTGCTGGAGAGGATGTGGAGAAATAGGAACACTTTTACACTGTTGGTGGGATTGTAAACTAGTTCAACCATTATGGAAAACAGTATGGCGATTCCTCAAGGATCTAGAACTAGATGTACCATATGACCCAGCCATCCCATTACTGGGTATATACCCAAAGGATTATAAATTATGCTGCTATAAAGACACATGCACACGTATGTTTATTGCAGCACTATTCACAATAGCAAAGACTTGGAATCAACCCAAATGTCCATCAGTGACAGATTGGATTAAGAAAATGTGGCACATATACACCATGGAATACTATGCAGCCATCAAAAAGGATGAGTTTGTGTCCTTTGTAGGGACATGGATGCAGCTGGAAACCATCATTCTTAGCAAACTATCACAAGAACAGAAAACCAAACACCGCATGTTCTCACTCATAGGTGGGAACTGAACAATGAGATCACTTGGACTCAGGAAGGGGAACATCACACACCGGGGCCTATCATGGGGAGGGGGGAGGGGGGAGGGATTGCATTGGGAGTTATACCTGATGTAAATGACGAGTTGATGGGTGCAGCACACCAACATGGCACAAGTATACATATGTAACAAACCTGCACGTTATGCACATGTACCCTACAACTTAAAGTATAATAATAATAAATAAATTTTAAAAAAAAAAGCATGACTTTCATGCACTCCCAGTCTCTCAGATCTCTGAATCCCCTAATTACGATAAAATATACTTGATATACTTTTTTCTTTCTCTCTTTTTTTCCTTCCTTCCTTCCTTCCTTCCTTCCTTCCTTTCCTTCCGTCCTTCCTTTATTTTGAGACAGGGTCTTGCTCTGTCACCCAGGCTGGAATGCAGTGGCGCGATCTCAGCTCACTGCAACCTCCATCTCCTGGGTTCAAGCAATTCTCCAGCCTCAGGCTCCTGAGTAGCTGGACTTACAGGCATGTGCCACCATGCCCAGCCAATTTCTGTACAGACAAGATTTCACCATGTTGGCCAGGCTGGTCTCAAACTCCTGACCTCAAGTGATTTCCCATCCTCGGCCTCCCAAATTGCTAAGATTACAGGCATGAGCCCCCGTGCCCAGCTTGATATACTTTTGTGTTACTTGTCAATCTTTGTGTCTTAATTTTTTGGAAAAATTACCATAGCCTGGCAACATAGCAAGACCTCTTCCTTACAAAAAGAAAAATTTTTAAATTAGCCAGGCATGGTGGCGCATGCCTGTAGTCTCAGCTATTCGGGAGGATGAGGTGGAGGGATCACCTGAGCTCAGGTGTTCGAAGCTGCAGTGAGCTATGATTGCACCAATGCACTTCAGCCTGGGCAGCAGAGCAATACCCCAACTCTGAATAAAGAACTTACCAAGCCCATATCCCCATAACAGGTTGGACATTTAAGTATGTGTTTACTGAAAGTACTTATTCACCATTCATGCTGAATAAGGGAGTTTTTAAAGATGTTTTGCCTCAGTTCCACCCATTTTAGGCACCAGACATTCTCGATTTTAGAGATCATAAGCTCAATGACACTGAGACGAATTTATATCTTATTATTTGGTTCCAGTTGCTGGCATCTATGGAATTCAGTGGTCTTTGTGATTGAATCATCTATTTGCCGGTCACCAGATTCTTATTAAGTATTCCCATGACACATTATACTATCTATTAAGGTTGATAATGCTTGCTTCCAGGATGTTTACTGTTTAATCCATATGGATGCAGTCCAGGAGGAAGAGGGTGGAAGAGAACTGTCACGCATGCCTGCCAAGTGCTGGTCATTTATTAGGTTGGTGCACAAGTAATTGCGATTTTTGCCATTAAAAGGAATGGCAATTTTTTTCTTTTTCTTTTTTTTTTTTTTTTTTAGACACAGTCTTGCTCTGTCGCCCAGGCTGGAGTGAAGTGGTGTGATCTCAATTCACTGCAACCTCAATCTCCTGGGTTCAAGCAATTCTCATGCCTCCGCCTCCTGAGTATCTGGGATTACAGGCGCCCGCCACCACACCCAGCTAATTTTTGTATTTTTAGTAGAGACGGGGTTTCACCATGTTGGCCAGGCTGGTCTCAAACTCCTGACCTCAGGTGATCTGCCTGCCTCAGTCTCCCAAAGTGCTGGGATTACAGGCGTGAGCCACCATGCCCAGCAATGGCAAGAGTTTTAATGGCAAAAACCACAATTACTTTTGCACCAACCTAATATTAACACATTGCATTGACCCCTCTGCATGGCCCTGAGAGACAAGTTCTGTTGCCATTTTCGTGTAAATGAGGAAACTGAGGCTCCACAAAGTGAAGTCATTTTTCCCAAGTCAAATAGTGGCTAAGAATTTTAACCTGCAACCTGGGCAACCTGGCAAAACCCTGTCTAGATAGATAGGTAGGTAGGTAGGTAGGTAGATAGATAGATAGATAGATAGATAGATAGATAGATAGATAGATAATTGACAGGTAGATGATAGATAGATACATAGATAGATAGATAGATAGATAATTGATAGGTAGATAGATGATAGATAGATAGATACATAGATAGATGATAGATAGATGATAGATAGATAATAGATGATAGATAAATGATAGATAGATAATAGATAAATGACAGATTAGATAGATAGATAGATAGATAGATAGATAGATAGATAGATAGATAGATAACCAGGCGTGGTGGCAGGCACCTGTAGTCCCAGCTACTCAGGAGACTGAGGTGAGAGGATCACTTGAGCCTGGGAGGTTGAGGCTGCAGTAAGCCACAATCATGCCACTTCATTCCAGCCTGAGTGACAGAGGGAGATCCTGTCTCAAGGTTTTTATGAAAAGAATTTCAACTGGATAAAGAAAATGTGGTACATATACACATGGAATACTATGCAGCCATAAAAAGGAATGAGATCATGTCTTTTGCAGGGGCATAGATGAAGCTGGAAGCCATCATCCTCAGCAAACTAACACAGGAACAGCAAACCAAACACCACATGTTCTCACTTATAAGTGGGAGTTGAACAATGAGAACAGATGGACACAGGAGGGGAACATCACACACCAGGGCCTGTCAGG
Source organism: Macaca mulatta (assembly GCF_049350105.2). Classification (NCBI taxonomy): domain Eukaryota; kingdom Metazoa; phylum Chordata; class Mammalia; order Primates; family Cercopithecidae; genus Macaca; species Macaca mulatta. Next base: position 57,139,498 of record NC_133408.1, on the reverse strand, counting down.
GGGCAATGGGAGGGAGAGCATCATGATAAATAGCTAATGCATGCGGGGCTTAATACCTAGGTAATGGGTTGATAAGTGCAGCAAACCACCATGGCACACGTTTACCTATGTAACAAACCTGCACATTCTGCATATGTATCATGGAACTTAAAATACTAATTTTTTTTAATTGCTGAATCAAAACAAAAGAAAAAGAATTGTAACCTGGGTCTACCTGTCAATGCCCTGCCCTGGCGTCTTCATTGGTCACCCTGGGTCATTCACGTGGGCTTAGGCATTTCCAAGTCTTCATACAAAATGGTGTTTCATCACCCATACTCATTTTCCATTTCATCACCGACAAAAGCATATTATATTTGGAAGTTGAGTAGAAGCGCAGCAAGATCTGTGTGTGCGCCCTATCAAGACACATCCCCCAAGTGTTGTCCCTAAATGGAATACCAGCTGTCAGATTTTTCTAGACATTCTGACAACAGGCACGGGAGAGGCAAGTAAAGCGAAATCACCAACTGGGGAATAAATAGTTTCTGTGAAAGACAAGGCAGAGCTCCTCTGAATCACTCAGTACTTCCATATGATGGACAAAAGAAACAAGTGGCAAGGATGGTGACACAAGCCAGGCAGCCCCAGGAAGCCCCCTGGGGAAGAGGTGTGGATTCTGTGCCAACTAGCTGTGTGACCCCGGGAAAGTTGGTTAACCTCTCTGAGCCTTATTTTCCTCATCCATCCCATGAAAAGGCTGGATGATGATGGTCATATTTAGATACAGAAACTTCTGGGCTCAGTGGAAGGTCAGAAGGAATTTTGCAGCCAAATCCAAGGTTCCCAGTGCAGTCCTCCCCGCTGAAGTCACAGCGTTCCTGTCGGGCCATTAAGTGCACACATGGATGGGGAGAGCTGCCCCATCACCTGGCCGCGCACGATGGTTCTCTCCTGCCCATCTAAATGAAAAAGGTACAATATGTCATCAACGCCATCTGTTCCCAGTCCTCCTGTGCGGTGAATTTCCTGAAATAAAACCTTTCTCCTTGGGTAGACATAGGAGGTTAAGGAGCTGCGGTCAGTAGCCAGTGGTGAGACAGAGGACAGTTTTCAAAGAGATTTGGAACTTCAGACAAAAAGGAATTTTTCTTCTGTTTGGGGACCCTTCGCAGGAAACCTGTAGGAAGCAATGAGATTCTGAAACACAAAATAGAGACCCAGCTGGGCACAGTGGCTCATGCCTGTTGTCCCAGCACTTTGGGAGGTTGAGGTGGGTGGATCACTTGAGGTCAGGAGTTCAAGACCAGCCTGGCCAACATGGTGAAATCTCGTCTCTACTAAAAATACAAAAATAAAAAAAAAAATTAGCTGGGCGCAGTGGCGGGCACCTGTAATCCCAGCTACTTGGGAGGCTGAGGCAGGAGAATCACTTGAACCCAGGAGGCGGAGGTTGCAGTGAGCTGAGATCGTACCATTACACTCCAGCCTGGGCAACAGAGCGAGACTCTGTCTCAACAAAAAAAATAGAGACCCAGAGAGCTGTTTTGTATAAACACACTAAAACAGAGCTGGTTAAGAGCTCCAGCTCTGCACCCGAGACAAGCCTGGCTTAAAATCCTTCCCCAGCATGCACTCACTTGAGTGAGGCACTTGAGTAAATATAGAGAACCTCATTTTCTCCATCTGTGAAAGGGGAATCATGATACAATCTACCTCATATAGTTGTTATGAGGATTAAACAACGTCATCCATGACAATATGCAGTACAAAACTCAACACATTAGTAAGCACTGGAAGTGAATGAATGAAACACAAGGCTAACCAGTTCCTAGCTTCAGTTATCTTCTGGTTATTTTTTTTTACCTGGAGACATTGCTGAGTATGTGCTGCTGCTGGAGCGCCACATCTTCATGAAGCAAGAACCAAATGCAGGGGGTGGGAGTCTTGCTGTTGACACACTCATTCCTAGACTCAAATCACTACCCACATTGGGGATATCAAGAGTATCCATCAAGACTCTTGGCCCTGTAATCCCAACACTTTGGGAGGCTGAGGCGGATGGATCACGAGGTCAGGAGTTCAAGACCAGCCTGGCCAACATGGTGAAATCCCATCTCTACTAAAAATACAAAGAAAAAAAAAAGTTAGTTGGTCATGGTGGTGGGCGCCTGTAATCCCAGCTACTTGGGAGGCCGAGGCAGGAGAATTGCTTGAACCCCGGAGGCAGAGGTTGCAGTGAGCCGAGATCACACCACTGCACTCAAGCCTGGGTGACAGAGCAAAACTCCGTCTCAGAAAAAGAAAATAAAAATAAAAAGACTCTTATCGGCCAGGCATGGTGGCTCACACCTGTAATTCAAACACTTTGGGAGGCAAAGGTGGAAGGATCACTTGAGCCCAGGAGTTTGAGACCAGCCTGGGCAGCATAGTGAGACCCATGTTTACAAAAAATTTTTTTTAAAAATTAGCTAAGCATGGTGCAGTCCCAGCTACTCAGGAGACTGAGACAGGAGGATTCCTTGAGCCCAAGAAATCGAGGCTGCAGTGAGCTATGATCACGCCACTGCATTCCCCCTGGGCGACAGAGTGAAACCCAGTTTCTAAAAATAGATAAATAAATAAAAGATAGTTTCAGTTGCAAATAAAAGAAAGCCAACTGAGATTCTTTTAAACTAAAAATCACTGGCTTGGCCAGGCGCAGTGGCTCACGCCTGTAATCCCAGCACTTTGGGAGGCCGAGGCGGGCGGATCATGAGGTCAGGAGATCGAGACCATCCTGGCTAACACAGTGAAACCCCGTCTCTACTAAAAATACAAAAAACTAGCCGGGTGTGTGGTGGGCGCCTGTAATCCCAGCTGCTCGGGAGGCTGAGGCAGGAGAATGGCGTGAACCCGGGAGGCAGAGCTTGCAGTGAGCCGAGATCACGCCACTGCACTCCAGCCTGGGCGACAGAGTAAGACTCCATCTCAAAAAAAAAAAAAAAAAAAAAAAAAAAACCACTGGCTCAAATAATGGGGGAAGTCAAGCGCGTGAACTTTGGGTGGCCTGGACTCAAAGAGTTCAAGCAACATCTCTCTCCTCTCTCTCTCTCTCTGTGTGTCTCTGTCTCTCTCTCTTGCCTGCTGTCTGCCTCTCCCTCTCTCTGTCCTTTTTAACTCCCTGTTAGCTCCACTCTTGGGCAGACTCTGTCTTCACAAGGTCTCAAGATGTTATCTCTCAGGATCTGTCTTCATCCAAAAAGGAGCACCAGTCAAACCTGTTTAACTCAGGTGCCTACTGTAGAACAATCTTTGGGTACGACACCCGGGCAACCTGGTTTGTGATGGTGGAAAAGGTGAAGTCAAGAACTAAGTTCCACTAGATGTAGTGGTGCAGGTCCCAAGCACAAAAGGTGAATTTTGTTATTAGAACAAGGGGTAGGGCTTCCAGAGAGACAAAAACAATGCCTGGCTACTGCACCAGAGTCCATTGTAGGACCCTCAAAGCAAAACACAGCTGTCTGGGGTCTAGCAAACCTGAGATATGGGGCATGAGATTTTGTAGGGGAGAAGAGACCAGCTCCCAGCCCCACAAGTCAGCATGATTTATCTTCCTCTTAAGAAAAGCGTCATGAAACATACCAACCTCACTCTTATTCCATAGAAGCCGCATCCTCCATCTCTTCCTTTGGGTTTTGTTTGGGTGCCTGGGCATTTCTGATATCACTGGTGTATACAAAATTCTCTTTCAAAAGCTCTTAATTAGTTCCGTTTTAGGGTGCATAAGTAGCCAATTTTGTAGAATCATAAAATATCAGAACTGGAAGGATCGCAGAGCAAAAATAGCTCCTAGGCCTGGTGGCTCTGGTTATCCTAAGAATCACCTGAGCTGGGATGGCTACTGTTTTGTTTTTTAACTTCCCTGCACCCCCAGCTCCCTGCCAAAAATAATATGACTTCTGTTGGTCTGTCACGGAGCAAGGAATCAGAATTTTCATGGCTCTGATTTGCCTCATTTGGAAGCCGGTGTCTCTGAAGACGTGCAGCGCAGCTCCCAAACGTGGAGATTGAAGCCAGAGGGATTATGAACCTATTGTCTCCAGGGCCACGGGCTGATGAGTGGCAGAGTCTCTGCAGATGACCGTCTCCAGGAGAAAAGCCAAGAACCACTGCCTGCCATTTGCCGAGTGGAGCAGTGTGAATGGCTGTTAAAATAAGAGAGGAAAAGCAACACTCCAGCAGTCTGTCGCTAGAGCTTGCACACCCAGGTCTCGCTGAGGCAGCCACCAGTCTGTCATGCATGGAGCCTGTGAACAAGCTTGCAGGAAAACAGGAAACTCTGCCTCTGTGTCCTCCTGCGGCAGCCTCCTCAGCTCACATTTCATTCCCAAATACTTTCGGAGCTTCCACTGTGCCAAGTATTGTGCTGAAAAAGAGCCCAAGATTTAGTGGGAAGATAGAAAAGATCACCAGCAGCATGATATATTCAGTAAGAGACAAAAAGGTCAGTTCCTTAAAAAAATGAAACATAGGCCGGGTGCGGTGGCTCAAGCCTGTAATCCCAGCACTTTGGGAGGCCAAGGCGGGTGGATCACGAGGTCAGGAGATCAAGACCATCCTGGCTAACACAGTGAAACCCCGTCTCTACTAAAAATGCAAAAAAAACACTAGCCAGGCATGGTGGCGGGCACCTGTAGTCCCAGCTACTCGGGAGGCTGAGGCAGGAGAATGGCGTGAACCCAGGAGGTGGAGCTTGCAGTGACCTGAGATCGTGCCACTGCACTCCAGGCTAGGCGATAGAGTGAGACTCCATCTCAAAAAAAAAAAAGAAAGAAAGAAAGAAAGAAACATAGGCTGGACGCAGTAGCTCACGCCTGTAATCTCAGCACTTTGGGAGTCCAAGGCCAGTGGATCATGAGGTCAGGAGTTCAAGATCAGCCTGGCCAATGTAGTAGAACCCATCTGTACTAAAAATACAAAAAAATTAGCCGGGCGTGGTGGCAGGAGACTGTAATCCCAGCTACTCGGGAGCCTGAGGCAGGAGAATCACTTGAGTCCGGGAGGTGGAGGTTGCAGTGTGCCAAGAACACGCCACTGCACACCAGCCCGGGCAACAGTGCGAGACTCCATCTCAAAAAAAAAAATGGAGTGGAGAGGAGACTATATAACCCAGTAATTCAACTTCTAGGTTTGCACCCAAGAGAATTTAAGACATATGTTGACATGTAAACATGTGTATGGATGTTCATAGCAGCATGATTCATAGTAACCAAAAGGTGAAAGGAACCCAAATGTTTATAGCTTATGAATAGATAAACAAAGAGTGATATATTCATACAATAAACTATTATCCGGTCATAAAAAGGAATGAAGTACTGATAAATGCTACATACAGCTGGAGGAACCTTGAAAAATTATGCTAAAAGAAGTCAGACACAAAAGGTCACCTACCGTATGATCCTATTTATTTGAAAGATTGAGAGTAGGCAAATCCCTAGAGACAGACAGTAGATTAGCGTTTGCCTGGGGCTGCAGAGCGAGCGGAATGAGCAGTGACTGTTAAGATGCCTGGGATTTCTTTTTAGGGTGATAAAATGCTCTGGAATTAGGTAGTGGTGACGGTTGCACAATCTTGCGAATATGTTAAACGCTGCTGAATTGGACATAATTTTCGAACAAGGGCCAATTTTATGGTATGTGAACTATATCTTGATTAAAAATAAATAAATCTTGAAAGCTAGATCATTACAACGAATAAATACAAGGAGCAGGCCCTTTTATAGAGCAGGGTGTTCAGAAGAAACCTCAGAGGAAAGAAAAGTTTGGGCTGGGCCCCAGAGAAAAAGAGGGAAGATGGTCGGGCATGATGGTTCATGCCCGTAATCCCAGCACTTTGGGAGGCCGAGGCGGGTAGATCACAAGGTCGAGAGATCGAGACCATCCTGGCCAACATGGTGAAACCCTGTCTCTGCTAAAAATACAAAAATTAGCTGAATGTGGTGGTGTGTGCCTGTAATCCCCTCCCTGCTACTTGGGAGGCTGAGGCAGGAGAATCGCTAGGGAGTTGGAGGTTGCAGTGAGCCAATATCGTGCCACTGCACTCCAGTCTGGCAACAGAGTAAAACTCCATCTCAAAAAAGAAAAGAAAAGGAAAAGAGGCAAGATCAGAAGGCACCACTGATCTGCACTGAAGAAAACGAGAGACCTGCTTGGCTGAACAGAGGTGGCCATGGGGAGGGAAGGGGAGGAGGGTGGTCTAGGAATAGAGCCGGGAAGTGGGGAAGAGTGAGCTGTGGTCTTCTGTGCTGAGCTTAGAGGATGGAACAGGCTTCTCCCATCAACGGGGGCCTTTGCAGGAAGCCTGCAGGGAAAGGTGAGTCTAGCTGCAGTTCTGAATGACTTAATGAAGGAAGAGATGAAAACAAAGATTGGGAGCATCTGAGGTAGTCTCAGCCTTGTGCTGTAGGTTGCAGGGAATAGGCTGAAAACCCAGCAGGGGTTTCCTCCTGTCCTCGGGGGATGCAAGAATGAAATCTTGTATTTCTCTGGCAATTTACAGTTGGATGTAGCTTTCACTTTGATTAGCTCATTGATCTTTGAAATAATTCTTGAGATGAGCAGAGCAATTATTAGCTCCTTTTACAGAGAGAGAAACTGACGCTGGCAGAAGTTCCTTCACTTGTCCAGGGCTCCTAAGCGGCAATTAGGGGAAGAAGTCAGATCTTGGACTCACAGTTTTTCCCAGACTGACCTATAGTCTTCTATTACAGACTTCTAAATAATAGACAGCTAGTGTAAATAAATACGCAAAAATATAGTACAATGCAAATGTATGATAAGCTTCAATAATTACCAAGAAATACATAAATTAGTGCCGTGTTCTGTCCATCACACCCGGCGTTTGAAGTGCATTTTCTTTGGACCTGTTTATTGCTATGCAGGAAACCAAGAAGAATTTGTACACAGGTTTTGAACCTGGGTATTACAGTAAGCTCTTGGCTCAAATCCCACATCTACCCTTTCCCAAATGACCTTGAACTTCACTTATTGGAATTCAGGCAGTAAATGAAGACAACACACCCATTGCACATGAGATCTGCTGCTCTGTGACCTCTGTACATAGAACCAACAAAGCTCTTAACACGGTACCCAACCCATTGAGGCTGGTGTTCAATTAGGAAATAGGAACATTTAAAAGGCATATACAAGGGAGCTCACATTCATCAGGCACAATTTTCCAGTTTCTTTCTATATGCATAATCTCCACAAGAAGATAGATCTTTTGTTTGTTTGTTTTGGGGTTTGTTTGTTTGTTTTAGACAGAGGCTTGTTCTGTCGCCCAGGCTGGAATGCAGTGGCGCGATCAACCTCTGCTTCCTGGGTTCAAGTGATTCTCCTGCCTCAGCCTCCCAAGTAGCTGGGATTACGGGCACACCACACTATGCTCGGTTAATTCTTTTTTTTTTTTTTTTTTGTATTTTTAGTAGAGATGGGGTTTCACCATGTTGGCCAGGCTGGTCTCAAACTCCTGACCTCACGTGATCCACCCGCTTCAGCCTCCCAAAGTGCTGGGATTACAGGTGTGAGCCACCACACCCGGCCCAATAAGATAGATCTTATTATCCCATTTTATGGATGAGAAGATTGGGGCCTAGGGAAATTTACTTGCTCAAGGTCACACAGAGAATCATGATCCAGATATTGGTCTGGCTCCAAAGTCATTCCTCTTTGCTTAGCCACACAATTTATGATGATGTCAGAATGCAGTATAAGATGATTTTCATCAAAGCACAGGGTACTGACTCAGACTACGGTCTATTTCAGAGCTGCCACGATCCACTAATGATCTAGAAGCTCCTCTCTGCTTTTTTTTTTGAGATGGAGTTTCACTCTTGTTGCCCAGGCTGCAGTGCAATGGCGCAATTTCGGCTCACTGCATCCTCCGCCTCTTGGGTTCAAGCAATTCTCCTGCCTCAGCCTCCCTAGTAGCTGGGATTACAGGTGCCCACCACCATGCCCAGCTATTTTTCTGTATTTTTAGTCAAGACAGGGTTTCACTATGTTGGCCAAGCTGGTCTCGAACTCGTGGTCTCAGGTGATCCGCCCACCTCAGCCTCCCCAAGTGCTGGGATTACAGGCATGAGCCACTGCACCTGGCTCTGCTCCTCTCTGCTTATAGGACATTGGTCTAAATTCTCCAGGCAGTTGCTCGGTCCTTATCTCTCCCCTCCTACTGCTTGGATGGATTTTTAGATGGAAGTTGCAGCTCCCCTCTCCTGGGGGATAATCCTGTTGCTGGTAACCTTGTTTCCTGGTTGACCTTCACAAACAAGGGCTTCAGCAAAAATTTCCTCCCTCAGGCCAGTCATGCAATGTTTCTCTTCCTAAAGCTTTCACGGGCCCTCAAGATGGAATGGAAAAGGGCTGCCTTCAGAAACATTTCCAGGCGAAGAAGCTGCTCAGAATAAATTAGCCAGAAAGCGTTAGGGATATGCTACTTCCACATTCTCGTCTTATTTTCTGCTTTGGCCCTTTCCTTCTTAAATGCCACCTCCTTTTTCCTTCCTGGGACTTGGCATCTTTGTACGTTTGCCTACTGATGGGATGAAGCCCATCTCTACCCCAGGGATATTGTCTTCCTCCAGGTGAGAACTTGTAAGATTCTGAGACCCACACCTAGACAGCATTGTTCTTAGTAGCAAAAGGTGGAAGCTTGACTCGGCAAGAAGAAAGCTGAGCCGCAGATACTTTAAATCACCCCAGGGAAGCAGAAATCAGTGGATTCAGAAGGAATAAAGATAACAAGATGAGACCTAAGAGACGATGGCAAAAGAATTCACAAGCATCACATTGGTGAGGGGGCTGGGGGCTGCGGCTGGGTCACAGTAAGTCAGACCTTAGACTTACAGTTTGTCCCAGGCTCACCTATAGTCTTCTATTACAGACTTCTAAATGATAGACAGCAAGAAGCAAGAGTAAATAAATACACAAAAATATGGTACAATGCAAATGCATTGTAATCTTCAATAATTATCAAGAAACGCATGAATTAGTGCCAGGTCGCAGTTCTGTCCACCACACCCAGCGTTTGAAGTGCATTTTCTTGAAGCCTGGCTTTCTGGAGACACCTTCCTGCTCAATGCCATTGTTTTAACTTTTATTTTAGGTTCAGGGGTACATGTGCAGTTTGTTCTATAGGTAAACTCGTGTCACCGGCGTTTGTTGTACAGATTATTTCACCACCCAGGCACTAAGCCTAGAACCCAATAGTGATTTTTTTCTGCTGCTCTCCCTCCTCCCACCCTCCATCCTCAAGTAGGCCCCAGTGTCTGTGGTTCCCCTCTTTGCCTCCATGTATTCTCATCATTCAGCTCCCACTTGTAAGTGAGAACATACGGTATTTGATTTTCTCTTCCTGTGTTGGTTTGCCAAGGATCGTGGCCTCCAGCCCCATCAATGTTCCTGTAAAGGATGTAGAAAGCAGTGTGAGGATTCCTCAAAGAGCTAGAAACAGAACTGCGGTTCGATCCAGCAATCCGATCATTGGGTATATATCCAGAGGAATATAAATTGTTCTACCATAAAGACACATGCATGTGTATGTTCATTGCACCACTATTCACAATAGCAAAGACACTAAATCAACCTAAATGGCCATCAATGGTAGATTGGATAAAGAAAATGTGGTACATAAACATCACGGAATACTACGCAGCCATAAAAAAGATCAATGCCATTTTTAGAGATCCTTTGACAAGCCCTTGGGACCCTTTCTCTTGAAGAAAGTTCTGTTTGCCTTTGGAAATATGGCCAGCTTCCTACTTCTTCCCTGTTATTAATATTACCAGGAATTTGGATGAGCCACTAACATCAAGGGAGAGAGCTATTTGAGCTTGAGTGATTTTTACATTCTTTACAGGCATGTGGATACCACCTTGACCTTTTTCTTTTGCTACGCAGTCTTCTTTAACAGCTGAATGTAAAGAGCCATCTTCTTCAACACCCCTGATTTAACGTCAGCAACAACACACACACACACACACACACACACACACACACACACACACACACACCCCTCCTGTCTCCAGCAACTCCATCCTACTCCGGGCCTACTGAATCAAAAAACTCCAGAGTGGGTGTCTAGCAATTGCTTAATTGCCTGGAGAGCTTATTAAAACACAAATTCCCAACCTCGTCTGATTCAGTAATTCTGCAATAGGGCTGAGAATCTCATTTGTATCAAACTCTCAGCTGGCACTGGTGCTGCTGTTTCAGCCAATTGCTCTGGAGTAGGTGGCTTCCTGCCGACCTCCAGGGCACAGATGTGTCCTCTCAGCTAACTGGGGAACCGTGCACCACTGCAGGACAGAGGGCAAGGGAGAAAGTGTAGAGGAAAAGAAGGAGACGGGAAAGACATTCTGACATCCACTTAGTTTCCCTGAGGTAATGCAATGCCTAGGATCCCCGATGCACTTCATCAAAGCCCGCTCTTCCTTCCTTCCTTCCTTCCCTTTCTTTCTTTCTTTCTTTTTCTCTTTCTTTCTTTCTTTCTTTCTTGTCTTCTTTCTTTCTTCCCTCCTTCTTTCTTTTTCTCCTTTCTTCTTTCTCTTCTTTCTTTCTTCTTTCTTTGTTTCTCTTTCTTTCTCCTTTCTTTCCTTCTTTCTCTTTCTCCTTTCTTTCCTTCTTTCTCTTTCTCCTTTCTTTCCTTCTTTCTTCTTTCTTTCTCTCTCTTTCTCTTTCTTTCTTTCTCCTTTTTTCTTTACTTCTTTCTGTCTCTCTTTCTACTTTCCTTCTTCTTTCTTTTCTTTCTTTTTCTTTCTCTCTTTCTCTTTCTTTTTCTTTCTTTCATTTTTATTTCTTTCTTCTTTCTTTTGTTCTTTCTCCTCCCTCCCTTTCTTTCATTTCTTTCTTTCTCTTTCTTTTCTTCTTTCTTTCTTCCTTCCTTCTCTTTCTTTCTCTTTCTCCTTTCTTTCCTTCTTTCTCTTCTTTCTTCTTTCTTTCCTTCTCTTTCTTTCTCCTTTCATTCCTTCTTTCTTCTTTATTTCTCTCTTTCTCTTTCTTTCTCCTTTCTTTCCTTATTTCTTCTTTCTTTGTTCTTTCTTTCTCTCTTTTCTTTCTTTTTCTTTCTCACTTTCTCTTTCTTTGTTCTTTCTTTCTCTCTTTTCTTACTTTTTCTTTCTCTCTTTCTCTTTCTTTCTCTTTCTTTATTTCTTTCTTCTTTCTTTCTTTTGTTCTTTCTCTTCCCTCCCTCCCTCCCTCCCTTCCTTCCTTCCTTTCTTTCTTTCTTTCTTTCTTTCTTTCTTTCTTTCTTTCTCTCTCTCTCTCTTTCTCCTTTTGAGCTTGAGTGATTTTTACATTCTTTAAAGGCATGTGGATACAACCTTGACCTTTTTCTTTTGCTATGCAGTCTTCTTTAACAGCTGAATGTAAAGAGCCATCTTCTTCAACACCCCTGATTTAATGTCCCCAACAACACACACACGTACACACACGTACACACACACACACACACACACACCCCTCCTGTCCCCAGCAACTCCATCCTACTCCGGGCCTACTGAATGAAAAACTCTGGAGTGAGTGTTCCTTTTTTTCTCTCTTTCTTTCTCTTTCTTTCTTCTTTTTTTCTTTTTTTCTTTCTCCTTTCTTTGTTTCTTTCTCTCTTTCTCTTTCTCTTTCTTTCTTTGTTTCTTTCTTTCTCTTTCTTTTTTCTTTGTTTTTCTTTCTCTTTCTCTTTCTTTTTTCTTTCTCCTTCCTTCCTTCCTTTCTCTCTCTCTCTCTCTCTCTCTCTCTCCTGCAGGGTCTCACCCCTCTGTGGCCCAGGCTGGAATACAGTGGTGTGACCATAGCTCACCACAGCCTTGCGCAATCCCCACTTCCCCAACGTCAGCAGCATCCCAGCTCTAATGGAGGGCTTGTTAAACACAGATGGGGCCCCCGCTCCCAGAGCCTCTGATTCAGCAGATCTGGGGTGGGGGCTGGACAAGAATCTGCCTGTTTTTTTGAGACAGAGTCTTGCTCTGACGCCCAGGCTGGAGTGCAGTAGCATGATCTCAGCTCACTGTAACCTCTGTCTCCCAGGTTCAAGTGATTCTCCTGCCTCAGCCTTCCAGGTAGCTGGGATTACAGGCGTGTGCCACCATACCTGGCTAATTTTTGTATTTTTAGTAGAGATAGGGTTTCACCATGTCGACCAGGCTGGTCTCAAACTCCTGACCTCAGGTGATCTGCCCACCCCAGCCTCCCAAAGTGCTGGGATTACAGGCGTGAGAGCCACCAAACCCAGTCAAGAATCTGCATTTTCAAAAACCTCTCAGTGGCCAAGCATGGTGGCTCATGCCTGTAATCCCAACACTCTGGGAGGCAGAGGCAGGAGGGTGGCTTGAGCCCAGGGGAGTTTGAGATTGTACTGGGCAACATAGCAAGACCCCATCTCTACAAAAATGAAAATTTAAAAAATTAGTCAGGCACAGTGGTGCACACTTGTAGTTCCAGCTACTCAGGAGGCTGAAGTGGGAGGACACCTTGAGCCCAGGAGGTTAAGGCTGCAGTGAGCTACGATAGTACCACCGCACTCCAGCCTGGGAGACAGAGCAATACACTGTCTCAAAAAAAAAAAAAAAGCTGTCAAGCTCTCAGCAATGGGGACGCTGCTTGTCCAACGACCCCACCGTAGAACCACTATGTGTGTGTCTGAAATAATGCAAGAAGTCACTTACAGTGATTTGACTAGCAGAACCCAAAAAAACGTCCAGGAAAGGTAAGTAGCACCCAGCTGATCACAGAGATGTAGGGAAGCATCTGAACTTCTGCTCTGTTCCTATCGGCTGCAGACATGGATACAGCAATCACCGGATGATGCCTTTTATGAAACTGACTCTGAAATGTCCCATATTTCCTGGCTCTGAAAGTCATTCTAGCTCTATTCTATCAGAAAGCTGAACATCACATCCATCGTGGTTCTTGTTATAGAAGTTTTCTCATTTCATACCTTTCACCAGAAGGTGTTTTATATTATGCAGTCTCCATGGTAACAGTCCCATAAGTGCCTGTCAACTTGATTTGACCAGTCTCATCCTATAGGACTCACTGCTGGCCTGTTGAGGAAGAGTTGCAACCTATCTCACTGTGTTATTTCTCTCTTCTGTCTTCTCCCAACCCCTCTTCCTTCCTCCCACACCTGCTCCTCCCACCACCAGTGCATTCCCAGAAGCAGAACAGACAGACCTGCGTCCGGAAGAGCCTCATATGCGCCTTTGCTATGGCCTTCATTATCAGCGTCATGCTGATTGCAGCCAACCAGATACTCCGGAGTGGCATGGAGTAGCAGCCTCCCGCCAGCCACACTGTGTTGCAGCTCACCGCGCATGTGCATGCCTGCGGGCAGACTCTTCCTCCACACAGCAGACATGGACCTTTGGACTATGGATGGATGCGGACGATGGAACCGTTCAGTAAAGAACCCAAGGTTGAGTGCAACTGGGGTTGCACTTCAGCTTCATCTCCTTGGCAGGGACACTAAAGGGCTGTCTTCAGTGCTTTAATGGTTTTGTTTTCTAATGCAATAAATAGCCAGGATTTCCGAATTACTGCTTCAACCATCAGTCATAACTCTAGAGAAAAACTTCATCTTCATCTCGGAATTCCAGCGGCCATCCAGGTATAATGGTGAGAGAGCAAGAGAGAGGCATGAACACACAGTCACCTCCACTCCCCATTCTTTCAACCCAAGGGTCAACAGGAGACTCTCTGCTGAGGTCAACCCTCAGTTCCAAGAGGCTGACTTCTGGGTTGCCACAGAAGAGAGGGCTTTCCATCCCACCCTGGCTTCCTTCCTCCATCCAGTGGAGACCCCCCCAAGGCATGAGGGGAAAGCCATTAAGTGAGGTGCAGCCCCTGGCGGTCTTTAGCTGCACCCCTCACCGCTTCCGTTCTTACTGCCTTTTCTAGAGGACTGCCATTGGTAGAGCTGGGGTGCTCTCAGTTTCCGTTGGCACTTGGCTTTCTGTTCCTAGAGCCCATCCCGCACCAGCATTTTGGAACCTGCAGAGAGCCTTTCTCCCAGCTTTGCCGCCTGTGCTGCCATTAGAGAAAAAAAAAGAAGCGTAATCGTGGGCACCTCTATAACATAGACAGATATATATATTTGGCTTCTTCGTGTGTGATGTCATTCTTCCCTAATCGCTTACACCTAATATAAGCTTGTCCTCCCTCCCACACTCATCCCTGCTTCTTTGGGGCAGGGGTGAGGCAGGTTGAGGGGGAGGGGACTGAGACTGGTGGTGAGGTTTTGACACCCACACCCAGCCATCTGGAGTCATGGAGACCCGCCATGTCTCTATGCCAGATGACCTTTGTAAGTTAAGGTCCTTGTGCATCTTACCTTTCCCTTACCTTGGAGTTTGCTTTGTTAGTTAGTCTTCCCCAGCTAAAAAGAGAAATGCAATCCAAAATGGAAAGATGGAGAGATCAAACAACTGTATTTTACATAAGATCTTCTGGCCTTCAGATTCTGCAACTGACTTATTTTCAGGAGGTGGGGGGAAAAGATGTTTATGAGTTTAGCCAACAGAACAGGTAATTTACTCCTGCCTGCAGAATACTTTCGTTGGGGAAGGTAACTGAACCTGAACCAAGGATCTGTTTTCAACTCCATTCCAAGTCTGTAATTTCCTGACTTTTCCTAGATGTCAGCCACTACTACGAATTCAAGCTTGTGTAGTCAGATTAGCCAGTAATCTCTAGATGTAATAGTTCCCTTTGTACTTTTCCAAGCTCAGGTCTTTATTTTGTAATGGAATTACCTTGCTCCTACTTCTTTTGATTACATCCTAAACCTACATGCTTCCCCACTTTCTTCCAGTATCGAGCCACCAGAAGCTTTCTTGTCTCAGTGCAGTGGGTAGGGTTTTTGGTGCATTGTGTGTTCCTGATCTCCCTCCCTGTCTTCCCGCTCAGCTTCCTCCCTACTGCCTTCTCAGACTTGGAGCACCCAAGGTCTCCGATGAGAGTTTTCTCATTCACCTCTGCAAGTGCTCCTGGCAACAGCCTGGGGGCAGCTGTAGAAACTTTCCCTTTGTGGGAGAGTGTGAATATTCCTGATGAGCACAAGTAAAACTAGGGTTTGAGCCATAGTATAGAGGAGGGAGGAGATGTAAGCTCCCAAGAGCCTGGGGGATTGCAGGTCCCTCTGCAAAACTTCCTGGAGTTCAGCCCAGCAAGGCCAGACCAAGGAGGCAGCAACCTGCCTTTCCCCCTTACCTGCCCTGCTGCCTGCACACTGCATGCCTGCCCCTTCTGTCGCTCCCGTTGGCTGACTCACTACTGTCCCCTTAGGATTGGAATTCTGAACTAGAACAGGTCCAAATGCAGAATACTAACACATCGATCAACCTCATCCTTAATATCTGCCCTGGGCAGTTTGCCCTCTCCCAGCTGGATTTGGATGGGAGGGCAGAGCAGATCTTGAAGGGATATACTTTCCTATCTTTCCCTGACCCCTGAACCACCAAACCACGTCCTCCTGGGGATAGGGGTGCAGGACCCTAAGTAGACTGGGTAGAAACCCCAGGGATGATTCTTCAAAGCCCCCTCCCCCATGAGAGGGGCCTGAAATGCCGCAGCTGAGGCTGGTCTTCAGGGCAGAAAATGAGTACTTCTTCGAAGGTGGCTTTTCTGCAAGTTCTTCTGCCTCCCGCTGGAGAACAGAGACCCTTCAGGAGGTGGGGGTTAGATTTCATCAGCAGAGAGATTAGCCACTGTGCAGGAGTAGGGAGGAAAAGGAGTTCTGGAGAGGCGCCATCATCCTGTTTTCTACAAAGCCTGCAGGATTCCTTCCCTAACAGTGACCCTTCCTCTCACTCCCAGTGACCTGGAAGCAAGCCCACCCTCCCCAGGAGAAAATCTAAGAGAAGGCATTCCTCTGTGGACTGCTAGAGAAAGACGGCAAGAAGGAAGATGCGGAATTCTTTCTGACAACTTAGGAGTTAACTTCCCACCGTGGTAACCCCCCACGTGGCACCCAGGGACCAAAGGACACAGTGGGTGGAGACGGCCCTGAGCTAGCAGCATTCCTTAGACTTCAGGAGCTCAGAGTTTGTCCCGGTGACTTGCACCCTGATTGCTTTTCTTGGACAGTTTTGTCTTGGGCATAAGGAAGGCTTCTTTGTCAGGCAGCCAACTCCCAGCCCCATTCACACAAATTTTATGCCAGGGCCCCATGCCAGTCAGTGTCCCCATCATGGTGGCTATGAAGCTAATGGCTGAAGGTTCCAGAAGGTCCTGGTCTCCCATTCCCAAGGGATGCCATGTAGCCCCAGCTGGAGGTGACTTCTGCAGGAATTGAGAGGGAAGAGCCCACCCCTCACTCTGTCCTCCAGCTAATAGACTTAGGAACCAGTGACCTTGGCTGCCCAACTGTGGGGAGACTGAGGGATTGACAAATGCAGGTTGGCTCATTCTTGCTGCAAGAGCAGATACCCACCCCCCCAGAAAATACAAGTGATGATCAAGAAGGCAGTTTCCTTGGGAGAGAAGGGGAAATGGACCCTGACTCCCTTGATCCCCAAAGAAGCTGTGCCCCACCGTTCCAGATACCAACAAAGCCCCCAAACAGAATGTAGCATCGGAACTATTAGCAGTGGCTTCCAGAATGTGCATGGGTCCCACGTGACTGATCTGACAAAAAAAAAGAGGGATATTACCATGGCAACCCTTGCATTCCACCCTGAATTTGCCAAGGCACACAAAAATAGGGAACATTTTCTTGAAGAACACTCCCAGTTCAGCCTGAGTGCAACCTGACTCTCTGCATCTGTATCCTGCTGGGAGAGGCAATTACCCTTAAAGAATCTGGGTGGTTTCTCTGCCTTTTTGTCTTGCATTTGAACTTGTCCTTCTATTTACTCAAGAGAACAGGAGCTACCTGTAAGCCCTGGTATCTCCCCATCCCTACTCCCAGCCCCTTCTCCCAGGGTCCAGAGCCAGGACCCCTTAATCTAGGTAAACAGGCAGAAATATCATCTTGGAAGGCAAACAAGATTTTAAGCCTCCAGTCTTTAAAAGTAACGGTTTGCCTGTTGAGACACACTCTCGCAAGCCAGACGTGTGAACTTTGGTGAACTGAGGTTTACATGTGGTCTTAGGCAAACCCAGTGGTTTCAGAAATGTCTGGGTGTTTTATCTGCAGAGAACAAGATGTGTCTTACGAGTCTCCTTTTTCGATACCTGCCCTGTCTCAAATTTCACTTGACAAATGGTCTACGATCTTGCAGTTATCCAAAAGAGCCTATGAAAAATGAACAGCTGCTTTTGACAGTAATGCCCCTCCCAACTTCCCATTCATAGAATCATAAAGCGGTATGTTTCAGAACTGAGAGGGAAACATTTACCTTTTATTCCAAATGCCTCCTACAAGGCTTAAGTCCAGACTCAGGTCATAAATCAAAGACAGTTTTGCACATTGCTCTTCACCTAAATCTAGCAGTTTCCCTGAGGCCCTGTGAGGGCATGGACAGAAAATGAAGGGTGCAACCACCCAGGACAGCTCCCCGATTTGGGCTGACCTGGCCTTGTGTGGTCGCATGTCCTGGGATCCATGTTTACTGTGTCCTTGCTCTCCTTCCTTGCAGAAGCCGCTAAGCTCTGCTCCTCCTAACTGCAGGTCTCAACCCCTGTTGGGTCATTTTGCCACACTATTTCTCCAAAGGCCCTAGTCATTACATTTTTCACCGTGTCACCAAGATACAGGGAGGGTCTGGAATTCCCCTGCTAGGAAGGGCCCCTTTTCCTATATCACCGTGATGATACAGATGAACTGAGATTAAACTTTTAGACTTCAGCACATCGCACATCCTGGTTGTATAACCAGGAGGTCTGCAGAGCTGCGACCTGAAGAACATCTGTCTTAAAAGACCTCAAATCAGAACATTCTCATTGGCCTCTTCAGTGATCCCCATGGAGCTAAGAGTCCGCAACCTAAAGGCCTTACCATAGCCATCTTCCCTCCACACCTGATTGCTCAACTGCCCTAGAAGGGGAGAATCTGTCTGAAATAGAAAAGAAGCATTAAAGGCCAGGTGCGGTGGTTCACACCTGTAATCCCAGCGCTTTGGGAGGCCTAGGCAGGTGGATCACTTGAGACCAGGAGTTCAAGACCAGCCTGACCAACATGGTGAAACCCCATCTCTACTAAAAAATAAAAAACAAAAATTAGCCGAGCATGCTGTCGGGCACCTGTAATCCCAGCTACTCTGGAGGGCTGAGGCAGGAGAATCACTTGAACCCTGGAGGCAGAGGCTGCAGTGAGCCGAGATCGCGCCACTGCACCCCAACCTCGGCAACAGAGCAAAACTTCATCTCAAAAAGTAAGTTAAAAAAAGAAGCATTCACCAGCTAAGACTTTTCCATTTAAATTATTTAAAGTGATGGCAACATAGAGGAGAATGAGGGCTGCCTCTTACTGATTCTGTCTCCATGATAATTTGAGTGCCACAACTATTCAGCCTCACTTCATACTTGCTTTGACTAAGTCACTCAGGGGACTGTCCTCAATTTTTTGGCCCTTTTTGGCCCTGGCATAAATAGGTGTATGTTAGTACATTTTGCATTGCTATAAAGGATAATTTATAACACTGGGTAATTTATAAAGAAAAGAGGTTTATTTGGTGCACGGTTCTGCAGGCTGTATGAACAAGGTATCAACATCTACTTGGCTTCTGGTGAAGCCTCAGAAAGCTTTGACTAATGGTGGGAGGTGAAGGGATAGCAGGCACGTCACATGGCAAGAACAGGAGCAAGAGAGAGGAGAGGAGGTGCCAGTCTCCTTAACAACCAGCAACTGCATGAACTAATAAAGTGAGAATTCACTCATTACTACGGGGAGGGCACCGAGTCATTCATGAGGAATCTGTCCCTATGTCCCAAATACCTGCTAGCAGGCCCCACCTCCAGCATTGGAGATCAACATGAAATTTGGAGGGAACAAATATCCAAAGTGTATGATTGGTTTGGAGGAATGAGATCAATTATGCCAACAAGCCAAGCATTTCTCTTAGTATCCTATGGTCATTGGTAATGCATATGGTCACTTTGACAGCTGTGGTTTCTCCTTCATATTCATTTGGGACTCTTTATAGGGTCTCGAGAGACATGATGATATTGTTCAAAATGTCTCCAAGGCAAAATTAATTTCATTTCATTGACTGCAAATATATCACAAAGAATGAGGTTTTTCCAGCCCCACCCACAAGACAGTCCTCTGAAAGTGGAAAAGCTCGCCCAGTCACCTGTCCTTACCCTGACCTTGGGGTAGTTCATCAGTTGAGCACACCCCCCATGCCAGGCATAGACTCACCCATCTCTTTTCCTCAGGTGTGATGGGTTGGCTTTCAAACTAGTGCTTCTCACACTGTTAGAAGTTACTGTCCAAGTGGAAAGGATACAGAGGATGGAATTTTCCGGTGGGATAGAAGAGCAGGCTAATTAGGAAGAAATATTCCAGGGAATGCAAGGTGCAACTGTGATTTTTGCTCCATCCCTGGACCTGAGAGAGACAAAGAAAGTTCTTAAAGGGCTGCAGATGCTGTCCTCTGAAGTTCTTCTCCGGATTGCTGGCCTACTTTGGAAACATGCAGAGCATTGAGTGTCAAGGGGTTGCCCATCAGTCTGATCCACATGACAGGCTCTGTGGATTTCAAGAGCAGGCTGGTAGCTCGCCAGTCCTGGGAGGATGCTGACATCTGTCAAGCCCAGAATGCCTCTCCCAGGGCGCTCAGACCTGTTAAACTGAGGCCAGGAGAGCAGAGGAAAGAACTCAAACTGTGGTTGGTACTACCAGCTGGAGAAAGCCCAGGAGTTAGGACTCTTCCACCCACTATCTAGGTTATGTTGAGTGACATTCCTCCCTGACTTCAGGTTTCTCTAAAGCCAGAGGAAAAGTCAACCAGACAAGCCCTCCCATCTGTTTTGTCTGAAACAAGGTGGAGTGAATACTCCCTACTGAGAGGATCTGGATTTCCCCCATGAATTGCACTAGGAACTGGCAGCTCCTTTTTGAACACAAGTCCCAAGAGGCAGTTGTGATAAAGTCTCTCTTTTGGTGTCCGCTGTCTGTAAATGAAACAATGCAAATTGGTGTATGTCAAGTGTGTCATATCTTGCAGGCAAGAGGTTTTGTTTATTCCCTAAGGACTTGCTGACTGGAGGGAGCATCAAAGATGAGCTTTCTGTCTTTGTCTTGGCAAGTGTGAAAATAAAGGGAGTCAGTCACCTCCCCAAAGGCTACGTGAATCAGGAGGAAGTTGGAGGAAACAATGGCAGATTCCAAGAAGAATTGGGTATTTCTCCATCTGAGAAAGCCTTACTGAAAGCTACTGAATAAAGAGCACAATTTCCAGTTATTTCTTTCTTTCCTTGTTTTTTTTTTTTTTTTTTTTTTTTTTCTGGCCACTATAACAGCACTTCCAGCATATGTTGATAGTGGCTTGTAATTATTCCTAATACCGCAGAAAGAAGGTGGTCGTGATCTCTGGTGATTGTGAGGAATTAGATTAAGAGTCCCGGGGCACAGGCCACCTGCGATATTTCTGTAAACGGCTAATGAGGGATGCTGAGTGCTGAGCGGTGCCTGCTTTTGATGTGGCCCACCCATGAGCAGGGAGAGAGGGCAGGAAGAGAGCAACTGCAGGATCCACAAGTCTCTAACCCTTCTGCCCCAGGCAACATAAAACCCTAGATTCTCCTTCTTTTTCCCTCTTCCTAAAGTAGACTGACATCCCAGTAATTGTTTTTCTAACAAACCCTGTTGTTCTCCCTGGGAAAGACCTAGATTGGCCAAGAAAGGATCCTCTCAGCTCCTGGTGGAGAGTTGCACAAGCCAGTGCCTCTCAACTCTCTCCAAGGAAAATTAAAGCATATTTTCTCTTTCTTAGCTCAAAATCAGCTTTCAGGGGTCCTCGAGTGGCTTCTTAGTGGGGTCTGATTTTCTTCCCCAGTTCTGATTCCAGGAAGAAGCTATTTCTCCAAGGACTAACCAAAAACAATGACTTTGGAGAAAAATTAGACTCAGAAAGTCTGTCCAGGCATTGGGTTGGTGAACTGTCATCTGTTGGGTGGGGAGGAGGGTTGCTGTGATTGTAGCAGTCATTAGACTTGGGACATGAGCTGTCTCTCAAAGCACAGTAGTAAATGACTGTATTTTGTATATTGCCCCCAATATGTTGTGTGTAAATAGAAGCACAGCTGGGGATTGATCACGGCCAGGACGATTGGAGCTTGGCAGCTCTCATATCCAGAATAAGCCACTAAGATGGAGCTCATCAATCACCATCTTCCCATTTACCTCATTAGCATCCCATTTTCTCTCATTCAGTATTAGTTGACGATTTCTGCTATTAAGTGATGAGAAAGTCAGCAGACTAGTCAAAAAAGAATCTTTATATAAAATGTACATATTAATATAAATTAACTTAGCATGCAACTTACCAATCAAATGAAGTATATATTATTAATATGTTATCTTAGTGTATAAAGGAAAACTGCCATATTTACCAGATGTTTTCTTTAACCAAACTTGTCTGTAAATATATAATCTGTATAAAAAGAGTCTAATTTACCATTATTTATGCAATAGAAAAAATAAAAGTTTTTTTTCTTTTGACGAGAGATTCCATTCATTATGTGTGGTTTGATTTGCAAATGGGTCAGGAGACTTATTCCTGGGACCCCAAAGGGCAACCAGTCTGTTCAATGACAGCCTGGCATCACCAAGAAGCCACAGGTGAGAAAGCTGCTGCGGGATCTCGCTGTCTGCTGGGATGCTAAAGAGAGATGACTGGCGTTAGGGCAAGTAAGTGGACTGTGGAACATATGGTGAGAATTATGAAGCATCTTCTGGCTAGGGAGCAGACATTATAATTTTAAAAACTTTGCAGACACCCAAGCTAATGGTGTCATCCTTTTGGGATTCCGTTTGCCAAATTCTTCTTAACATTACTTTAAGGCATTGTATAGCTTTTACTTTAGCTTTTGCAAGTTTTAATGTTATTTGAGTTTCTTAGAAATAGAAAAAGACACCTATTTCCTTAAATAAGGAAACGCAGGGTATGAAAAAGTTAAGTGACTTGATTAAGGGCACTAACTGAGATCATGCCCAAAATTTCTTTTCTTTTCTTTTTTTTCTTTTTATTTTTCTTTCTTTTTCTTTTCTTTTCTTTTTTTAGAGACAGGGTCACCCAGGCTGGAGTACAGTGGAGTAATCATAGCTCGCTGCAGCCTCAAACACCTGGGTTCAAGAGATCCTCCCACCTCGGCTTCCTGAGTAGCTGAAACTACAGGTGGGCACCATGATGAATGGCTAATTTTAAAAAATTTTTTTAGAGATGGGGTCTCAGTATGTTGTCCAGGCTGGTCTTGAACTCCTGGGCTCAAGTGATCCTCCTGCCTTGGCCTTCTGAATAGCTGGGACTGCAGGCTCGTCCCATAGCATGCAGCTTATATTTATTTTTAATTTTGGCAGAGACAGGGTCTCACTCTATTGCCCAGACTGGTGTCAAACTCCTGGGCTCCAGTGATCTTCCCACCTCAGTCTCCTGGCTAGCTGGGACTACAGATTCACTGCCCAAATTTGGACCAGAACTCGGCCTCCTGTTTCCAAGAACCATGGAGCATCTCACACTTTTTTCTCTTCTCAAAAATGTTATCTCACATTTTTCCAGATGCCTTGTTTTTAGCCAAAAAAAACTGAGTTTCCAATTGGGTTTTGGATCTTCCAGGATTCTCTCGGGCACCCTGTTTTAAATACTCCATTTTATATACCTTCTCAGGAGTAGCTTATGAGGTGAATTCACTAAGCATCTGTTATTGTTTTAAAAATCCTAAAAATAGAATGTTTCAGGCACAAAGCACACTTTTCTTTATGCTTTTCACCCCATTAAAGAGGCCTCTGGAAAATTCCAGCGAGATGATACTTAGAGGTTATCCTCTCTGATCTGTCGTTTTTCATTTTTGTTATTATAATCTAGCACCTAGTTATGAATATTCTTTTTTTCCGGGCAACTCACCCCAGGAGTTTCCTGTATAACAAACTGCTCACCAGAGCTCTGACCACAGAACTCAGTGTCTCCGAGTCCTGACACACTGAGCTGAGGACAATGAACCCCAAAGACTCATTGTCCAATGTGGGCCCCAACTGGATAATGTCCAAAGTAAAACAAAATTTTCCCTTAAGATGTGAACCTACCTTTCAATCCCACTGAAATTTTTCTTTTTTGTTTTTTGAGACGCCGTTTCAGTCATGTTGCCCAGGCTGGAATACAAGGGCGCAATCTCGGCTCACTGCAACCTCCACCTCCCAGGTTCAAGCGATTCTCCTCCCTCAGCCCCCCGAGCAGCTGGGGTTAACAGGCATGCGCCACCATGCCTGGCTAATTTTGTATTTTTAGTAGAGACGGGGTTTCTCCATGTTGGTCAGACTGGTCTCGAACTCCTGACCTCAGGTGATCCACCTGCCTTGGCCTCCCAAAGTGCGGGGATTACAGATGTGAGCCACCATGCCCGGCCAAAATTTTTCCATGATTTCATAGCAAAATGAACTTCAAAGGCTTTTCTTTCACATAAAGGTTTATGGTTCAGCCATGTTCACGGTTAGAAATGCGTGGATGCTCTGCTGAATCTGGAAGGTCTGCCTGTAGCAAGGGGCTTTGTTTTGAGTGACAAAGGATCGGTACCTTGACTGCTGCAGACCTGAGGCCAAGTTCTGTCTTGCACTCCCTGGTTTTATGATACAGGACGCCTGGGTTTCTTTTCCTTTTCTTTCTTTCTTTTTTTTTTTTTCTTTTTTTTTTTTTTTTTAAATACAGAGTCTTGCTCTGTCACCCAGGCTGGAGTGCAAGTGGCGTGATCTCGGCTCACTGCAACCTCCGCCTCCTGGGTTCAAGTGATTCTTGTGCCTCAGCCTCCCCAGTAGCTGGGATTTCAGGTGCACACCACCACTGCCTGGCTAATATTTTTGTGTTTTTTGTAGAGACGGAGTTTCGCCATATTGTCCAGGCTGGTCCTGAACTCCTGACCTCAGGTGATCCACCCACCTCGGCCTCCCAAAGTGCTGAGATTACAGGCATGAGCCACCATACCCGGCCCAGGACACCTGGGTTTCATCACCAGGCAGTGCCCTGAGCAGAGGAAACAGCTATGTTCCAGCCTCCTAAGTACACACCTGTAGCTCCTGGTGCTCTGCACCTGGGGCAATGCTCCAGATCCCAAGCATAGGTCAGTGTGTGGCCAGAGGGCTCCTGTGGCTTCAGTGGTCTTTGGTAATCCGTCCTGCAGCTGTGCTCAGATCTGCCTGCCTGCACCAGGCAAGAACCCTGCTCTCATTTTTGAGTTTCCTAGGACCAAGAAGAAAGACGCAGGTACCAACCACCAGGAATCTCCAGAGCCTCATTAACATGACATGCTGTCTCTGATTCTCTGGGATTCATAGTCCCACTTTGGCTCTTGGGACTTCGGCCTCTCAATCTTTCCCCATCTTTCTTCTCT